>NC_084722.1:4186971-4811971 GCF_033807575.1 Cydia pomonella
ACCTGATCGTAATACTCAGTACTTCGTCTCTACACCAAAAACCCAGAAATGAAAATAAATAGATATAAGATGTTACAGATAACGCTCAACTTTCCACTCAGAGTAACAGTCTGGAAGATTTAGGTAATTAAAACTCATTACCAGTATTTCACTAATATTATCATTAGTACAAAATATAAAACCATAGCTTCACATCATTAGAACCTTTTGAAAGATATATATATACACTAACCAATCGAATTTCTAGATCAAACCTAAGAGAGACCCTATAACAGTGTGTGTGACTCTACCCTATTCCTACCCTTAGACCCTAATCTAGCATGTCCAGAACACAGATCGTACTTACCATTGATCTAGTGATTTGGAACATACACAAGTGTATCCCTAAGTCTAAGCTGTAAGCATTCGGCCGACAAAACCGAGGTATAGCAAACCCTAGTGTCTGTGTGATTGGCCCCCTCCTCATCGCCACGTGGGCACGGTGGATGAGAATAGACCGCCCTAGCATGTCTATAAGTAATCAGCACACTAGCACACACACCCGTACCAGTCACATGGGATACCCTGCCATGACTAAAACTTTATCTGTGTTTGTTACCAATCATGACAGAAGCTCTCCCGTGACCAGCACTAGCATGAGCCAGAGCTCCGAAATATATAAATATATTTAATACGAGACCTAGCCTCAATTACTGCAGACTTCAGTGAGCCGAGATTACTCTCAATGGCACGCACGTGATGCCCTCACATTCATCTAACAGCTGGACTTTGAGACTAAGGAGAGTATGCTCGCCTCTTATGTTGGTAAAGAAGAGACGCCAAGTCCTCTCAACTTGGAGCAAAAGACTTCTAAACAGCTGCAGTTTGACACCGTTAGGGAGCAGCTGATTAGATGGACAAACTGTTAGTCCAAACAGTGATCTGGCTTTATAAAATAACAAACTAACCTCATAGAAAGGTAATAAAATAACAAAATTAGATTTTACTAACAAAAACTCACAATATAGTAACACAGATAAGGAAGTAAAGAATCTCCACCATAGCCTAAGCTTAGCATTACGTCAACATTGTCCCCGCAATGCCAAACATAGACACAATTTACAAGTTTAAATTTACCAGGATAATTCCCAGCAAACACAAACAAATAGAAGGAATAGTAGAGAAACTTTACTTACCCAAAGCCAGAGATACTGCTAGTCCGAAGATTAAAGAATGAATGCCCCTCCTCCGTACTCTACGACCCTTTTATATACTTTAGTAGCGACATAACAGCGACATAACGGCGACTAGCGACATAATAGCGACATAACAGCGACATATTGGCGACTAGCGACATAATAGCGACATAACGGCGACATAATGGCGACATAATAGCGACATAACGGCGACATAACGGCGACATAATAGCGACATAATGGCGACATAACGGCGACATATCGGCGACATAACGGCGACATATTAGCGACATAACGGCGACATAACGGCGACATAATGGCGACATAACGGCGACATAATGGCGACATAACGTCGACATAATAGCGACATAACGGCGACATAATGGCGACATAGTAGCGACATAACGGCGACATATTAGCGACATAACGGCGACATAATGGCGACATAACGGCGACATAATAGCGACATATCGGCGACATAACAGCGACATAATGGCGACATAATAGCGACATAACGGCGACATATTAGCGACATAACGGCGACATATTAGCGACATAACGGCGACATAATAGCGACATAACGGCGACATATTAGCGACATAACGGCGACATAATGGCGACATATCGGCGACATAACGGCGACATAATAGCGACATAACGGCGACATAATGGCGACATAATAGCGACACAACGGCGACATAATAGCGACATATTGGCGACATAATAGCGACATAACGGCGACATAATAGCGACATATTGGCGACATAACGGCGACATAATAGCGACATAACGGCGACATAATGGCGACATAATAGCGACATAACGGCGACATAACGGCGACATAATAGCGACATAACGGCGACATAATGGCGACATATCGGCGACATAACGGCGACATAATGGCGACATAACGGCGACATATTAGCGACATAACGGCGACATAACGGCGACATAATGGCGACATAACGGCGACATAACGGCGACATAACGGCGACATAATGGCGACATAACGGCGACATAATAGCGACATAACGGCGACATAATGGCGACATAGTAGCGCCATAACGGCGACATATTAGCGACATAACGGCGACATAATGTTTTTTACGCACACAACGACAGGATTCGCTTGGTAGTCAGTTTAAGTAGACCAAAAAAATGATAAAATGAAACGTTTCAAAACCTATCAAGCATGAATATGCTAACATTATTATTTAACTTCAGGTATTATAGTTTTGTTTTCTTAAAATAACGTCTGTATTGTAATATTTTACGTTTATTATTAAGTTAGTAACTCAATGTTCTTTATTACACCAATAATTATGCATTTATTCTGGGTTAACTTCAATTGAATATTATCATTCCTCGCAGCATTTTAAAATAAAATTAAAATGAGAATTTACCGAGTGTTATGTATTTAATCGAAATCACAAATGTTAAAATATGGAAACGTGTCCTTTAAGTTGTAATTGCTAGAATTCGGAGTGAAATCATGAATGAAAGATGCAAACGAAGAGTACTGTAGTTTTTCATTATTTTCTATGTGTTTTAATATAAAACCAAGGTCAATATTACGAAATAGGCATACGGCTAGTCACAAAGCTCAATAAGGCTTGTGTTGTGAGTTAGACGACGATATACAGACATTTATCTAATACATAGAATTTGTCTTCTTTGTGGTGCAATAAAGAATATTTACTTACTTACTTATTTACTTACTTACATAGAAAACATCCTTAACTCAGGTACAAAAATCTGTGACAAATAAATACACAAATAAATGGAAAGGATTCGAACCCAGGACCTTCTGCTTCGTAGGCAGGGTCACTAAAGAAAGAGCTCTTACTTATGTGGTCCTTTCAGTGCGCAGGTCATCGGTCAGCCAAAGCTGGTGATAGACCATGACGGTGGGGTCGACGACGCCATCGCGATCTTTGAAGCGTTGCTCTATGAACAATATTTCAATGGGTATGTTAACACGATTCATAATTTTAAAGGATTTTAATTTATCTAAGGTCAGCCAAGGTACGAGTAAATGCATCTCTCTCTGAATCTCTTTTGGGTCATTCTCCACAAATATCTGCGGTCTAGTTGCCGCGACTCATACAAAATGTATGAAAATATTCTTCTAGGTATTTTAAGTTGATACTCATCATATTTCAAAGACCGTGGTCGTACTTGACTTGATACATGATTGGACTAAATCTGCTCGATAGAAAATCATTGCAAAATATTGGCCTTAAACTCACCATTAAACGGTTCTATGTCTTTATTTTTTTGACTGCAATTAAAATGACAATTTCATAATATTTATACCTTTACCGCTAACGAGTAATAATTACACAAATAATACAATTTTTTTATTTCAATATTTTTCTTATAACATAACAGTGACAGTTCTATCTCATTTACTCCAATACAAATATACAGTGTGCGCTTACATGCGGGCTTTCGTTACCGACTGCCTCTTAATCCTCAAATGTGTTCCAGTCCGCAGCTGCTGGCTATAACGACCACCCACGGCAACGTGCCCGAAGACCAGGCGTTCGTCAACACTCAAAGAATCCTGAACGTCGCTAAGAGACAAGATGTAACTATAATGTTTTTAACGACGTTTCTTCATCCTCGTTCCCTCATCACTGAGGGAGCTAGCACACGGCGACTTTGCAGCGATTCAGAAGCGCGACTGAATCGCGACATGTCATTTGCAACGCGCTATAGAAGCGATGCAGTACAGTAGCATAGAGAAATAAGCATAGAGTGCTCACTACATACATCAGTTTTGGTACCAAAACGCTTATTATTTTCGTAGTCGACATCTAGCGTCTAGTAGCGGAAATATCAGTTCTGCCACTTGATAATAGATGTTGCGACGAACGAAAGGTCTAATGCTCAACAATTTTCAGCGAATATTATAACCGAACTAACCGGTACTCTATTTTCAATTCCTTCCGCTAATAATAATAATAATCATTTGGTACCAAAACTGATATATTCACTGAGCACTCCTATGCTTTAACTAAAACCTATGCTTACTTTTAGTTTCTCTATGGCAGTAGCCATAAAATGCTCGACTTTCGCGATGCAGTCGCGCTGTTTTAATTCAGATTGTGCATCGCTGCAATGATTTCCCGCAATACAGGCGTAGCCGCCTAAGCCTAGTGCGGAGGCCCCTGAAACATTCTGTTATATACCTATGTGTTTTATTAATTAACTTATTCTAATGTCTTTACCAATCACGGAACAATGTTATTTCGGACATTTGGATGGCGTGCGCGGAGCCACGGCCAACGCGTAGAAGCTCTTTTGACACTTTAATGAGATGTAAGGGGTACACCGAGCAGAGGCTGCCCATGCCCGTGTCATGGTACACGCGCCAGGGTGCAAGGACTATTGAGAGTTGATGGAATCTAAAATGAGCTACTGTGAAAGCGATGGTTTTGGGATAAAAAACCGGACGTCTGTCTAATAAAACGGTATCCAATTTTATTTCGGCAAGCAGTCCCCCAAAAGCGCGACAACAGCGGTATAAGGGGACTTTAAACGTACAGACAACTCGCCATTTACGTTTCCACATCTACCCTCGAGAACGCAGCTCTTGCGACTCCACTCTGGACGACCGGGTAAGGTAAGCCAGAGGATCGTGCCCCACTCACTGCCTGTAAACAATTGTTTTCACTCTTTTATATCCATTCCCCATTTCACCCCTACAGGTGCCAATCTACAGGGGTAGCAACAACTCCCTCATAATCGACGTACCATCGGACAGTTTTTTCGGCACCGACGGCCTTGGAGACATGCAACCCAGACGTATACGGCCCATACCAGCAAGACCGGGGCATGCGGCACTAGCACTCATCGAATTGACTAAGAAATACCCTGGTAAGGCCCTTATCACATATTCAGGTATAAACCTGGAAGAGACTACGGATACACGCAATCCAGATGCATACGGCCCATACAGGCACGGTCGGGGCATGCGGCGCTCGCACGGATCGAATTGACTAAGAAATATCCTGGTGTGCTCTTTACCTGAAAGTAAGGGAGGCACGCATTTTTACCCCAATTGCCACACACAAAATTTTCACAACAACAAAATAACTATTTGGCAACGATGGCTTGTAATTTGTAAAGGTGTTTGTGAACTCGTCCGTACGCTCAGACGTCGGAGTAGCCCATTGAAGCGAAAACGATTAGAACTCTGTGTGTATGTACATACACTAGCATACACCTCTTAAATCCACAAGAAACTTCTTGTAGGTTGAGGCGTAAGTCGTTGATCGCTGACGGTTCACACTGCAGCTAGCTCTATGAGAAAATACTCGCTTGAAATAATTCACTCATTTGCGCTACACGCTTTTGCTTATCGGCTTAGATCGGGTATTGCATCAAAAAGTTTAAAAAAATCTTTCATAAAATTTGTGGCCATCTTTAGTGTCGTGACAGGTGTCCGACTGAAGGTTCGGTTTCGTACATAAAACTGCGGAACCTTTCAACCGCGCCGGAACTGTATTTTCGGTATTGATTAACCTAAGTTTCGGTTTCGCTAGGTTTCGGCCGAAATTTAAGCAAAACCGAACCTTTGGTTTCGGCAAAAAATCCACATTCGGTCGGGCACAAGTTGTCTTGTAGTTGAGGTTTTGATAGGATGGTGTGATGGTTTGATTACAGGTGAAGTGAAGGTGGTAGCTGTGGGGTCTTTCACTAACATCGCTCTGGCCATTCGGTTGGATCCCACATTCCTCAGCAGCGTTAACACACTGTATCTGGCTGATGGGCGTAAGTTCCACCAAAAAAAATGTTGTAACTCTAAGTCTACTAATATTAGTGCGGCAGTGATAGTTGCGTTTCGTTCGCTACGGGGCGTCAACGATTGGCATGTTATCTACGCACTCATGCAGATATTTTCGAGTACTTAACTCGACCGCTGATGTATTTAAATAGCGATCGTACATTAAGGGCAGATGCTTAATCTTAATACTGTGTATATAACAGTTATGTGCCGTCGGAAACTTTTCCAATTACGGCATTTCCAAATATTGTCCAATATTTTTGTAATGAGGAAATTCTCCTGTTTTTGTATGAGAATCGACATTTTTCCTGTGAATCTTTCTTGAAACTTTTGGAACTTTTTAGAAAATTCCCGTAACTTTTGCACACCTGTAGTTTTATATTACAGGCGAAGCATCAACTCCAAAATATAATGTAGAACAAGACGTGGAAGCTTACTACGCGGTGGCGCAGGCGGCGACACCCGATAAAGTCACCATCGTCTATTACAGGGGCCATATTGATATCACCACGGTGAGTCGTGGTAACACAGCGTGTGGGTCTTACCGATATATAGATTTAAATACCCTCTTACTACTACTTCACCATTAGGTCTCAATCTTCGGTCACTATTTCAGGGACCAAATTAATATCTCCACGGTCTCAGTAACACGTCTTAACTACTCGTACACAGATTCAAGACCAAATTCGTCTTTTATGAAAATGTTATATGTGTCGGGAATCGTGGGCATATTATGTTACAGAGAACACACTCGTTACATTTGTCAAGCTGAACAAACCAGTAGTTTGGATCCAGGCACCGCCACCGACGTCACCATCTCGTCTGGAGATAGGTTGGCAGTATGGCTTCAATAGTTCTCGATGTCATCTTTCATTTTATCTTGACAGCGCACTCTATGACGCCTTGGTGGTAATACTTGCTAATCAGGTGTTACTAACTAGGGAAGGGAACACCCTTGCTTGCTCTATTTTTCAAAGATGGCATCATCAACGAATCATTTGACGTAATCATCAGTCTCTTAAATGCGATAGATGGCATGATTCAGCCGTTCTCCGACATATGTCGCTTATGTGTGTTATGTGTGTTAGCTTTAACGTCATGGAGGTATATTACAGCATGGTTATTTTCAAACAGCATGGTTATATTCAAACAGCATGGTTATATTCAAACAGTATTTAGGGTATATTGTATAGTTCCGAAGGAGGTTAACGAAACACTGTAATTACTGATCTGACTATATTATATTATAATTACATAAAAATCGACAAGTGTTATATGATCGATGGTTAAGGTGAGACTGGTTTACATGTAGCGGGGGGGGCCCGCACTGTAGCCGCGGGCACTGCCTAGTCAGCTCATATCGCGGTACACGCGCACTTGAATATGAGCTGACTTGGCAAATGTCCCTATATTACTTCCCCCTTTTTGAAACAAAAAAAAAAATATCATAAAAATACAATGATCTCTCTTGTGGGATCCTTCTTTAACTCCACTCGTGTGACTCTAGCCTTACATTGTTATGGCTAATCAGTGTATGTACTCGAATGACATGTAGGCACGTATCACGCTGACATAGCGCGATGCGTGTCCACAAGCCGTCACATGTATAATATTAACACATTACAGTTAGCTATTTTTAGAATGATGTACCAAAGGTTTTTTAAACATAAGTACAACAATTTAAACATACAGACATTATTATTAAAGACTGAAATAAAGTTTAGTTACACAACACTTGTTTTACTGCACTTCACTTCACTAATAAATTACCGGTTGTTGTTTCGGTTGCGGTTGTTCCCTATGTACAACCACTGCTGTCGGTTGAACCTTGTTTACAGCTTTTTGTAACCAGGTGTGCATACAGTGCCTGCACTTCGCTTGTACGAAGTATAAAAGAAATAAAGTCAATATGATAGCGATTACTATGAGCACCATTCCGAAATAATTCAGTTTCGTGTCCACTTGACCAGTGACACTGTGGACTTCAGCTATTGCTATGTTGCTGCTAGGTGCTTCTTCTTTACTTTGGTTATAGCCCATTTTAATTAATAATTCACAATTTGTTTACAGTATAAAACTGAAAAATGTACGTGTTGCGCACAAGCAAGTGAAGTAGTCTCAACAAAAATTACAATATTCTACTTTAAATACATACACAAAACAATTACGCAATGTCACAGCACATCATTTTGCAAAATTTCGTGCTAGCAATAAGATAAATCCAAGTCCAAAGTATAACATCAGCTCTCAGCAATTCTTATTGCTATTTACAACTAAGTAGTTCAACATAATAACCGTATAATGTCAGTCAACCATTACTTGCGTTTACCGATATGCGATAATATCTTATAAATGCTAAAATGAATTGGACAATTTAATAAAAAAAAAAAAATTATATGTATGTTTTGTATATAAGTGTAAAATAGAATGTGTAAAATATGAATGTAAACCAATGTAAAGTTTCGACATTAAAAATTCATAATAGTATATTAATTCCTTAATTAGTGTTTTATGTGCGAAACTATATATGCCGCGAATCTATTCGTCAATTAAAAACCTAACCGGTTTGTTTATAACTCTACCACTTCTAGTAGTACGCGGTGTCGCCTTAGCTTCGCTCTCGCCTCGCGCTGCAGTGGAGTCGCTTACCTTAGTACTCTCGCTGCTGTCGGTAGCTACGTCGTCGTTCCAAACGTAAGCAGGTTTCAATCGGTCAATTGAGATACGAGCTTGCCTATTTGGAAATTGTACTAAAAATACTTTTTCGTCTCTACTTAACACTTTAAAAGGTCCCATATAGGGTGGCTGTAATGATTTCCTCACGGTGTCATCCCTGACGAAAACGTATTGACATGATGCTAATTCCTTATGCACAAATAAAATGCGGTTATTACGTGATCCCGCAGATACCGGTTTGTACTGAGATATTGTTTCCCGAATTTTATCTACTAAACTACCTGGATCGCTGGGTTCCATGGGGCGTGTGTCAAAAAAATCCCCAGGTAAACGTAGCGTACGTCCGAACAACATCTCTGCGGCACTTACGTCATTATCGCTTCGTCCTGCCGCGCGCAGGCCCAGCATGACGGTCGGCAGTTCGTCCTCCCACGAGGTATTGTTCATTCTGGCCATTAGTGCTGCTTTCAGACTCCTGTGGAAACGTTCCACCTTGGAATTGCTCTGAGGGTGGAAGGGTGTGGTTCTGATTTTGTTTATGCCTAACAAATCCGATAGCTCTCTAAATAGGTTACTTTCAAATTGACGTCCCTGATCTGTTGTGAGCAGCGACGGACAACCGTATCGCGCGATCCACCCGCTAAACACCGTCTTAGCCACTACCTCGGCCGTCATGTCTGCTATTGGAAAAGCTTCTGGCCAGCTAGTACGCCTATCTATTATCGTTACTAGGTAGCGATTTCCATGCGGAGATGTCGGAAGCGGCCCGACCAGGTCCACGTGGATATGCGACAGCCTATCGGCGTTTTCAAATGTACCTAACTCAGAAACAGTGTGTCGGGTAACTTTCGCCTTTTGACAAGGTATACACGCTCGGGCCCAACGACTTATGTCTTTATTCATACTTGGCCAAAAGAACTTTCGACACACCATTTTGCGAGTAGTGCGTACTCCGGGGTGACTCAGACAATGGACGCTTTCAAACGCAGCGCGCCTAAACTTTTCGGGCAAATATGGCCTTACTTCCTTTAACGATATTTCGCAATATACAGCCTTTTGACAATTCGGTATTGCGAGTAATTTTATGTTTACAGTATCGTTTCCGTCGCGCCGGTCTGATTGCGTCATGCTCGCTAGGTACTCGTCTCGCGCCTGTTCGTCAGCGAGTTCCGTGTAATTAATAGCGGTTGGGCAAACAATGGTCTCTATGCGGGATAGCGTATCAGCCACAACGTTATCCTTTCCGCTTATGTGACGAATATCCGTAGTGAACTCGCTGATGAACATTAAATGTCTCGTACGTCGCGGCGTTTCACTACTACTTTTCCCTATATTTTCGAACGCATGACATAAAGGTTTGTGGTCTGTATAAACTATCAGTGGTCTGCCCTCAAATGACTTGCGAAAATGTTTCATTGATAAATAAATACCTAACAGTTCTAAGTCATATGCGGAATAACTTTTCTGGGCCTTCGTTAGTTTTTTTGAAAAGAACCCTAATGGTTCCCATTTTCCATTGACCAATTGATGTAATGCGGAACCCGCGCAGTTAGATGACGCGTCGGACATTAAGGCTAGAACCGCGTCGGGCTGAGGATGCGACAGTGTAACGGCTTTTTTAAGGCCCTCTTTACACTGTTCGAACGCTTCCTCAGTCTCTTTTGTCCAAACTATCGCCGTTTTATCGCGTTTTTTCGTGTTTACTAAATATTGATCAAGTTTTGTTTGTATGGCCGCTGCCTTGGGAATATGAGACCGATAAAAGTTGAGCATGCCTAGAAATCGTCGCAACTGCTCCACTGTCTCCGGTTTCGGGTACTGTGCTACAGCCTGAACCTTTTCCTCTAACGGTTTAATGCCCGATGCGTCCACCTGGTGACCCAGGAATTCTAACTGCGTTTGTCCGAAACTGCACTTCGCTAAATTAATTGTAATTCCGAATTTAGCAAAACGTTCAAAAACCAGTCTAAGATGGTCCCTATGTTGCGCCTCGTTGTCGCTTGCGATAAGAACATCATCTAGATAATTGAATAGGAAATCTAGGCCTTCCAGTACTGAAGTATTCATAAACCGCTGGAAGGTTTGTGCGGCACAGCGAAGCCCGAACGACATGACAGGGAATTCCCATAACCCGAATGTTGTGATAATTGCTGTTTTCTCGATATCTTCCTTGGCTACCGGTATACAATGATAAGCTCTGTTTATATCTAGCTTTGAAAATATTTTTTTACCTGCCAATATGAAGGTGAAATCGTGTAGTCTAGGTATCGGGTATCTATCGGGTTTCGTTTGCGCGTTTAAGGCACGATAATCCCCACAAGGACGAATTTCGCCGTTCTTTTTCGTTACCACTGTTAACGGGCTAGCCCATTGGCTCTTGCTTGGCCTACAAATGCCTAGCTCTTGCATTCGGCGAAATTCCTCCTTGACCCTTTTATGTCTGTCCGGTGGTAATGGCCTTGCCCTCGCAAACGTAGGTGGCCCGGTTGTCTCAATGTGATGCACAACATCGTGCGCAGGGGGTTCCCTGTACGTTGGCGGCTTCGTGATGCTAGGGAATTGTAACAATAAACTGTGGAATGGATGATTACCATCAACCGTGCTAATGGACGGTTGGCTGCTATTGACGACCGGTGCAGAAACGTTAAACTCTGTTACAAGGTCGTGTAATTTCTGTTCGCTCAGGTTAACTACAAGCCTATGATAACTCAAAAAATCGGCCCCAAGTATTGGTTGTTTGACATCGGCCATCACAAATTCCCATCGAAATGGCCTTCGTAACTTAAAATCTAAAAACAACACTTTAACACCGTATGTTTTTATTTGCGTACCGTTTGCTGCGAAAAGTTTTAAATTAGTGCACTCACCCGTGCGTAGTCTCCTGTCCGCCGGTATTAGGGAAATATCCGCACCTGTATCAACTAAAAAACGTAGTCCGGTATTTAAGTCTGTTATACACAAACGACGGCTGGTGTGGATAGCACAGGTCTCCGCCGAACTCTGTGCCATCGTTACTCGTTTCCCTGCTTCTTGTCCCATGCGCAAGGCTGGATGCACTTCGCGGCGGCCTGTCCAAACCGGAAGTGGTAGAAGCAAAGCCAGTCCGGGTTTCTTCCTGCCCTGTTGCTGCTACTTCGTGGGCGAGTTCCACTCCTGTGTCTGGATGTGGATCGAGCTCCTCTAACTCTGCGTCCGAAGTTCCGCGTCCTTGGCCTCGAACGCTCAAGATCCATCATACGGACACTCAGTTTGGCGATTTCCGCTAGTATCACCGCTGTATCTGCAGTTCCTGGGGTTCTCGCTGGCGCGCTGTGCCCCTGGCCCTGTGGTGCTGCCACTGCTGCCACGTGAGGGTTTCTTGTTGCCTCCGACACGTCATCGGCAATGCTGGCCAACGTGTCAAGGTCCGTCTCTCTGGACGCTACTAAAACTGCACGCACCGCCGTGGGCAGATGATTCTGCCACATTATCCTTAATGTCGCGTCTGGAAAGCTGTCCTTAGCTAAGTTGCGCATCTTAGCTAATAGCTGCGACGGCTTTTGTTCTCCTAGATCCATTTCCCCTAGGACCTTCTCCACCTGCCTGTTCTTTGAGTCTTCTAGCATCTTCAACAGCTTGGCTTTCAGCTCTTGGTATTTATTGGTGGAGGGTGGGTTCGTTAGGAAGTCCGTAAGTCGAAGTATGACTTCCTTCGGCAGCTTGGACACCACCATGTCGAACTTTGCGTCGTCGCTTATCTTCTGTGGCGTTAAAACGGCCTCCGTGCGTATAAACCATACTCTGGGCTGGTCAACCCAGAAGTCTGGAATACGGCTCGACACCGAGATCGCCATGACCTCGGCAGAGCGTGGCACCACGATGTCCTGTAGTTGCAAGGCCGCCGGAGTCTTCTCTTCATCGGTCATTTTCACGTAACATTAAACCACAAAAGTCCGAATAACAACCTACGCTACCAACGTTCAGTCGGGGTCACCACTTTAGGGTATATTGTATAGTTCCGAAGGTGGGGTAGCGAGGTTAACGAAACACTGTAATTACTGATCTGACTATATTATATTATAATTACATAAAAATCGACAAGTGTTATATGATCGATGGTTAAG
Source organism: Cydia pomonella (assembly GCF_033807575.1). Taxonomy (NCBI): domain Eukaryota; kingdom Metazoa; phylum Arthropoda; class Insecta; order Lepidoptera; family Tortricidae; genus Cydia; species Cydia pomonella. Next base: position 4,199,718 of record NC_084722.1, read on the forward strand.
GTGAGACTGGTTTACATGTAGCGGGGGGGGCCCGCACTGTAGCCGCGGGCACTGCCTAGTCAGCTCATATCGCGGTACACGCGCACTTGAATATGAGCTGACTTGGCAAATGTCCCTATAAGTATGGTTATATTCAAACAGCATGGTTATATTCAAACAGCATGGTTATATTCAAACAGCATGGTTATATTCAAACAGCATGGTTATATTCCACAGACAGAAATGGATATCAAGAGCGAAACTAACGGCCATCAAACTGCTTCGCAGTCTGGCAGTACTATTTTGATGTAACACCTATGTACCGTGTCTTATGAGAAAAAAAAATGATAAAGCTAGATGATCTGGATTTTGACCTCGTACAACTCTTTCCAGGAATGGCGTAGAAACGTCTTAGGTAGTCTGCCGACTGCGAAAATTCGAGCCCTCAATGCTTTTGAAAGGGTATCTTTAAACTCACCCGCACAAGCTCAGTTCTGGTACCCTCTGGACCCTCTGGTTGTAGCCACGGCGATCAATGAGGATTTAGTCACTGAAATTCAGTATGCTAATAATAATGTTGTTTTGTGTGGTAAGTTTACTTTGTATTATTGTTACCATATAATCTATGGCGCCGTACAAGTCAGGTACAACTACATTAGCTGTTGAATTCGATGCACGAATTTGGCTTAGACTTTAAGCCCCATTTGTACCGATCAAGAAATTGCTTGCGATTTTCTTTACATGCGGTATTGAGTCGATCGACTGAATTCATTGTAATACAATCTTAGCTTATAGATTAACCTTGGTTTGGTCATGAAAATCGCCTATAAGATTTAAGGAGTTCCCTCAATTCCTCAATTCCCCATCATCAGAGCTGGACTTTGACTTAAATGAGACCAACTTAGAATGGCCTACCTAAGTATATCTAAACAAAAAAAAATCGATTCATAAATGTAAAACTAAAGAACGGTAGACAATTGGCCAACTTATCGCTAAAAAGCGATCTCTTTCAGACAACATTTGTATAGTGGAAACAGCTATAAATAAACCGTTTTTTTTCAGGCGATCAAAGAGGCGTGCTTATTAACAACTACACGTCGAAGGAGAAGGCGAATGTCAGAGTTTTCCCTGAAATTAACTCGAGAAAGTATCAAACTTTTTTGTATTCACTTTTTGCTGCCGAAGTGAAATAATTTAATATAATATTGAAGATTGTAACTCAATAGGTAATCTAGTGTATGGACAATTTGTATTTAGTGAAAAGTTTGTTTTACCCAATATTAAAAAAAAATCTCAATGTGATGTTTTTTATATTCTTGGTTACGTGGCATACATAGCTGTCGAAAATAGAATATTTACTATTACGCACTGTCCACTGGTCGCTGGCGACTCAGACGACGTTCACGACGGCGACTGTGACTTTCTATTGTTTATATAGGATGACCGGTCTGGCCTAGTGGGTAGTGATTCGAATCCCGGTAAGGGCATTTATTTGTGTCCCCTCTAGTGTTGCAAGTGTCCATGGGCGGCGGTAATCGCTTACCATCAGGTGATCCGTCTGCCCGTTTGCCACCTCTACCATAAAAAAAAAGATCACTTTATGGGTTACCTCAGCAGTAGCACCAGTTTTCTCAGACAAACTCGCTACCAGACCTTTCCCAAATCAAATGTAGCTTTTTCCTCATGTTGTTTTCTGTGTTCTCCTTCGGATAATGGAAGTTATGATTATTATAAATTGTCAAGGCTTCTTATCTTAACAAATTCCCATCAATGTTCTTTAGAGTAAAACTCTGGGAAGTTTATGATAGTCGTTTCCAACATCTCCCAATAGGTATACACGCCTTTTAAAATTATCTAGTTTCTGGCCTCTGAACTTCTAAGTTCCGTTCCGACTAACCAGTAACCTCTAGGTAAAAATAAAACCTCTGTAAATTATAAAAAAAATCCAAATTTGAATATACAGTGTAAACTCTTTATAACGTTATCCTTTATAACGATAAACTCCCTATAACGTTGAAGTGAGCCCAACTTGGTTGGTTTGCGTTAAAACCCACATATTGAAACACTCTTTATAGCGATACGCCATTCTCTATTACGAAGAAATGTGTTCATATTTTTAGACAATAAATATTTATTATCGGTATTATTGTTTATGTTATGTTATCAGGTAACAAAAGACTTTGAAGCTCCGAAACATCCGAGGTCCGTCTAGCTTTTGTTATCCTTAATTGCCTTGAACACGTGCAGTAAGACGCATTGTTTTCTCGGAAGTGATGGTCTTCGACCAAGCATACTGGGTACCTATCGTATTATCAGTCGTAAACCTACTTTGAAACTGTTAACATGGCCAGTAAACGGAAAGCGATTAGTGTTGACGAAAAAGTTTGTGTGATACGTGCGATTGAAAAGGGAGAAAAGAAAAGTGACGTTGGAAGGCGTTTTGAACTAAGTCAATCCACTGTTGCTACCATTTGGAAAAACCAAAAAACAATTCTACAGGCGGCGCTGGAAGGAAACTCTTCTAAAAAATTAAGAAAGCTAAAATTCGAAGACTTAGATCAGGCAATGTTGTCGTGGTTTAACAATCAGCGCCAGAATAATGTACCCATCTCGGGGCCAATTGTAAAAGCTAAGGCTGAAAAGTTTGCCAACCAACTTGGCATAATTGACTTTAAAGCATCTGAAGGTTAGCTTGGAAAATTTAAGCACCGTCACCAAATTACGTACGGTAAAATGAACGGAGAGGCGCGGGATGTTGATATAAATGTGACTAACAATTGGATTAGTACAGTGTGGCCTAAATTAAAGATGAAGTACTCACCAGAAGACATTTTTAATGCAGATGAAACTGGCCTTTTTTTCAAGTTGACTCCCGACAAAACTTTAAAATTCAAAGGGGAAAAATGTGTTGGAGGAAAACTCTAAAGAGCGTATTACAGTTCTAGTGGCTGCCAATATGAGTGGCACAGAAAAAAGAAAGCTCTTAGTTATAGGCAAATCGAAAAACCCTCGGTGTTTCAAGAACATAAAACAGTTGCCAGTTACGTACAAAGCAAACAAGTCAGCTTGGATGACATCGCAGATTTTTGAAGAGGAAGTGAGAAAATGGGATGCTGAATTAAAATCACGGAAAATCTTGCTTCTAGTAGACAATTGTCCTGCTCACCCAATCATATCTAATCTTCGAAACATAGAGTTAGCATTTTTCCCAGCTAATACAACCAGTATTTTACAACCAATGGATCAGAGTGTAATTAAAAGCCTAAAGGGCCACTGCCCACTATAGACGGAAAATGTTGATGGATATGATCGAAACTGACGGCAAGGTCTCGATCAACATGCTACAAGCAGTAAACTTCTTATCAAAAGCCTGGCAAGAGGTAACAGCAGCCACTATCCAACATTCTTTTCGACATGCTGTATTATGTAGTAGCCAAGAAACGAACCAATTTGACAGTGAAGACAATCTACCACTGAGTGAATGGATAAGACAGTTCAACATACCAAACAATTTTAACGAAGATCTACAATCGTACGAAAATATAGATGAGGATTTAGCCACAACTGGTACACTTACATATGAACAAATTGTTGATTTAGTGTCAAAAAGTCAGGAAACACCCGATAATCAAGATGAAGAAGATAATCAAGTGGACAAAGCCGAATCACCACCAACAATTCAACAAGCCCTAGATGCCGCTAAGTTGGTAGAAAAAATTTTGTTGTTTAATCAAGACGATTCCACCACATATCTAGATATGAATAGAATACATAAAATAATACAAAACAAGTACTGGCATAGCAAAAAACGTCAGACAAAGTTATCAGACTATATGTGTAAACAATAATATTATCTAAGACATACATATTAAAAATTCTTGTTAATTTGGTTGTTTTTTTGTTCACTCCATATAACGATAACTCTCTATAACGACAAAAAATGCTCAGTCCCTTGAGTTTCGTTATAAAGAGTTTACACTGTATGTATTTAAAAAAAAAGAACTGCCTTCTGCTCAGGCAACCACTTTCGGCTGGATCCTGTCTGTAGTTGAGTTGAGACATCAAGGTAACCTGATACTATTCTTCTAATATTGTTGAGTTACCAAGGGAATGAATATCTTGAACGTGATCAAATATAAATATTATGTGGTCCTTCGAACCGGATCGGGATGCTATCGACTGGGATGCGGCAAAGCGAGTAAGTACCCATCTTGGTTGATTTTGAATCTTATGAATCTGATCTTTGATGATAAATCTTATAAATGGCATATCTTAAACTGACCCAACCCACGTTGGAAACCTAAAAAAATTGTAGGAAAACAATTATGCCTACATTGTAGTGCGTTTTTTTTAAACACTCACTTGCTACGGTCACACGATATGATAATATTATTATGAGCGGTTTGCCACTTGTTTGGCAATACGTAATAAGTGATAAAGCTCGACCTTTGACAGCAGTTGACCTATTATCACAGTATGTATTCCCAATCGTTGACGAGCTTACGCAACCAACGTATTTATGATGACATTCGAGACACACCAATATTACAAGAGAAATAAAGATGGCATTACATCCAAGTTCCGACGAATGCGGTAGCTACTTTTATACTGGTTAAACATAGGAAACGAAGGTAAGCTACGGGAATAAAACAGCAGATCGTCATTTGTGATGGCATTTAAAGATCCACACGACTGTGGATCTGCTCATTGTTGTCCTATGAAGACGCAAGATGGCTAAGACCGTAAGTTTAATTTATAATTTTTTTTGTAACAATAATTTTTGAAATTGTCATAGAGTCTTTAAAGAGTCTTTAAAATTTTTTAAGTCCTTTTAAATGTTTAAAGGGAAGATTAAGTACATACAAGTTACGGAAAATTAACAAAACGTTGGAAAATTTATAAAAAAAAGAAAAATGCATAGTATACAAAGAAAATTTATTTTGGAAATGGATAATTTCGATTCGCATAAAAACATATGAGAAGTTTCCGATTTTTTTTTGCAATTTCGTAAAAATTTCCGACGGCGCTTGGGAAGACAGGGTTTAGGGCTTTAAAATGAGATCTTTTAGTTTCGGATTAAGTAGTTGAGCTCTCCCGTGAATAAGAATTTGTCTAACTCAAATTAGGGAACAAATCAAATTATTACGATACGATACGACGAACGTATATCATAATTAACCTAAACCTAAACGATAAGGAGTAGGTTTGAAGTATACTTTTATTTACTTGTATTCTTCTTTATCTTAATATTTTTAATTTAAAAGCTTTTAATTGACCCAATCTGTTTTATTTACTTATCCTCCCCAATTAGTTAATTTATTTTAAGTTCAAGTGTAAAATGTGTTAAGTAATTGAGACTGATACCATTTGACGTCACATAATTATCAATATTTTACATAATATGATATATAAATATTCAGTTTACGATGATACCTCCAACGTTTTAAACTTTAGACAGCTTTGCGGAGTTTGTGAAGACATATGAAGATAATTAAAGAACAGTATACACCGTGTACACTATGTGTATAGGGATCTAATGCAATTGGTGCGCCTAAGTAGTTTTATATACATTTATTGTCATTGTCTTGGTAGGTACATACAACGAATCCAGGTGCAGATTTCCGATCTCAAATCCTCGGTCCTCGTTCGGTCCGGTGCGTGTTTGCGACCGGCATTCTTGCTGCTGCTGGCGTGGCCTGGCGAGCTCCGACCTCCATTTGGCGCTTAACAGTCTAGAAGCGATTGATTGATTTAGTATAAATTTCATTTTGACACCTCCGAATCTTATTAGTACTCTGACATTGGGGACCTTTTACATCTCCAGATTTAATGTATGTATGTTTTGAGGCCTACTTGCAGAATTAAATTTTGTATTTTGATTTTCTACATCTCTAAGGATAATTTAATATCTTTTTTTATAATTTATCTCTGACACTTAGAGACTTATACATCTCTAAAGAATTTTAGTATTTTATGGTTTTATTTTTTTTATCAAATATCAAATATCAAACATTTATTCAGCAAATAGGCCACAGGGGCACTTTTACATGTCCATTTTTACAAACAATAAATTTTAAAAAAAAAACAATTACAAATATCGAATCTATGAAATAATAAATACTTTATTAGAGATGTATACTGTCTCTAAATGTCAAATTACACAAAAAAAAACTATGATAAAAAAATAAAACCATAAAATACTAAAATTCTTTAGAGATGTATAAGTCTCTAAGTGTCAGAGATAAAATATAAAAATATATATTAAATTATCCTTAGAGATGTAGAGGGTCGCCAAGGCTTGAATTCTTATATAAATAATTAAAAGACAAATAAATTAAAACAGACAAGAACCGAATGAAGTGTCTCACGTTAATGTCACTCAAAAGTAAAGTTACGTACTTTAACATAACCTGTACCCCGTGTAAGCTTAAACAGACCGGTCTCCACAAACAGCACCCGTTCACGAGTATGACGTGTATCTCAGCCATCGCCTCCCTCAACCTTCATTCGGGAAAGTGGCGACCCGATCAACGACGCCACCGTAAGTAAAGACTTTTAAGCGAGCATGACATGTTCAAGCTGCCGGGTTGTATTAATATAAATATAATAAAAAAAATTGTGAGATACAACATTTGTGCTTGTAAGTTGCATTAAAGACGGCATAGCGCCACATAAACGCGACTACATATTATTCATAAGGAGTGCCTACCTATAAAACTAAATTATAAATTTAAATTGACTTAGAGATGTACAGGTCTCTAAGTGTCCAAATCATTAAAATAGGTATTAAAATAAAATGAAATTTAAAATAAAATAAAATTTAAAATAAAATAAAATCTTAGAGGTGTATAAGGTCTCTAAGTGTCCAAAACTAAAATAATACAATCAAACGAGAACATGATGTTCTCTTGTGTCAGTTCTACTGGACGCTAGTATGGTTATTTCACAGGAAGAAAACGAAAACACTATTACTGACATTTTTATCATACTATCAAGATCAAGCTACTGGCTTAAAGGCATCCTTATCATCTATGAAATCATTCACAGCATAATACGCCTTACTTAACAAAGAGCTCTTAACGTGTGACTTAAATTTGTTAAGAGGCAAATTCACTATATCAGTGGGAACTTTGTTATAAAAACGTGTACAGTTCCCGACGAAAGACGTACTAACCTTACGGAGGCGGTGGGCGGGCACAGCAAGTTTATGCTTGTTTCTAGTGTTATAGTTATGGATATCACTGTTAAGCTTGAATTCGTTAATGTTTTTCCGAACATACATAATATTCTCAAGTATGTATTGAGATGCAACGGTAAGAATGCTTGCATCTTTAAATTTCTCTCTTAGGGATACTCGAGCGCCCAGTCCATAGATGGAACGTACAGCTCGCTTTTGCAGTACAAATATTGTCTGAATGTCTGCCGCTTTTCCCCACAACAGAATTCCATACGACATAACACTATGGAAGTAACTAAAGTAAACCAGCCTGGCCGTCTCTACGTTTGTTAGCTGTCTGATTCTCCTCACTGCATAGGCTGCTGAACTAAGTTTGCCGGCTAAAGTGGCTATATGTGCATGCCATTGCAGTTTTGAGTCTAAAGTGACTCCCAGGAAAACAGTTCGATCTTCAAATTCCAGCGTATCACCTTTTATTTTAATCTTGCTGTTATTTACCTGCTTGACGTTAGGTAGCGTAAATTTGATGCATTTGGTTTTCTTTGCGTTCAAAAGCAAATTGTTTGCCGTAAACCAGTTTAATACGGTAGATAGCGCGTCATTAATGCTCTCGAATCTATTTTCCTTTCTGTTCACTTTAAATATAAGGGAAGTGTCATCTGCAAACAACACTATATCATGTCTTTCTTGCACAACTTTTGGTAGGTCATTGATGTATACCAAAAACAGGAAGGGACCAAGAATTGAACCTTGCGGCACTCCGAGGGCTACCGGGGACCCAGCCGATTGAGTTCCATTAATAACTACTCGCTGAGTTCTATTCGAAAGGTACGATGAGACAAGGTCAAGGGCACTAGCTTTTATCCCATAGTGGCTTAATTTTCTCTTTAAATTTTCGTGATCAACGCAATCAAATGCCTTCGACAGATCACAGAAAATTCCAATAGCATCTTGAGCTTTTTCCCAAGCGTCAAAGATGTGTTTTAGAAGTACCACACCGGCGTCAGTAGTTGATCGACCTCTGGTAAAACCAAATTGATTGCTATCAAGCAGTTTATTTCTGTTGAAATGTGACGATAGTTGATTTAGAATAAGTTTCTCGAACACTTTGCTTAATGCAGGTAGTATTGAAATAGGTCTAAAGTTTGTGGAGTCGGTTCTTGTTCCTGATTTAAACAACGGGATAATTTTGCTATGTTTCATAATATCTGGAAAAATTCCAGCATCAATGCATCTGTTGAAAATCTCAGCTAAGTATGGTGCAATCGATTCAATAATGGAATGTAATACTTTGACTGACAGACCCCATAGGTCTTCTGTTTTCTTTATATTTAATGACCTAAAAGTCTTAAGAACTATGTTCGGAGTGACATACGAAAATTTGAAAATTTCTGTACATTCCGCCACATTTGTCTTCAAAATTTCTTCAGCGACATCTGGCGATGAATTAAGAGACTTTGTTGTTTCTACCGGTATATTCGAGAAAAACCGCTCAAAATGATCTGCCACTTCACGGTCAGAACTTACTAAAGTGTCAGCAATTCGTACGGTGTAGTGCGGATCCTTCATCTTACGTTTTCCAGTTTCATTGCCGATTACTTGCCATACAGTTTTAACTTTATCACTAGAACTTAGGATCTTTTTGGACAAATAATCAGCTTTAGCGGCGACACACATCATCTTAAAAGATTTAGAAAAATTCTTAACGTACTCCAGAAATTCCGGCCTTTTATCAGTTGCTTTTAAATCATACAAGTCGTATAGTCGGCGTCTTTTCTCGTGAATATCCGGCGTAGCCCAGTCGCAAAATTTAGTCTTGGCCTTGCCTTGCACCTTCTTCTGAATGAAACAGGCATCAAATTCCGTTTTAATACAGTTAAACAACTCGGAACTCAAACAGTCAGGGTTATCCTGATTACATGAAAGACAACATAATTGTTTAGTGATTTTACGATTGAATAAATCTAGGCGCTTTTCGGAAATCGGCCTGCACATGGTATCTTGAGGAATTTGTTCAGTTTTCCCGCTGAAAGACGCTTTTAATCCACAGTGATCAGAACTTAGGTTGTTAATAACAGATTTACTAATCGCATCCTTGTTACTAAAGATGTTATCTATACATGTAGCACTGGTTGCTGTGATTCGAGTAGGCTCACAAAATACATTGACTAAATTGAAGGATTTAAAAGTATTTAATAACCTTCCACAAAATGGCGAATTTTCAAGTAAGTTAATATTAAAATCGCCACACACAATTATATTTTTCGGAGTTCTAAAAATACTACTAAGGACTTCATCTATGACCGATTCAAATAAGTTATAGTCCGCCGATGGGGGCCTGTACACGCATACAATTATAAATTGTTCCAACTCAACACAGGAAAGTTCTATATGCCGTTCCACAGACATGTCAACAATGTCTCTACGTTCCTTACTTTTTAAATTATGTTTCACCATTATCAATGACCCGCCGCGATTGCAGGATTTCCTAAAAAAGAACTTACTATATTATTATTATTGAAATTAAACATAAACTCATGACCTTTAAGCCAGTGTTCAGTAATACAGAGAACGTCAATATTGTCGGACTGTAAAAACAAATCAATTTCAAGTTCCTTACAGGCAAATCCTTGGATATTTTGGTGAACTAAGTTCAATAAATCGGTTTTACTAAACATACTAGCATCGCAGTGATCAATAGGAACGGAGCCGGCTGGTGCACACGTTGTCGTAGCGGTTAGTTTAAATTCAAATCTCCAGACGGCTCCATCTCAAAACCTACGCTACCAAGGCGTAAAATACTACGTGACTTAAGGCTATTAGACGCCGCGCTAGCCACGACGGGGTCTTCAATATTATATGCTAACAGGTTAGCACACTCTACTAGACATCTTCTGGGTAGCTAGGAGGCCGCCGGCTCCACGAAGGGCAGCGGCGTCGGAGCTGGCTCGACATAGGTCAGCAGCGACAAAGCCAGCTTGACAAGGCTCGGCGGCGACGGAGCCAGCTCGACAAGGCACGCCCGCTCAATAAGGCTCGGCGGTGATGATGGCTGCAGTGGCGTCGTGTCCACGGGGCTGGGGGCAGGCTCGGGACTGCGGCGCAGCTCGGGTGCGAGGGAAGCGCGCGAGGCGAAGAGGGCGCGCAGCGCTGGCGAGCACGGTGCGGCCAGGACGGCGCGCAGCGCGGGCGACTCCGGTGCCACGGGGCGCGTCGGAGGCCGCGGCGAGTCCATGCGCAGAGGGTAGCCGCTGCCCGGTTCTAGAACATTATTCATAAAGGCTATGTATTCCTGTAATGCTTTAGTTGATAGTTCGTCTCTATTATTGAGGTCTTTTAACTTTAATTCCAATTTATTTAATTCATCGGATTGATGATTCAACTCTTCTACTGTTCGGTCTAATTTGTATTGACAATTTAGAAGTTCAACACTCAAGGCGACACTATTACATTTAGATTGTAGTGTTTTGAATACTGAATTATTGCGTTTTACTAAAAGTTTTGATCTTTTTATGAATCTACTTAATTTTAAATATTTTTTTATTTTCTTGGAGCCTTTCAGTGTAATTATACTATCACTGCTGCCCTCTATGGGCACAGAACTTGTAAAACCTACAGTTCCTACCATAGGGGAGCTACCTGTGTTTTCATTATCTAAATCTAGTTCAAAACTATTAAGTTCTGCAAAAATACTTAAATTATTGTTAGGCGGTCCGGACTGGCCGGAGCAATACTTGCAAATATTTTTTGACTCCGACTCCTCCAGCTGTTGTTCCAGGTCCTGAATGCGTTGCAATGCCTGCTCGTGTATCTCCTGGCATTGCTGGAACCGGTCAACAGCAGCCTGAAGTTCATCCCGCTGCCCTTGCATGTCCTCAAATTCAATATCCTGATTTGCAAGCTGACTTTTGAGAGTTGTATTTGTTCGAACAACACGCTCAAATTCCTGTTCACTCTCTTCCTGCTCTTGGAGGAGTTTTGTATTCAACACAGCGGCTTCTTTGAGGTCTTTTTGTAATTGTTGCACTTTAGCCACCAAGACATCCTTGCGTGTAGTCATTTTAGTGGTTTTTGCTGTAAACATATTCATAATGTGAGATATCTGTGCCAGAAAATGTAATGAATTTCAATGCTTCTAACAAAATATAATGACTAAAATAAAGTAAAAATAACTCCACTGACTTAATTTCTAAGTAAGATTGCAAAGTAAACTTTATAATTCACTATCTTGCAAGTTCACTCATTACCACAGGGTATAATTTTATTGTTCTTGAAGTGATTTAAAAATGAATTAAGATATTTTGATATGTTAGAATCCTGTTATGTTACAAACCAAGTTCTTCACTAAACATATAAAGGTAGCACAAAATAAAGTTTGACAAATAATAATTCTAGACAAATAAACAAAAAACTAGGCTTATAAATTATGAAAACAATACTCATCTGTAAAAATCTGCGGTAAAATACAGGCAAATACGGTGTAATTTTAAATTTGGAACGTTACGCCGTTGACAGTTGCCTTGTTTTCTGTCGTCAATTTTTTCTTCATATGTTACATTAGAAGGATAACGATGTTCTACTTCAATTGCGATGTGAACTTTTTATTTATCACCAAAACTTCTTAATTATTACATTATAACGTTTTAAATAATTATTTTAATACGCAGAGCTAATTTGACGTTTGCTCCCGGCCAGTGTTGCCAGCGCCAGTCAGTTATCATAGTTTTTTTGTGTAATTTGACATTTAGAGACAGTATACATCTCTAATAAAGTATTTATTATTTCATCGATTCCATATTTGTAATTGTTTTTTTTTTTTAATTTTTATTGTTTGTAAAAATGGACATGTAAAAGTGCCCCTGTGGCCTATTTGCTGAATAAATGTTTGATATTTGATATTTGCGCTCGCTTGGCTCTGCTTCCGAAGATGATGAGATTGATGAGGGTGGGCCGGGATAACCCTGCATTCCTCTTGAAATGGGCCGGGATAACCCTGGACACCTCTTGATTTGCGAGCCGGGAAATCTCTGGACAAGACTCTTCTTTCTTCGTACTCTTTATTAATTTCTCTTCCTAACTCGGTTTCCGATTTTTGATGTTGGTTGGTTCTTCTTGGGTTGTTTCTTGGTTGGTTTGTTTCGTTGAAAGTGTGATTGATGTTCTGGGTTGATCTAAATGCGTTGGTCCCTTATTTTGTAGTTTTGGTAGATTTTTTCTTTCTTGAGTGTTAGTCACAGATTTTGTTAGTTCTTTGGTTCGCTGGTCTGGATAACCATCAAATAACAAGCGTAGTATCAGAAAATTCTTCGCTGGTACTTATTGCAGGATCGCCATCAAATAACAAGGAGTGTTCCTGTTTTGTATGTTTCGAGCAGGTCCAGGGAATAGTAGTATAACACCTTATGTGTTATAGTTTAAGAACTTATATTCTCTAAAAACCTGCCTATATATACACGTTAGGTTGCGCTGACACAAGCAATATGCGTTTATGTCGCAGTAAACCATAGTGTCACAATTTATTTTAAACTAAAACCTAAAAACCAAAACTATTTTTGTTTAAAAGAAGATGCATACGTATTTCATTGTTAGAAAATCACAAATAAATTTGAAATCGTAAATATGCCACTGGACATCCTGTACATATAATCACGGCTAATTTTTGGAGGGGTACGTAGAGATCACGGGTTCCCACTTGCTATTGCTACAATCCTTGCATACCTGGTTTAGGATACCTACGTCCCAAGAGTGACGTGAATCTAATGACCAAAATGACTTAATAGTTCTATCCGCGGTTCCAGGAAGGACCCATTGGCATGATCGACCCATCGCTGCTGCTGCGGCCGGAGAAGGTGTACGACGACAAGCCCATCGACGCCTTCCGCGACTACTCCGTGGACGATACCGATCCCATCAAGGAGCGCGTGCGCAGGACTTACTACGAGATGCACACCAACATGACTGTCGACTTTGTCAAGGGTAAGGATATTGAAGGACCCGTTGGCATGAGCTGTCGCTGCTGCTGCGGCCGGAGAAGGTGTACGACGACAAGCCCATCGATGCCTTCCGCGACTACTCCGTGGACGACACCGACCCCATCAAGGAGCGCGTGCGCATGACTTACTACGAGATGTACACCAACATGACTGTCGACTTTGTCAAGGGTAAGGATATAGAAGGGCCCGTTGGCATGAGTCTTCGCCGCTGCTGCGGCCGGAGAAGGTGAACAACGACCCTGTCGACGCCTTTCGCGACTACTCCGTCGACGACACACCACCACCACGACACATTAAGGAGCGCGTGCGCAGGACTCCGAGATGCACACTAATAAGACTGTCGACTTCGTTAAAGGTTATAATTTTTAATGTCCAGAGCTGGTAAATGTACCGTTTCTGCGCAATCGCGGACAGCATACGTACGGCTTGCATGCTGCGAATGGCTACCGGTGCATTTTTAGATGGACGGTGCACTTTCCACGAAACACTTACAATAGACCCAATCTTCATAGTTACTTACTCGCCTAAAGTTAAGTAGGCTGCAAAATGTACCTAAACCATTATCTAAAATTTGACCCTTTTCTTAGCATTGCACCTATACCACGAGTACATGATTATATTATATATTTTACATCGTCTTTTTTGTAGAGCATTTTTTTGCTCTTTTAAGCACAGGCGGAGCTTGAATCTCACGATTTTTTTTAATTTTGATGAAACGGGTTAATGTACATGTTTAGTAGGTAGGTTTAGTACCTATATAGTTTCCTTCAAGTGAAAGCAAGCCAATGCAGCGAAAATATATATTTAAGGAGATCGTCTATTGATAATACATATTACTATCTTTCCAGCAAAGATGGACAAATGGCTGAAGTTCAACCACTTCAAGTCCACGGTGAAGGACGCACTGATCAAGCTAAACGAGCTGGTGGACGAGTCAGACCCTGACTCCGATCTGCCGAACATCGTGCACGCTTTCCAGACGGCTGAACGCATCCGCCAGGAGCATCCGGACAAGGATTGGATGCACCTGATCGGACTTATCCACGATCTTGGCAAGGTACGGAGACGTCACGGAGAAACTAACTTTTTTAGTGTGTTGGTTATTTGCTGATCTTTGGAAGATATATTTTGAGGCAAAATGTTACGAAGAATGGTAATTGACCTAGACACTGTATAAGCGTCAACATATTTTTCTTTAACATTATTGAAGTTAGTCAATATAGTCAACCGTTTTCAGGTAATGGCGTTCTTCGGTGAGCCGCAGTGGTGCGTGGTGGGCGACACCTTCCCCGTCGGCTGCAAGTGGGGCAAGAGCATCGTCTACGGAGACGACAGCTTCAAGGACAACCCCGACACTTACAACCCTAAATACAAGTGAGTTCTGCATCGTCATCTCAATCTTTCGACGGTTGTTCAGCACGTCCCCGTCGGCTGCAAGTGGAGCAAGAGCATCGTCTATGGCAGTGGTTCCTAACCTTTTCAGTTCTGCCAGTGCCACCCCTATGACTAACTAGGGAACCCGATTTTACCCCTACTCCGAATAAATATCAATATTCTTTCTTACAGGTCTAATTTCTGTTATATTTAATTGAGCTTATTACCCCCGTAAAATACCAGTTTTATCCCTACGGGGGTAATTACCTCCAGGTTAGAAACCGCTGGTCTACCGAAACGACAGCTTCAAGGACAAACCAACACTTACAACACTACATACAAGGAGTTTTGCATTGTCATCTCTCGCGTGTCAAATACCGGCTGGAAAAATGAGATTTTTTTAACGACATACTAATATCTCGACGACCGGTTTGGCCTAGTGGGTAGTGACCCTGCCTACGAAGCTGATGGTCCCGGGTTCAAATCCTGGTAAGGGCATTTATTCGTGTGATGAGCATGGATATTTGTTCCTGAGTCATGGGTGTTTTCTATGTATTTAAGTATTTATAAATATTTATATATTATATATATCGTTGTCTAAGTACCCTCAACACAAGCCTTATTGAGCTTACTATGGGACTTAGTCAATTTGTGTAATAATGTCCTATAATATTAAAAAAAAAAAAATTAAAAAAATATAAATTTTGTCGTCTGCTCGTTTGAGTTCTTACCCCCTTATACATAAACGTCTACCAAAGTTACTTTGCATGCGGCATCGTAACTTTAATAGACGTTTAAGAATAAGGGGGTTAATGTTTACCTACACAATACCATTAACTAGATATAGGGATTAAACCGCTTATAGAACTAAGTTGAAATTTGAAGTTCCGTTTTCTCTCTTTACGAAGGCTTTCATGCCTAGTCAAATACGACTCGTTTTGAAAAGCTCTTTAAAAATTATGACAAGTTTCATCCCTAAACCGATAATATCTTGACCTTCAGCACCGAGAGCGGCATGTACAAGCCGAAGTGCGGGCTGGAGAACCTGACGATGTCGTGGGGTCACGACGAGTACCTGTACCGCATGCTGGTGCACAACAAGTGCAAGTTCCCCAAGGAGGGGCTCTACATGATCAGGTACACATAATTCGATAGAGCGGAAGGAGTGAAGCTCTTCCTTTTTGTAAGTATAGTTGGTGAAATATAACGATTGGTCTTTAACACTTTATCTTTACAAATACAAAAGGACAAAAGGGGTGTGAAGTGCTTTGCCGCACGTTTGTGGAATAATATCGACACGTTATTAGGTAAATGAATCTTTTTTCGACAGAAATCGTATTTTCGTTGAAATTAATATTTCTTTACATAAATCTTTTACTTTTTTATATAATAGATTACGAATTGAAAAGTTAGAATGCTTGGAATGCTAGGAAAACATAGGAATTAAGTAAAATGTAGAAAAGTAACTGGGGATAGGTTGTTTAGCTAAAGTATACTTTAGACAAAACGGGGTGCTAATTGTTTTATCACCCTATTGTAAGAGAGCCATTAGCGATAACATTCATCGGTGCAAATAATATTTCTTCGACTATACTAAACTAACCTAACACAGAAAGTACGTCGTAGTCAACGATCTACGACTCGTACATCTGTCGCACTAAATGCAGACTCTTCGCAGGAGCAACATCCAGGCGAACTACGCGATATGGCCTCCAAGGTCCAGCCATACAAATGAAAAATCTAAAATTTGAACCTGTAATGTTCCATGCATTACATACAGTTGTATAGTTGATTTTATTTTGTCTGTAAATTAAATAAAACGAAACAAATGCAACTCTGTTCCAAATGAATATGATTTAAATTTCATCGAACAGAATAAGTGCTATAGGTAGAACCGGCCTTACGATGATATTGGAACTACGTAGACTCACGGTGTGGAAAAAATGGAAAATAGTTATTTGTTTTACAAGGGGGCGAAGTTGTTGTTGAACTGCTAATATTGATACCCGAGTTAGCGAAAGATTCTAAAAAAGAATTATTAGCGTAGCGAGTGCTTCGAAAATTGAATCTTGAGCGCACCTTCGCAGTTTCAAGGCACTAGGGTTGAACAAACATTGGCACCGAATAAAATACAACATTTTTCACCACCCCAACGCGAGGAATATACTAACTGCAAAACATTACAAATCAAATCCAAATAACGCTATTCAATATTTATAATTCCAAATAATCACTCAAAATGAGGAAACAAGTCATTACCAGCTGGTGTGGTGAAATATATTTGACGGGACGACATCAACTGTCAATAACTAATGTGTCCCGACCCCGCCAGGCGGCGCCACACTCATACACACAGCGGAATGGTGTGACGGGAAGAGAGTAAGTTGTTTAACGTATTTTATTTTATTTTTCAGATACCACTCGTTCTACCCGTGGCACGCGGGCGGCGACTACAAGCACCTGCTTGTCGACGGCGACAAGGAGATCGAGAAAGCTGTCCTCGAGTTCAAGTGAGTTTAACGACCGGTCTGGCCTATTGGGTAGTGCCTATGAAGCCGATGGTCCTGGCCCGGTAAGGGCATGTATATGTGTGATGAGCACAGATATTTGTTCCTGAGTCATAATATATATATCGTTGTCTGAGTACCCACAACACAAGCCTTCTTGAGCTTACCGTGGGACTTAGTGAATTTGTGTAATAATGTCCAATACATGAGTGACTCAATCTCAATTCACTTGAGTGACTCAATATTATAGAAGAAAAGGAATATAAAATGGCCTAGCAGCGTTTCAAACTCCTTATCCACATGCCCAAAAGCTGTTAACTGTTGCCCACTTTACAGTTCTGACGAACACATAAGTTTTCTCTCCTGTGGACAATAGTTAATAGCTTGTGGGCATGTAGGTAATTATTTTATCATACTTATCTAAATAACACTACCTTTTCATGTGGGTAAGGATTAAATAAGAAAATCAAACTTGCCCTTAACTTTTGGGTGGAAAGACGTGTAGTTTTGAGTTTGACCCAAAAATCATGCAAACTAATGATGATGATTAGAGTTCGTCTAAAACAAAATCATCAGTAAATTTACACCGTTAAAATTAACTTATTAAATGCTAACAATAACACAGAATAATTAATAGTAAGACCGTACAGAACCGAAGTTTAGCAGCAATTCAAGGACGAATTGTGCTGTCCCTTTCTATAGCACTATCCCTTTCGGCTATTAGGATTTGTCAACATTCAAGTCATTATCATTTGTGTCTTAGTTGTGCACGCAAAGGGACTTCAATCTGTGCCAATCCTAATAATTGCTCGTAGCAATGCTGAGCCGAACGGAGCCGATAATGACCGAAAGGATCAGTTTCGCCCCCCCTGACAATAACAACGTTTTTTTTTCCAGCAAATACGATCTGTACACAAAGAGCGCCTCAGTCCCAGACATCGACGCGCTGTGGCCTTACTACGAGACGCTCATCGAGAAATACATGCCCGGCGTTCTCGACTGGTAGACAATATGGAAACCTCTCCTGCCATCAAACGACAAGCGATATTCACCTTTAGTGTAAGGCCTGAGTGGACGCTCGAGTTGGGCGTGCAGCAGGGCGGGACGTGCGTCGCTTGTGAGCCCGACGCCACGCTGTACGCCCCGCCGAACGCTCCGCTTCGAGCGATCACACAGGCCTTAGTATAAGATGTACCATTGTCCGATTAGAATTGACAAAAATGTTTAATGCTTGATATTTTTGCACTTTAACTTTTTTTTTTTACGTAATACGAGAGTTAAGAGGCGGGCAAAATAGCAGTCAATTTTACTACCGCGTACCACGTTCCACGTGTTGCCTCTCTATCGCACTTGTAAATTCGTACGCAAGTGTGACAGGGAGGTAACAACTCAAACGTGGTCCGCGGCAGGCCCTCTGTTTATGTTACGAAGAGGATGGGATTCGTTTTAAAATTTCCGAGGGCAATTATAATGATCCGAAACTACTCTGTTTTTCTTAATCTATCTATCGTCTATCCTTCTCCTTTTCATGCCTTCAGAAGAGTACCAGTGACGTATTTTAATGTATATAATTGTAAATAGACATAAGAGGATAAATTGGCCAATTTATCTGATCTGAAATAAATATAAGTAACAACAGAATTGGTTTTATTTACCATTCCTCACGCAGCATTAAATAGGTTCTCAAAAACAGTTGACGTGATTTTTTTATGTGGATTGGTTCAATTGGTTGCGATTGTGCGATGAGTTCGCATCACGCGCGGGATTGGTCGCAACTGAACTAGGCACGATTCTTAGTGCCCGTAAGGCCCGTCCTTACGACTAAATATATGTTAATGATTGGTTCCTAACAAACACATCCGTCGGAACGCATATCCTCGCTCATCTCTGGTGGAAATGCAGCATTAGATGGGGTCGTACATAGATGGTAGGATCCTATAGATTTGCTATACGCGTGCGCCCGTGAGGGACAGAACATACGCAATGCGCAAAATTAAAAACACGTTTTACATTCCTGACAACATGCTAAAAACCACCTACGTAATTTGGTCGAGTTATTTGTTGCCAGCCATACTAAAATTTACGAGATTTAGAGATTTTGAACTATTATTTATAGCTGACAGCTGGACACATTTGCAACAGTTCTGCCTATGGAGATTCTATTCCTTGCCTCTACCATCCATACGCAAAACAGCGCCCTCTGTCTTGGAGGTCAAACTAAGGGGCACGTTTTTTAGACTTTACCTCTCTATTACAATAGTCTTTGATAAAACTTTGGGTCTAGTCCCCGAGATTTTTACGGGCGGCTGGATCCATAAGGTATTTTGGTTGCTTAGTACATAGGTCACTTGATACGTTTTGAAATAGACAAATATGAAACAAAGAGGTGGCTTATCACATATACTTTTTAAAACTATATTTCCGTAGATAATGTTTTCTTGGTGACTGGTCGGGCCTAGTGGGTAGTGATGTGACCCTGCCTATGAAGCCGATGGTCCTGGGTTCGAATCCCGGTAAGGGCATTTATTTGAGTGATGAATACAGATATTTGTTCCTGAGTGATGGATGTTTTCTATATATTTAAGTATTTGTATATTATATATATCGTTGTCTGAGTACCCAACAACACAAGCCTTCTTGGCTTACCGTGGGACTCGGTCAATTTTTGTATGAATGTCCCTATAATATTTATTTAATGTTTGGCGGGCAAAAAAAAGATTTAAATTTTGAAAATGTCGGCGCGGGCTAGAGATGTCTTACGAATATTTTATATAAAAAGAAAGTAAATTCTCGCCAAATATTGTCATATAGTTTTAAAAAGTATATGTGATAGGCCACCTTATTGTTTCATATTTGTCTATTGCAAAGCTTATCTACCGACCTATGTACAGTCAGCGTCAAATACTTCGTAGCAGTCAAAGTGGCCAAATAGTTCGGTACACCATACTAAATATATGGTGTACCGAACTATTTGGCTACTTTGGTTGCTACAAAGTATTTGACGCTGACTGTACTTTGTGGACCTACTTAGCGGGATGATGGGACGAAACAAACAAAAATTATAAATAAGGAACTTTAATTAGGCTCTATTTACACAGGTACAGTCATATCAAAATAGACAATTAATAGTTCTGAATACATTCAACAAACAAAGGTAACCAAGTTTAACTCACCCTCATAATAGTTAAACATCCTCCTACAGGAAGCATTGTTAATATTCAATACAATAGAGATCGAATCTAATCTCAAGTTTTCCCAACTAACGAAAAACTTCATAAAAATATGTTCCTAAAATTATATGATAGGTACATTCTGACGTCTGAAAATATCCATACGGACAAAGTGCCAAAAATATGTATATACGACCTTATTGCCCATATATTAAGGTGTATATTTGGTACTTTCCGTATCTATATTTACTCGAGCTATTTTGCACCGTGTTGATGACAAAAATACATAGAGTCAGACCAAGATAAGTTGGCAGCGATTTTGATAGTCCGGCGTGTGCAAGTGTTAAGTAAACGTCATAATTTCATAGAAGTTTGACGTTTAAAATAACACTTGCACTGTCTGGGCTGTCAAAATCGCTGCCAACTTATCATGGTTTGACTCTGCTTAGTATTTTCGCCGTGAGGCGGTTTAGGTAAAACAAAACACAATTTTAAGAAATATTTCGTTAATAAGGAAGAAAACATACACTTATTTCACAAATACACGGAGTTTCACGAGGCACCCGAAATATTTTAATAGTGTATTCCTGATCATATTAAAGGACTAAAGTATCCTATATACTTTTCTGGAATTTGCCTAGTTTCAGAGTTAATCATTGACATATATCTAAGGACGGGTCTTACCGGGCAATAAGAATGGCAACGCGATTGGTTGATGAGTTCGCATCACGCGCGCGATTGGTCGCAACTAGTTGCGTTAGACTGCATGATTGGTTCGAATTCGTGAGTGACACCGCTGAACTAGCACCGTTTTTAGTGCCGGTGAAGCCTGTCCTTAGGTATATGTCAATGGAGTTAATGCCAATTGAAAAAAAAACATACTTAGCGCTAAACACATATTTGATGGTGATGTTGTTACTATGGCGTCTACAGTCTAAATATCCTCATCGATAGGTGTAAAAACGTGACAAATAACACTTTGATAAAACTAGGTTTTACGAAAAAAAGTAAAAAAATATTTTAAGTGACAAGTTTACTAATAAAACATTTCATTTTGTGTACAAATACATTTAAAAAAACCTATTATTTTTGGCGACATTGACCTAAACTTTTTCCTTCTTTTGGAGTTTTACGTTTGGGTTCCTCGTGATATTCCTCGTATAGGTATCGTCATAATTTACATATTTGCATTATAGACGTTATAACATTGAATTAAGGTTCAAACTTGTAAAAAGCGTCCGTAGACTTTCAATTCATAAAAATATCACGTTCTCAATAAAATACAATCGGCAAAATCAATCGAGTCATGCACATCCAATAAAACTTTATAATAATAAAAACATTCACTCATACGTGCTAAAGTAATTTCTAATTTATAAATCTAACATAATCCATTTCAACCAATCAAATCACAGCATTTCATGTTCGAGAACAACTCATCTGTGATTGGCTAAGTCCAATTTTATGAATGAACCGTATAAAGTACTGTAATACCATTTTAAAGATTTAGAGTTATGAACTCTATGGAAGATATATTTAAGGTCTATTATTAGGTTTTAGCTGTGTTATTAACTTATGTACTCACGAAATAGAAGAAATTCAACCGTAATTCAGCGACATAAGGTATAATTTAAAGATTAGATATTTCATAAGAGATACAAAACACGAATACACATAATAATGAAGGATAAACTTACGTGTATCTAAGAGTAATAGAAAAATACATGTACAATGGTGGACAAGCTGTTATAAAAATATCTACATATATAATGGCGTATAGCATAGGCAAAATATATGACTTTATATTTATTACCAATATCTTAGAAATATTAAGGAATATGTCACAAAGCTATCATTTTGTTTAGTCAAAAAAGAAATAAGTAGGATTTAGTAGACTAAAAAAATATTACAGATTAGGTATGCCCATTGCCCAGGTTGATTTCTGAGGTCCTAACGCAAACACCGAAGTTCGCAAATTGCGGGCATCTTTGTTGTTTACTCCAATTAAGGAGTAATTAGAGTGATAGAGAAAGATGCCCGCAATTAGCGAACTCCGGTGTTCGCGGTAGGCCCCCTGGTATTTTATTAGATTTTTGAATGGTGAAAAAACTAAATGATAGCATTGATAAAATTGATGATTATATAATATACGAACATAGTAAGCAATTCGTTATTGGTTGTAGAAGAGACGTAAAGTGTAAGAAAAAAATGGGAGCCGATTTTGACAGCTGAACTAGCCTCTACCCTCCATGAAAGAAACAATGATTGAGTGAGATGTGTATAATCTAAGACAATTTCTTGCTTCGAATTTGACAGGTAAACAAGATGGCGCTGTACAGCTCCATGTCAAACTAAGAGGCACGTTTTTTAGTTAGACTATCTCTCTATTACAATTAATTATCTTTGACAGCGCCATCTAATTCAACGATCAAGCTCGAAGCAATTTTTTTATTTATCGGATTTTCTTCTACAATCAATAACTCTTTGTTATAAAGATAATACACGAGTTAGCCGCATTATTGCTAAATATATAAATTGGAATAAGTATATACCTACTAAGATACATTACTAGAATAGTGGAAAATATACTAAATGCAAACTTAAGGCCATCAATCCAATATCAATTCTAATTGAAGTCCAGCTAATGGTTTTGTAGAATAGGTTACGAGCAAAAATGTGTTTCAAAGCCTACAATCCGTTATTTATTAAAAAAACTTACCTATACATAAGAGCGTTTTGACACTGTCCGATGCGAGAGGCACTTGTTTTACATTTAACTTCTTTATGGTCGTATCCGACATCCGATATCGGATTGGACAATGTGAAAACGCTCTTACATGTCAAAGACAATTCCACAGCGAAATCTTTCCGATTTTTGCTAATAATCTATACACAAAACCCATACTCCTATATAGCTGTTCTAACGTTCTAATCTTAGCTAACCAATCAGTCTTCTAGCATGGAAAGACGGACGTCACAATAATTCCTCACTTCTCAATATCACGCATTCAAGGCCATTTAGGGTATGTACAATTGTTGATGTCATCTCTGTCACCTGTTCAGTGTCGCTACTGTCAAAGAGAATTTGAAATAGAAGTGGATTGTCAAAGAACATTTTGTAGCCACAGTAAATTTACTGCTATCTTTCGACACATGATTAAAAGTTTTAGAACGCCATTTGACTTTGGTCTTTATTCTTTCACTGATATGTGTTAAATTTGTTGAATATAAAAAAGTGGCGCCATCTTACCAAGCATGGGCTTAAAGGTTGTGGCGCCATCGCCCGATACGATGCCGCCATACCTTTGGCTTTTTTATCTATATCACTTTTTGATCTTTAACAAATTGAACACATATCAGTGAAAGAATAAGGATCAAAGTCAAAAGGCGTTCTAAAAGTTTTAATCATGTGTCGAAAGATGGCACTGTAGCTACGAAGTTTTCTTTGACAATCCACCTCTATTTCAAGTTCTTGGTGACGAGTTTTCGTCTTATAGAGGGTATGGACTTAGAGAGGTTCTTATAGGTTTTTATTCGTCTTAAAGAGGTAAAATGAATGAAATTCCGTATCAGAGAGGTAATTATATTATTAAGTACGGCTTATTATTTTATTTGAGGTACAGAAGTTGATAAATCATTTCGGGATATAGAGGTGCTTTTGGAATACGTCTATTTATTCGAATTAGAGAGGTGGGCATAGAAAGGTGACATCAACAATTACTGTTTCCAATTTCATTATAAGTAAGGCAATTTGAAGTCACTCGGCAATCGCTGCACATCACACCAAGTTCGTAGTCTAGGAGTGTCAATACAACCTTTTAACGGCACTTATTATTTCACAAACGTTCGTTTTAAAAATGGCATGTGAAAGTTTCAGTGAAAGTATTGATATAATCGCGGAATTCATACCTAATTCAATAAAATGATTCAACATCCAAATATTTAAATTAATAAATTCATATACATTATACAATCGTAGAATTTCTGTGAGCGCGTGAATTTTTCAAAACGACTGCGTTACTGAGATTTCATTGCAAAAACAACAATTATAATTCAATACTTATATGTAAAAATCATGTAACTTTACATACCATTTAAAAACCGACTTCAATTACATTGTAACACATGTTTTAATAATGTAATGTTTAAATTGCAACCAATCTTAAAATTAACGCGGCTCTGACATGCGTATATACTCACCGCCTGACGACCGACGTTCTACTCCCAGTACAGTCACCATCAGATATATTGGAGCGGCCGAGGTGCTCAAAAATATCTAAACACGCTAGTGCGTGTCTATTGTTAATACGATAGCTAACGCCTTGACAATAGAGACTTGTTCAGATTTTGCACCTTGGCCGCTCCGATATATCTGATAGCGACTGTACATTGGCCCCAATTAAGTTTTGACTCTTTGTCAATGTGACAGAGTTAAATTTACGCTGGCAAATTTTGTCACCCAGTCGTCTGGAGGATAAACGCTCACATCTAAAGTTGTCCATTGTAGGACTGGTTTACCTCTAACAAGACCTCGTGAATTTCATGATAAATTGGTGATAAAACAACCGGATATAAGTTCTAAATCAATAGTTTTAAGGTATACAGTTACATTTCGAAGTTTCTGTACATGTAAGATAGCTATGTACATGTATAAAAGTCACAACTCCGGGTAGTGTGTTGAACGATTATGAACTGTATAGTGTAAGGAATAAGGTGTTAAGTTACGTTTCGAAGTGTTTGTAGATGCTAGTAACGTAGGCCATGACCTGTTGCCAGTCGGGTCGCTCCTGCTGGATCATGTCTTGTATGTTCTGGAAAGAAAGTTACCCATGTTAAGCCGACTCTAAACTTAGTATCTACGTAATCTTCTTCTTCTTCCTCGCGTTGTCCCGGCATTTTGCCACGGCTCATGGGAGCCTGGGGTCCGCTTGACAACTAATCCCAAGATTTGGCGTAGGCACTAATTTTTACGAAAGCGACTGCCATCTGACCTTCCAACCCAGAGGGTAAACTAGGCCTTGTTAGGATTAGTCCGGTTTCCTCACGATGTTTTCCTTCACCGAAAAGCGACTGGTAAATATCAAATGATATTTCGTACTTAAGAGCCCTTAATCCTTGGAGCGTTCTCCGATTTCACGAAATAACGCTCGATAGATGGCGTTGGCGCTCGGTACGCGAGCGCCGGCAACGCGACGCGCGTTTCAATGCAGACTAGAATAATCTTGATAGTTTTCAATATAATTTCAAGCAACATTAATTTTAGTGTCATATGATATCATACGGGCACTCTTTATTTTATTGTATATGCACAGTAGTTTTTTTTTAATGTACACTACTACTAAGTGTACAGACTACAGAGTGTACTATAACCCTTGCTCTTTATTCTGTCTCTTTCACACCAATGGAAAATGAAGAAGTTACTAAATACTGCAGGTATAAATAAAGTATATTAGTGCGATAGAGAGACAGATAGTGTTTCGTTGTCGTATCGTAAACGATTGGCATGTTGGCCACACACTTGCTTAGTGCCTAGCCAAAATACCAATCGTTTGCGTATATTAGTGCGATAGAGAGAGAGTAGTGTTTCGTTGTCGTATCGTAAACGATTGGCATGTTGGCTACGCACCCATGATACCTAGCCAAGAAGCCAATCGATTGCGCATATTAGTGCGATAGAGAAACAGATAGTGTTTCCTTGTCGTATCGTAAACGTTTGGCATGTTGGCTACGCACCCATGCTGCCCAGCCAAGATGCCAATCGTTTGTGCATATTAGTACGAGAGAGAGACAGATAGTGTTTCGTTGTCGTATCGATTGGCATGGTGGCTACGCACCCATGCTGCGTAGTCAAGATGCCAATCGTTTGCGCACATTAGTGCTATAGAGTTTCAGTGTTATTTGAAATCACGTTAGGGTTTGTATTATTATTTTTGACCCGAATGAAGTCCATCCAGGTTCTTATGATGGAGTCAGGAGTTGGTCACTAGAACTCCTAATCTACTCATTATAATTCCAACGTGTTTGGGCCTGGACCTCATCTAGATCGATGGTGTTCATCAGGGCAAATCTATTGAGCCCAAACACGATGGAGTTATGATGAGTAGATTAGGAGTTCTGGTGACCAACTCCTGACTCCATCATGAGACCCTGGACCTCATCTAGATCGATGGTGCTCATCAGGGCAAATCTTTTGAGCCCAAACACGTTGGAATTATAATGAGTAGATTAGGAGTTCTAGTGACCAACTCCTGACTCCATCATGAGACCCTGGACTTTATCTAGATTGATGATGCTCGTCAGGGCAAATCTATTGAGCCCGAACACGATGAGGTTATGATGAGTAGATTAGGAGTTCTGGTGACCAACTCCTGACTCCATCATTTTTTATTTTTATTTTATTTTATTTATTCATTTTAATTAACACAGTATAACAGTTAAAACTAAAGCACTGTGAAATTACATATTGAACCTAGACAATCTAGACATGTATAATTGGAAAGAGTTGACATGAAACATCAAAATACTAATTAGAATACAGGTGACACTTATAACACAGAGGAGGGACGAATATCCATCATCTCGCTGAACCTCAGACATTCATCACGCACTGACATCCATCTACTTGCAAACACATCACATTCAGGCGCTGATGCGAGGAGTGAATTCAAGCTGCGTAAAGCATGAGACCCTGGGCCTCATCTAGATCGATGGTGTTCATCAGGGCAAATCTATTGAGCCCAAACACGATGGAGTTATGATGAGTAGATTAGGAGTTCTGGTAACCAGCTCCTGACTCCATCATGAGACCCTGGACCTCATCTAGATTGATGGTGCTCGTCAGGGCAACTCTATTGAACCCAAACACGATGGAGTTATGATGAGTAGATTAGGAGTTCTGGTGACCAGCTCCTGACTCCATCATGAGACCCTGGACCTCATCTAGATTGAAGGTGCTCGTCAGGGCAACTCTATTGAGCCCAAACACGATGGAGTTATGATGAGTAGAGTAGGAGTTCTGGTGACCAACTCCTGACTCCATCATGAGACCCTGGACCTCATCTAGATCGATGGTGCTCATCAGGGCAAATCTTTTGAGCCAAAACACGTTGGAATTATAATGAGTAGATTAGGAGTTCTAGTGACCAACTCCTGACTCCATCATGAGACCCTGGACTTTATCTAGATTGATGATGCTCGTCAGGGCAAATCTATTGAGCCCGAACACGATGAGGTTATGATGAGTAGTTTAGGAGTTCTGGTGACCAACTCCTGACTCCATCATGAGACCCTGGGCCTCATCTAGATCGATGGTGTTCATCAGGGCAAATCTATTGAGCCCAAACACGATGGAGTTATGATGAGTAGATTAGGAGTTCTGGTGACCAGCTCCTGACTCCATCATGAGACCCTGGACCTCATCTAGATTGATGGTGCTCGTCAGGGCAACTCTATTGAACCCAAACACGATGGAGTTATGATGAGTAGATTAGGAGTTCTGGTGACCAGCTCCTGACTCCATCATGAGACCCTGGACCTCATCTAGATTGAAGGTGTTCATCAGGGCAACTCTGTTGAGCCCAAACACGATGGAATTATAATGAGTAGATTAGGAGTTCTAGTGACCAACTCCTGACTCCATCATGAGACCCTGGACCTCATCTAGATCGATGGTGTTCGTCAGGGCAAATCTTTTGAGCCCAAACACGATGGGATTATAATTAGTAGATTAGGAGTTCTGGTGACCAACTCCTGACTCCATCATGAGAACTTGGACTTCATCCGGGTCAAAAATAATAATGCAAACCCTAACGTAATTTCAAGTGAAAATGCGTTTTTCAGAAAATCGCAGCCAAATAACACTAGACCTTACTCATAGTGTTGTGTTCCTGCCGGTGAGTAAGGTTGCCAGAGCTCAACGAGGGGCGGGAGGGGGTTAGGGTCGGCAACGCGCATGAAACTCCTCTGGAGTTGCAGGCGTACATATGCGGGCCGTATGCTTGTTTGCCACCGACTTAGTATTAAAAAAAAAGTAACACTGAAAATCCATCAATAAGCGAGTCTGTTAGGCATACTGTAAAAAATGAACTTTTATTAAGATTTTCTAATCGCAGTATATAGAGCACTTCTCGGAACTCCGTAGCTGATTACGATCGCAACGAATGCCTGACAATCGAGCACAGGTCCGTCCTCTAAGCGCGCTCCGCGCGGACTGAGAGCGGGGCGTCGCTGCTGCGTGATTTATACGTGTTTTAAAAAAATATAAATTTACGGCAATGTAGGTCCCATAGTTACGATTTTTTTTTTATAGGTTAACATAAAGTTACAGTTTGCTATAATATTATTTTTAAAGCAAAATATGCGTACAATTTGCGGAAATAAAATATAATAAAACCCTGTTTTCGCCAAAAAAATGAAGAAAACTCGGAAGGTATTTTATCAGTTTTTTCAAATGAATCTTCGATTGTTAATTATTCCAGCCCCTCGTACGAGATATGTTGAATCAAATTGTAGTCATTCATGTCCCATATGATTCTTGTTTATAGCAAAATTGAGAACCGAAACGCCACATCTCACTGCAAAATTTGGAAAAGACTCCCAAAAAACCTCATTAAAAAGAGGTTTAAAAGAGAAAATGAAAATTTGAACTGTTGGAGCCGCTAGTTTAGGAAACGATTATTTAAGTACGTTATCAGTTTTTGAATAAATACTAATAGTTACGTCGTAATCTTGAATGAAAAAGGAAGCATTTTACAAAATACGCTCGTCTGTAGGAATAAGGACTCTTAAGTTCCGAAAAACTCATTGGTACGAGCCGGGGTTTGAGCCCGCGACCTCCGGATTGCAAGTCGCACGCTCTTACCGCTAGGCCACCAGCGCTTTTTTAGTAGTATCTACGTAATCGACGAACACAAATCGCGAACCAATGAGGGACGATGATGGTCGGGTTATTGGTGCGAGACAAACGGCCGACAAAAATCGGGGAGCAAGATGCGAAAAATTTTAGGATCGTAAAACACATTCGTAAAAAGGCTTCGCGGCGCGATAGGCATACCATATCGATATCGGACAGTCCTCGTAGGGCCTCGAAAATTCACCGTCGGGCCCTCGGCCCTCTGGTTCGCTTTAAATACACTGATAATTAAATCATGTCCGATCTCGGCTCTACTGCAGCCCTCGGATTTGCATCGAAGCGCGCCTTAAAAAAGCATAATATCTAAGTAACCAAACGAAATTACTTAATGGAAGCGGATCACCTTGTATGGAAATTACCCAGTTTTAATGGTCTTGAACCTTGTTGTACCTATAATATAACAAGGGTCAAGGCTCTCGTGGGAGGAAGCAGGTAGCTGTAAATATGCAGACTTTTATTGTTGTACTCGCATAATAGATGTAGATTGTTTGCAACATTTATTTACACAACTAAATAGTTGTGTAAGTAAGTTTTGATACCTACAAGTAAGCATTGTAAATTAATGATTTAACTCAGTACTCACCTACTAAAATAAGTTTGTATAATGTATAAGTAGGTATGATACAACAATGTTAGCTTTATTTTAGAGCGCCCTATTCACCAACAAACTGTCCTCAGTATGGCGAAAAAATATGTATGGTAGATATACACTTAAGTTTTCTCTAAAAAAAAAACAAAAAAAATAAGTGACATAGATAGTATGGAATGGAAATTAGTTACCAGCGTGGTGGGAAACCTACCACTTAAGTTTTCTCTTTAAAAAAAAAACAAAAAAATAAGTCACATAGTTAGTATGGAATGGAAATTAGTTACCAGCGTGGTGGGAAACCTACCACTTTAGTTTTCTCTTTAAAAAAAAAAAATAAGTCACATAGTTAGTATGGAATGGAAATTAGTTACCAGCGTGGTGGGAAACCTACCACTTAAGTTTTCTCTTTAAAAAAAAAAAAACATAAAAATAAGTCACATAGTATGGAGTGGAGATTAGTTACCAGGGTGGTGGGAATGCCGACGGCTTCAGCGGCCGCGCAGGCCACGCTGAAGTTGGTGCGCTGGTCGTGCGGGCTCAGCGCCGCGTACGGCACGCGCGCCTCGCCCAGGTACGAGTGCAGCAGCGCGCACAGCGCCATGCCGTCGTTCCACGACGAACTGCTCACAACATATATATATTATTAATAATCATTTATTTCAAATAACACTGCAGCAATGTCGTATATAAGGACAATTAATCCTATCCGCTATCATGGCCAGGATGCTGTTGCGGCTATCCCGCACCCGCCGCACCAGGGACGCGCATTTCTTTCTAATATAAAAAAAGATATATACATATATAAAATATAAATATATATATATATCTTTTTTTATACTGTCTGTGGCAAACAAGCATACGGCCCGCCTGATGGTAAGCAGTTTCCGCAGCCTATGTACGCTTGCAACTCGAGAGAAGTTACATGCGCGTTGGCGCTCCTAAACCCCCTCCCCCTCGTTGAGCTCTGGCAACCTTACTTTTCGGCAGGAACACAACACTATGAGTAGGGTCTAGTATGGGACAAGATATATAATTATAATAATATGATAATTCTGCCTATACATGGCGTCCCAAGGCTACGGGACATCAAGGGAAAGGACCTTAAATATCGTAGATAGGATATTCTGCTGAAACAAGACTTTCTGTTATTTTTAAGTCAGTAATTCTGCATTTAAAGGTTTTCTAAGAAATACTTGCTTCGCCTGGGAATCGAACCGACTTAACTGTGAAAAAAATGGAAAAAAAAACACCCCTATTTTTATGATGCCGCAAGTAATGGGGTGTTACAAGTCAGTTGTTACCTCCAAACATTATTTGACATATCAATAAAAAAATAATATTTATTTCAGACCATCCGATCCATATTTCATATTAATCAGAAAAACACTTATACCATAACTGAGAACTAACTAACTGAATTAACTGTGTAACTGTATGTGTTTGTGTTTAATAAATGTGAAAATCCCAGCTACCTGAAATTAGTAATGTCGATGTTACTGTATCCAGCGGTCTTCTGCTGGCACCACTTGAGGAGCGCGTTCCTCTTCGAGCCGCCGTTCTTCACCTGCAGAGCGTTCAGCGGGTCCTTGCGTTCACCTGGATACCATTATTGATATTATTGTCATGTTTAATAGGGATGATGTTGAATTTTATAACCAAATGATGCAATTTTTCATAATAAATTGAACACTAGAAAAATTGTATATGGAAATAATAAAAAATATAAGACCTAACAGTTACAAAATCAAGTTTTTTCTTTTTCTAAAACGGAAAAATGGTACCATTCCATTCGTTGCATTGAAAAAAAGATGATTATAGCAACTATGTTACACAGTATATTTCCGCGTCAAATTCAGTATTTATTATAAAACTGAATTTGACGGCAAATTTAGGTAGATAGGTTAGTCGGTAGGTATAGATAGGGAAGGTAGGTGGGGATAAGTATGTGGCTGGATAGGTAGGTAGGTAATAGGTATGCGTAGGTAGGTATGGTAAAGAGAGTTCAACAAAGATAACAACGAGTCCAAACTATACTGCGTCTTTTTTAGCATTAGAAAAATCGGCCAAGAGCATGTCAGTATAGAGTTCCGTAGTTACGATTCTGTCAGAATAGGCTCAACGGGGGCTATTCGTAAATATGCTAAAAAAACGAGATATAGTTGCTCCGCTTGTGACTCACATATGTCCCCGTAGCTCATTCATCACGGTACGAAGCGGAACGATACATTCGGGTGGCGAGGGCAAGAGTCAGTAGGTAGGTATTCGACTCACATATGTCCCCGTAGCTGTTGCGGCGCACGAAGCTCTCGATGGCCTTCTGCTGCAGCGACAGCGCGCGCTGCTCGTCCGGGATGTTGGCGCTCGCCGCGCCCTCTGCCCGCGGGTTAGACACGGTACAAAGCGGAACGATGCAGTCGGGTGGCAAGGGCAAGATTCCAATTTTTAAGGCCGAGTTTTATTTTGTTATAAGAATTGGCAAAGTCCATAGACAAAGGCGCATTAAATAGCTTTAGTTATGAAATTTGTAGATAGCGCTGGCTATTCTACTTTCCGTCTACTAAGACTACATGTAAGAACTATATTCACCACAAAAGTAAAAAAAAAGACGAATTTGACTTTGTTCTATTTATTATCAATTCATCGTCAGTTTTGTAATGAAATGTTGTATACTAGCGTTCATTTATAAAATAAAACTGTGCTAACAGAGTGATCACCAAGTAGTCACTTTCAAAATGGTGCGGCATTTTTAAAACGCAGCCTTAATATCACTTTTGATATGTACCTACTTTTTCAAGTCTATGAAGAATATAATTTTGCCACCAGACTTTTTATCGTTATATGATAGGAGATTAAATGCCAGTTTGTTATAGACATGATTACTTCTGAAATTCAACATCTTTAAAGATAGATCACACTACAAACACTTATATTAAGTACAGCGGGATCAACGAACATATTTAGATTTAAGATTTTAACGGCAAATGGTCACAAAATTTTGAATTTGGCTGATTGATTTGTCGTATTATTACGTGTATTTCTGTAATTCTATAAAAAATATGCACTATGTCCCACACAATTACTCAAACATTGTAATACGCTGGCAAATAATCAACTATCATTGAAAAATCCACGATCAAACATTATCATCAGCTCTCAGCTACATTTTTGATCAATAATGACAACATTTGATCAAAAATAACGGCAGTGATACCATATCCAAAACAAACACAAATATCCCAATTATATATATTTTTATATCTCTGAATCTAAATTGACAACTGAATTGGCCAATCTACCCATTCCAACTGTCATTTTATACTCTGGCAAACCCAATTTGTCAGTAGGAAAAGGCGCGAAATTCAAATTTTCGATGGAATCTCTTCGCGCCTACATATTTTGAATTTGCCGCCTTTTTCTACTGACGGAAATATATAGTCTATCAAGCTATTTCCGTAAGTAGAAAAAACGGTAAATTAAATAAATGTAGGGGCGAAAGGTTATCATCCAATAGAAAATTTGAATTTCGCGCCTTTTCTACTGACAAACTTGTTTGACCGGCTTTAGCTTTATTTATAAGCCATGCGTTTGTTAGCTTTGAAACTATATATTAATATGTATTTTTATAGTACAAGGAACAAAGTTTAAAAATGCGTCATATATAAAGAAATAAAGCATTTATTTTACGTATTTTCGAGCACCATGTTTAGATTCAAAAAACACATTTAAATGGATGCGCATGCATTTAAAGTTAATAAATAGTTGCGAACACACACAAGTTAGAAAGAGATGGCAAGGTTGGCATTAAGCGCCTCTCTCATTCCTCCATGCTGTAAGAATAAAAAGCAGAATACGTCATGCGACGGGGGGGACATTTATAATATTAGACGAAGTTATTTACCTATAGATACATTTATTATGGATGCACTTATTAAATAAATTGCCAGTAACCAGTCAGTTTAAATGTAATTCAGTTAGCAAAGGGAATTTGAAATAGAGGTCGATTGTCAAAGAAAACTTTGTAACCTCAGTAAATTTACTGTCATCTTTCGACACATAATTAAACACTTTTTGAACGCCATTTGACTTTGATCCTCATTCTTTCACTGATATGTGTTAAATTTGTTAAATATCAAAAAGTAGCGCCATCTTACCGGGCATAACCCAAACGTTGTGGTACCATCGCTCGAAACGATGGTGCCATACCTTTGGCCTTGCTATTTTTTCATATTTAACACATATCAGCGAAAGAATAAGGATCAAAGTCAAATGGCGTTCTAAAAGTTTTAATCATGTGTTGAAAGATGGCAGTAAATTTACTGTGGCTACGAAGTGTTCTTTGACAATCCACCTCTATTTCAAATTCTCTTAGGTTAGTTAGAGTCAGACCAAGCTAAGTTAGCAACAATTGTAATAGCCCAGCCTGTGCAAGTGTTAAGTAAACGTCATAATTTCATAGATGTTTGACGTTTAAAACAACACTTGCACTGTCTGGGATGTCAAACCCGCTGCCAACTTATCTTGGTCTGACTCTACTTTTCTCTATTACTGGCCACCAATTTGGTCACTGAGCCTCACTGAGGTCACTAAGCCAGCCAATTATTGGGGGTGGCTAGTTTTTGGCCATTTACCCCATTCCATTGTCATTAGGGACAGAAAATACAAAGATAATTATTTATAATTTTTGTTATTAGCAAAGATTTATTTATTGTATAAAATGTGTAAAATCTAAGAAAAAATCATGGCCCCGAGTTTGATCGCTGAATATTCCATAATATTCTATGTTAACTGAATAGGGAATATTACGCAAAACTCTACGTAGAGGGCGCTATTAGCGCAAACTGAGGGCCTACCGCGAAACATCAAAATCGAAAATTCATTACCTATCAGTTATCACTCTTGCATATTCGAGCAATATGTGTTTCCCATAAAACGAAAATATTTATGATGCATCAAAGGTATGTATAAGTTCTATGGTTTACGATATGTGTTAGTGCTGCATTCTAGCGGTAGAACATTGCAGTATTGACCGTCAATATTTGACCACCAAATTAACGCATAATGTATGGAGGCGTGCAGCACCATCCACATTTGCTGTCAAATTCGAAACGAATTTATCTTAGATTTTACACAACTACCTCCTTATTCATAAACGCGCTGAAAGCCCCAATGAGCTAATAATTACTTGTTTTAATCTGTTAATTTGACTTGTATATTTGTAAGAAAGGGAAAAAACATAAATTTAATAATTGAGGTTTGTAGCTATTGACTAATACAGTACTTCTTAAAGACGGGGCCTTACTGGCACCAATAATGAGTCCAGCGCTATAACCGCGAAAATCGAAGTCTCTAAATACGTCTTAGTAAGAGTAAAAGAGAGGATCCCCGCAATTTGCGAATTTCGGTTTTCATGGTAGGCCCCCAGCACACTGATGAGCACACAAATGCAAGCCAGTCGTGCAGTCCAACGCAACTAGTTGCCACCAATCGCGCGCGTGATGCGAACTCATCAACCAATCGCGTTGTGCCATTTCACTGGTGCGCACGAAGCGAAAATTATATACTTAGTTCATATAGTCGGAATTATTCGAACGGGGCTATCTTTACTTTTGAAATCCTTGCCTGTAGCGCGTTTGTGAATAAGGGGGTAAATATACTCTGGCAAGCCAGCTTTATCAACGCAAAATTTGAGGGAATGATCTACGCCCATGCAATTTTTTTACTAACAAAGTAGTCTCGCCAGAGTATATTTACAAGGAACGGTTTGGTTATGGAGATCAGAAGGCCTCCGAATAAGCTTGGGCGTGAAGTTACCGGCGGGGACGGGCGCCGGGCGCGCGGCGCGGGGCGCGGGGGGCTTGGCGTAGCCGACGCCGTTGGGAGGCGGCGCCTCCGCCAGCCCGTGGGCGGCCGGGGCGGGCGCGGCCGCCGGCGGCCCCGGGACCTTCGTCAGGAAACGCAATATTTATACATTTTAAAACTGAATTCTAAATTTCGAAGGTTCTCAATGATGTAATCCTTCACCACTTTCCTACCATCGCATACTAATAGTAACTCACCGTGGGCCACTCGGTGACAGGAGTGGTGGCTGGCGACTGCTTGGCGGCTTTGGCCGCGTTCTCTATACTCTCGATGAGCGACTTCACCGATAACCGGGAATCTTGGCGAGACACGCCTGGGATAAATCATACAAACAAGGTTAAGCAAACACTCTAATAACTTCAAATATTCGAAGGTTTATTGTGAACCATGGTACATTAGTTGTTACATTTAAATTATAGGAACACATGGCACCCTATAAAGGGTATTGCAAATATTATTAAATCTAGCTAGAAATAAAGTTTAGTAATAGACCCGTTTTAGGGCATTGTTTATAGATAAGTAGATACATAGTATGAAATATGTTTTAGCCACAATTAAACTCACATAAATTATATGCGCTTACTTAAGAGATCAAAAATAATGTAAATAAATTATATATACTTGAGTTTATAGTTGTAATTACCTACTCAAAATTATCTTCTATAAATTCTTGGATATAGTAATATGATTTATCTATTAAGAGTGCTTGTAGTTTTTATGTAAGAGTTTATTTTTTTTTATTTTTCTAATTCTCTTGGGCAATTTGTTGTAAACCTGGATTGCTCAAAAGTAAAAACCTTTTCTGTATAATTCTAAGATTGGCTCCGGGTAAACTCATCCCAAATTTATTATTTCGACGTGCGCTTTTACACAATTCAAATAGTTTGATGTACTTTCTGTTAAAAATTGAGATTTCCAATATGTAGAAGGAGGGCAGAGTCAGGATTTTAAGACGTGTGAAGTATGGTTTACAGCTGTCTGATTTGATGTTTGTTAGTATTCGGACACATTTTTTTGAAATATGGATAGGAGATCGTGTATATCAGTGCTATGGCCCCATAGGATAATGCCATAGCGTAACCGGGATTGAGAGTAAGAGTGGTATGCAGATAAAGCGCACTCAGTATGTGCACATTGTTTACATTTATTTAACTATCTAAAAATACAGACTATAGGTGCATTTCTCAAAAAGTTCTACTTTGTCGAGTTGATTTCAGAATCCCCCTCTATCTACCTTTATCTATTTACCTTTTGTCCGTCGATGTGAAGCGGCGGTCGCCATGATGTCTTGCAGCGAAGCGCTGGTCAGGAGCGGCGGGGGAGGCGGAGGCTCCTCTGTTCTGGGTGGCATCGCTGTACAAATACACTAGTATTAACTACACGATCTATCTCTAGATGTAACAGCCACACAGCTGACCATTGTAACCCTTACCTAGTTGCAATAAGGTTTACGAATGATGAGGCACATATTTCGACGATAGTATTTAGAGCTTCGGCCGATCGTTTTACGCTACGACAGAATTTCGTGCGCATGAATTATACTTTCTGAGAAATCTGAATTTTGAATTTGTCTCTAATCGAATAAGCAATTGACATAAACGGCAATAGATGAGTTTTGAATCATGAGTTTCACAGTAAAGCCAGGGGGGAAATATAGATATATAGAAACTGATCCTTTCGGGCATTCTCGACTCCGTTCGGCTCAGCATTCCTACGAGCAATTATTAGGGTTGGCACAACTTGTCGTCCCTTTATGTGCACAACCATAGTACGATAATGACTTGAATGCCAACCCTAAATACCGAAAGGGATAGTGCGATACATTAGAAAGGGACAGCATGATTCGTCCCTCAATCGCTGTTTCGCGAACACGAAAACGTCGACGGCAGTATCCAACCGGACTTTTTGTGTGTAAAAGTTTTTTTTAATTAGTAATGTTATTGTTAAAACAAAACATTAGTTCAGGTAGGTATAACAAAACACAGAAATACGACTTGTTGCGTAAATTTAGTTTTCTTTATAACTTACTAAAGTAAAGAAAATCTTAAGACGCTGAAAAAAAAGAGTACAATGCTAAAGTGCATTTTATTATTGTGTGTGTACTAAAACAACAGTCACTGCCACCAAACAAATTAGCCTGAATCAACAGTGCTTAAGCTAAGCAATACAAGCGAAATTATACTATTTTGTACTAAATTGCTAATGTGCTGCAAATACTTTTTCATTTATCATGCCCTGAAAGTGGGTCATTGTTGTTCTATGAAGTGTGCAGAAATTAATACGTTATTTTTTTTTACAATATGTAATTAAAATTTGATCCAAATGGTTCTGATGTTTAACTCTCCATTTCATAAATAACGATACTTTTATCTTAATTTTTAATTACCCTCAATAAATACTATACTTAGTCGTGTTTTTTTTAATACATATGTATTTTACTTTCCTCCTATTCGAAATTAGAGTGTTTAATAAAATCTAATGAAAGTAGAGTATTTAACTCTGATAAAAGGCACCATTTTAGTTTCGGACTATCGGCGCTCTCACTGCGTTCGGGCGCCAAACTACCTCTCAGGAATGACTGCCTTGGTTAACAAAGCACTCATTCCTGTGAGTAATCCTCATTCCGTCGTCGAAATACAGTGTGTACAGATAACATGCAGCAGTGGGTATAACTGCTTTATTATGTTGTGTTTTTAATATATTCTTGAGTTCAAACAGCTTTATATACATTTATGTATTTAATTTTAACTGAATTACAAATTCATAAATTAACTGGTAACACTGCAATGAACACTGGATATGTCAATTTTTACTTTCATTAAAAACATAGGATAAACACAAAACTCTAGTCCTGCAGTAAAACATTTGTGCGAATCGCGAATCAAACACGTCACTCACGCAAATGTAACAGCAGGTTTATAAAATAGAAATCAATGAACAACTTAGGGGCTCCTCGCACTAGTGTCTTTTGATCGGCGTCTAATCGGCGCTATGGAAAATGACGTTGCTGCGCAGTTGCGCCAACGTTGAGTCAAGCAGCAGCCATAGAGTTGATTAGACGCCGAGCCCTCGGGAGACCCTGGTGTGAGGTTCTTAAAGCTAAAGCCTGCGACACACTACACACAGACCGCCACCACCCACCACCGCATGAGTTCAAACAACACGACACTCGACGTTACTTCTCACATTGTACGGGTATTTCAAACTGACCAATGGAAGAATGTATCCTTGGCAGTTTGGATAGTCCTTATTAGTGGCCAGATATTCAAAATCAGCCGCAACAGAGCATTAGGCATAGCTTCGTAAGGCCCACGGTCCTACCCGTAGTAAAATTTTACTTCCAACCACTTTCAATTCGAACAGTATTGCGTTACTATGGCTCGTATTCAAAACAAAAGAAGTTCGACCGTAATTCTTTCACTATTGATTTCAAATTCGAACTATCATTTTGTTTATGGTTTGTTTAAGGTGGGGTGGGGTTTAAGGAGGATAGACATAGCCTTCTAAGGATCAACGATTAGCTATCATATAAAAAACAATGGAAGTTGATTTGAAATCAATAAGGATTAAAATAAATGCATTTGAAAAAGGTTTGAAATCACTTACGTAATTAGTACTATAGGTATCACAATGGGCCTTAAGGGGTTGTTCTCGAAAATTCATGTTATTTTGGCCTTGCTGAATTGTTGATTCAAAAGACTTTCCACTAATAAGAACAGCAGACCCAGTTATTGACATCACACTGGACGGTGAAGCCTGCACTTACGTAGCGGCCGCGCCGGCAGCGGGTCATTCAGAGACCTGATCGGGTGCGACAGTCTTTTGTGTTCCAGGGTCTTCCAGTGGTACGTCTTTTTTTCACGAGGCAAAGAACCGAAATTAGACTCAATTGTGGGCGCTTTCTGACCTTGTAATGACAATTTTCTGGGAACGTCAGAAACTGGAAGCTTTTCTAGGTTATGAACAATTTCACTTATAGGACTGATAGGTTTTTTAGTCAATTCTTTTGCACTTGGTGATCTGGATAATGATATTACGGATTTGGTAATTTGAGCCATCTCCTTACGAATATCAGTAGGTTCTTCGTTGTCTTGTGTAAGTATTATTTTTGGATTGACACGTTTTTCTTTCTTAGGTCTTTTAGGTCTCCTTGGTACAACTAATATGTCTTCTCTTGGGATGTCAGCGAGCTCGGTTTTGGCAAGGTTTTTGTTAATTTTATCATCATCAGCAACGTTCTTTTCGACGATGAATGGTATGGTAGGTTCTCCTATTTCTTCGTAATAATTTTCCGTTGATTGTTCGGATGATTGTCTTCGATGTAACAGTGGTAAGAATGGATTGGTATTCTCTGTTCTTTTAGGTTCTGTTCTAGTAAAAGTTGAAGCAAGAGACTGAGAAGTATTGATGATAAAAGGAACATTTTGTACTGGCTGATAATATTTATTGTCAATAAGAAAATCTGGCTTTATTGGCAACTTAGCAACGCTTCTAACTTCAGAAGGTTTAATTTTGGTTGGGGATGATTTAGATTCTGATATGCTTTCATTTGATCCAAAGGTTTTCCAAGACAGAAAAGGCAATTTCGACTTTGAATTCTTTTGATATAGTCCCTTTTTCTTTTGACTGTCATCACCCTTTAATGGACTTCTAGGAGCCTTTTCCTCATTAGCCCGAACTTGGTCTGTATCGTCAAAGTAGATGGTTGCTTTTTTGCTCTCCTGTTTAACTTCAACAGAACTGACATTTGGTCGAAAGAAGATTGGCTGAATTAAGACTGGACTTATTACGATCGGGGATGACGCATTACTGCTTTGTAAACTAATATTACCATCGACGATTTTGATAGGAGTTAAGAAGCCTTTTATTCTCTCATGCTTATTTTCAGTAGAAGTAGGAGTAATTTTACGAACGACAGTAGCCTCTGGAGTTTTTTCATAAGAAGTATCATTAAGAGTGTTTATTTTTAAATGGTAACTAATATTATCATCAACTGTTGCTCCGACATCAGAATAATTTGGGGCTGGCTCGTTTACAACTTCTATAAACGGGTTATTTTCAGAAATTTTCGTTTCTACAAGCTGAGATGTTTTTGGTACATTTGAATCTATCATATCAACATCCCTTTCCCTTTCTTGCGTATTGTTGTTTAACTCCATTTTTACTATTTCAGGAGAATCACATCTCTGATTATCTACTTTTTTTAAACTCTTACTAACGGCGGCAATAATTTGTACGTGTTTATCTGTATATGTATCCTTTGAAGGCCTTTTCGCTGTTCTACCATTTTTAATAATTCGTTCAATCGCCGAACGAAATGTCAATTTAAGATCTTCATTAGCTTTCTTAAACTCTTTTTCAACCGGGTCTTCAGGAACTTTTTTTGGGTCTGAAATGGAATCTGGTTTGTTGGCGGCACTCTTTTCTTTAACTTCAGTAACTTTAGGGATAACATCTTGAATGAATGGTACAAACGGGTTAGTTAGAGATGTTTTTATGTCATTAGGATAAGGGAAAGGAAGAATAGACGCTGCTTTGACAACTGGTATATCATTGATACTTTTCGTGTCTACTGTTTTATCTAAAACATTACATGTTTTAGGCTCCGGTGTTAGGTCTACGAGATCACTTACAAATGTATTGTTTTTCTCAAGAGGTGAAAGAAACACACTATCTGACCCTTCAGTAAATAATGATGTATCACTATAATTAGCACCTAAAAACTCTATACTAGTAGCCTCTTTTAATGATGTTCTAAATTCACCATGATTATGTAGATTATCTAGACTATAAGCTTTTGGTTTACCATTATAAATACCTCTTAGGTTTGTACTAAAAATAGTACCATCTCTAGGTTTAACTTTATAGGATTCAGATTTGGTCTTATCTTTGGGTTTATCATTAGTAACAATAGGAACAATAAATTCTTGAAATATTTCTGGCTCATCTGCATTATCAAACGCGCCTTGCCTTTTTACCTTTTCAGCAGCAATAGCGTCTTGCCTTTTAATTTTATCTACAGCTGCATCAACAGCATCTTGCCTCTTAAGCGTACTAACTTTGATATCTTCGCCATCTTTAAATGTCTCGACTGCACTTAAGAATACTTTATCATCATCATTTGTTTCATCTGTCGTAACATTATCTATTTCAATTTTGATTCCTTCAATCTTTGCCTCGGGAACACTGGATTTATAGAACGCCTGATTGACTATACTCGTATCTTTCAAACTCGGGTCAGACACGCTATGGACCCTCGATAGATACCTCGTTCTGATATTACTGAATATGTCTTTGTTAGATATATCGCTTTGGGAGTCTCTGAACTCGCTAGATTTGTCGTCATCTGAGTAGATGACGCTATCCATCGATACTGATCTGTCAACACCTGTATGTACAAATAGATTAGGTATGTAGTACACGGTACAATGATATAAGTCGGTTAGTGTCGTGACGACTACATCGCAAGCTTTACACTTAATTAGTGCTTATGCTGTAACTGTGACGGCCATGATATTCACTATTAAATATATCGAAGCGAACAAGGTGCTCAAAATACCCGAAATAAGAACTATTTTTGATAACGGTTTGAGAGTTCAGATGTTTTTACTTTCAAGTTAATTTCAAGAGTGCATTCCTGGGCCTTAATTAA
Organism: Cydia pomonella; assembly: GCF_033807575.1. NCBI lineage: Eukaryota > Metazoa > Arthropoda > Insecta > Lepidoptera > Tortricidae > Cydia > Cydia pomonella. Next base: position 4,241,929 of record NC_084722.1, read on the forward strand.
GTAACTTTAACAAAGAAACTGATATTGTAATACACTCCATTTTAATAATCGATGATTTTTTTTCTGGTAAGCCCCCATACGAGCGTGAACACTTGCCTTATGGCCTTTTTACATATTGATTGGTGTTTAGTATTAGTTTACCTATACGAAAAACTAAAAATTAACTATGCCATTCAGTTTCCTTAAATGTACTTAGGCAATAGGCATAGCCCGAAGTTGACGAAGTTTAAAAACCACACCGTGTATGCTAAATTAGCCTAATACTCAAATATTTTGAGTGGTGCTTTAGTAGCTTAGAGTTAGCGTACTTGAATGAAAAAATACGACACTAGCCAAAACAAAATTTCTATTCTATTTACATTATCTTCATATATTTTCAAGTGATTAGCTATTTTTAAAATACGATTTAAAAAACCACGATAATATTTTCATAAAACCAACACAGTTACAGCAACGCTAGTTAATTTCACCGATGTTTTTTAATATTATTTATGTATGTGATATACCGATATATGTGACGTTCCACGGGAAAAGGTATTTTATGGCGGCTGGCGCTTTAGCACGTCTCGGCGTCGCTGCTATACGAATACGCTGCTACGCGTGGTAAGCGCCAACCGCCATAAGGTACCTTTATCCGTGAGACGTCACATATTGTTTAAACTTTACCATGCAAGTTGTTGTTTCCTATGTACAAGTAAATAATACAAACAACCCATTCTAAACTTACTCTTTTACACCATTTAACGTGCACTAAGAAAAACTATAATAAAACCAACAAAACTGAATAAGTTAACTATAAAAAATATTTACACAATTCACACTAACTACCTACGTTTTATATGAAAAATTATTTTTCTAAAGTAACAATAGAGAGTATTACTGCAACATTCTGCCGCCAGAGAGCAGCACTATCACATATTCTAAGCCATAAAGTAACTTATACATACTATGCCTTAAACAGTTTTTTGATAAATTATCACTATGACAATGATACATCAAGGCGGTTCGTTTCCAGAGGACGACCGCGAAACGCGAGAATCGAATTTTCGGTTTCTTCCTCTTTATCGCTCGAATATGCAAGAGTGATAGAGAAGCAGATAATGAAACCTCGAGTTTCGCCCTCAGTATATGCTAGAGGCGCCCCCTACTCAGAGTTTTGCGTAATAACCCCTATTAACTAGAGTCAGACCAAGATAAGTTGGCAGCGATTTAGATAGATTAGCGAACGGTATTAGACTAATATTAGTCCACGAACTGTCAAGTCGTGTGAGTTACCATGGCAACACGCTAATAATATTAGAGTAATACCGTTCGAGAAATGGGCCCCAGGCGAGGTACCTTTGAGCGAATGTATCTGGTCCTCGAGCGCGCGGATCCGATCCCGGGCAGCCTTGTTGTCGGACACGAGGCGCTCCAGCTCGCGCTGGGCCTCCGTCTTGAAGTCGTTGGCCACGCGAACCGTCATCAGCAGGTCGGATTGGAATTGCTTCCATTCGGCTTCCTGGGAGAATTTTATAAGCTTTTATTTAACTTGCAATGTTTGTATGTATCTGTGTTCGAGTCAAATCTTGCAAGGTGAAACCCACTTCCCATTATTTGATCGAGCTGGAACTTCACATACATGTGTAAGTTGGTTAACATCCGTCAGGTGAGAGAGAGAAGGACGGTGCTCAGTGCTGGTACGGTCCAGGCAATCAGTCAGAGGCGTATGCTACGGTACTCTAACAACCTCCGTCCAGACAAACCCGTTCCGAGTAGGACGTTTATCCGGGCTTACTTGTGCACTCCTTCCACCATGTGCTGTCCCGGCATGCGCAACTGACCCTCCTGCCAAAGACCACGGCAAGCCAATGATACAGTAGTGTGGGGCTGGTGTAGTCGAGGATAGAGGTCGACGGGAGTAGAAGAACCAGACCGAATACTAGCATCGTAAGTTGTGTCCCATGTGTAAGTTGGGTGACAATGTAATATTATGGTACTATCGAGCTGATCTAATGATGGAGACAGGAAGTGGCCATAAGAACTCTGTATGAATAAGAATTGTCTCGATGAGTATTAGTTGTCTGTGGGAAAAGTACAGTCAGCGATAAAAAATTTGCCGAAAAAATAGTACACGCGCACATTATAATATAATGTATGAATTCTCATAAGAGACTACACACTACACCGCACGCACATGTCACGCGGGCGGTGTGACAACTTTTATGAGGTTTCATACTTTACAACACGCAGGCGCACATCTAAGTACACGCATCAGGTGTGCACCGAATGCAGATGTCTGATCGGGCGTTACTTACGTCCCTCTCCCTTTCTCTCGCGAGCTGCGCGTTCCGCGCCCGCGCGTCGGAGAGCTGCCTCTCCACTTCAGCGGCATGTGCCAGCGCTTCTCCTGCTCTGCTCATTAACGCTAGTTTCTCGTCGCTCGCCACTTGGACCTGTATTAAAGTTTGAGAGTAAGACATGTATGTATATATGTATAAAATACATGGGGACACGACTTGGTCACATTTCGTATTAGCGACTAGTGGGAGAATGCATCCAATCGCAATGAGAGACCGAAAAAAGGAGGACTCTGTTCAGAAATGGCACAAAAATTACAATATTGAATGTCGATATTTGTCTAGGTCTAAGAGACTAAGTTAAAAAAGATTTTTTAGTTAAGAGTCGAGTCTTTTTAGTGTTTTTGAAGCATGACCCGTGTTTTTGAACAGTGATGTACAGTCAAAGGACTCTTTTGTGAAATGACATACATAATTTATGTGTGGAATTATTAAAGTGACGTTTTACGAAAAAAATTACCATTTTACTTAACATGATTTACAAAGATAATCTGTCGAAGATGGCGTGTCTATGTCTAAGTTACTAAGGTAGGGTTTACCAAGGATGATTTTACACTCTTACTACGAACAATGACCTCAACTGACGCGTGCCTACAGCCTAATATTAACTTTCGTGCATTGCGATAAGGTTCACAATGACGCGTCGCGCATGAAAGGCGTGGCGTTGAAAGGTAAAGCACCTGTATCTGCAGCTCGGCGGTGGCGTCCTGAGCAGTCTGGAGTTCGGCTTGAAGCGCAGCTTTTTCCTGCCGAAGCTGTTCTAGCTGGAACTCCAGCTCTGAGATCGTGGACTTGGCGTTGTTGCGGGATACCTGAATGATGACACATGTTCAATTTTATAATAAAATTATGTTAAATAGATGGAGTTGGACACTAAACAAATTTTTCTACTCGTTGAATAAAGATTTCGTATACCAAACTATAATTGCTTACTTTTCAGGTATGGGCGCCTTACTCAACTATAATATTCATTTCGATACGCTGTAGTCAACTATAAAAAAAAATCAATTACGTGCCGTCGCGCTCCCATAGAAAAGACTAAACGGTTAGTCGCGCGTTAATGTCTTTTATACTACATTTTTGTTTCCTGAGATGCTTATCAATTTTCATTACTAATTTAGGTTTATTATAATTTTCATTACTTATTTAGGTATAGGTATTACAATAGTGATATAATGCAGCTTTTAAATTTCATAACTTACTCAGGCAACTCAGCAAGCTTTATTGTCTTAACCCGAAACTCGAGTGAAAAGCTCTCTATTATATCACATGGTGTGGTGGTGGTATACAATATTATTATGGAAATGCTAGAAAATCCAAGAAGAAAAAAGAAGAAACAAGCCGAGATCGATGCCTTATACATCGGTCGCTCTCGTTTTTGTTTCAATATTGTTGCTGTTGGCAGTTTTTTGCGGCCTCGCAGGCTTATTTTGTTCGAGGCTCGGTATCGAAGAAAGCCTATAGTTGTCGACAGTACGTTTCCTTGAAGCGTCCCATTTCAGGCAACTAAAGCTTGTCTGTGCATGTGGTAAGAGTGGAGGAACTGACCAGCGCGTCGTCGTGCAGCTTCCGGGCGTCGCTGTGCGCGCGGTCGAGCTGGCGCTGCGCGTGCGCGAGGCGCTCGTGCAGCGCGTGCGCGCGCGCCGCCGCCGCGTCCGCCTCGCGCCGCGCCGCCGCCGCCGCCGCCTCCGCCTCCGCGCAGCCCTCCGCCGCGCCCGCGCGCTCCGCCAGCTAACGATATATTTACATTTAATAAGGTACAAGCGCAACGTGACATTCTGTATCGATAAATTATACGACGTGTTTTTTTCCGTTATTTTCAAAGGTGCATTCCTGACATTAAATTAAGTACCTTTCTCAAAGACACCGGTATTCTAATTAACTCCATTTCGGAAATAATTAATAATTTATTTTTATCTTATAAGGTCCTTACGAGCGTATACACTTGCCTTAGGGCCTGTTTACATATTGATTAGTTACTAGTACGAGTGTATACATTTTCTACTAAACGTAAGTATGTACTATGCCGGACGATTGATGTTCAAAATGACATTGATATGTCACAGTTTTCAACTGTTTGGTTGAATTAAATGTAATTCCCGTCTTACAACAACGTTATATGCAACATTTAATTACTTTATATATATATATATATAAAAAAAAATCTTGAAAATTAACTATACCATTTACTTCCCTTAAACGCGTATGTGACCATCTCAACATTCAAAATGTTAAGGTTCCTAAGTCAAAACAAAAATATCACTGTTCTAAAACTTCTACAACTTATACTCAATTAAGCTTTTGGTTCCAAATCAGGCATTTTGCGGTAAAATTTTGAAGTGAGTTATAAATATTAACCATGCTACATTAAATAGTCCCATTACTATTAACAATTAAAGAACCTGTGTTTGCCTCGCTCCCACTAATTCTCGCGCGGCGCCCGCTTCGTATTCCTGTTGTAAACGTTCTGCCTCGCACAGTAGGTACCTTAGCTTTAGCCTGCTCCAGTAGTTCCCCGAGCGACGTGAGCTGTATCTGCCTCGCTCCCGCTAATTCTCGCGCCGCGCCCGCCTCGTGCTCCCATTGTAGTCGCTCTGCCTCGCACCGTTCTACTGTGCTTTCTAATGTTCTGTAAAAAATGTGGTGGGTCATTTCGTATTTTAGATTATAGGTACCACTACCACCATCTACCACATGTGTTCCACGGATATGTTGGAAATAAAAAAAATGTATTCTCAACGCTGGCAACGTACACCTGTATGAGTACATATTTATGTATCATATTATTTATGTATGCCTACCTATATAATTTAATAATTTTGTGATATTTTTTTTGTCATTTTACTCTGTATTCTAACCCTGCACAACTAAGATCTTTCGGTTTGGCTCATGGTTGACTGGTAGAGAATGCCTTCTGGCATTAAGTCCGTCAATTGTACTCATCATGTATTGTGCAATAAAGTTTAAATGAATAAAATAAAACACCTATGTTCATTCCGTAACTTTTTCCTTGATCGCTTACCATGATGGCCGCTGTATGTGAGTTCTGTAAACTAATTTAATATTTTAACTAATATATTTGTGAGTTATCGTATCTCCTGTTACCTGACACATATGAAGAGATTGTATTGAGTGTTTTATTTGAGAAACCATTCTCCTTCTAGCCTAGCCACTAACACGCCATATTCCATTGCACAGCGCCGATCTCTCCTACAGAATAAAGGTAGGTAGGACCGCAGTAACGTACCTTTATCCGCGGAACGTCATAATTATACGATAAGCAGAACTATTCACTTCTTACTTACGCTTGCAAATATTTGTATACAGTGTTAATGTCCAATAAGTCCAGGCATGCCATGAGATGAGATGTACTCATATTGAATAACTTTTATTAAAATGCAAGACCGGAAATCTAGAAAAGAATCGACTGTTCCATAGAAAATATTGACATGTCATTCCCCAAATTGAAAAATCAGCAGGTACATGTTACGATTTCAAGATTGGATGCATAATAAAAGTTGCTCAGTAACTCTCAAAGCTAAGGTAGACAACAAAATAACGTTGCATTTTTATTTACAGCGGGTTATTATTTGTAGGTATATTTTCTGTTCTTTTAATTATAAGTTAAATGCGATTACTTATTTCGTGATACTATTCAATAAGTATTGCATAACTCTTAAGGCGCGGTGTATAGTAAAATGCGCTATTTTTAAATCGATATTTACAGGCTTGTACAAGGATTTCATCGATTATTTTCTAGTATGTATAACTTCAGTCTTTGAACTAGCCGTATGCTTGTCAGAAACACGATGGCTCATCTTTTTCTCGATAGATTTTTGCTTTGAAAATATGCTTAAAACTGTATTTATTTCGATATTTTAGAAGTACTATGATGAATATCAATATGAAATTTACTTCATTCAATAGCTTTTAAGTAACTCTAACATTTTGCTTGTCAGTTTATCGATGCGTTAAATTTTTCATTCATAATTATGAATTCAACATTTTGTCTACTAAACGTTACCCTGCGCGGTAATACCGTCAGTACGCCAGTACGCCCGTGACCACTGTCAGCGTCGGACCTGTGCTAGTTTAGCGGACGTTACATAAAATGGATAATCACACTATAAATACACAAATATGTTATACACACAATGTTTTCATCACTCTTACGAAGAAAAAACTAATTTTTAAGCTAATTGATTCTTAAATACGGTGACATTTCAGACATCCATCTGTCATATTATCTTTTTTGACAAGTTTTACACACGCACCTGTCCGGCATACAGCCACGATTAACCAAATGATGAAATGGTGCCTTGCACCCGAGTTAAACACTCTACTTTTCATTTTTAATACGAGGAAGGTAAAATACATGTACATTTTAAAAAACACTGCTAAGTATAAAATTCAGTAGTACTTATTTCGTGAGGGGTACCTACTTTTAATTATCAATTTAGGTAAAATAATATTTTAAATGGCTATTACAGTAATAATCAAATTGAATACCTATTTTTAAACGTAAACAAATCAAATTAATCCGCTTGTTTAATTTATATAAGTCATTATATTGGAACAGCTTCATTTTTAACACATACAGGATGCAGGAGATATACTGGATTTAAATAGTGCTTAGTGAAAGGTACCATTTCACGTTTTTGTGGAAGTGCTCAAATGGCTGTAATAGTTTATGTTATAAGTGTTGAATTTGTTTGGTATTTCTGGTTTATTAACTTTCATATGGTATACACTTAAGACTTTATTTACAACATTTATCAACTATTTTATTTTGTAAGGTGAGCAGGAGTGATATTTACCCTTCAAATTCCATTCAAAATTTTGTAAGTACTCGGTTCGGAAGTTCGTATATATTTGTACCTCTCGCCAATATTAAATAATAAACTAAATACGCTATTCGATTAGAACAATTAAATTATTGTCTTCTTCTTCTTGGTCCCTCAATGCTGAGGATCGTGACATCATGTCCTTCTATTGAAGTTGTCCTTGTTGTTGTTAAATTATTGTAATGTTTATGCATTTCGCCACATGCACCTAACTAATCAAACCTAGCAACAGTGACAGTTTTCCAGTTTCCTTATTAAAAATGACTACCACCACAAAACAAAGTTATGATTGGAGGTATTAATTTTCTATGTAGGGCTTAAAATTCAAAGGTTAAGTCATAAAAAGTGCCCGTGAGGAAACGGAATTTTTTTAACCACGTATTCCTGAGGTCATAAGAAGAATTTCATGTACAAGTTTAAGTCAATTCCGCAAAAAAAAATTGTTTTTTTTTTTTTTTTTACTTTTTGTATGTTTTTAAACATATTTCAACAGAACAAGATCATGTTCTTGGAAAATTTATGGATTAATATAAATTGGTACATTTTTTTTCGTAAAAATTAGTCTATTCAAATGGTACCTTGTGACTTTGATATCTGTCAAGAAGGTAGTCTAGACTAGGTCCCAAAGTGGCGACTGGCGACATAGCCATCAAAAAGGCGTTATGCACTAAAACACAACGTAAAATATTTTTTTAAATTGGTATTAACTCTGAAACTAGGCGAATTAAAAAAGTTTATATGACATTTTTGCCTCTAAATACGATCCGGAATATACTGTTAAAATTTTTCCGTTTCCTCGAGGGTACCGTGTATTTACAAAATAACCTCTTTAAAAATCAAGACAGAACTCGACCTAGGCGTTCGATCCCGGATGAACGGTCCTTAGCAACCAAGCGTTAACAAGCGTGTGTATGTATGTTTTCCTTGTCTAACTTGCTAGCTACTTTTGGGCGCTAGAAGAGCGTAAATATACTTCAAAGCCTTTAATTTTGCCACTAAATATGGCAACACCTCACTAACCACCCTCTGTTGGCCGACAGCTTTCTGGCTATCGCATCGACCCGTGAGTGATGGGCCACCACTTGAAGGGATAAATAACATAGTTGACGATAAAATAATTTTGTTCATCGGAAAGTTTTGTATGTTAATTAACTTTACGGAACAGGTCTTAACTGTACTTCTTTCCAAAGGAAAATAATACTCATTGAGACAATTCTAACAACCTCAAACGCAATTTGGTTGCGATATTTTGACACAGAGTTCCTATGGCCACCTCCTCTCTCATGCATCAGATCAGCTCGATGGTACCATAATATTTCATTGTCACCCTACTTACATATGTATGCAGATTTTCAACTTCATCTGAAACCTCAGTGGGTCAAATATACTTGTAATATTTGATTACAGACAGAGTAGACAGACAACAGACTGATTCTTTATTAGACATTAATTAAAGTCAGTCAATTATACTCATTACTATATAACTTCGAAGTAGTAGTAGTAGTATAAGTGCAATTTTGCCATTATAAACTTTAAATAATAAATAATAATAGCAGTTTTCTCGACTTTTGCATTTAAAATTTATAATCGTCTTCATTGTCGTCAATTCAAAAAATAATATAGAAATAGTCGTTACAGTTAGAGTCATGGTTCTTTTTAGAGAAGATAGCATAATTTATCTACTTTTTGGAGCTACATATGCTTGTGCATACCTTATGCTTATGTTTTCAGTTATCTCAATACCAGCAAAAACATGCTACCTTTTTACGTTCACTTCCACAAATTACTTAGCTTTGCTAGTATTCTTCCTTTTTTCACTACTTGCCCGAAATTGACTTCTATTGCATTTTTAAGGTCAACTAAGTTTTGAATAGGTATCTATATATGATTTAAAGCAGACAGTTGTAACTTTTGTCTGAATTAGTAAGTAATATTATTTCGACACAAAACGATTTGGTATCATTTTACTAGGTTCTCAATTTGCCGCGGTATACTCTAGTATTATATATAATTATCAAATTTTTAATTTCATTAAGTTTAAATCATAATCAATATAAATTTCCGGAAAAGATCCCAGAACTAACAAACCAGAATACGGATGGCGTCAGAATAAGGACGTAGGCTTGCTGCGAGCGCGGCGCGCGGGGCGCCCGCCTGCCTGCTTTACCACTTCGTCTGCTTCACCCCCTCAAAAAACTAAAATCTGTCTATAAGAGCGCCTTAATAACAAATTCTAACATCATTCAATGTCATCCTTACTAAAGTTTTTCGGTCACTTTTTCCTCGTCAGAAGCAATGGACCGAGAAGATGTTTTTAGTGGCAGTTTTTGAGTTAAAATACTAATAGCAGGAAAACAACAGATGAGATCACTTCCAACGTGAATGACCTTGAAAATTGTGGACGTCGAAATACCATGTTACTACAGACTAGCTCGCGTAGCCAACATGCCATTCGTTAACGCTCCGTAGCGAACGAAACGCAACTGTCATTGTCGCTCTTACATGGAAAAGTGATAGAGAGGATGACTACGCTACGCTACGGAGCGTTAACGATTGCCATGTTAGCTACGCGGGCAGTAAATAAACTAAAATAGCATGCGATACAAGAATAATTTCGTACATTGACCCTGTTCCTATCTTTATCGCACGTTCATACATATATGAACAAAAAATTGTCGTACAGCGTATGCAAGAAATAGGTTCCTAGTCAGAACTTGTAAAAGTTATAATGAAAAATACATTTAGGTGGCGAACTTTTTGATATTTAACAAATTCAACACATTATATCAGTGAAAGAATAAGGATCGAATTCAAACGGCGTTCTAAAAGTTTTAATCATGTGTTTCGAGATGGCAGTACATTTACTGTGGCGACAAAGTTTACTTTGACAATCCACCTCTATTTCAAATTCTCTTTGTTCATACTTAAATATACTCCAAGAGCCGAGTACCATCTGTTATAATTTTGGTAACTAATTTGTTAGCACAACTGCCTGCGGGCGGCTCGTATACGAGAAACCAGTTTGTCCATGTGACCGAAACAACGTAAACACAAGCGCCACTGAGCATCGGATTCGATAAAATCATTTCGAGAATCTCGCATCCTCGGTGGCGAGACCCTACGGTATTTTGCTGTTCCGGTCGCACAGTGGCCGGCAGATGGCAGGTCAATATACGAAATTCTTTGTGCTTAGAGTCCGTACTTTAGTGGTTAATTATACTCTGTATCTTTAGGTATTTAAATAAAAATAAACAAAATGTGACCCTTAAGCCAGTTCAGTGTAGATGAAAATATTACATGATCCAATAATGTAGGTTAAAGTCAGGTCGTTCAGTGACAGATCCAGGAGGTTTTGTATTTGGTTGGATAACCAATCAATATTATAACTACCCGAAAATGTACAAATTGTACCTAAAGATTCAGAGTATATAGTCAAAGCATATATTGTAAGAACATTGATTTCCAGCAAAATGGTCAAAAATACGTCAATCAAACGCAATATAACTTACCTGACTCTTTCAGCGAGCGATTCGTTCTCTTTGGTTTTCTCGTCCAAAGACGTCTTGGTCTCTGCTAGTTCTGCTTCTAGCTGCTCTTGCTTGGTGATTAGCAGCCTACGCTCTTCCTGGGACACCTGGAAACCGTCATACCGGTCAGGGGCCCATTCCTCGAACGGTATTAGACTAATATTATTAGTCCACCAACTGTCACGTCGTATCGTCGGGCTACCATGGTAACACACTAGTAATATTAGACTAATATTATTAGTCCACCAACTGTCACGTCGTATCGTCGGGCTACCATGGTAACACACTAGTAATATTAGACTAATACCGTTCGAGAAATTGGCCCTTGGCATAGTGGGTAGTGACCCTGCCTATGAAGCCGATGGTCCTGTATTTGTTCGTGAGTCATGGATGTTTTCTATGTATTTAAGTATTATATATTATATAAATCGTTTTCTGAGTACACATAATACAAACCTTCTTTGCTTACCGCGGGACTTAGTTCATTTGCGTAAGAATGTCCCTATAATATTAATTTATTCGTTCTTCTGCGTGGAGCTATTAAGAAATTGAGAGGTCCTTTTGGCTCTTTTGACATTTACAGTGCGTCATATATCGTCAGGTGATAAGCAAAACTCACTAATTACAAAAAAATAATTAAACAAAAATCAACCTTATTTCAGTAGTAATATGGTTCATTATACATACATACATATTATAGGACATTATTACACAAATTGACTAAGTCCCACAGTAAGCTCAATAAGGCTTGTGTTGAGGGTACTTAGACAACAATATATATAATATATAAATATTTATAAATACTTAAATACATAGAAAACACCCATGACTCAGGAACAAATATCCATGCTCATCACACGAATACATGCCCTTACCAGGATTTGAACCCGGGACCATCAGCTTCGTAGGCAGGGTCACTACCCACAAGGCCAGACCGGTCGTCAATTATGGCTATGAACTTGTGGTAATAATTAGCGAGCTTTGCTTGGCACCTGACGAGATCAGGGATCGGAAACCGGTATTTTTTGTATGGGAACGAAAACGGTATTTTTTCGTTCTTTGTTAATTACTTCATTTCTAATTAGGCAATCTAATAATACGAAGTCGTTATCTGAAAACACAACTGAGTCCTACATTTAGAGTATAAAATAAACCGAAATATATGGTTATTTCGATGTTTTTGCAAAAAACCGGTTCCGATCCCTGGACGAGATAATAATAAAGTTATTTCGTTTTTTTGTTACAGGAAACCTAGCGACACAAAAATTTACCACAAGCGTAGTTAATGGCTCAAAAAGTGGAATCTTAATCAGGGAGTTTCAAATTTATCTCAAAAAGTGGAATCTTAATCTGGGAGTTTCAAAATTATCTCAAAAATTGGAATCTTAATCTGGGAGTTTCAAAATTATCTCAAAAAGTGGAATCTTAATCTGGGAGTTTCAATTATCTCAAAAAGTGGAATTTTAATCTGGGAGTTTCAAATTTATCTCAAAAAGTGGAATCTTAATCTGGGAGTTTCAAAATTATCTCAAAAATTGGAATCTTAATCTGGGAGTTTCAAAATTATCTCAAAAAGTGGAATTTTAATCTGGGAGTTTCAAAATTATCCCAAAAAGTGGAATTTTAATCTGGAAGTTTTTAAAGTTATCAAAGGAATTACAAATCTAATCGAAATTAATGATTTATCGTTCATAACAATTTCAAAATTAGTATTAAACAAACTTTGTTGGTAACACTGATTTTAAATGCCTATGGCTTCACCTAACCTTTGACGGCTCCCGACCCCACGGCAGATCAATAAAGCGATGGCTCGATGTCGTCAAAGCAGATATGAGCGTAAATGCGCATAACTGTATAATTTATTTTTGCATTTAATAATTGTTGCTATCTGGATTATGATGTTATTTTTAGTCATTATTAGAATTTATTATTGACGATCTCAATATAGATTCATATAAATTGGCATGAATGTAATTTGTAATGCAATCGAATGTTTTTTTTAAAGGTTTTATAGTGTCGATTGAAGACACAGGGCCCTCGCTAATGATACGGGCGACCCTGTGTCCGCGGTGACATTTCGAAAGGCTGTTTTGATTTATGCGATGCCGGGTCCGGCATCACCATCAGTCAAGAAGCAATGGTGATGCTCAGTTTAGAGACCCGGCGTTGTTTTAGTGATTGAACTTTGATGGACCCATGGTCCCCGCATTGAGTACGGGCGGCCATGGGCCCTGGAGTTGGTGGTTGAGATTTGTTTTTTGTGTTGCGAAATATTTAAAGTTTTGATATTTTAGGTTGGTTGTGCGAGTTGGGACCGCAGTAGATGTTGATAACACTACTCGACGAACGCTGCTGCCCATACGTCGGTTTCCCTTAGTCACCTTTTACGACACCCACGGGACGAGATGGGGTGGTGCTATTCTAAGACACCGACACCACACGGCGGTGCAATCGAATGTTGTGTAATAAGAATCTGAATGGGCTCACAGGAGAGAACGCCCAGGATCGCGCCAAGTGGAGGAAGGCAAGCGGAAGAAAAGGAAGGATAGCGGACTCTAGCAAAGGACGGGATAACGCTATAGGTAGAAGAAGACTTATTTGAGATAATAAATAAAACCATGAACTTCGAGATACCTTGAGAACTGCCAGCAGCTGTTGGTCGGTGTCTCCAGAAACCAGTGCCTCTGGTTCCACGCCTTCGCGAAGCAGCATTTCCTGAAGAGTGTCCACCTAAAAAGTGGATATCAGGTTATTAACCAATTTGTACTTTTCTTTTTAAAATGAAATGAAAAATCTTCATTTTTATCCTTTTTAGACAACTATTGTATCATACATTAATAGCCTAAAACTAGCATACATCATCATCAATTTTCTCGAGTTGGCCCGTCATTTTTGCCACGGCTCATGGGAGCTTGGGGTCCGCTTGGCAACTAATCCCAAGAATTGGCGTAGTTTTTACGAGAGCGACTGGCATCTGACCTTCCAACCCAGAGGGTAAACTAGGCTTTATTGGGATTATTCCTGTTTCTCCACGATGTTTTCCTTCACCGTAAAGCGACTGGTAAATATCAAATGATATTTCGTACATAAGTTCCGAAAAACTCATTGGTACCGAGCCGGGGTTTGAACCCTCTTACCGCTAGACCACCAGCGCTTCTCTACATGCAATCATAAAATATATCAAAGAGAATTTGAAATAGAGGTGGATTGTCAAAGAAATCTTTCGACACATGATTAAAACTTTTAGAACGAAATTTGACAATCCTTATTTTTTCACTGATGTGTTTATATTAGTTAAGTGTCAAAAAGCGGCGCCATATAATAGATCTAAGGCCAAAGGTATGGCGGCATCGTTTCGAGCGATGGCGAAACCTTTAACCGATGCCCGGTAAGATGGCGCCACTTTTTGATATTTAACAAATTTAACACATATCAGTGAAAGAATAAGGATCGGTTGTCGGCGTGTGCGTCAGCCAACTGAGTCTGTAGGTCGGCTAGCTCGACTAGTGTCCCTCTTGTATGTTCGTACCTTAGTGCGACTGTCCTCTAACTTCTCAGTCTGCCGACACAGCGACTCGAGCAGCACTTGCTTCTCGTCGGCCAGCCGCTCGTTGTCAGCGTGTGCGTCAGCCAACTGAGTCTGTAGGTCGGCTAGCTCCGCTAGTGTCCCTCTTGTATGTTCGTACCTTAGTGCGACTGTCCTCTAACTTCTCAGTCTGCCGACACAGCGACTCGAGCAGCACTTGCTTCTCGTCGGCCAGCCGCTCGTTGTCAGCGTGTGCGTCAGCCAACTGAGTCTGTAGGTCGGCTAGCTCGGCTAGTGTCCCTCTTGTATGTTCGTACCTTAGTGCGACTGTCCTCTAACTTCTCAGTCTGCCGACACAGCGACTCGAGCAGAACTTGCTTCTCGTCGGCCAGCCGCTCGTTGTCAGCGTGTGCGTCAGCCAACTGAGTCTGTAGGTCGGCTAGCTCGGCTAGTGTCCCTCTTGTATGTTCGTACCTTAGTGCGACTGTCCTCTAACTTCTCAGTCTGCCGACACAGCGACTCGAGCAGCACTTGCTTCTCGTCGGCCAGCCGCTCGTTGTCAGCGTGTGCGTCAGCCAACTGAGTCTGTAGGTTGGCTAGCTCGGCTAGTGTCCCTCTTGTATGTTCGTACCTTAGTGCGACTGTCCTCTAACTTCTCAGTCTGCCGACACAGCGACTCGAGCAGCACTTGCTTCTCGTCGGCCAGCCGCTCGTTGTCAGCGTGTGCGTCAGCCAACTGAGTCTGTAGATCGGCTAGCTCGGCTAGTGTCCCTCTTGTATGTTCGTACCTTAGTGCGACTGTCCTCTAACTTCTCAGTCTGCCGACACAGCGACTCGAGCAGCACTTGCTTCTCGTCGGCCAGCCGCTCGTTGTCAGCGTGTGCGTCAGCCAACTGAGTCTGTAGATCGGCTAGCTCGGCTAGTGTCCCTCTTGTATGTTCGTACCTTAGTGCGACTGTCCTCTAACTTCTCAGTCTGCCGACACAGCGACTCGAGCAGCACTTGCTTCTCGTCGGCCAGCCGCTCGTTGTCAGCGTGTGCGTCAGCCAACTGAGTCTGTAGATCGGCTAGCTCGGCTAGTGTCGCTTGGAGCTCTTCGCTTGTACTGAAATGAAAAGTTTTAACTATTAGAAGGTTGTCAGAATGCTACCCAAATAGACTTGATAAGAACTATGAGGATTATAAGTCCAAACTAGAAGAAGACGACTAAGTTTTCACAGGCTCTGTATTCAAAGGACTTCAAAGTCTTTAAGCGGAGTTTAGAGTTAGTTTTGAGGTGTGAATGGAACGTGTTATTTTTATTTAAGTAATAGAGACATAAGTATATCGGTATTAAATTACTAAAATTTCTGTTGCAAAAAATAAGGTGTCTCTAGAAAGGACCGGAGTTTTGTTACAAAAAACTCGAACCCTAACAATTACAAAAAGCGAAGTCAAATCTCAAGTTTCTACATAATGACTAGAAACAAATGCTAAATATGTAACCGAAACCGGCAAAACGCCCGACTTTGTCGCTTGCCATAAGGACGAGATTTGCTTGTATCTCTATACGAATAACCTGCTAAGTGGGACGTTTTGCCGGTTTCGGTCACATATGATTCGGGATCTTAAGATTCGGCAGATGGTTTACACTTTTCAACTTACCTATAGTGGTGCTCTTCCATCTGCAGAATGCGATCTTGAAGGCAGGCGACCGACACCTCACTGAGCGAGGAAGACGAATGTTTGTCCCATTCGGGTGTGCTCGCATCCCCGCTATCGCCCTCACCCTGAGACAAAAACATCCTCAGATCATGGCGTGGTCAAATCAATACTTAGCCACTGCCGAAATAATCCAAAAACAGGACACTATGGAAATATTGTAAACACCCAATGCTGACTGTCTTTTGACCGACACCATCAATAGGCATTTTGGGCAACGGGATGGGCAGCATTTTGAAACTTTTTTGTCGTCTCATCACAAATTTGTCGGCACTGAAATTAAGGTACCATTTAAATTCCAGGCAGCTTCATTTTGCTAGAATCAATTTATATGAAACCTTTTCCTGTCAAGTCTTGTATATGACTGTGTGCGTATTTACGCCGTTATTCAAAGAAGCGTGCCTTCTGGCCGGTGAAGGATGTTATTCCGCAACAGAATTCCGATGTTTATAAAACGAATGCAAAAGATGTTTTACAGTGAAATCCGAATATTTAGAGCAAATATGAGGAAAAGTGATGTGTAGATTCGCATTCGCTTATTATTATCTTTGAAGGTTTTACAGAATTCCATCAGGGCGTCGCTTACGAACGTGTCTATTTGAATTTGAATGGCAGGAAGCTAAACTTTGGCCTCTGGTCGAACATTCCTTTTCCACTTACGTTGTGTGCGAGAGCGATAGACGCAGGCGCCGAAGAGTGCATCCTCCTCGGCGCCGGCGCTAACAGAAGTTGCCTCTTCTCGCTGTCGGACAGCGGAGAGTGTGCCACGCCACGCAGTCGCGCGCGCAACGCACCGTTCTCGTCCGCTAAACGCTCCAGCGCCGCTTCCCGCTCCGCTTCTGCCATCTGGAAATAAAGTACCTAAGTTTTAAACGATGTAAACTAAATGTAGGAAACTTATAAAATGCAAAGGTTTTGTCAATCTACAGTAGAGGGTTAACCTAAAAAGGATTTATTGGAGCGTCGGCATGGTATTTCTAAAGGATTGCATGTGACATCCATGCCACCAGACCTATGCTGACAGTGTAGGATGTCTCGCTGCATCTCCTAGTCTCTCTACCAGCTCATTGGTCCTCACTTAGATACACTTACATCGGTTCTCCTGTTGAGAATTTGAGGTTAGCACAGTAACATCCCAATATCTCAGCTGCAATACCTAAACTTGCACCTTTAATATTCTTATCTCGATAATTCTCTCACCTTGAGTCTTTCCATCTGGGTGCGTAGCCGTTCTTCTCGTTGCATCTTTCGACCAACTTGTCGATCCTTGCTTGGAGTTCAGCATGTTCCATGACGCTTGTAACAAGTTTTCTCGATCAAGCGATTATATTGTATTAAGGATATTAACTTTCTCACCTTAAGCCTTTGCAGTTGAGAGCGTAGCCGTTCTGTCTCGCTGCATCTTTCGACCAGCTCATCGATCATGGCTTGGAGTTGAGCACGTTCCATGATTCTTGCCTCTAGTTCATACCTGTGTATACTCGGATAGGTGTCTCACCTTGAGCCTTTCCAGCTGGCAGCGTAGCCGTTCTGTCTCGCTGCATCTTTCGACCAGCTCGTCGATCCTCGATTGTAGTTGAGCCCGTTCCATGACGCTCGCTTCTAGTTCGCGGCGAAGAGTTTCCAGTTCTCGAGCGCCTGATGCTAGCGATGCCTAATTGGACAGATATATGTAGTTAGAACAACAAGGAATATACAAAAATGCGTCAATATTCAATGGAGGAATGGTAAACTAAGTTGAATATGACTTTAAAACTCAGTTTTAAGGCCTTGGTCTCCGGTTGACGCTGTACAATTAGCCGGAGAAGTGCATGGCGACTTTATCAATGAATTCATTCATAATTTCTCTATGCAATTTCGCAGCTCACTGTACCTATGCTACGCACTTTTTCTGTTATGGGAAAACAAAATAGAAAAAGCATGTCTATAATCGTAATGTGTCGAGTTTCAACTGTGCTGGTTAGTCAAAGAGTACCTAATAGGTAGTACCTACTACGTCTGACTGTCCGTCAACTTACATCAGTTTGATAGCATTGGCTGCTCTCAAATGCGGCTCACACAATCAGCCTCTCAACCGGAGACCAAGGCCTAAATACGTAAAATAATAAAGCATACCTCAGACGGTATTCTTGGTCGCAGCTCCACCTCCTGGAAGCCCGGCATTTCCGCATTCAGCATCACCGGCAAGCTCACGCACTCCTGCGAGCCCCGCAACAGCTCCTCGGCGCTATCATACGGTCCCCGCGCATCTTCAAACTCTCCCTCCCCCTCTTCTACTACCGCATTATTATTCCCTAAATTCTTCTTATGCGCCTTATGCAGCTTCTCTTTAGATCCGAAGATCTTTAAAGTCTTATCACGCGTAGGAGCGACCTTATGATGCTTCGAATCAAGACTTGATACAGATGGAGCGCCTTTTAGTGCCGGCTCTTGCTTCCCTTGGCTTGGTCCTCTACGGAATAGCGATTTGAATTTCATCATCTTGAACACTTTTTATATCATGTTTCGTTCGTTCGTTGTCGAGTAAGTTTTTTGTATCAACGGCTCGCGGTTCGAATTAGCGTCGGTAATGTCGGTGTTGGTACACAGTTTGTCTATAAATAGATGGATTATCAGTTGATGTTTTAGTTCATTATTCCACATGTTCGATAAGATAACGATTAAAGCAAATTTATATGACATTAACATAGAAGAGATTCGAAATATCTCGTAACCAGATCTCAGTATTGATCATTTCATGATGTGGCTATCAATCATTCGTGAAATGATCCGTTGGCGACATTACGAAATAACCAAACTTATATTAACATAACCATATCTTGAACCGATCAATTCCAAGATGACACATTATGAAATTATCAAAATCGATGATCTAGCCACGACATAAATATTAAATATATACCACTAGGTAAATGAATACAAGCAACCAAATACAACGAAAAGACGCAATATCTACCAAAACAATCCAAAACATGACAAGGCACTACGTGTAACGTAGACATCAAAAATATCTGACCATGCACTTTTGAGAATAGCAGTCGTGTCCAGAATTTATTGTTAGTGCTATTTTCGAGCATTTATATCACGACGAATGTCTGTTAATTTACAGAGATATGACGTGATTGCAACGAATATAACAACTTTTTAATTATCTTCTCACTTTATCAAGACACCTTCAATAAAACATGTTATTTAAAATAATAATTCATTTTAAATAAATCGTTACTTAAACACGGATTACTCAGTAATCGATTTAGGTCTAACTTAACTAAGTTCTTCAATAAGTTTAATCCTAGACGATTATATAAGCTTTAGTATTCAAAAACATTATAACTTAAGTACTAATTTATTCAAAACGTCTAGGTATTCTAGTTACCGTATGTTGTATACCGTAACTAATCCATTTTAAGTAAAAGCTGATTTGAAGATTTTGGCCTAAGTTAATTTCCCTAAATGCAAGTGCTTGCTTCGCATTGCGACGCCTGGCAAGGGTGGTGTCCAGGGATGTGGTAAGGTCTTGCTATTTTGCCACTGTGCACTCGATCCTCCAATACGGCGTGGAGCTGTGGGGCCGCGCTGCCGAATGGGAGCGTGTCTTCCGAGTGCAAAAAAGAGCCATCCGAGCGATTGTGCAGGTAGGACAAAGTACATCTGCAAAACCGCTCTTCAAGGACCTCCAGATACTCACGCTGCCCTCCATGGTGATATACCAAGTGGCCGTCTATGTGCGATGTCACCTTAATGAATACGCGAGAGGAGCTGACGTCCACGGTCGTAACTTGCGGAACGCCCACAAACTCTTGGGTGTTCAGCATAGGTTAGCTAAGTCAGCGAAATTAACGCACGTGATGGGGCCGACTGTGTACAACCGACTGCCGGGTCATGTCACGAATGCGCCGTCATTAATTAATTTTAAAATGCAACTGAAAAAATGGCTTATCGAGCACACTTTTTATAGCTTTAATGAGTTTTTAGAGTACAAAACAAGTACCTAAAAACTTAGATTTAATATTAATTTTATTTTTTTATTATTATGTAAAATATTACAAATCATGTTTTGTAAATAATTAATTTTAAATAATATTGTGACATATAATATGAATTATTATGAATAAAAAAAAAAAAAAAAATAATAATAATAATAATAATAATAAAGTAAGTAGTGTGCTATTGAACTATTGATTCTCATATTAATTGATTCAAAATATGCCTTATTTCAAAGACAATAGAGTTAAAAATCTGTCAAACGTAATAGGTTTCATACCAGCAAAATAAATGCAGCGATCGAAACGCAAAATGCATTTAAATTTCAATTACCCTTCCTATGTCAATTTAGTCTACTAGGGTTACCAAGCGTCAGGAGTCAGGACTATCTAATATGACGACTACGTCAGGCAAAAAATTATAGTAAATTCTAAAGTGGATATCGTGTCATTCACGTCGACGCGAGCCTTAACTCTTATTGTCATGTTATTAAATACAAATCTGCGCGTCATCGTGGATGACACGAACTATATACGTATTAGACAGACAAACAGACACGAGTTTGTAGACAAAAATCGTCATGGTAGGTTTGATAACAGAATTGGACCACGAGCGAAGCGAGTTGTTCCAAAAGTGGAATCTTAAGCTTCCGAGGGTTTCAAGCCACTGAGTGAAATGCAAAAACAACAACACGAGGAAAATACTAACTGTCAAACATTACAAATCAATTTCAAATGACCTTGTAATTAAAAGAAAAAGTCATTCAACCAGCCAACACGAGACGAAGAAACAAAAACAACTCAAAAATGCATCAAATTACTTTGTCCTCTTGTGAATCTTGTAGCAAAGTAATTTGATAGAAATAAAAAATACAACTTTAGACTTTTGATGAAACGCAAAATAAAACTTTTCATCAGTTTTTGAAGAAAAAGAGAACCTTTACGAGCTGACATAGTGAATAGCTAATTCCTTCTTGGAAATTATTTCAAATTTCTTGTGGTTGCTTTTACACCGACTTTTCCAGTTTAAGACTGTTAAGTAGTATGTGCTGTTAAACTAAGGATTGAACTACAAAAGTACCAATTAAAGTAGGTATAAGTACTGGGTGTCCTCAAGCAAGCATAAGTTAAATTATTATTTACAGTAAATTTTATATCCATCAGCTTAGACTATGGTTAAACATAGACAAGTCATTTTAATCGACTTCAAAAAGGGGGAGGTGATCGTTTGTTTTTTTTTTAATAAAAAAAATAGAATTTAAATCAGGATATTGATGTCTGCCAACCCTAGTGGGCAGTCCCCCAACGGACGCTCCCCTGTCCTATGCTAATAGGGTACACCTAGGGGCTTTTTATTCTTTATTTTATTGCTTTGTTCATTTGTTACTAACATAGATAGCGTTTTAATGTTCTTTGTGTTCACATTCAAGGACGAATGGGATCAAAAGGGGGTTATGAATGATTGTAAAACTATATTTATTTATTTATTTAATTTCTAATGTTATAATCTGTATTGTATTTGAATAGAGATCAATACTGAGTTATGGATTGTAAAAAAAAATGTATAACTATGTCACTTATTCATACAAACCAGGTAGCATAAATGAGTTATACTTTTAAAATAAAAATTTAATACTTATATTATAGGTACCTAGGCACTGTCTAGTATATACCTATCCTCCTGAGACACCGAAACAGTTGTTTTATTTTTGAATTTGGAACCCTTAGTTTCACAAAAAAAGTTCAAAATAGATTGTGGAATATGTACAAAAAAATGTATATAGGTACGTACGGGTGCGCGGTTTCACTTCGCGGGCGCACTCACGCGGGTGCCATTGTAGGTCAAATCAATCACAAGCGTCCGCGTCAGCGTTGCTGTGCCCGCTCACCCGCCCCGTGCAACCGCGCCAACTAGCGGATGCCCTTAGGATACTATATGTAAAGTTATTGAATTAGTGGTAAACCAAAGAATGCACATGCAAAATTCGTGTTCGTAAACTTGGTAATGTCTACATTTTTAACAAACGGCATGTTCCTGGTTAAAAAAATCAAGATGTAAGAGCAGAAAGTGTGCAGATTTCTTCATTCTTTACAGAACTGCGCACGAGTTTCAAGGAATTTTGAGCCGAAAGTGAAGGACCCGCGCGAAATTGTCTTTTCATACAAACGTAGTCCTCATTTTCCTCTCTTTATATTAACATTATTTTAAAATATTTTGACACAATTTGTTGTATATCCACCACGGCTATGCACCTACGTTTGAATTTTTCGAGTTATTAATTAGTATAGCAGTTAGAAGCATTTAACATTTCGTATGAGATCTGTTTTTCGCTCCTAATTTTTATAATAATCAGTGATCGGAACTATGGGAGTAAAACTTTAACAAAACTTATCAAGCGGACGTAAAAAGAGTGCTTATTGTCTTAAAAATATTCGAATATCTATCCCTATGGACATGAATATTTTTAGGGCTGTATGCACTATTTTATGTCCGCTTAACAAGTTTTGTTAAAGTTTTACTCCCACAGTTCCGATCACTGGTAATAATCAAAAAAATTAAAAATGTCAAACATAGGGGCCTATAGCTATGGTTAATATACATCAAATTATGTAACAATATTTTCCATAATGTCAATATCCAGAGAGGAAAATGGGGACTACGTTTGTATGAAGAATCGGCCGTCCTCTTTCCTCTTACCGGAACATCATCTCGGTAGATGGATGACGCGTCTTCATCTTGAAAATGCACGAAGCTTAGCTGTGGACTGTATCCATCTACTTATCAGTAGCAGAGGGTCCGTAAAACATTATTCCCACCAGCTGGCCTTATTTTCAAACAGTTGAGATTTATTTCGAACCCATAAAAAGGAACACCATCGGTGTATTCCCGGGCACAGATGGGAATAGGCGCTACATACAAATCATTCCTATCTGTGCCCGCCTCTTGTATGGCGGTGGTCACGTGGGGCAGGGACAGATGGGAAATTGGGAATACACCAAACCATCCCAACTCCGGCTGGCCTTCGAATATTTCTGGTACCCAAATATCGATTAGTTCCCGATTTGCGGGATTCTTGTTTCGCCGGAATATTTCACTTACAGAAAATCAAACAAAACTATGGAAATATATTAAATAAAATTAGGCCGTTTCCTTGAAAATATGAATCGAACCGCTTTTAAGGTAGTTGTAGTTATGTCCTATTGTGCAACAAAAATAAAATAATAATTTATAGAATAAGTAATAAAATATAATCACACGCTTTTTTACCTAACTGATTTTGAAACAAGAATCCGACGAAACATGAATCCGACGAAACAAGAATCCGGCGAATCGGAAACTAGCCCCTATATCAACTAAGTATAGTGCTCAAACGGCATCTGATCGCTTGCGCCATCGACCCTGAGCGTTGGGAGGAGCTTGCTGGAAGGAGGTCTTCTTGGCGTTCTACCATCCATAACGGTGTCAAAACATTCGAAGATAACCGCCTCACTAGCCTAGACATAAAACGCCAGTTACGGAAAGAGAGACCTAAGCCCTCCTACGTGTACACGTTCAACGCAGCTGGCCAACTTTATTGTCACGCGTGCAATAGAGTATTTAAGAGCAAGTTCGGCCTGGCCAGCCACATTAGGGCTCATGCTAGACAACGTCCATAATGTGTTTATTTGGGGTCGCCGTCATCGAACACGATGAGGAGGACTATATATATATATATATATATATAGTTTCCTATATTTATACCCGAAGCATCGCACTGCATACGACCTAAAGGAGCTCGTACCTACGTCCGCTACCATAACGTGATGCAAAAATTGCATTTGCATACAATGATGTAAAAGGTTTGTACCATCTACAGTGTGGGTATCGTACAGTAAGTACAATAGCTGGTGTGTAGGTGCTGTGAAATTAGCCTTGTGAGAATAATCCAGCCTTGAAGGCTGGTGACTTTTGATCAGCAAGAGATATTGAATCGTCAAGCTTGTTCGTCTCTGTAGTTCCAAATCTCAAGTACCCGTTTTGACGTTAAGATTCGTTTGGTTGGTTGAGAAAGACATAAACTACAAATTGATATAAAATTCATCTGTATTTTGTATAATTTTGAACATCCTTGTAGATTGTAAATGTCAAATTTGTTGAAAATGCCCAAATTGGAGCGCCTCAAAACTTCAATCGAAATCCAGAATTTGAAACATAGTGTGGTGACTATTTTCCGTCGGAATTCTTCTTGTTAAAAGGGGCCATATTGGGCATAGATATTATTAATTTAACTTTCAAAACAATGCCTGGAACCCACACTATATAGCATGAAGGGGATGCGTGCGTGACCAACGACAATAATCGCTAATTTGATGTTTCGTTCCCTATCCTGCCAGTCGTTCGAGTAACGGTGTCCAAAACATGCAAGTGGGTGCGGCACTAGGTAAGTAGTTTTTAACAAAAACTTAACTTTAAATAGTAAGTAAAAAAGTTTAAAACCTTAAACTCGACTAGTCGTTTCCGTATAGAACCCTTTTGAAAGTCAGATGGCACAAAAACAAATTTATTCATCATAATCGGCTTTTTAAATAGTACTTTTTCAAGTTTTTGGGCGACATAAGGCTTCGGAATATATCTTATAGATAGATATATAGACTACTGAAATCATTATACGGTTTCTAATGCCAACGCCAGTACGTTCTGGCCAAAATACCAAAGGCAGTTGATAGTCGAAATACCATTGTAAGGTTCATTCTATTTCATTTTTAAAGGGGTTTGCTGGGGTAATTCCGAAAGCCGGATAATCTTGTGAATGGCTAATATCTACTAAACTAGAAGCACTTTAATGTGGCAACAATAAATAAAATACTTCAGTAAGCGATGCCTGCATTCGAAATTACCCCAGCAAACCCCTTTTACCAAAAATTTTAAGTAGGTTAATTAGTAGGGACGTGAGATGTAAGGTTGATATTTGAATAATAACAATGGAAACTGTATGGATTGGATATGCGCTAACGGTAATACAAACGCGCACTCAACAATTCGACACGCCCAAGGCCGACATTTATCAAGTTATTATTTAAATCATTTACAATAGCAAGATAACGCCATCGCGATAAGTCATATACGTATGTGTAACCTTCACTCACACAAGGGACATTGATCGATGTTGAATGAAAACTTAACAAGAGATAAAAACAGGTTATTTTAAAGCTTGTAAACAAAACGTAAAAGCGCGCGAAAATCAACCAATAGGAACGAATCGCTAGGAATGCCACTTTGGACGCGATCATTCAAAAAAGGAACAAACTAAGCTTTTTACCGTTTTGCATTAAGTTCTCAGGCAATTTAAAATCAATCTCGATCTTTATACGTCTCGAGTGAGTCCAAAATGGCAATTCCTTTTTTGATTTGATAGTTTGTTTTTAAACGCAGTAGTGACACGGATACAGGGTGAACGGCCAGCCGTGGCCGCGGGAGGTCGCCCGCTGCCGATATGGAAGCTTGTCTGTTGTCTATGGTTAATATTCTATTTATGGAGCGAGCAAAAATATCCATAACCATGATGAATGGAGAAATCTTTCAAATCTCAAATGAGCTGGTTATCAATTCCTTACAAAATGGCTTCAGTTAATTCGTATTCAAATTTCAAATCACAGACAAACCATTTGCCTAGGATGTCACATAGATTTAACGCAATTTTCAAATTACCTACGGCGTATCAATCGCTACGAAGCGTTTTGATTGTCACCTTAGACAGGCCCTGAGGGTGCCTTGCCAAGATGACAATCGCTTGCGCTAAGACAACGAATGGCAATGTACCTCTCTACGGACTGTCACTGTCACATTAATAATTATGGAAGATAGAGACTCTCTATCTTCCATAATTATTAATGTGACAGTGACAGTCCGACAGTTAAGTTGCATTTTGTTCGCTACGGAGCGATACGATTAGCATGTTGGCTACGCACCCTGACCATATAAAATAGATATAGCCCTGAACTTACATGCCAATAGAACTAAGGTGGTCGACCCGCCACGGCCTAGAAAGGACGGTCTGTCGCGTGCCAATCATGGTAAAGGTAAAACGCGCGAATCCAAGTGAGGGCACGTGGATGCAGTTCGTGCCTTGATGGTTATTGAATGAGAGATCATAAAGCGCAGGAACAGCGGCATCGATTCAACTCGGGGAAAAATCCTTTCAGCTGTTCTTCTCCCCGGGTCGCATTTCTCAACCGATTGAAATCTTGTGGGCAAAATTATATGGATTTTATTTGTCGGTTCGGTTTTAGGAAATGTTTCACAATGGCGGAGAAAACGGGGTTCGTGGGATCTACCTCTTATAAAGCCATTAGTTTATTCCATTCTTCTGGTACAAGTGAACAAGTAAAAAAAAACCTCCAATAGGTACTTATAAATCTTTAATATTACCTGCAGAAATTTAGCAATGTACTTAATTAAAAATAACTACCACTTAAAATTCGAATATGTTGTTTTCTAGCAGCAAAGTACCGTTCTTCATTTATTTTTAGTTTAGTTTCATTAGCTGACATTTCTGCTCAATCACATTTAATGTCGTAAATTGGGTGTGACATAGCGTAGGTTAAGTAGTGGTCATCCTTATTATCAAGAGCGTTGAGCATGAAATCGGGATTGTCGTTTTGAGCATGAGCACTGTCAATAAAAAGTTATTGGGATCATTGTTTATTATATGGCCTTAAGTCAGGCCGCGACAGTTTCCGTGGAAGTGGCTTAACTGACACCCCTCTGTCACTCCTACAAGTTACCATAGGCAAAAAAAACATTTATGTTAATCCAGGATAGCTGTCCCATCTGTCTGTTTTAGGTTTCGGCGCATATATGCGCATTTATGCATTTATATAAGTAGTGAACCAAATAAGTACCATGTACTTTAGTACTTTGCATAGTCATCTTTGTAATTTTAGTCTACTACACGTTGAAAAGTTACAGCTTATAGTTGTTAAAACTCATCGATTACATATTCAGGTAATTCCAACCTTCTTATCAACAAGGTTGTCTTATGTCGCAAATTACCTTATCGTATTTATTTTGATTTCGTTGATTAGATTGCTATGACGGAATATCGTTTTAATTCCTAATTGATTCCTCAGTATTATCCATTTCACGAAAGAGTTCTTATGAAACAGCCTTTTAGGAATTTTTATTTCTAATTTAAGAATCTTATTAGAAACGTAATTTGTGTTCTCTGAGTTCTCTTAT
This sequence comes from Cydia pomonella, assembly GCF_033807575.1. Classification (NCBI taxonomy): domain Eukaryota; kingdom Metazoa; phylum Arthropoda; class Insecta; order Lepidoptera; family Tortricidae; genus Cydia; species Cydia pomonella. Next base: position 4,269,068 of record NC_084722.1, read on the forward strand.
CTTTCACTTTCAGTTGACTTATCGATTTATTAACGTTATCTTCTTAGATCTCTCTTCCTACCGATTCATCATAAAATATATCAATCATTCGAGTGTCTCGCACAACTCGAGCCTGGGAATGGGAAACGATCTCGCGCAGAAAGTCCCGTTGCAAAGTGCACTGTCGACTAGTTCTCTGTGGAACCAGTCCGAGTGCAATTGACCTTAGACTTTTCATAAACGTTTAGGCTTGATATTTGATAGTTGATTGATTTACAAGAAGTTTATCAGTATCAGTGATGTATCGTTTTGCTAGAACCTACAGTGAAAACATGCTTTAATAATGGCGTCTTTCTTTATTTCGGTTCGATTATTTGAAGTTGGTGGAGGCCTTTGCCGAGCAGTGGGACACGACAGGCTCCATATAATAATAATAATATTTGAAGTTACCCACTCTCATCCCTCATTGCCCAACGAAATCACGGAAGTTCGCTCTTAAGTACTTTTATTCAGAATATTTTAGAGTGCTCTTCAAGTATCGACGTCTTGCTGTTTTGAAAAACGGCGGTGACTTCAGCAAATACAATGTTACTCATTTTAAAAGTTTTAAAAAATCTACCCAAGGACTCTTTCGATGTGTCGTTAAACTAAACTTTAAAGTATTCCAAGTTCGATGACTTGTTTATCTATCCCTTGCCAGCTACCTTCGTACGTAGGTATCTATTACTTGGCGTTGAATACCACAAAACAGGTTTGAAATATTCGGCCTTTTCGCTTGCATACAAAGTGCTAAATTCACTTAAGGACTATTTCCACCAAACGGCCCGCATCGCAACGGAACAGAAAGAATTTTACGGTTTATTAACGATACTGAATCATATTCGCACTGTTTTTAAGTCTTTATTACCAAGCTACGCACAACAACCTCTCCGCGGGCGTCTTCCGCGGCATGTGATCTTCACCGAAAGTATCCTGCGACACGCGATCGGCACCGTTTGCTTGCCGTCGTGTCCGTTCGGAACCTTTCGGCTGTCGTCGCGTACGATCGAGGTCGTGGCCTGGCGAGCCCACCAGTCATCACTCATTTTCGAAAGTGCACGCGCTGCATAGATAATTATGCATCATGGATTTAGAGGAAAAGTTGATTTGTTTGGTGCAAAAGCACACGTGTCTTTATGACATTAATTCCCGCTACTATAGTGATAAAATAAGCAGGCAAAATGCGTGGGAGATTATCAGTAAAGAAATCGGAATTCCAGGTAAGAAATTTTGTTTATTTAATATTTTTTTAAATATTATGTATGTAATATAGAATTAATAGTTAACATCGATTTATCGATTGATTTTGCCACTCTACACGCCCTCCTTCTTTTCTTTTCTTTTCCTGTTTTGTGTTTTCTGTTGATGTTCTTCTTCTTCTTCTAATGCAATAGCCAGTAATGCTACGTCAACTTCAACCATTTTCAAAAATTATAACACGTCAACGTGGTAGGAATGACACTAATTGACTGAGCGCGGATACGCTTGCAAGCAACGGACGTACGGTGCCGATCGTATGCGTCGACATCCTGCCGGCCGCGATCGGCTGTTACCGCCCGACCGTATACGTCGACAAACTGCCGGACACGTTCGGTTGTCGCCGCATCCGTTCGTATTCTTTCCGTTCCGTTGCGATGCGGGCCGTTTGGTGGAAATAGGCCTTTACATTTCTGCATTAAAGACCTCTGCTATTTAACTATAAGAGACAGGCCTCTATTTACATTGCATGGCACCGGCGTCTAGGAATGACATTGGGGCGCCAGAGACTCATTATAAAACACATTATAGGTATTAATTGTTCAAGTAACAATGCGCTGTATACCTACTACAGATATGATCGTCTGGTCTTAATAACAAGTGCTTTTATGAGGAAAAAACAGTTAAGATTGCAATGTATAACTTATCACTTATACTATTATTGTACTTGCTTCTGTTGTTTCTCCAATAAAATAAAATAAAATAAAGAACACTTGGTAATTCTGCTTGCGTTTTGTATGAGTAATTTATGAATGTATCACTGGAGCAATGTGTGTGTGGTTAATGCAAGCATTCCTCCTTTTCCTCGGTAACCGTTAGTTCTTAACTAGATTCCAGTGTACTTGTATACAATTTTACGTCATCGGTGCTGTAAATTGTATTTACTGTTTCCTCATGCACCTGACCGGAAGACATAAAATTATGTACTCATTACGCGTCATTAGAATACATTGGATATTTATATAACTGCTTAAAAACGTTTTTGTAGATATTGTCGGTGCTTTTGTGCAGTCAATTAATCCCTGTCTTTGTAGCAGTTGCAGCATAAGAACTATTAATACACTGATAATAGGTAATCGAATTCTCAAAGAAGGACAACTGTTCAAAGATGAACCTTATTCTCAAAACCAGAAGAAGCTCACGATCTCGACTGCTCTCTGCGTTTATCATAAGCCTACCATCAAAGATCTCCACTAGCCATTTTCCGACTGCTTGCTGCCAAAAAGGCATAAGCTGACATGTATTCAACAGGGATAAGAATGAAAAAAAATGCTAGATAATGTTTGTGTCCAACATATAGGTAAATATGACTGTACTACCAGGGGGCCTAGGCAAAATGACAATCGTACATCGGCAAATGCCAAACGAAACGAGAAAATGTATCGGGATGACTGCTACGAAAAGTCACATTTAACTTTCAATTGGCGTTTTCTATCAAAAATTGTCATCTTGATTACGCAGAAGACTGATGTGACCAATTTTTGCAGAGAATATGTCACACTCATTGCAAGTATGCACTCCTACACACCTACAATATGGCCGCAGGTGTGGAATGCAATTAGTGCAATTAATCAACTACAGAGTAATCAGATAATTGCACTGCAACAAGAAGACATCCGAATGAATGAATGTTATGTATTATGTCTCATAATTTACGTAATATTACGAAATACCCAGAAGCTAAATACTAATGGAGTAAGAATCAGAAGCTTATCTTGAACGTGACATCTTTGCCAAAGAGTTTTAAAATGATACTCCCAGTCGTTCTTTTTCTTAGCTTTTGTGGATCCGATGCCAAGCATGAGCAGAACTTGGGTAAATTGGTCTAAGTTATTACACTTCTTCTTACTTCCATTATCGCGACATGTCGGTCATCACATCAAATACTCTGAACAAGTGAAAGGTACAACAAGACTCTTTGTATTCGCTTATATTCGACCAATACAAATAAACTTTCTCTGGTAAATATTGCTTCGTGTGCCTCGTTATTTTAGCCAGATAAGTAGGTGTATCCTTTGCAAGGAGATTTCCTTTACAACATTGGCTTGTAACTCACCACTCGATTGTAGAAAACAGAAACTTTCGATGTTCAACGTCAAAAACAATTTGTGTAGTTATTTCAAGTCAAAGTTCATCGATGCAATGAGGTTAAATATTAAAAGTGTGATGGACGTTCCAAATTCCAATCACGATACTTTCTAACGTTGTCTATGCATTGAATAACAAATTAGATAACATGCAGTGTTCGACGAACGTTAAGTCAACATTCGAGGTTTGAACAAATTCAATTGATAAAACGCAATGAAAGGAAACATAAATCAAAACCCAGCCAATTAATAGGTCATATCCGTCTTAAAATAAGATTCGCTATCCATGTTTATTTAACTTCGAAATAAAAAGTTCTTCCACCTAAATACGCATCAATAATAAACCAACGCATAGAAAAGAGCTACAAAACAAACCATTGGTTACCCCATCTGTTTACCATATGCACGAGTCATAACTCGTATTTACATTTAACCCCACCAAATTAAATATCACAGAGCCACTGTTCTTGCAGTATGAGTAATGGCGCTATACAATTATCGCGTTGGAAGGAGCAGCGTCGCCCTTGGCGAGGCACTTGGTCAAACAGTTGTTATCGTATCGAGCTCATTTGTTATATTTAAGTGAAGAAAGTTTACTTATAGCCGGTTCCTTTATTCCATAAATCGTTAGAGAATGAACGGACCTACCTTTTTGACAGTGATTAAGATGGATTCTTAAATCCATATGTAGTTTAGTTCCCTACCGTTAAAGCGTAAGATATAGTAACGACACAAAACCATGAAAAAACGAAAAGAGAGTGTAGTATTTCTTGATATTTTAATCCCGTTTAACAACAAAGATTTTAACGCCACTTGAGAAGAGAAACCTAAATATACTTTGTATGTGTGATGTAACATAATGTAAGACATAATAACAATGCCATGGGACGAAACGAAATATGCCCGAGGTTCTCAGGTAAGAGCAGTTGTTTGTCAATGTAACAATAGAAGGTCCAACTCCATTTCATGTTGATGTGGTGTTGTTATCGTCTTCATTATATTTAAATTTTATCCTTAAGCAGACAAATTTGTGTCTGCTTTTTCTGTTTAAGCAGTATCTATTTATTTTCTTTTTCTTCTAACTTTCAACTTAAATAAAAATTATTCTACTTCTTTTCTTCCAGACAATGCCAGAACTGTGATTACGCGCATATTTCCTTAATTTATCATTAAACAGATAGTAAAATGACAGCATTACATCATTTTCTGTGCCATGTGACTCATGTTTTATTCCCGACCTGTCATACATTTAGGGCAGGTGAGGAAGCCGCATTTTTCAACAAACATTTATCTAAGTAGGCAACCGTTAAGTTATGAGCTCATTACGAACTTCCGATATCCGATTACTGTCTTTGACTCGTTGAAACATTATATGAACTGCTACAGAAAGCAGTCAACCGATTCCCAAAACAAATAAACGTTTAAAAGTAACATGATTCCAGAAAGTTACCGGTTGTAAATATTTTTGTTTTTCATTTGATACTGACTTCTCGTACTTGATTAAGAACATAGAGATTAAGTGTATGTATCTACCGTTTATTTGAAATAAAAAAGCAATTTAGTTTTTACTTCTATTGGCTGCTACTTTTGTATAATTAACAGGAACCGATTAACCCTGAATGCAAAGCTGGTGGTTCTGTGTTTATATCTCAGTAAAGGCTTAAATTTGCGCGTTGAGCACAGATGTCTTCTATAATAGAGGTAGAGTCAGACCAAGATAACTTGGCAGCGATTTTGATAGCCCAGACAGCAAGTGTTATTTTAAACGTCAAACACCTATGAAATTATGACATTTACTTAACACTTGCACAGGCTGGGCTATCAAAATCCTTGCCAACCTAGCTTGGTCTGATTCTAGGTATTTAGTTAATATTAGTCTTGTATCCGTAGTAAACGGGACTGTTGATTTGTGATTTTAGCACGTAGGTAGGCAATTTTATCTGAGTCATAAAGTCATACAGTTAGATTGACTACAGGTATGGTGGGCTGGTGGCTAATTCAAAGACGAGGACTCGATTTCCAATTAAGGAAAATTGCCTCTCCAAGCATTCATGCCTTTGTTTCACATGTTTGAAACTTATTCTTACTGAGGTACTATATTACGATACCTAAGTCGTTTTAGTTAAATACAATGGTGTTATTTATGAAAGTAGATACCTAATTGTATAAATATTCAGTGATATTTGTGACCTCGGTTACAAACCACCAGATCGAATCAGCTATTTTCAAACGAAAACGGAAGGTTAGGTAACCGTCTGCGTAACGTTTCCTCAAATTCGTAATTTGTAAAATGTAGAAATTTTAAGGTCCGAAAAGGCAGCCATTTTTAAATTCAAGGTCGCATTATGAAAAATAATACGTTGTATTGAACAAGTTTGACACAGATGTTACAATGCACACATAGACATTGTTTACTTGTTTTTAATACAGATTGTAATGAAGATATATGCACGTACGGTAGATAAATACCTACCTAGCCCTAATACGTTTGAGTAATAAAATTGAATGCAGAAATAAGTATATAGGTACCTATACATACGAGTACTAGACGACATCAATACATTCTTTGAACCGTCAAACGGGGTAACGGTTAAATCTTGATTCAAAGATTGTGAAAAGTACAACCGCGTTCATAAATTAGGGAATATTTCCTTTTTCTATTGGTATTGGTACCCTCTATTGTTTCATGGGTCTTTGAAAATATGCCCTACCTATTTTAAATGAGGCATCTAATACTTGTACTCGTTTTAATACTCGTTCTAATTAAGTACTCTACTATATACCAGCTTCCAGTAATCTGTCGAAAATTTTCGATGTAGGTAGTTGGAAAAGGTAGGAAGTTCGGACCAGAATCGAATTTTGAGTCCCTACCTACCTAAATACACAATGGACCTTAAGTTTAGCAGATATCAATAAATTAGGCTAAGAAAGTGTCGATTGACGATTGGAAATGCCATATGCACATACCGACCCATATTTTTATTACAGGAAGTTAGCATGATTCGTAATAATGCAAATCATTAAAAACACGGCAGCATACAACTATTAAGTAATATATCATTAGTGGCATTAGTCAAGGTTGTCCTGGTTAATGGCAATTTAAATTGGATGCCTAGGCAAAATTATTAAACAGCTTCAAATGACTTGTCATTACCATGAAGGAGAGTAAAAAATTAACTTTAAAATCGTTAATCGTTCCATTTGAAGGCTGATCTTAGCAGCAAAACAATTTGTTCTCACTTTCACAACCCGCATGACACACTGACATGCATGAATTGCACGACAAGACGTCTTCTCTCACCAACTTAAATGAAACAAGACGAAGTAGACGAACTAAATAACAACTTCAATCCATGTTAACCACTGTACTCCGACCGACTTAGCAATTAATCCCAACACACGTTGACACTTCACAACACACTAAAAACGCACCATGTTTCACTGATTATACCAAAGTTAATTTTGTGAGCATTACGTTGGATTAACTTTTTAAAAGTTCGAAAAAAGAAAGCACAACACACCCGGCCGACCGGATCGCATCCGCGGCCCAACCGAATCAAACAAACTTGCTGTTGACTTGCCCATTTCGCTCCCTCTCGCTCTGATTTCAATGAAAAAGCACTATCTTCCCTTTCAATTATTATACCACTCGCTTCAAAAACGCACCGCAAAGTAATAACAACCTCCTTTATAATAGCCGTGTCAATTCGGTCGGGTTATACCATGGCGAAAACATTCCACAGGTGTAACAAGGACGGCAATAGACAAACGTGTTCTTTTGAATGGTGTTGAGGAAAAAATGTATGCGGGTGCGACTGCGATAGCGATAATGTAAAAAATGTTATTCAAATCACGTGCACACTGCGCACATACCGCGTAAACACCTTTAAATAGTTCTCGCGATTCTTAACTTTGTAGCTTGGAAATAGAGTGTATTTTAGCTTAGTGTATTATGCATTTATAGAATTTATTCTATACCTTTATCCGGTGGAAATATTTTGATTATTTTGGCGCGAATGTTGCAAAACTTACTCGACCACTGAACTTTTATTTTCATTTTATAAATAACTAGTCTTACCTTAAGGGCTGCACCGGCAGTTTCTTCCCAACAATTTTAGTATCGTTTGCATTAGTCCAGACATTATTGTTGTTGATAGTTTTGATTTTTGATTTAGGTTTTTCTGGAGCCCGTGGTTTTAAAGATGGCGGTAAAATGCTGTCACTTTTTTCTAATTTTTGAGGTGGATTTGCCGCTAGCGGTTTGGACGACTGTCTGACTATTTGGAGGACTACATTGGGACTTTTCAAGTCCTGTTTATCAGATCCTCCAGGATCAGGAGTTAGCTGAGCTCGGGCCAATGACCGCTCCGGATCACCAGGCTTTTCAAGTCGCTTCGAAGCTGTCTTAGTACGTAATGTACTCCTTTTTAGTGTTGATTGTTCCGGCGGGGGTACTAAAAAAGGTAAGATGAGTTTTTAATATGTTACTTTGCCACTTTAAAGCGCTAATCATTACTTCTATTTATTTACCTGTCCTAGGCCTATTTCTAGTTATAGGTTTGGTCTCCGCGCTGCCTATTTTGGTGGTATCTGAGACAGTGGTTGAGGAAGCGGCGGTCGGTACCGCCTTCACACGAGAGCTGAATGTAGTCCTGAAGAAATTCGCCGAAAACCCCTTCCTCGTCACTTGGGAGTTCGCAGTTGGTTGAGGATGTCTAGAAAAAAGTAAAAAACAAAAACGTTGTTTCAAGGGGACACCCGGGTTTGAACCGGGGACCTCTCGATCTGCAGTCGAATGCTCTACCACTGAGCTATATCCCCGATGAGCAACATGTTGAAAATAGCGTACACATTGCGATAAGCGGCACGCCATCTGCATACTTTAACATGAACTAAATAATGTCATACTTTTACAACAGATGGCGCAACGGGTGTGTCTCATACACATAAACTGGCTTACATGGTGTGAACTTTTTCCAAGCTACTTAAGAAAACATTTACAATCTAATTTCATTACAAATTAAGTATTTATATAATACATTTACGTACTGGTTTGTGGAACTGCTAGGCACCCCTGGCGCCTTCTTCTGCATAACCTCCTCGATCTGAAACAAATTAAAACAGTATTTGAATACTAGCGTCTATTTTGAACAATAAAGTAGATAGTATTAACCTCTCGAATGCTGGAACACGGGTCCACGTTAGTAGGTATTGAACTCTAATTATGAATTAAAAAAAAAAAATTTGGTTATTATATGCTTCTGTATTATGTTATGCCATACGATTAAATAAATAAAATTATGAATTAATTAGAATTCAATACTTACTGCGCGGATCCACGTTCCGACATTGAAGAGGTTCATTGAATTATGAATGATCAAATTATGAACAATTGTATGTCATTAACCTAAATTGATTTTAATATTTTTTGTACTCTACTAACACTATAAGACCCCCTAGATTCGAAATAATTAAATAATTGAAATTTACGGAAAACAGGGAAATTTCGGAAATACGTATCGACATTCCGTTTCCACATTGTAAATTTTCGGAAAACGGAAAATTTTATATTATATTTATTTATGAAGCGCTGGTGGCCTAGCGGTAAGAGCGTGCGACTTGCAATCCGGAGGTCGCGGGGTTTCGGATTCAAACCCCGGCTTGTACCAATGAATTTTTCGGAACTTATGTACGAAATATCATTTGATATTTACCAGTCGCTATTCGGTGAAGGAAAACATGAGGAAACCGTACTAATCCCAATAAAGTCTAGTTTACCCTCTGGGTTGGAAAGTCAGATGGCAGTCGCTTTCGTAAAAACTAGTGCCTACGCCAATTCTGGGGATTAGTTGTAAAGCGGACCCCAGGCTCCCATGAGCCGTGGCAAAAATGCCGGGACAACGCGAGGAAGAAGAAGATATTTATGGTACCACAAATAATAGTTAATGTACCACAATAAACTGGTACTCCCGTCTTCTCGTAACGCCAGACCATAGCGACATGCTTGTTCCGTGAAAGATAATTTGTTAATTTAAGTCCTGGCCCTAAGCCAGGTACTTCGGATATTTTCACAAAACTATCAGTAAGTAAACTGTAAATTCACTAGTTTATGTAATGATGTAATGCACATAATGAGAGTGTGTAAACAATAACAGAACTGACAGTTCACTTGACAATGTCACTAACTCGGAAAAGGTTTAAACTCGCGTGAACGATTGCGTTCGAAGTGGCAAAAATGCTATTGCTCCGATCTCAGAATAAAGGCAAGTTATTCTGAGGATCAGATTAAGTATTACATTATTTTGCCATCTGTATTTTACTGACAAAAATGTACCCGTATGTATACAAGGTGCCCGCGAGGAAACGGAAAAAAAATAACCACGTATTCCTGAGGTGATAAGAAGGCAAAATAGTACATTACGATACAAGTGCGAAAAATAGGAAATTTAAAACGAGTGGCAATAAATCGACACGAGTTGCAAATTACCTATTCGCACTTGTATCGTACAACGTTTTACAGTACATATGGCCCTTTAAATGTTCGACACAGTAACGTAATATGCTAATTTTCGCACTAATGCGGTAAAGTAGCACCATATGTACTGTAATAGTTATTTGTTTTACAAGGGGGCAAAGTTGTTGTTTAACCGCTAGTGCTAATATTGATACCCGAGCAAGCGAAAGATTCCAAAATTGAAGAAATGGAATCTTGAGCGTTGCGAGGGTATTAAGGCACGACGGTTAAACTAACTTGGCCTCCGAGTGAAACACAAAATTTTTCACCGCATCAACGCGAGGAAAATACTAACTATGAAATACCAAACAAATCAAACCAAGTCAAATCCAAATGAACGTAAAATAAAATGTAACATTCAAAATCATTATTTAAAAGTAAATTCCACCAGCTAACATAAGGAAACAACTCAAAATTTTGCATCTGATTACTTTGCCCCACATGTGGATAAAATGCAACTTTCGCATTAGTTTTTGAACAATCAAGAGGGCCTTTACTAGTTGGTGTGGTGAAAATGTTATATTAATGATAAATGATACAATTTTTAAAACTCGGTGGCAGTGCAGAGCCGTCTGATTTTACCTAAAAGTACCTACTGCTAGTAATCATTTGATTTTTGGAATCAACTTATTCAGAGTCCCTTTAAACTCAAATTGATTTTCAATAGCTATATGTCAGTCATACCCATGCAACGATTTAGTTTCCCATGGTTCCCATCATCTTCATGGTCCATTAAGTATTGTATTTTCGCGCTGACCTTCAATGTTGAATATTCAGAGCCGATATCAACAGACGGAACATTTGAGTGCACACAAATCAACACAAAGTTGTGGGTACCTACACAAATCAACACAAACATAAACCAATTTAAGAAGCAACTAAAAACTTTCTTAATTAGTAAAACATATTACTCCATTAATGACTTTTTCATTGACATTTAAATCTAATTATAAACTATTTATTTCTATATTATTTGAATTGAGTTGAATTATATGTTGTTTCTTGAACTGATATTGAGATTTTCTTTATTTTAATTGTGTGAATTGTATTTATTAAGAGGGTTTAATTCTATTGTCCAATTTAGTAATAATGTAATAATCTGTTATAACTAAATTTAATTAGGTTTAAGTTAGTTAAGGAACAAATTTGTACGCCCATAGGCAAAACACAAGAGTTTCTATTTACCCTTTGTATCACCTGTGTTATACAAATAAATGATATTCTATTCTATATTCTATTGGTACAGTCACGTCTGAAAATATCGATTCAAGAAATGTGCCAAAGATATGTATACACTACCTTAATATATGTGCCCTTAAAGTCATGTATACATATTTTTGGCACTTTTTTCGTATCGATGTTTTCAGACGTGACCGTACGGTCATGGACTTGAATTGTGGATCCATATAGGGTTCAAACTAATTTGGTTCTCAATACTAACAGTATGAAATGTCCAATGTAAAGTAACCCTTAAGAGGGAAATATACCACGCGGTCGTCCATACAAAAGGAGAAAACGTTTTTCCACTTCTAAACATTTTTTATTTTTCATGATTTTTTTGTGTGTTATTGACACAAAACTAGGATTATAGGTTTCCTTTATTTCAAATTTTGCAAAACAAAAAAAAATATTTTTATTTTAAAGCGATACCTATAATCCTAGAATATATTATGCTGAAGCGATCGACATCAAAATAAAAGTGATTTGTTGAGATTTAGTTAGTGGAAAACGATTTCTCCCGAAATGGAATTTCATAGAAAAATTACCGTTACCGTAAAATGGGGTGAGTAGGGATCGTGGGGAGGGCTGGGTTATGAATGAGGAGAGAAGGGATGACAGGGGGGTAAGATGGGATATATTTATTTATTTATTTATTTAAATGGAGCTATAGTAATATTCATAATAAAAAAAAGCGGCCAAGTGCGAGTCGGACTCGCCCATGAAGGGTTCCGTACCATTTATGACGTATTAAAAAAACTACTTACTAGATCTGGTTCAAACCAATTTTCGTTGGAAGTTTGCATGGTAACGTATATCATATATTTTTTTTAGATTTTTCATTCCGTTATTTTAGAAGTTACAGGGGGGGGACACACTTTTTTTCACTTTGGAAGTGTCTCTCGCACAAACTATTCAGTTTAGAAAAAAATTATATTAGAAACCTAAATATCATTTTTGAAGACCTATCCTTAGATACCCCACACGTATGGGTTTGATGAAAAAAATTTTTTTTTTTAATTTTTATGACGTATTAAAAAAAAACTACTTACTAGATCTCGTTTGAACCAATTTTCGGTGGAAGTTTGCATGGCAATGTATATCATATATTTTTTTTAGATTTTTCATTCTGTTATTTTAGAAGTTACGGGGGGGGGGGGGCACACTTTTTACCACTTTGGAAGTGTCTCTCGCGCAAACTATTCAGTTTAGAAAAAAATGATATTAGAAACCTCAATATCATTTTTAAAGACCTATCCATAGATACCCCACACGTATGGGTTTGATGAAAAAAGAGTTTTCGAGTTTCAGTTCTAAGTATGGGGAACCCCCAAAATTTATTGTTTTTTTTCTATTTTTGTGTAAACATCATAATGCGGTTCATAGAATACATCTACTTACCAAGTTTGAACAGTATAGCTTTTATAGTTTCGGAAAAAAGTGGCTGTGACAGAATCGGACAGACAGACGGACATGACGAATCTATAAGGGTTCCGTTTTTTGCCATTTGGCTACGGAACCCTAAAAACGATCCAACAATGTTCCAAAATCATTTGTATGAAATTCCATCTCACCCCAACTACGAGGGGCTACGGGGTGAGGTGGGATTTCGTGTTTATCGTTAAAGTTATGAAATCGAACTATCCAAAATCATGAAAAATCGAAAATAGGTACAAACATCCAGAACTCTTATTATATACACCATTCAGTTTACATATGTAAAAATAAAATGTTATCGAGGTTTGAACTTCGATTTCGTCCCTACTCACCCCATTTTACGGTACTTCGTTAGATTCAAAAAGCTATTCTCGCCCTCTTTATAGCTATTATAATTATTAACGAACCTCAAAGATAAACTAGAGTTACTCTTTGTTAACTTTTACCAACTTCATGATTTTAGAAAACCTAATTCTTTAGCAATTCAGCTATTCATCAAATCCTCATTATCAGACATCAGATACAATTTTCAAATTTTTAATACATCTTGTAATTTCATTGACTAAAACATTAAATTATAATCACTAAAATATGTAAATATGTAAGTATAAGCATTTGTCCCCCGCGCATAAAGATGAATCGATCGACGCAAAATTCTGCTGAGCAGTTCGTCCTTTTTTATTTTTTTTACTCAAGGACCGAAGGCCCTGAGGCAGTTAAAAGGTTTCCCCACACTCTACTGACCTTGAATTTCCTGAGCAGAACGCCCATTGTCACCGTCCGTTCTGAGACTTCTGAGCCGCCGAAATGACATCGCATTTGGTGTGACAAAAATTGCAAAAATATTGGACGGTCTAATTCAAAGGTTGAAGCGAATTCGACTACCTTCAGGGGCCATACATACATACATAGACTAATATTATTAAGCTAGGGTATGCCTGCGCAATTTTGCCAACTGCACAGGTAAAAAGGAGCGTATGTGGCATTCGACAGTGTAGTTTTATAACTAGCTTTACCTGTGCAGTTGCACTGTACAGGCGAAACTGCGCAGGCATATAATTCTATTTGTCGTTACCATGGCAACACACTAATAATATTACACTAATACCGTTTAAGAAATGGGCCCTAGGTTCCATTGGATTGGAACTAATTAGTGTAAGTACCCCCCGTTATATGGAAAAAACCGAGGGTTTACCTTTGTATGAAAAAGAGAAAAAAAGAAGGGAAAAGTTTTGCTAAAATCTGATGGGATTGCGAACAGGGTAGTCGCCCAGGCCATCGCACTGTGATGGCTTTGCGCTTTTCTTTTACTTAGCTCAGACACCCTTTTCGTTGCAAAGACCTGGCGTCCGGACCCTAGAAATGGTAAAGAGCGGGCGTAAAGCCATCAAATTAGAAGAAAGTGTGACCGTCGCTCGGGTTTTTACCGTTTATCTCAATTACTCTAAAATAAACTTCTGTTAAAAAATTTTGTTCCTCAAATCCAACTCACTAGCTATTTTATACTAAAACTATATTGCTATGTTAAACAGGATAACGATATCAGATTTTTTATACCAAAGGCAACTTTAACCTTTTGAAGTTTTGGTTGCAGTCTGTCCTTGCAAATATATTCTAGTTTGCGTGTAATTGTTTTATTGCCGTTGATTAAAACGTGTAAAAATAAAAACCCAATATAAAAAACTACAATTTTATTTGCGTTAGTCATAGTCATAAGTCCAGTAAAACAATGGATTCAGATTACTGTTGGAGCTACCCAGCTTTTGTAGCGCATCAGGTATGTTCGCAGAGGCACGCGTGGACAGCTTTATCTTGATAATACGCAAGAGAACCGCCTCCCTGATGCGCCGCGTGCGGGAGAGCACCAACAGTCTCCTGAATCTGGTGTCACAATGCCCGGCTAGTGCAGTCTGGAGGCACTGGAATTCCATTCACATGCGAGTCAAGAGGCATGTATATAGCGTATTTTAAGTAGTCTGTAAGTAGCTAAAGTATATAATAAGTCTTGTTTGTTACTAACATTTCTATGGACTAATATGTCTGACTCAAATAAATTGAATTGAATTGAATTGAATAAGGCCAACGCATCCTCTTCTGCCTTACGCCACCGGACCACCACCCACACCCACCCTTTGCATCGATACAAAAACGGCCCAGTCGTTGAACCCTTCCGCTATGATATCATTTACAACGTATTTGCAAGTGTCTTGAGTAAATATTTATGATTGTCATGTGAAATTCATTAAACGCCTACCTAAATGACTGCATTTAAGTGTTACCAAGTGTTACCTACAGTATGTGAAGTAACGTGTTGCCTCCCTGTCACACTTACGTACGAATTTACGAGTGCGACAGAGAGGGCACGTCGAACGTGGTTCTTACGCGACTGTTCTGACAAAAAGAGAACACGTTTTTCCACTTCCAAATATTTTCTATTCTCCATGGTTTTTTTTGTATATTATTGACACGAAAAACTAGGTTTTTAGGTTTTCCTTTTTTTTTCCAAATTTGTTAAACTAAAAGATTTTTTTTTCAAAAAAGCCAAACCTAGCTCTAAATCTAGATTTAAAAATAATGTTCATAAATGGGTACTACTATATTTAATAACTTTAGTCCCAGCTAGCTATAAGAATACTTGCAATACCCTTTTCAGGGTGCCCTGTGTTTCTATAATTTAAATGTAATAACTAATAACTATGTACCATGGCTCGCAATAAACGATTTCTGAATATATTATGCTGACGCGATCTACATCAAAATCAAAGTGTTAAGATTTAGTTAGTGGAAAGCGTTTTCTCACGAAATGGAATTTCATAGAAAAATTACCGTTATTTCCTTAGATTTGAAAAATATATTGTTCCCTCTGAACAGTTTGTTCAAACCTTAACCAAATTTTGCGAGGTATTATTGTAATATATAATATAAGTCGTACTGAGAAACTTGTAGTTAGGTACTATGTGACCATTAACCCCGAAATTGTGAAAACACTTCCATAGAAAACATATCAATCAGCCAAAATGTAAGTCTTGGCTAGGCCCCGTGGTATTTTCGCAAAAATGGAGTCCATAACCTATTATTTGTATCCCTATCCCAATACATCAACTAGTAAGTTTACGAGGTTTTCCTAGATTATGTACTGGATCAGGTTCTGAAGCTTTATAGAAATTAATGCCTGAGCCAATTCTTGCCATAAAATTGCAAGGATCCCGATCCCATAGCGAACATGGCATAAAACCGGACGGCACTTGAAATATGATAATGAAATTGATGATAGGATTAGATACGTCGTTTCAAGGGAAAAGATAAGGGTTCAGTCTCCAAAGACAATAGTTGTTTTTAGTCATGTAAACACGTCACACCCTTAGGGGGGCGTACCGCTGAGTCACTTTAGGTAGGGGTGAGAAGAAAGCTTCAAGCGTGCCGTCGCCACACTTGCCGCTAATGTGTTTGCCTTGCTCAGCAGGTTCGGTTAGTGTAAACTCCATATAACGTCACTCGAACCCTACTCATAGTGTTGTGTTTCTGTCGGTGAGTAAGGTTGCCAGAGCTCAACGAGGGGGGGGGCGGGGTTACGGTCGGCAACGCGCATGTAACTCCTCTGGAGTTGCAGGCGTACATAGGCTACGGAGACTGCTTACCATCAGGCGGGCCGTATGCTTGTTTGCCACCGACGAGGTATAAAAAAAATAACTCGATATAACGATTCACTACCCGTCCCATTTGTTGGCTATTGTTACTATACTTTAATATTCTCTATATATAACGAAATCTCTCGTCGTCTAAGAACGTCCGGTCCCTAGAATATTGTTATAATTATACTTATGGAGTTTTACACTGTCATCATTATCATCATCATATCACTGATTTTTTTAAACTTCCACGATTTATACACATTATTAACGAACACAAACGGGACTTAATCGCGTATTAAGTTTTAAATTGTTTTAAGTTGTTGTTGTAAGTGTTGTGTGTCGACAAAGTAACATCCCTAGTGCGCAGAATGTTCAATAAACAAGATCAAGTGCGGGTAGTTCGAAAAACTCGCGCGGCTAGATGTTGATGTCAACTTTAGCCAGTCTTCTCCGAGACCACGGGGACAACGCCGTCCTCGAAACGTCGGAGGTAAATTTAAAACTTAATACGCGATTTGTGTTAGTTAATAATCAGCATATCAGCCTTTTATCGCCCACTGCTGAGCATAGGCCTCTCTTCTAGTACGCCACTTATCCCGGTCCTGAGCCAATCTCATCCAGAAGTGACCCGCAGTCTTCCGAATTACACTGTATCTAACATATCTACATTCCGGTAAAGCCTTTGTTACCATTATCTTATCTTTATTTTATTTTTCTATAGCTTTATAGGTACTACGCCCTTATATGAAAGGATAGGGCTACACTCTTGTATAACGTAACGATGTGATAAATTACATTCAAAATGCATTGAATATTTGAATAAATTAAGTCCAATCTAATATAAAATACCTATTCTTAAAAGCCTGTTAAAAGTGTCACCCGGGCCTAGTCCGAGTCGAAAAACTAATCATTTAAATCGTTTGACTTCACAAAACTAAAGTAAATGCCGCCAGCATCCTTGGTATGTACCACCATCGTAAAACTTTTAGGTTACATATTATGCCAAATACTAACAAAATCTGGCGTACTTAAATAATAATAAATACATAACCCTACTCATTGTGTTGTGTTCCTGCCAGTGAGTAAGGTTGCCAGAGCTCAACGAGGGTGCGGGGTGTAAGGGTCGGCAACGCGCATGTAATACCTCTAGAATAAATAAATATTTGGGGACAATCTTACACAAATCGACCTAGCTCCAAACTAAGCAAAGTTTGTACTATGGGTACTAGGCGACAATATACATATGTAGATAGATACATAGGTACTTATATATGTTATGGACCAAGTGATAAATTGGGCATTTTTCATAATGCCCGGGCATTATGAAAAATGCCCAATTTGAGATAGCAATGTGATAATAAATATGCAAATAATTAAATTGCCCGGGCATTATACATACTGCCTCTTACCTATTGGGCAAAGTAATAAAAATACATTTTTCAATGCTATTATTTTTAATATTAACATTAAAGTGCACGTAAAAGTCCTTCGTTTCCTAAAATGCATTTACCTATGATTATACAACTAGAAATATAACCCAGAAGTAGCCTAAAGATGCTGCTACAAAACAACAACCCCTACAACCCTAGAAGATCCGATACTCCAGCATCGTGGCGCCGGTGCTGCGTAACTGGGTAGCGATGGTCAAGGGATTCACCGCGGAGTTGGGCCGAATCGTCCACGCCAATCCGGTGAGGACAGGCTTTCGGTTCGAGTCCAAATCAGAAGAGGAATACCGTACGGTGTTCAAGCATCTCGAAAAATTGGACAATGCCGTAGAGTGGAACGTCTACGAGTTAAGACTCGGAGAAGATGAAGATGGCGCTCCAAGCTTTACCAGCAGACACGCCACTAGACGAAATCAAGAACGCTTGCGTGGAGCTCAGATTCTCTATAGAGCACATCAAGCAGATAAACGCCAGAGGGTAAGCCGGGCTGCGTTTACTTCTTGCAGCTCGCCGCCTCTCCCCCCCGACCCTCGTGAGACTATACCGCGATCTACAGGGTGAACGAGTTTCTCTTCCTGAACTCCTTTATAATAGAAGCATGGAGGGGGAAATCTGGACCACCGCAGCCTCACAGCTGCCAGGGCTTCAGACACCATTCGAAGGACTGTCATAGTCCGCAAAAGTGCGTCCATTGTGCAGACCTCATCCAGCAACAAATGCCGCAGGCCAAAAGCAGAGCCCTGTACATGCGCCAACTACGCGGGTTCTCATCTAGCCAGTTACAGGAGATGCCCCGTTTATCTGAGAGAGGCCCATAATTGTAAGGCGGGCATGAACGCACACACGGTCTGTAAGAAGGCGGGCCCGGTAACGAAGTCTAGCGTTGCAAAACCCACGGTGGAGTAGTCGGTACCCGCCTCCCTGATAGCGCTGGCGAACGCCCCTACTCAAGGCGGCGAAAGAGACCAACCAGCAGCCACCAACACCACCAAAAAGGCTACAAAGAAAAATAAAAAGAAGACTAAGCCCACAGCTCCTGAAGCCGCAGCTCCAACTCCAGCAGCAAGTGACAAGGATCTGGCTGTAATTTTATTATCGTAACGCTTTATTGAAATCAAATTTTCTGCGTTTAATCTTATATGTACATCTATAGCTCTATATAAGTTTGACAGCCAATCCCTGGCATCCATAGTTATTGCATGCAGATTTCCATGCCTCCTGAAAAACGTCTCTTGGGGCATTCTTCCACAATGTGCGTAGTTGTTTGGTCTAGCGCGCCACATTCACAGTTTGGTGAGGGTTTGTAACCCCATTTGTGGAGGTTGTATTTACAGCAGCTGACGTCGGACCTTATTCTGTTCACTGTAACTCAGATCTTTCGTGGCTCGTCTAGACCGGGTGGTTATTTTGTTGGATTGATCTCGATACTGTTGGAAAACTGAGTTTGTGTGCAGTACGAGTTCCAGTTTTCCATCCATTCCAGGTTAACGTAGAAGCATACTGGGCCCTGGATTTGGGGGTGACCAGATAGGTCTACGAGATTTGAGGCGTGCGTTAGGGAGGCTACCCAGTGTTTTTTTTTTTGTTTTTTTTATGTAGCTAACCAGAGTCCTCTCCTCCTACATGGTTGAGAGGATGAACCTCAAGAAGCTTGTCGTCGCAGTATTCCTCGACACAGAAGGCATTCGACAAGGTCTGGCATGAGGGCCTGCAAGCCAAAGCTCTCAACGTCATCGGCCCCACGTCGAGTCATACACGTTGTCAACTCCTTCCTCACCAACCGACGCTTTCAAGTTGACCTCGCGAGAGTCCCACAAGAAAGCTATCTATCGCCATCTTGTTATGCCTGGTACACCGATGATATCTCGGTGGTTGGCCGCGTCAAGCTGGGTCTGTTCGCAGATGACGCAGCGTACTACACGTCATCCATCACACCAACCCACGCCTCACTAAAGATCCAGCGCTAGCTTGATGTCCTACCTGAGTGGCTGAACGGAGGTTCTAGGTGAACGTCACCAAGACGCAGACACTACTCACGAGAACAGCCCATGCGAGCAACTACTAGGCGAGGAGATATAGGGGCAACACATGGCAAAATACCTAGGGGTCACACAGGGGCATCACAACGGAGCAACACACGGAGGAGTTATTGAGACGGGCTATAACTGCGCGTACCCTGCTTCGTCTACTGCTCCACAGCAGCCATCCCCCATACGCACAAAGCTGGGAATCTATAAGACTTACTTGCCAGGACTCTCCTGCTAGGAGACACTGAGCCTCCAAGCGATTGTTAGAGCGCCGCGAAAAAGGTCCAGAAATGGCCACCTCAAACCCCCCGGAAAGGGAAGTAAAAAAAATGAAGTTGGTTTTTACTATAATTCGAAACTGAATTACGAAAATAAGATCCGTCCGCGTCCATCCGATTCGGTTTTAATTCAGTCCAAAACTAAATAAAAACAGTGAGCGTTTTACAGGAAACAGTGAATCATTTGACGTCCGCACGTTGCTGTCGCGGACTCTGGTTGGTCAACGCGTGTCACGCGTTTGCATGGGCGCCGTCAGGATTACTTTCAGGGAGGTGCATTATAAATGGAATAGAAGAATCGATGCACTCATTTATTTTTCTTGTGTTAAATAGTTCCGAGTTATGCTATCAAAATCATTGCAGACTCTGTATCTCTTACAAACTCTAATGCTGGTGCAGACGCAGACGCATAAAAAACATGTATTTTTTTTATATTTCTTTCCTGCCAGGGGGGTGCAAGTGCACCCCCTTGCACCCCGCTGCCGGCGCCTATGCGCGTTTGTTTTCCTCCTCGCACCTCATCCAGTGTATCTTTATTATCAAATTGCCCAACGACCACGTAGCAATATTCATAATGACCAGACAATGTGATAAATAATGAAGTTCAGATAATAATTTATCATTTGGCCCAATATAGCTTGCCATTATTCATAATGCCCGGGCATTATATATAATGCCCACATTAATCACTTGGTCCATGACATATACACAGAAAACAACACCCATGACTCAGGAACAAATATCTGTATTCATCAGCATCACACAAATAAAGTGTGTCTGTGTGGTGTCTGTTCGTTATGGTTGACTGGTAGAGCTAGAAAATGCCATGTGTACATTGGTGTATATATATATATATATATATATATATATATATATATATATATATATATATATATATTTTGGAGATCCAACAGCTGTGACATTAACATAGAAAAATATAGTAGATACAGGAAGCCAATTATAGGAACTCGCAGCTCACAGGTAGTGTAGTCACAGGCACTTTATGCAATAAAGTTTAAATAAATAAATAAATGCCCTTACCGGGATTCGAACCCCGGACCATCGGCTTCATAGGCAGTGGTCAAAATTTGTGTAAACTATACCAATATACGAAATTGTTCAGTGACTGTATCGGCATGTTAGCAAGGTAAGGTAGACCGCATGAAGGTATCAATGCGTGGGCGACGCGACGCTTGCAAAATCGCAAGTAATCGTTCTAGATTCGCCGGATGCGACGCGATGGCTTGCCTAACTAAACAACTTGCTAAAGCAGCCGGCATAACAGACATAAATTGTCATTGTCAGGTTTGATATATTTTAATATGTATTCATTCAATTGTTTTGAATATCTATTTACCGCGCCAGCGTTTAGAGCTGGCACCTGTAGACATGAGTCTGGCGCGTCGAATGATAAATCCCTATGTGAGTTCCCCCAAATCGACAAAAACAATAAATATTACTTTGCTAAGCCGCGAGAAGATAACGTGCTAGTCAATCAGTGCTAACCCGTTATACTTACTTGCGTATTTTATTAATGTTCCCCCAAGTCGCTTTTGGAGAGGAAATATGTTTTTCCGTATTTTTATCAATACCTAAATGTTGCATTTCTAAAAAAATAAATGTGATATGCTTCCAAAAACATGTCTACAAATAGGTGAGGGGTGCAAATTCACATAGCCATACCTCACCTAAGTGAGGAAACAAGATGGATAAATAGAGATGATTGTGACCATTAATATAGGTATTCTACGTATTCTGCAGCGGTATTATACGGGATAAAAACGGGACACGATACTTTAATACGGTGACAAGGCAGTCCCGTATATACGGGACGTACGACAACCCAAAGCATGCACCTTAAGACACCGTGTCAATTGATTTGTATTCACTACGAAAAGGAATAAATAGTAGATTATTCACCTAGGGCATAAACCGAGCCATTTCATCCGAGGCAATTTTTCGGTCCGAGCGTAGCCATAATATGGCTTCTTCGGTTACCATGTACTAACCAGTCACACTTTGTATCATAATTGGTCGATTAAATCCTAGGGTGTGACATCCATAATTATTAACTGCATTACTATTAATAATTATAGCATTTACAACATTTAATTCACTTAAATATCCAAGTCAAGGCGTCTATCATTTGCTGTACTGTGCACCAGAATACGTTTATGATGGTCGAAGTTGTCGACGTGACACTGCGATAATGTAATAGTATGTCTCTTTCATTCGCAGGGAGTTAAAAAGTGACAGTTGCTCTATCACGTGAATTACAGTGTCCATCATACGCCCGGTATATTAGTGTGTTGTAATGTCGCACCAATTTTTAAACCGCAACAAACTACCTAATTTTCAAAACGTCGTATAGATTTCTGCGCTGTTATGTAATGTGTACGTTATTACATATATACTAAAGTTGCTTATGCGACGTATGGTTGAGTGAGATATGAGGTGTTGTAAATAATCAGTGGGTATGCAATTTGCGTTTTATTGGCTTAAATTAACACTGTTATGTATAGGTAAAACGTTAGTTATGTTATAGTGTTCTTGCGTGTTTGCATGATAGATTGCAATACCTATTATGCAAGTGTTATCTAATTGTTTCTAAACTTTCATTGGTGATAGATAGTTCTAGCATATATATATATAAGCATGTAAAAATTCGGTCAATCAATCTTACCATACGTAAACAAGAGAGTCCCCGGCAAGCTCGGCCGATTTCACCTTCTCACATAAACGGAGTTTCGTTTGCATTTTAAAACTACGTGTTGGATTGTAATGAAACTTTGCACAAACAATGATAAATTCTAGTCCTGTAATTAGTTTACACATATAACTCCAGTTCATAAAATAAACGAAATAGAGTAATAACAAGTTATGTATGAAAATCTTAAATTCGCTGTTAAACTTCGCACTTTAAAAAACACTTTTGAAAAATAAGTTGCTGTTACTTATTTTTCAAAAGTGTTATAAGAAAAATGGATTAGGTTAGGTTAGAACTGCGGCCCTTAGAGAAAAGAAATTCTACTAGAAAATTGGGTTAGGTTAGATAATATACGATTAGAATAAATTTAAAAGTGGAAAAATTACTGCCTTGGGTGAGACTTGAAAATAATAATAATAATAATTTAGTATGGGTAGCACATCGTTACTGGTGAATTTTCAATATAACGTGGAACTCCGGTAGCCGTTTAAGAAGTGTAACTTTCTGACGGTAGATGTCGCTAGGGTCCCCTAGACCCATATGGTGGAAAAATTTGCTGCCTAGGGATGAGGTCTTGGTGGCTCAGATGGCAGAGCGCTGGAGTATTGATCCAGAGGCCGTGAGTTCAAGTCTCACCCAAAACAGTAATTTTTCCACTTTTAAATTTATTCTAAGCTTAATGGCATCGTTCGCAGACGTTTCTGCTTGTTAAAAATTAATTTAATATACGATTATTTACATTCATAAGTAATATATTTATTTTTACAAAGCGTTTTTCAATAAGTAATTGTCAATAAAAAGACACGTCAAGATTGTTTTTTTTTTCTAACGCTAAAAAACAAACTACCAGCGGGGGTTTTATACGAATAAAAATGGCTGTCTGGTTAGTCTTTCGATATACTCGTGGGCTATGCTATGAGTAACATGAGCATGATCTTGTAATAACGCGCCGAAACTTAACCTTGCGGCGTTATCTCAACTAGATTACTTTTATTTGGTCTAATGTTGACAATGATAAACCATAGTACCATATCGTAACACGGAAGAACATTGTCGCAGTAACGTGTTAAATATATCAATTTAAAGCGCGCGGTCGTTTCTTTTTTATACTACGCCTGATAGTAAACAGTCTCCGTAGCCTATGTACGCCTTCAACTCCAGAGTTACATGCGTTGCCGACCCCAACACTCCGCACCCTCGTTGAGCTGTTCTGTTTTATGCGATAGAAACAGCGTTGAACGCATACAATCACGGAATGTAGGGAAAATGATTAAGATAGTTTACTATTCAAGTAGGCATATTACAATGCGCTTATGAACGTCAAATAAAGCTACACCGGCTTTAACCCTACACCTCTGACCCGAGATTTAAATCCCTCCTCAATTGGAGGTGGGTGTCCCAATATGGGGCCGGCAAGAAATATATATATATAATGTCAAATTGACAATGCCAGCATTTACAAAAGCAAAAATAACGTTTTCGACATCGATACAGCAGCCATTACTGCCTTTTGAGATTATAAAAACTGGTTCACTTAAAATAAATATCGTTTTTTAAACTTCCACATTTTAAGATAAGAAAAAGCAGGTGTTTGTTTCGCGAAAACATTTGTATTTTAAGTAAATTGGTGTGTTGATACTGCGGCCATGTTTTTGAGGTAGAATACCGCTTTTATCGTATTTTTATTGAGATATCAAATTTTACTTTTTGCTACTTACATACGAATATCGAATTCATGGTGTAAAATGTTTTTGTTAAGTAGATATTGATCAGTTTAGAGTCTAGTACAGTCGCCATCAGATATATCGGAGCAGACAAGGTGCTCACAAATATCTGAACACGCCTCTATTTTCAAGGCGCTAGAGTGCGTGTTCAGATATTTTTGAGCACCTCGTCGGCCATTCCGATATATCTGATGGCGACTGTAGATAACCAGTGGCTCTGTGAGCTGTATACCTGCCTCGCGATTTGCTTAAAAAAAAAATGTTTACTTCGTTGAGTCATAACATAAGCACAGCGAACTTACAAATGACCAATTTTCAGTACTTCGAACTTTTTCTAAAAACGAAACGAAAAAATATATATATCACCATACCTACTAAACCTGCGGCTGTAACACTGTCGCAATTTTATCACTTGTCACTATGCCTGTCACATTCGCACTTACATACTTGTTAGAACGTGACAGGCATAGTGGCAGGCTGCTGCTTACAAAATTTCACGAAAATCGATCAGTTGAGAATCGCGACCTGTAGGGCTAAGACGGTCGGCTCTTTATAATTTGTCACCATGCCTGTCACGTTCTAACAAGTATATAAGTGCGAAAGTGACGGGCATGGTGACAAACGATAAAATTGGAACCATGCTGCCACTGCTGTAGAGGAAAACATCCGGACATAATAATTTTTTTTTAGGGTTCCTCCTCTACACGTAAAGTGGGGATGATTTTTTTTTTTCATTCAACCCTACAGTGTGGGATATCGTTTGAAAGGTCTTTCAAAACTAATAGGGGTCTTCAACAAACATTTTTTGATAAAGTAAATATATTCGGAGACAATCGCTCCGAAAGAAAAAAAATGTGTCCCCCCCCCCCCTCTAACTTTTGAACCATAGGTCAAAAAATATGAAAAAACCCCTTCATAGTAAAAAGACGTACTATCCACAGTTTATCCTTTGGTTAATAATCTACTATACTTTACGCTCCGTTTAGCTTACTGTGACGGAAGAGTAACTACGGAACCCTACTCTGAGCATGGCCCGATATGCTCTCGGCCGATTTTTATTAAGCATATAAGAAACTTTACGTGTCTTTTTCTGGAAAATTATTGACAAACGCTTTTTAAAAATTTGTTCATATTACTTATGAAAGCAAAAAATAATCGTATATGATTTATAATTGTTAAATTTAAATATTTACTGTGACTTTTTTTCAAGTATTTTTTGATTTACACGTCATGATGATCGCCTAACTTTTTTATACTAGTCGGTGGCAAACAAGTGGCCCGCCTGATGGTAAGCAGTCTCCGTAGTCTATGGACAACTGCAACTCCAGAGGAGTTATATACGCGTTGCCTATCTTAACACCGCACCGTTGAGCTCTAGCAACCTTACTTCTTTCTAATGCTAAAAAAACGAACTATAGTGCCTTAAACACAACTCAGTTATTAATAGATACAAAATACTAAATATTTATTTATACACACGCATTTAAAAAGTTATTAGTTTTGTCCGAAAAGTAGCAAAACAGAAAACAGGTCACTCTGACCTTTTGCCCTCATCACAAATCCGGTAGTTTGAGCATAAATCTTCCACAGCAGCTTAGATCACTATCTATCTCCATTCAAGGCCCGTTGCGCTTCTACCGATGATATATTACAGCTTTGACACCTTGCGAACTTAGTGTGCACTATGCACACCTACGCGGTGGGAACTGGGTAGCAATGGCCTCAAAATTTTCGAAAATTTTTGGACACTTTTATGAGAAAATTCTCATGCAAGTTTCGATTTAGGAAGTTGTTCAGTACCCCTAGTGTAAATATTTTCGACAGCGAAACGTGACGTACGCGTTTGCGTTAAGTGTCATTTTGTATGAGATTTTTGACTTTCCAAAACGTCCCGCTTGGCGCGCTGTTCAAAAACCCATACAAAATGAGACTTGACGCAAACGCGTACGTCACGTTTCGCTATCGACTAAATTTACACTAGGGGTACAGTACCCCTAGTGTAAATAAATTCGTTTTTGAAACGTGACGTACGCGTTTGCGTTTCGCGTTCGTCCCGTTATGATGTCGATTAAATTTACACTAGGGGTACAGATTAGGGATTATTATTCAATTTCAACTGTTTCATTGGAAGTTTACGTCACTCATTGGCGCCAATTTCAAGTGTCATACACAGACGTAGAAGTTTTTGTGGCATAATAAAGTGATTGACAAAATCAAATATCGACATGTCTATTATCGATGTTAGCTTAGCGTACACATACACAACACGTACGTTATCGTTTTTGATAACACCCTTATATTTTGACACTGTATTCTATCGTTTACGTTTTTATTTTTAAATGCTTAATATATATAATAAAGAAATTATGGTCAGATTTCTAATTGATTTGCATTCTTGAAATTTTCCGGTAAATTACAGTAAAGTAGAATTTACCACAAAAATGCAGAAAAAATCCGAGAACATTTCATGGGAACCATGGGCGTAGACGTGGGTAGGTACAGGCAGCCCCCCCCCCTCCCTTATATAGAGCTCCAATTGTACATACGATGTATGCTCCTCTGCGACGTCTGCCCCACCCTAGGCCACTGGCAATGTCAACTTGCCCCCCCCCCCCCTCCTAGTTCACTGGCTGGCTACGCCCTTGATGTGAAAGTTGCAATTTTTAAAAATTCTCTGATGGCACATCTTAACTTTCTAGGACCCTCGTATGTTTTCCCTATAGAAAAGACGAATCTGAACATATAATTGTGATTTTTTTAATGCTATGTTACCGGATAATATTCATAAATCACTAGTAACACTAACAATATACCTTACTAATGATATCAATAGATAATGCACTACAATAGGGCATTGTCCTGAAGTGGTGACTCTTTAGTAGCACCCAACTAACATGACAGCGTCAAAATAGCCTACATATCACTGTTATAATGCTCTCATTTGAGAATTAAGAGTGTTAAGAATACCTGTAGTAGGTTGGTAGAGGACTCTATACCACCCTTATAACCACGAATCAGGCCCCACTTTTTACAGGTAAAGGTGTCAGGAAGCCTATACAACAGTGTTACTTAAGGGTTAGAAGTACTTAGAAGGGAGTTAATTCACCCTCAGCTATTACTTTAGCCGGTTCTACGTTCTCATAGAATCATTAGCTAACACAATAGGTGTGAGACAACCCTCAGTTAAGAATTTTAAACTTGTTAAACCTATAAGAGAGAGTGGGTTTACGATTTAACGCGTACTAGATATCTAAAACATTCTCAATTAAATATGTGACCGCTTTTTGAGAACTCTTTTTGTACTGTTTTTATGTATTAGCTTCAAAGAAATCCAAAACGATCAAACTTATAAAATAAATGATACAAAGAAAATAAAACTTATCACAGCAACATTTAATGGCGATCTGCTCGCAAGTTTTTATTAGGAAGAAGAAGTTTTATCGTGTGAAAAGTGAAAAAGTGCTGCGCCTGCGATTTTACGGTAAGTGTATACCATGTTTTCCATCTTAATTTTAACGCGCTCCGGATTAATTAAAGATTTAAAGTAAAACTTATGCTTAATAAAATAGACGCCTTAAAGTTTTATCAGCAACTTGTTCTTTTTGTCGGCCATTGGCAAGTAAAGTTACGTGGCATCGATAGAATGATAAAATAAAAATTATTAATGGAGTATTTTGTACATAAATATTGATCAAACAAGTACATTTTTAGGTTACTTTACTAAAACAATGGCGAACTTGCTATTACAGCTTTAGCTCTCCCTTAACGCATCATTTACACTTTTTGAGATACAGCATCTTTAGTCGAGAGTATTGTGCAGTCTTTAGTATACATAAGAGTGTAATAATAGACTCAAACAAAGCGTTTAACTATATAGAAGACAATACAATAGTGTGTAATCTTTTCATTTTAATGTAACTAATTAAAGCTCGGTAAAATATTTTCTTTAGGTTTGTTATAATATTATAAAATATGCTTTTAATAACTTATTCGCGTAATTTATATTAAAATTGACATGTATCCCTTTGGATTCCTTGAGTTCTTATACTGTGTTAACTCACATCATTACCTTTAGAATGTCATTAAAATGCACTTACTTAACACAATGTGCATTCGTAAAATCAACGTTACAGCTTAAACCTGCAAAAATGAGATGATCCAAACTTTTGGCATCTTCTTTAATTTTCGTATTACTACACTCTTGACAAACTCTGTTCATTACACCATTGCCTGTAGAAAGCCTTCAAAAAGGTACTCGGCTAACACAATGAGCATAAGCAAAACTTACGTTAAAGCTTGAAACTTCATAAGAGAGTTATGCAACGCTTTTAGTATCTGGTGTTACGACACACTTGACTAACTCTTTTATGCAACCCATGCCTGCAGCTTAAAGTTATCACAACACCTAAAGATATATAAGATACTTCACAGTAACCATTAAGTAACAATAAACATCAGTAAGTGTCAGCGGGCGCTGTTGTAAAGATTTAAGTGTTACAAACAGGTTAAAGCTATAAAGCTTGACTCCAGTAGCTGTAATTAACACTATTATTACTCTCAATTCTGCATAACATCATCCATTGTAGCTCTAGAACCACTGTTGGAGTGGAATTTATTTCTTAACTCCTCTATAACGTTCCAAGCTATAACTGAGATTATTATAACGCCGTTCAAAAGATTAAAGTTTTAAAGAAGCCTGTAACTGACGGTATAATGTTTGTTGGGCATGAAATGACGTAAGAATGTCACATTTGGATGTAAGTTACAACGGGCAGAAACAAACATGTGTCACCTCTGGAGTCGCAAACGTCTATAGGCTATGATAACTACTTTACGTCAGTATTTATTTACCACCAAATTGAAACAACTAAGCCAAATACAAATAATACAGACTGTTTATTTAGTCATCTGCAATAATTTACGGGGTGAATATATAGGTCATACTGATTAACTTTTACTATGGGACCAACCCAGAAATCGTGAAAAAAAAATGGCTGCATACATTTTGGCTGTCTGATCTTGACATTTTCAATGGGGGAGTAAACTTATTTTCGCGATTTCGGAGTTGATCTCATAGTAAAAGTGGCTCAGTATGACCTATATATTCGCCCTGTAAATTATTGCAGGCGACTAAATAACCACCCTGTATAATTGACGTAGCTTACTTACCTATTTATTATTTTAGCCAATTATATTGCCTCGAATGCAGGAAACCGTTAATTTTAAAATTGATAAGAATGCAGAGTTCATTTACAAACGATTGCGATAAACAACAAAGGTTTGAGATACTTCCTGTATTTATTTATTCTTTGCTTTGCTTAAAAAAATCAATTTGACTTATAAATTGTTAATTATAAACAGGACCGACCGGGTAATGATAAGGATCAGTACCGAATTTTTAGTCATATATTTGCTTTTTTTTTCGAGAAGGATTATTTCTGCCCTATATATTAAAAACACGGGCATATTTTTGCTTACAGGGTGGCTCCATCCCTTGCATCATATTTGACGTGTATTTTTTGCAATTTTTTTTTTTGTTTTTTTATTGTGTTTTTTGTATACAGTACACAGCCGAGATTTGAACCCACGGCTTTGACTACATATGAAAGCTTAATAAACCCTATAATAATCCATACAACATACATATTAACTCAGATATATTACTTCATCAAAAAAAAAAAAACACCAAACTCTCAAAAATCATACCTCTATCCCGTTAAAACATAAAATGGCATTCCAATTTTAAACACTATAAACACAATCACTAAAATCACCTGAAACTAGCACTTGTTTATCACTGATAAGGTATCGCGCGCAGAGCGCAGACGTTCCGTGGATGTGAGGTGTACGTTACGTACTGTACTAACCCGCGGAGAGTTGATTTCGAGTGTTGCGTTATTAGGATGGGGTCTGGGGCGAAGCGGGAGCGAACAGCGGACGCCGCAGTGGTATGGGTAGTTTTAATCACTAAAAAGGGCAACAAATCGGTTGATTTCAGAGGTCAATGGAGGTGGAGCGGAAGCGGATAGGGTTGGGTGGGTAGGATAAATAAAGTTTTCGGCAATGAAAAGAACGATTATGGTGGCATAGCCAAAATGACAATCTTACATCGACTAATATCAAACGAAAATAAAAATATATTGGGGTGACAGATCACAGATGCTAACGAAAAGTAACGTGACAATTTCTATACAGTATTTTGGTTTCTATTGGCGTTTTCTATCAACGGTTGTCATGTTGGTTAGGCCCTGCTGTCTAAATAACGTTACAAAAACCTGATTCCGGGTCGGTATGTTGAAGTTTTTGGAAATATAACAGTGTGACTCGTTTGAATAACGATAAAATAAACCTCGTTTGCGAGCGGGATATCGCATCTATATACGCTGTCCCGCTCATAGCACTGTCACGTCCATACACCGGTGCGACTTGCGAATTCACATGAGTGTGATTACCGCAATTTAGTGGTCCTACCTCAACATAACTAAGCTCGCGTATCCACGGCCACAGCCTTAGCGAGTGGGTGTGATAAGCCTACTTGAATGACTACGATCGCAACGGTTTCGCAGTACGAATACATTCAATGTATTTGCTATTCATTCAACTAGCTATACAACAACTTTTTTATACTACATCTGCAGCAAACAAGCATACAACCCTTCTGACAGTAAACAGTCACCGTAGCTTATGGACGCCTGCATCTTTTTATAAGGTAAAGGAAAGAAAGAAATATTTAATAAGTATGATTATTAACAATAACAGTGTTCATTTTAATGTAGATTAACAGAGATGTGCCATCGGAAAGTTTCCAATATTACGAAATTTTCACATTGTAATTTCTCCGTTATAAAAATTTGTTTATGTTATGTTATAAAAAAAGAACAGTAAGTTTTTTTTAACAGGTCACTAACAGGTAGTAAAATTATGAAAAGGGTATAGTTATTAGGTATAAAAATTATAGGGAAAATTGTAGTAGTAACCTAAAAGTTCGGTTTTAAAAGATACTTTAAAAACAATTTATTAAAAATGTGCGTATTGTAGATAGGTAATAAGTTATATATAACAAGCACTACTTACATCTGAATGTACGAACAGTTGATCAAAACGAAAAGGGTCCCGCTTTTGATTATTTCGGAGTATTGCAATTCGTACCATAACCTTAGAACCATTAATTTTCGTTGAAACCGTGAGGTAAAGTGGCAGTTGCGGGCGGGACCCTACTCCGGGATATTAGCGAAATCACTATTGACTTGATACATTACCTTCTGTCGTTTGATGAGTATTGCCTTTTAGAACAAACTTTACTTAAGGGACACACTGTTTACTGACTAGCGGTTGACGGGTGGCATCAGATACGTTCTAAATTAATATTGCTATATGAAACTTTTCCTACACTCCGCTTTCAATTTATTATCAATATACAGGTAAGAATAATTGACTTCTAAATTGATATATTATACATTATAGCCCCTAACTCGTGAGTTAGGGGCTATAGTTCGTGAACTAAGGACGTATTTAAAAATTTCTCAATGGCTCAGACTTCAAGTCTGCTGTGGCCAATGAAAGACATAACTCTCGCCACACACAGCGTGGGTATGATCGTATCGCTGATCAGCACATTGTGCAACTATCGATGCATGTGGGTGATCCGACATGCCGCGTGCTGTGATGAAAACAGCACGCGGCAATTACTTTTGCCAGGATATTTCAGTTTTTACATATGGAAATCCTAGATGTAGACTTCAAATGGGGGCAATGAAAGCCTCTCGTGCTCCAGCTTTCCACAGCGTGGGTATGATTGTATCGGTGATCCGCACATTGTGCAACTATCGCTGCATGTGGGTGATCCGATATAGGTACCTACTATGTGTGCTATGTATGGTGAAAACAGTCATTACTTTTATATTCTTATTCGGGTGTTAAAAAAGGATATGAACAATATTCTAATATGGAGTGTTGCCTAAGTGGATCTTCAATGAAGACTTGTTATTTAAATTTATGTAAGTACAGTAAACTGCAGATATAACTGAACCCCCCCCCCCCCCCCCCTGCAAGCTAATTCCTAGCGTAACTTCGATTATATGGCGACATGGTTGCGTCTCACTCTCTCATTAAGCAAAATGTGACACGCAAATACACATTGGTCCTAGAAATTGGATAGGTGGAATATCACCCTAACGGCTGACCGAATAGTCAATATATGGATTATGTGTGTTGCAATTACTTACCTACTTTCGTTTTTTTATTACCCAAGTAAGTACAATTCTCAAGAAAACAAAAGAAATTCAATTTAAAATTCAGTTATCTCTCTGAACTATGTCAATGTCGATTAGATCATCGAAATAATCCATTGAAACTAGGACCTTATCTTTACTAGCATAGATTCTAATCTCGACTTCGTTTGCAAAACTGTGTTGCAAAACATATCATGCCTAGTATCAACATATTATTTGCAAAGTTATTCGTGCAGGTGGATAAAAAGAAACATGAAGTTTCGGTAAAATAAAAATAATATTATAAATTGGTTTCCTGTCTTCAAGTTTAGTTACAAATACATATGTTTATTTTTAGTCTTGCTACTTATTTAGAATGTTAATAGGCATCAAACCTATTTGAATTGTTATTTAGCTAACTCCAGAGTCTCGAGACTTTATCAACTGATTATACTAACCGAAACTCTTATATTTTTCTGACTTATCTCAAGACAATTTTTTATTTATTTTGTATGTAATTCTATATGCATTTAGTATGGTTTGATGGAGTTTAGACGCAGACACATATCTGGAGAATGACCCCATTCGGTCTTCTCGCCTCTTGTTAAATTGTGAGACCAAATTTTGGCGCCATGTCGCTACGAGTATTCCATGCTAAAAATTAAGTTTGTATTTGACATGCATGTTGATCGTATCTCTGCGTGGGAGATTTCGCTGACAGTGACATATTATTACATAAACAAGTTGGCTAATTCGTTATCAAACGTCACTAAATAATAGCAGCAAAAAAAAACAAACAATGCGAGTCGGACTCGCCCACCGAGGATTCCGTCCTTTTTAGTATTTGTTGTTATAGCGGCAAAGGAAAATTTCAACTGTTTCACCCTTACTACTAAGACTCCGCTGTCCGTTCGTCTGTCTGTCTGTCCGTCTGTCACCAGTCTGTATCTCATGAACCGTGATAGCTAGTTCACTTCAGTTCACTTCCCTTTCGGTATAGAACCCTAGAAATGACCGCACTAAATTAATGTGGTTCCGTTGGAATTCATTTAAATATAAACTTATGTTTCCGACATGAAACGACATAAGAATACATTGTGACCGCGGCCGGCAACACGTCCCGATCTGTCGCTTGCCATAAGGACGCCTTGTCAGGTTATTCGTATAAAGATACAAACAAATCTCGTCCTCATGGCAATCGACAAGTAGGACGTTTAGCCGGCCGCGGTCACTTATGCTAGTTATGCTGGTTGTAGTTTTATATTGTCTATTATCGTGTCATGCGTCACTCGCACTTCATCTTAAAAGTGACGGCAAAAGAATAGACAATTAAACTACAACCAACTTAGACCTTCTAAATTGCTCTATCTACTAGTCGTCATGGAGAATATGACCGTAATATTCTCCATGACGACTGATCATACAGCAGTTGCCTACGATTTTACCAATTTGCGCCCAACAACCACCTCCCGGTACCCTTTTACTTTCCCGGCTCCTTAGTTATCAGAAAACCTACCAAAATCCCAATTTTGCAGACACCATAAAGAATTAGAGCATCGATCCATTTCAGTCGGCAACATTCGTCACGCCAACATAGAACAAAAGGCGTCTGGACAATGCGCTCCGCTTCGTTATGGCGGCCCACGGGCGATCCATCATCGAACTATCTTTTGGACAGCGTGTGGGTGCGACGCAATCATGTGGTTATAGATTTGCGCAAATGTTAAGAAACTTTTAGATATTTTGTTAGTTCTGATAGACAGGTGGTGGTCATTTTTTGAAGAAACTCTCTTTTTCAATCCTTGTACGCTGCGATGTGAGGTCAATCCACTCCCCAAAGCTTTCGCTAAGGCTCGCCCCAAAATGAATTTACTATCCAATAGATAACATTTTAGTTACGAGTAGAACAACTTCACATACACAATTTTACTACAACATCCTTCAATATTTAACTTAACACGTTAGATACTGGTGAAGAAAGCCTGCGATATGAACATCTGTATTTTGTGCAACAAACTTTGAATAAGAAATAATTCTCGCTAATTTACTGACGATATACAATCGAAAACCATTTGTGAATACAATTGATAAATGTCTCGAAAAGGACAAGTCCGATCGATAACATTTTTTACCGCAAAGTTCACAGACAGCCTCGATAATAGCTTGGCTGCTAGCCAGACTAGGAATTGGACGTGGCAGCGTCCGTCTAACGGAAAATAAGCTGCTTCTGGCAGCTGATATCGTAATCGTGTTTCCTCTATCTTGTGTTGATGATACTTAACCGTGTGTCTCTCCGTTATAAATGGTTTATGAATAATACAATCAAAATTGTAAAATATATAATAAAACTAATAGTAATTTATGTTTAATATTCCATAGCTCAGAATTTACTCCATCGCTTTCATTTTAGATTCCATGAACTGTCAATAGTCCTTACACCCTGGCAGGTGTTGCCTCTGCGTGCGTTCTATGTAGGGCTTGCAATTCGAATATTCTAATTTGTTGAATAATCGACCTGTTTTGATATTCGAATATTCGGCCGCTCAGTTTTCTATTCGAAGTTTTTTTACTACTCAAAAGAAAAACATCCGCTATAGTTACAGTTTCTGTGTGTTTTGCCGGGTATTCACAGTGAATGAGGAACGGTAGAGGTAATGGACGACAGGAAAAATGTTCGAGTTAATTAAACTTAACATGACATCATGACATCGATTTTCTGACAGATGAATGATCTTTTTCCCTTCAATGAAACTTTGGATACATATGTAAATCGAGCTGATCTGCTGATGGAGACAGGAGGTGTCAATAGGAACTCTGATAAAACAACGCAACCTAATTGTGTTTGGGGTTTTTAGAATTGTCTCGATGAGTGTGGAAAGAAAAGTACAGTCAGCGAGAAAACCTCGTACCAAAATTAAATTTTTGCCAAAAACTTATTTTACAACCTATCTCAGTATGAGCTGTCCAATTTCAATGATTGTCAATCTGGACTCCTAAACAATTTGTATTGCTTACTGATTCTATAACCGTTTCTTCATAATTGCAATCAATGGGTCTCATTACTTTTCTTTGATAAAAATACATATGCATTATTTTCGTTTTATTTTGATTTAATGCTATTTGTAAAACTGTCACTCAAAGTGTGTGTGTGTGTGTGAAAGTTTTTGCAAAGTGTTACTTGTCACTTTTTGACATCTATCAGTAAGGATATGTGGACTAGGTCCCATAGTGGCAATATCCCCATCAAAAAGGCGTTTTTACACTAAGTAACAATAAAATTAACTGGTTTTAACTCTGAAACTAGGCGAAATAAAAATAAAAAATATTGGCAATTTAGTATTTAAATATGATCAGGAATATACTGACAAAATATCTCGGGTTCGAATGGCGGTTGTGCAATTTGTCACAGTTTTACGAATTTTTATAGGTAGCACTACTGATGCTGATGATCACGGTCGGGTGTCACCCCCAAATGGTAATAATGATATTCCGTACATAAGTTCCTAAGAACACAAGGTACGACCCAGGATTTGAACCCGTGACCTCCGGATTGAAAGTCGGACGTCAGATCCACTAAAGTCGGACGTCAGGTCCACTCAAGTCGGACCACCATCCAATCTATAGGATACTAAATTTTAAATTTCTGCCATGTCCTACAGACATAAAAAGAGGCAAAATAAATATTGACCCAAATGTAACAATGCTCTTGATGCTTCATCAATCATCAAACTACTTACGTGCCAACTGAGCGTTGTTAAGCCATTTTTTGCCGCGATTAATTTTCGTAATCGCATTTCGTTTGTCAATCTCAAGTTTGAGTGATTGATTGATGTTTATGCTTCCTCAATTTGGTGTAATTAGCTGCTAATAACGGTCAGTAAACGCTAGTTATTGCGAGAAAAACATGCTTAATTCAAGTTATTTTATCAAATCCAGATCGAATTAGTTATATCCGGTATTATTTAATAGCGTGGAATGGGGTTACTTATCTACTTTCAATCCGATTGTCGCGGGTTCGAAGTGTTCGAACCTAGTTTTTTACCCATTACCAATGAGTTTTTCGGATATTATGTACGATCGATTTACTTAATCATTATTGGTACGAGCCGGGGCTTGAATCCGCGACCTCCCGATTGAAAGTTGCACGTCGCACGCTCTTACCGCTCGGCTACCAACGTTTTTTTCCACCATATTGCTTAGTAGGCTCAATAAAGGCAAAACAACACTTTGGTATTTACAAACAACTTCGGATTGGGTAGCAAATACATAGCGTGGCACAGAAGGCCAAAAGACTGGGAGAGAGAACGTCGTAAGTGGGCATGGCTTTATAGTTTCTCCCGGTCTCTGTCGATCAAGATTTAACTAAAATGTTGAATTGTTTCCAAATATATACCCACTAGTCCAACTACGCAAAATAGTAGAGGTTAATTACAGGACATAACACACTAAACAAACACCTACACAATATGGATAAAACAGACAGCCCCATGTGCAGAGCGTGCATGGAACAAGAGGAAACAACAAAACACATTCTCCTAGACTGCGAACAGGTAGAAGTATACAGGAACAAATACCTAGGGACTCCGTGCACACTAGGAGAGGCAGCAACCTGAAAACTTTGCTAGGCTTCGTGGAGGAGCTGGGGTGGTTAGAGTAGCGCTACCTCGTTTCACGCAAAATGAGCACAATGGTTGTCGATTTACGGAAAATGCCCAGAACCTAACCCACTCTATAGTCCAACTACCTGTGGCTGGAAATCACAGCTAAAAGGGAATCAAAATTATATAATATATATTAGTGATGTTACTTTCTACTTTCTAGGTTTCCGAATCTCAAAAGGAACCACCTGGGCCACTGGCCAGGTCTTTTCATGGGCCGGATTGTATGGGCTTTGGCTCTCCTGTTTCCTCGGGGCCACGGAAAACCAAACTCCTGAGGAGAGCTATTTGGAAGCTCTGCTTAATTCGATACTTTTTACAGTTTCGCGATCTACTCGAGTATAGGCCAAAGGGATATCGCCATCTATTCAAGCATACAATCCGCATTTTTTTTTCGAGGCACCACCAAGGCACATTTTTTTCTTAAACTCTAATATTTATCGTATACTAAGTATTACGGAGTTATATATTATCTTTGGTGTGTACTTGCTGCATTATAAAGCTGAGTGCATAATAATTGTAACAATCGGCATTGGCGCGAAAGGTGCGCGGGCGATCCGGGTCAGCACGTGGGCTTTCCGGTCGGCGGGATTCGCGACACGCTGACGTTTTCACTGCGTTTGCAGAACGTTTATTGCACGTTGATTTAAAAGGGTCATAATTTGCGGAGTTTAAATAACCTGTGCCAATTCTTGACCATAGAATCCCGTAGTGAGCCGTGACCGTGACAAAAAATACTACCATAATCTTTCTAGTTTCTATAGAGCAGCATCTCCCTAACTATGAGTCGCAACCCATTGGTGGGCCGCGAGCGAATATTGAGTGGGACCTGAAACTACTAGGGCACCTTAGTGCTACCAATAATATTATATGCCCCCTTTTTGAGATGGCCAAGAGGTCCTGAATATGGCAGTTTTTGATAGGTGGGTCGAACGGAGCCCAGTCAACTTTGGGAACCACTGTTCTAGTGTTTGCAGAGCTTAGAACCTACTATAACATTTTGTTGGTTCAACTGCGTATTATCTGCCATAATCAGGGTGCAAACTTATCGTCATCGGAGTCTAACAAATTTAAGTACGATTTGAAAATTTGCTACTACGACCATACTCCCTTAATGCCTGGCAACGAACATACAACTCCTAGCCAATACTAAATAAAAAAATAATAATAATAAACTTCCTATACTAATAAATGTTTAGTTGAGAAAAGGACTGACGCCATCTCAAACATTAAGAATTTAAATCAGAGATTGTAATCAGAATAGGGCTGCAGTTTGTTGACATCTAGCGGCATGAATCAGCGTCCTTGTCGAATCTGTGCTGGTTGTCATTTCAATTGGCTGAAGTATAGAACAATATAGAATAGATCAATAATAATAGTATTTTATGCAACA
Source organism: Cydia pomonella (assembly GCF_033807575.1). Classification (NCBI taxonomy): domain Eukaryota; kingdom Metazoa; phylum Arthropoda; class Insecta; order Lepidoptera; family Tortricidae; genus Cydia; species Cydia pomonella. The sequence continues at coordinate 4,307,676 of NC_084722.1, forward strand.
GTTGTATAAGAAGGGTCAAAAAAGGCGAGTGGCGTGAGTTACAATGTGAGCCGGAGCCGAAGGCGTAGGCGAACATTGTAAAGGAATACGCCACGAGCATTTTTTGACCTACTTATACAACGTTGCATACAATATTTTTCCTACGAGTCAACAAAAATAAATCTTAATTTAGGTAAACAAAGCAAAAGTATATAGCCAAGACGCGCGAGCATACCTTGCTACGCGCTCGGCCCGCCGCGGGCCGCGGCCGGCCGGTCAGCGACACCTCGTAACTCATGAGGCTCTGGTACTTGCTACTTGCTAAATTAAATTTTTGGACAGTTTTTTTTCAATTTTGGCCACCGTAGCCTACGGAGACTAACAAGCAACGCTAAGCGGTCTTCGTAGTCTATGGGTGTTGCTATATTACGGGTGTCACATGCGTGTTTCTGACTTATGAAGTAATTATTTTTACTATGCAACCAAATGAATATTTAATAAGTTGGCAGCAATGCACTTAGTTTAAAACTGTATTCGTTTTGGTTTTGTTAGGTTGGTAGCCATTAATCGCAGTAACGTTATAGCGATTAAAAGCACAAGAGCTTTTATGAGGAATAGACAATATAGACTTTTCTTGAAACCTTTTATGTATGTTCTTATATTCGTGTTAATGAATGCATAAATGACAGATAACAGTAGAGGAGTAGGAAAAAACTTTTTTTATTTTGATGAGCTCTGACAGTGGGTCGTTGTTGGTCTAAAATGTGTGCAGAAAAGCTGACAGAAAATGATACGATTCTTCTCTAGAGCACTGAACCTTCGTTTCGTTACAAATAAGTACTTAAGTTTTTTTCTTTTTTTTAAGGTAAGCAATTAAAATTTTGGTTTTCATTGCATTTGTTGTACAATTTTCATTCTGATAATTAACTCTCCGTGCCATGAATAGCCTGTACCTATATTTTTACCTAAATTGTTAATTAAAACTATTAAAAGTACTAACCTTCAAGAAATACTGCTGAAATTTATACTTAACCGTGTTTTTTTTAATGCACATGTATTTTACTTTCCTCGTATTCGAAATGAAAAGTAGTGTTTAACTTGTGTGAAAAGTACTATTTCATACTCGGACTATTGTGCGAACCTTGACAGAAATGGGCGCCTTGCATCCAATCTACTACTATTACAAAGAAAACCGACTTTAAAAAGGATACAATTAAATATTAAGGGGTCATCCATTACACGTTTAGGGGGAGGGAGGGGGTCAAGAAAATGTGACATGTTGTGAACTTGTGACAAGGGAGAGGGGGGAGTCACCAACTTTGTGACGTCACTTTAAAATCATCAGTAATCGATTTTTTTTAATTTTTATTCGTTGTAAAGTTAAATAATGAGTTTTTGGAAAGATATTCGTTTAATTTTCTTTCCTAATCGGTTTTGTGTTATAAAATTACTAATTATACTTTTATCAAAAATAATTAGATAAAATATTAATAATAGCCAATTCGAAAAATGTTGTCACACCAGGGGGGAGGGGTTTGCCAAATGTGACCAAGTGTGACGAGGAGGGGGAGAGGGGTCAAAAAACCTAGAAATTCGTGTGATGTAATTAATGGATGACCCCTTATCCTATTTAACTATATATATACGTTACCAACTGATATATCGGAAATCGGTCTTTAATGATAATGACTTTAATTAATACAGGTAGAAAAAGACGGGTAGTCCATCTCACGGAACGCGGGCGTGATACTGTCGCGCCGCTCCTGTGCTAGGCCCAAAATTAAAAACAATCAAGTGTTTACTTACCCATGATTATGAATCTCCGGCTGTTTTTTATCAACTAAGACGATCCAATTCACATGTTACGATTCGTAAGTACCGAGTTGCTATTTGTCACTATAGATAATATCACTGATTTATCACGATCATTCTTTGGAATTTGAGTTTAATTACATTTTAATCAGTCTTAAAATACTATCACATTGTCTTCTTAAATTTAAGCACAACGTTTTGAAGAGATCTGTTAGGTTAAAATTTTTTGGCTAAATTTTAACGTACTTAAAATATATAAATTAAAAAAAAAACTTTTTCTTAAGCCAAAGACGTTTGTTAAACAGCCAGTCGGTCTATAGTGCAAAAACAACTGAACTACGAATGGTTTCCAATCAGGGGGTGACCACGCGGCTGTGATAAATATTCATGTTCCTACCTATTACTTACACTAATAAAAATATCTTGCATTTTAAATTAGAGATCTGGTTTACTCTGGCCATTTAAGATATATGACACCCGAGAAGGATATGGAATGGAATTCCACAAATATGCAGATATTTCCAAAATAGATATCTGGGTTCTTTCTTTTTTAGTGTAAAGCCAGAGAACCGTAAATATAATTTACATAGATCACATAAATAATATTTATATTTGCATACGGCCTATGTTACAACACGGTCACGAGTTATGTTAATTTTATGTGCTGGGGATAACACGTCTTTTTCCAAACGGCAAAGTTAATTTTGTTACTTAGTCCTTCATGAAACCTTGGTGCGCGATTCCGACTCGCATTTAGCCAGTTTCAAAGGGCGAAAACCTCAAAAAATTGAGATTAAGTAAATACGTCTTAAGGGGTAATCCCTTAATAGCTCCCTTAAATAGCTACAACTCCTTATACGTAATTTTACTCAAATATACCTAATTTCAATACGTATCAGAATATAGTAACAACTGCACTTGTTCAAAGTCAGAAACCTTCATTTAAGTACTAAAGCCAGACCAAGATAAGTTGGCAGCGATTTTGACAGCAGTGTTATTTTAAACGTCAATCTTCTATGAAATTATGATGATGATACTTAACATTTGCACAGGCTGGGCTATCCAAATCGTTGCCAACTTAGCTTGGTCTGACTCTATTCAACTATTGGATACGATACCTATCCTGGAAACTGTACTTATCTTTGTGGTCACCCTGCGCATAATGAGCGTCAACAAAAGAAATCGAGTGACTGAGGTAATGTCGCACAAATAAATGATTGCGACTTTCTCAATACTGCAGTTACACAAGTACAGTCGGCTGCTGTTTCCGTTGCAGTCGCATGGTTAATATTGGCAAATATTCGGCTATGTGCAAAGATGGTGGGGGAAACACAAGCAAAGCATGACGTGGTGAAAATATGAACTTTCATGGAACATCTTCATGCACGGAGCGTATAGACCAGTGATTCTTAACCGGTGTTGCGTGGACCTATGGTGGCCCCATGAAGTACCTGGGGGCCTAGCCAAGATGGCAATCGTCAAACGCCAAACGAATAAAATGTAATGTAAAATAACTTCCAAATAACTCCCCCTTTCATACCCTCGTATGGTTACTGATAGTTGAGGTAAATCCAGCCAGCGGATCCTGCAGCAAGAATTAGGGAGGGGAGACTACAAGGGGAAGGCGATGTTGATACGAAATAGCACTGTAAATTCGCATGACTCTGCTGATTCAACTTCAGCGCCAGCGAGTCGGTGGATATGTCAGCGTCACATTACACCGGCTAAGCCTCAAACCAACAAAGTAACACGTAATAACGCCGGGACTATTAAAGCCCGACCAGAAATACAGCGTGTATTTTTCAGGGACCGGAAAACCCGTTCATTTGCCTTACCCGTTCGAATGGGTAACCCCTTCATATGATAAGCTAATCGTTTGGGTAACCCGTTCAACCGGTTACCCAACAATAATGATAACCCGTATTATTCAGATTAACCTAATCGTAACAAGTGGTTACCGCTTACAGGAGCTGATTCGGTTTGTGTTTTGCGTGTACTAACCGGTAACCTTTCGGTTTAGGGTAAGCCTTACCCCTCTCCCGCGCCTTTCCCCCACCGCTGCGGCATCGCGGCAGAGATGGGCATTACGTAATTGATTCGATAGCTATATTGTAACTACCGACGTAAAAGTACTTTTCGTTAATGTTGACTTACTATATAGATGCTTATTTGTATCCGGTTTATAACAGGTTTTAGTAAGATGGCGGCCACACACTTTGTCATAAAAATCATCATTTTTAGGTTTTAGGGAGTTTCGAAAATGATGACGATTTTGGAATCCAAGATGGCGGCCATGCAGTCAGTCATAAAAGTCGTCATGTAAATCGGTTTTTAGGTTTATGGGAGTGCAGATTTCGAAAAAGATGACCATTTTGGAGTCCAAGATGGTGACCATGTACTATGTCATAAAAATCGTCATGGATGTCGTTTTATAGGTTTTAGGGAGTGCGGATTTCCAAAATCATGACTATTTTGGAATCCAAGATGGCGGCCATGCAATTTGTCATAAAAGTCGTCATGGATGTCGTTTTATACGTTTTAGGGACGGCGGATTTCGAAAATGATGACCATTTTGGAGTCCAAGATGGCGGCCATGCAATTTGTCATAAAAGTCTTCATGGATGTCGTTTTATAGGTTTTAGGGAGTGCGGATTTCGAAAATTATGACTATTTTGGAATCCAAGATGGCGGCCATGCAGTTTGTCATAAAAGTCGTCATGGATGTCGTTTTATACGTTTTAGGGAGTGCAGAATTCGAAAAAGATGACCATTTTGGAGTCCAAGATGGCGACCATGTACAATGTCATAAAAATCGTCATGGATGTCGATATGTAGGTTTTAGGGAGTGCAGATTTCGAAAATCATGATTATTTTGGAATCCAAGATGGCGGCCATGCAATTTGTCATAAAAGTCGTCATGGATGGAGTCCAAGATGGTGACTATGTACTATGTCATAAAAATCGTCATGGATGTCGTTTTATAGGTTTTAGGGAGTGCAGATTTCGAAAATCATGACTATTTTGGACTCCAAGATGGCGGCCATGAAATTTGTCATAAAAGTCTTCATGGATGTCGTTTTATAGGTTTTAGGGAGTGCGGATTTCGAAAATCATGGCTATTTTGGAATCCAAGATGGCGGCCATGAAATTTGTCATAAAAGTCGTCATGGATGTCGTTTTATACGTTTTAGGGAGTACAGATTTCGAAAAAGATGACCATTTTGGAGTCCAAGATGGGGACCATGAAATATGTCATAAAAATCGTCATGGATGGCGTTATATAGGTTTTAGTGAGTGCGGATTTCGAAATTCATGACTATTTTGGAATCCAAGATGGCGGCCATGCAATTTGTCATAAAAGTCGTCATGGATGGAGTCCAAGATGGTGACCATGTACTATGTCATAAAAATCGTCATGGATGTCGTTTTATAGGTTTTAGGGAGTGCGGATTTCGAAAATGATGACCATTTTGGAGTCCAAGATGGCGGCCATGCAATTTGTCATAAAAGTCTTCATGGATGTCGTTTTATAGGTTTTAGGGAGTGCGGATTTCGAAAATCATGGCTATTTTGGAATCCAAGATGGCGGCCATGAAATTTGTCATAAAAGTCGTCATGGATGTCGTTTTATACGTTTTAGGGAGTACAGATTTCGAAAAAGATGACCATTTTGGAGTCCAAGATGGGGACCATGAAATATGTCATAAAAATCGTCATGGATGGCGTTATATAGGTTTTAGTGAGTGCGGATTTCGAAATTCATGACTATTTTGGAATCCAAGATGGCGGCCATGCAATTTGTCATAAAAGTCGTCATGGATGGAGTCCAAGATGGTGACCATGTACTATGTCATAAAAATCGTCATGGATGTCGTTTTATAGGTTTTAGGGAGTGCGGATTTCGAAAACGATGACCATTTTGGAGTCCAAGATGGCGGCCATGCAATTTGTCATAAAAGTCTTCATGGATGTCGTTTTATAGGTTTTAGGGAGTGCGGATTTCGAAAATCATGACTATTTTGGAATCTAAGATGCGGCCATGCAATTTGTCATAAAAGTCGTCATGGATGTCGTTTTATACGTTTTAGGGAATACAGATTTCAAAAATGATGACCATTTTGGAGTCCAAGATTGTGACCATGTACAATGTCATAAAAATCGTCATGGATGTCGTTATATAGGTTTTAGGGAGTGCAGATTTCAAAAATCATGACCATTTTGGAGTCCAAGATGGCGGCCATGCAATTTGTCATAAAAGTCTTCATGAATGTCGTTTTATAGGTTTTAGGGAGTGCGGATTTCGAAAATCATGGCTATTTTGGAATCCAAGATGGCGGCCATGAAATTTGTCATAAAAGTCGTCATGGATGTCGTTTTATACGTTTTAGGGAGTACAGATTTCGAAAAAGATGACCAAGATGGGGACCATGAAATATGTCATAAAAATCGTCATGGATGGCGTTATATAGGTTTTAGGGAGTGCGGATTTCGAAATTCATGACTATTTTGGAATCCAAGATGGCGGCCATGCAATTTGTCATAAAAGTCGTCATGGATGGAGTCCAAGATGGTGACCATGTACTATGTCGTAAAAATCGTCATGGATGTCGTTTTATAGGTTTTAGGGAGTGCGGATTTCGAAAATGATGACCATTTTGGAGTCCAAGATGGCGGCCATGCAATTTGTCATAAAAGTCTTCATGGATGTCGTTTTATAGGTTTTAGGGAGTGCGGATTTCGAAAATCAGGACTATTTTGGAATCTAAGATGGCGGCCATGCAATTTGTCATAAAAGTCGTCATGGATGTCGTTTTATACGTTTTAGGGAGTACAGATTTCAAAAATGATGACCATTTTGGAGTCCAAGATGGTGACCATGTACAATGTCATAAAAATCGTCATGGATGTCGTTATATAGGTTTTAGGGAGTGCAGATTTCGAAAATCATGACTATTTTGGAATCCCAGATGGCGGCCATGCAATTTGTCATAAAAGTCGTCATGGATGTCGTTTTATACGTTTTAGGGAGTGCGGATTTCGAAAATGATGACCATTTTTGGAGTCAGAGATGGCGGCCATGCAATTTGTCATAAAAGTCTTCATGGATGTCGTTTTATAGGTTTTATAGTGCAGAGTTCGAAAATGATGATCATTTTGGATTTCATGATGCCGACCATGAAATATGTCATAAAAATCGTCATAAATGTCGTTTTATAGGTTTTAGGGAGTGCCAATTTCATAAATGACGACCATTTTGAAATCCAAGGTGGCGGCCACACACTTTGTCATATAAGTCATCATGGATATCGTTTTTAGGTTTTACCGAATGCGTATTACGAAAGTCATGACTATTTTGGAATCCAAGATGGCGGCTATGCAACTTGTCATAAAAGTTGTCATGGATGTCGTTTTATAGGTTTTAGGGAATGTGGTTTTCAAAAATGATGAACCTCAACCATATGTATCGTAAAGAACTCGTCAAGACATTTAAAATGAGCCTAAACTCGATAGCATTATCGGAAGTCATCGATGAGTTCCACTGACACCTTCCGATTCCACCATCAGACCCTCGCCACCATGTGTATCGTAAAGAACTCGTCAAGACCTATAAAATGTGCCCTAATTCGATAGCATTATTGTGAGCCATCTATGAGTTCCGCTGACACCTTCCGATTCCACCATCAGACCCTCGTCATCATGTGTATCGTAAAGAACTCTTCAAGACATTTAAAATGAGCCCAAACTCGATAGCATTTCTAGTAGTTATCGATGAGTTCCATTAACACCTTCCGATTCCACCATCAGACCCTCGCCACCATGTGTATCGTAAAGAACTCGTCAAGACATTTAAAATGAGCCCAAACTCGATAGCATTACTAGTAGGTATCGATGAGTTTTATCGACACCTCCCCATTCCACCATCAGACCCTCGCCACCATGTGTATCGTAAAGAACTCGTGAAGACCTTTAAAATGAGCCCAAACTCGATAGCATTACTAGTAGTTATCGATGAGTTCCATCAACACCTTCCGATTCCACCATCAGACCCTCGCCACTATGTGTATCATAAAGAACTCGTCAAGACATTTAAAATGAGCCCAAACTCGATAGCATTACTAGTAGGTATCGATGAGTTTTATCGACACCTCCCCATTCCACCATCAGACCCTCGCCACCATGTGTATCGTAAAGAACTCGTCAAGACCTTTAAAATGAGCCCAAACTCGATAGCATTACTAGTAGTTATCAATGAGTTCCACTGACACCTTCCGATTCCACCATCAGACCCTCGCCACCATGTGTATCGTAAAGAACTCGTCAAGACCTTTAAAATGAGCCCAAACTCGATAGCATTACTAGTAGTTATCGATGAGTTCCATCGACACCTTCCGATTCCACCATCAGACCCTCGCCACTATGTGTATCATAAAGAACTCGTCAAGACATTTAAAATGAGCCCAAACTCGATAGCATTACCAGTAGTTATCGATGAGTTCCACCGACACCTTCCGATTCCACCATCAGACCCTCTCCACCATGTGTATCGTAAAGAACTCGTCAAGACCTTTAAAATGAGCCCAAACTCGATAGCATTAATAGTAGTTATCAATGAGTTCCATTGACACCTTCCGATTCCACCATCAGACCCTCTCCACCATGTGTATCGTAAAGAACTCGTCAAGACCTTTAAAATGAGCCCTAACTCGATAAAATTATTAGAAGCCATTGATGAGTTTCACTGACACAGGAGATGTGCACAGACAGCAAACGATAAAGAAAGTGACAATCATAGGAGTAATAGGTACTAAACAAAAATATACCAAAATCAATGCAACGCCTTCCCATATTAGGTAATAGCATGTGTTTTGAAATCTACGTTGTGCGCTACTTGACTTAACGTACATTTTTGTTTGAATTAGCAATATTAGGTCGGCAAATTACAAAGCCTTTGACAAATACCGACTGCCGCCGCGCACTCGCACGTGCACGTAGGGAATGGAACCGCTGTGTTTCGCGTCGAGCGCTACGTTAATAGACCATATGCAGTTTACGTAAAAGCTAAAACAGCTTGTTCGTATTTAATCAGCGCTTGAAGCGATAACCCTTTCCCGGGTTTTTAATATCGGTAAGCGCTAACCTGAATTAATTCAAATAAAAGGATTAGTTTCTTAACCGGTAAGCCAATCAAAAGCTTACCGAAATGAAGCGGTTTTTGGAACACAGCTTTACAATAACCCGGGTTTTTGAACGGGTTAGGGTAAGCGGGTCCGGTCCCTGCTCGCACGTGCACGTAGGGAATGGAACCGCTGTGTTTCGCGTCGAGCGCTACGTTAATAGACCATATGCAGTTTACGTAAAAGCTAAAACAGCTTGTTCGTATTTAATCAGCGCTTGAAGCGATAACCCTTTCCCGGGTTTTTAATATCGGTAAGCGCTAACCTGAATTAATTCAAATAAAAGGATTAGTTTCTTAACCGGTAAGCCAATCAAAAGCTTACCGAAATGAAGCGGTTTTTGGAACACAGCTTTACAATAACCCGGGTTTTTGAACGGGTTAGGGTAAGCGGGTCCGGTCCCTGGTATTTTTGATACGACCACATAATCAAAGGCTAGTTAATTTAAGCTTTAATGAACATATTTTCATAGGTTTTATAAAAAATGAACGACGTTTATTTTTCTATATAAAATCATTCAGCGTGCAATGTATCACTACTTTGTTTTAAATCAAAACGTTGCGTTAATGACGCGACGTCACAACTGTCACAAGTGATCACGATGTACGAAATACATTGACGCTCGAAATTTTTTCAAAAAAAAATTATGGTGCTGTGGTGCTGGTTAAGAATAAATTAAAATTGATGTCTTTAAGAATCACTAAAACCTACGTCTCCTTTAAGTTTGTGTTTATATCAAAAATACACGCGGTATATTATCATTGTCAAGAGGGCGCTGTTGTTCTCCTATATAGGGTGACAGTTCAGTTTAGTATGAAAAATTTAGTTCCAATGAAATTCCGCAATATGGAGCGTGATGATATATTACTGGTCAGGCTTTACATGTAGTGTGATAAATGACTAGGATATTACCGATTTGGACGCCACTCCGACGACACATCCCATGATACAATCTGTTATATAACGGCGAGTCCACACTTGTGACAATACACACACTGCGAATACGCCTTACTTTCTTACTTAGGTTTTAGATTTGTATCAATTCCCGACCAAAACTAAAAAGTCAAAGATTTTAATTTACAACTGTTTATCCTTGAAACACATTATATAGAAAAAAATATATATTTAAAAAAAATCTGAAACTTTTTGCTAGTTTAATAACGTTTCGTTACTTTCGTTATTTAAATAACGTTAACCTAACCAACACTAAACTTTTTTTCAGAGATAACACATGGCGAAACTGAATGACAAATCACTAGAATGCATCACAGAAAGTATCTTTCACCCGATCGACACTATCGAGCGATAATAATAACGTATAAACAGGAAGCCTTTTGCTAACAGTGGAATAGATAGCCGCGCACTGTCTATAAAATGACAAACTAAAATGTTTATTTCCAAACACACTATGTAACTTCACCAACCACTAAAATAATGCATGGAAATTAAATTAAACGCACTTTCTAACATTTCTAAGACATTTGGCAAGTAGTCCATTATTTTATTACGACTTTTTAATGCTTCACGCATATGAATAAGCCTTTCACTGAGACTAAAATTACAGACGCATTACATTTAAATCTGAGTGTTTGAAGGTAATATAAAATTGGGTGCATTGCATTTTCATTTTGTTGAGTTCAAGTCTCATTCTTTGAGTTCAGAACTTGGGTTTTTTTTCCCTCCGAAAAACCTCAATAGGCCCAAGCATACATATATTGGAGATTTAGATACCTACAATAATTTCCATTTTTGAAGTCTGCGATTTGCGGTACCATAAACCGGGGTTACTTTGATTCGCGGGGCAACATTGATAATCAATTTTTGAGGAATAGGGATTATAATGTGGTTGACAACCTTACCCGAAATGCATGATGAAAGCGTTCAGAAACAAAATGCCTGAATAGCTTATACCTAGTTTAAAAGTCGATGATGAATATAGTTAATCATCAGAATCAAAGTAACAACCCCAGTTCAATCAATATATTTATTTATTTATTTATACTTTTTTGCACATAAAATATTAAGTACAAATGGTGGACCTAATGCCTTAAGGCATTCTCTACCAGTCAACCACTGGGTCAAAAAGAGACTTTTGTTAGGTGCAGGCTTTGTACTTGAGAATAAGATATCACTACCTACTATTTACAAATTAAATACCTACTTATTAATATAATCCAGTTAATAAAAGTAAGTATAAGTCATCGGATTAAGGTCTGATTTTTTAAACATCAGATAAAATTATCTTACAGATAAAGATAGCTCGCTCCCTTTCTTTCACAAGCAAGAAGAAAAAGAGAGTGTTATCTTTAACTGAGAGATAGTTTTAGCTGATTTTTGAAGAATCAGACCTAAATAGGATAATCGGTCTGTCTATGTTAACGGCAACAATCATGGGACATTGAAGAGAAAATTTGGAGTATTTTTGATATTTCACCGACACCTGTAAAATTTCTACCTACCGCTTATTGTTTTAAATGTTGAATATCCTATTCTTCCTTTATGTTTTCTATGTATTTAATGAAAGCTACTGCAATTGGTTCAATGTTATTAACCAATTAAAAGTATGTTTTTTTTGCTCCAGTTATGTTATGTATGGCGCCATTAATTCAAACTAACAAATATCAATGAAAAATTAAACTTAAGCAGCTCTTTGGCTCTTGTTTATGGTAAAATGTTGCCAGCGATTAAAATTTGACGACCGGTCTGGCCTCGTGGGTAGTGACCCTGCCTATGAAGCCGATGGTCCCGGGTTCAAATCCTGGTAAGGGCATTTATTCGTGTGATGAGCATGGATATTTGTTCCTGGGTCATGGGTGTTTTCTATGTATTTAAGTATTTATAAATATTTATATATTATATATATCGTTGTCTAAGTACCCTCAACACAAGCCTTATTGAGCTTACTGTGGGACTTAGTCAATTTGTGTAATAATGTCCTATAATATTTATTTATTTATTATTTATTTAATTTATTGTAAATTTACAGGACTTGTCTATACCATCCCATTACTGGTGGCTGTTACATTATAGGGGTGTTTACTATAAGACGTTCAAATTGTTCTTATGAGACAATCTCGAATATTCAACTAAGGTTGCTTGTCGCTCAGCGACATACAAATGTAGAACAAGTGTGCTTTGTGTGCACTAATCAGTCCGTGTAAGGTTTGCGTCACGGTATCTAGACCGTGACCTGACTTGCCAAAGGGCAACCGATATCACTGGATAGCATGAATCTAGTATTAAATATGGATTGGGCAATGATTAGTGGGGGAAATTGCCAGAACGGGATAGTCTTATGTATAAATATACATCGGCATACAGTAGAAGTAGCAGAGAAAGAAAAGGAGTAGCATTATTATTGTTTGTCCTTGTCAGTCTCACATTTTTTTCAAGTCCCCACCGTAAATTTGGTGGCTAACAAATAACCCGATCAAATTACGTAGGTGGGGGTTTTCAGAAAAAAATGTACCCGTTTTGCCTTAATTATCCTTAATTTTCCATACAAAATATATGAGTCAGTTTTGTAACGGTCCATACAACATATTATATGCTGAATTGCATTACAAAACTGTCAATTAAAAGTGGGACACTTTTTTATTGCTTAAATCGATAGTGCTCGTGGTTTAGAATAGAAATATCCCAAAATTTGTTAGATTTAAAAAAAAAGGATACGTACACTTTTTTCTGAAAATGCCCTATAACGGGTTTTTAATTTTGTTGCATTGCTTATATTCTGACCCTCAGTGGCGCACGCGATATGACACATCTAAGGATCCTACCATCTATGCTGGATAGGGACGACTTATGATTGTATATACAGGATGATTCAGGAGACGTGAGCAGGATCAAGCCTGCATATTCGGTAAATTATCAGCAACTGTTTCGTACCAGTATTTGTGAGCTTAACGTTAATTTAATTTTTACTGTTCAAAAAAAAGAGTTTTATTTTATTTACGATATTTATGGTCACCCTCTTTGTTTTATCCATAATAAGTGACAAATTGAATGTCATCGGAGTCTGGTTACTTTTATAAAATCGTATCTCACTCAAGTGTGACATTTTATTTTCTTCATAATCAAAGTGCTGTCATAACGGTTAAAGAGGTTTTATCTTTGTTAATTAAGTGTTGTAGGGTGTCCATGATTGTAGATAATCAAATTTGTCCTTAAGAAAAAGTTAAATAACAGATAAAAAGCGTGATTGTTTTACTTAAATATGATGGTGAACGATTCATTAACATTTACTGATTGTGTAGGCTTAGTCCAGCTCACGTCTCATGAATCACCCTGTATATATATATATATATATATATATATATATAGCAATTTGACTCGAGAAGACGACAGACAGACTGGAAAGTCACTTTTATGATATAGGAAGCAAACGAGCAGACAAATCGATAATAAGCGATTACCTTTTCCCATGGACATCTACAATACCTGAGGGGTTGTAAGTGCGTTGCCGGAATTTAAGATGGAAGTACGAGTATGTTGATAAAAAATTAACTCTACTACTGTCACATTTTTTAGTCAAATAGTCCCCCTATTATTTATTATAGGTAGGCAAATTGCTGAGATTAGTTAAGCACCTAAGTGTAATTTTTATAATATTTTAATAATAGCTAAATATTGTTTTTGATTGAAAAGGTCGTCGGATGTCACGAAGTCTTATATTTATTTTAAATATTTTAAGTACTAGTGGTTGGTTAATCATTCATGAAGCTAGTTAAGTATATAAAACATTATCTGACCATTAATTTTCACGGGTGAAAATCAAAGACGTGTTTTAATATTGTATATATGTCATGGACCAAGTGATTAATGTGGGCATTATATATAATGCCCGGGCATTATGAATAATGGCAAGCTATATCGGGCCAAGTGATAAATTATTATCTGAACTTCATTATTTATCACATTGTCTGGTCATTATGAATATTGCTACGTGGTCGTTGGGCAATTTGATAATAAAGATACATTGGATGAAGTGTGAGGAGGAAAACAAACGCGTGACACGCGTTGACCAACCAGAGTCCGCGATAGCAACGTACGGACATCAAATATTTCACTGTTTACTGTATAACGCTCACTGTTTTTATTTACTTTTGGACTGTATTAAAACCGAATACGGATGGACGCGGACGGATCTTATTTTTGTCATTCAGTTTCGAATTGTAGTAAAAACCAACTTTATTTTTTTACTTCCCTTTCTGGGGGTTTGAGGTGGCCATTTCTGGCCCTTTTTGGCGGCGCTCTAACAATCGCTTGGAGACTCAGCGTCTCCTAGCAGGAGAGTCCTGGCAAGTAAGTCGTAAAGATCCCCAGCTTTATGCGTATGGGGGATGGCGGCTGTGGAGCAGTAGACGAAGCAGGGTACGCGCAGTTATAGCCCGTCTCACTAACTCATCCGTGTGTTGCTCCGTTGTGAAGCCCCTGTGTGACCTCTAGGTATTTTGCTATGTGCTGCCCCAATATCTCCTCGCCTAGTAATTGCTCGTATGGGCTGCTCTCGTGAGGAGCGGCTGCGTCTTAGTGACGTTCACCTAGAACCTCCGTTTGGTCAGCCACTCAGGTAGGACATCAAGTTAGCGCTGGATCTTCAGTGAGGCGTGGGTTGGTGTGATGGACGACGCGTAGTACGCTGCGTCGTCTGCGAACAGACCCAGCTTGACGCGGCCAACCACCGAGATATCATCGGTGTACCAAGCATAACAAGATGGCGATAGATAGCTTTCTTGTGGGACTCCCGCGAAGTCACTTGAAAGCGTCGGTTGGTGAGGAAGGAGTTGACAACGTGTATGACTCGACGTGGGGCCGATGACGTTGACAGTTTTGGCTTGCAGGCCCTCATGCCAGACCTTGTCGAACGCCTTCTCTGTGGCGAGGAATACTGCGACGGCATGCTTCTTCAGTTTCATCCTCTCAACTATGTAGGAGGGGAGGACTCTGGTTACCTACATAAAAAAAACACAGGGTAGCCTCTCTAACGCACGCCTCGAATCTCGTAGACCTATCTGGTCAGACTCCCAAATCCAGGGCCCAGTATTCTTCGACGTTAATCTGGAATGGATGGAAAACTGGCACTCGTACTGCACACAAACTCAGTTTTCCAACAGTATCGAGATCAATCCAACAAATTAATCACCCGGTCTAGCCCGGCCCTTTATCTGCTTGATGTGCTCTACAGAGAATCCGAGGTCAACGCAAGCGTTCTTGATTTCGTCTAGTGGCGTGTCTCTGCTGGTAAAGCTTGGAGCGCCACCTTCATCTTCTTCTCGGAGTCTAACTCGTAGACGTTCCACTCTGCGGCATTGTCCAATTTTTCGAGATGCTTGAACACCGTACGGTACTCCTCTTCTGATTTGGGCTCGAACCGAAAGCTGCCCTCGCCGGATTGGCGTTGACGGTTCGGCCCAACTCCGCGGTGATTCCCTTGACCAACGCTACCCAGGTAAGCAGCACCGGCGCCACGATGCTGGAGTATCGGATCTTCTAGGGTTGTAGGGGTTGTTGTTTGTAGCAGCATCTTTAGGCTTCTTCTGGGTTATATTTCTATTTGTATAATCATAGGTAAATGCATCTTAGGAAACGAAGGAATTTTACGTTCACTTTAATGTTAAAATTAAAAATAATAGTATTGAAAAATGTTTTTTATTACTTTGCCCAATAGGTGAGAGGCAGTATGTATAATGCCCGGGCAATTTAATTATTTGCATATTTATTATCACATTGCCATCTCAAATTGGGCATTTTTCATAATGCCCGGGCATTATGAAAAATGCCCAATTTATCACTTGGTCCATAACATATATACATACAAAATACCTACCTATGTATTTGACTTAAACATATGGTGAAATACTTATTAAAATCATCTATTTGCTAATGCATGAACCAGGGTGCGAGTGCAAATGTAATAAGTAATAATCATATTTTATGTTTATTATACTGCAGTCGATAATGCCTATATAGAGGAAAAAATTGCAGAAATCAGTTTTGCATTAGCATCCTACAAAGAACTTTACTTACATAGAAATAAGAGCTAGTTTCTAGTTTGTAAAGGACATGAGTCTCACTAATTTAACGGTCAGCGAACCTAAAACTAAATATCAATACCATTGGCGCCAAATAGTTGCTTTTATGGAGCAATGTAAGTTATCACCCGAATCAGGCCGCGCCGGCAAAAATTTACATATTTAATGACCCCAAACGGTCCTTCCAGACTTAATTGTCGAATTTAGGTACAATCACATATTAATTACTCGCGATGATAACTGGTAATCCTAGTCGTTTTGATTCTGGAATGCGATACAACTGTATTAAATGTTGTATTTATCCTGTTGTAGCCAAATATCCTTTTATCAACAACGTAATTTAAATGTAAAAGACGCAGTTTGTTAAAAACATTGTAACCTATCATTCTCTTCAAAACGTATTAACTCTGACAATCGATACCGATTAGTCAATTACTTATAACAGACGCAAATAGCACGCAAAACGGGCCTAGAAAGTGCAGCATCGAAGTAAACAACAGCAAAACGCATTATCTCGTGCAGCGCGATCGATAACGCGGCGTTTCGCGCGTAAACGCTTTTTTTTAACCGTTTTTCCCACATAATATTTTAAGCACAAAGAGCACAACACTATATTTACCGCTGAAAAACGTCACTGTAACTTTTTTCACATATAAATAAACAAATGGCGTTGTAAATTCTCGTAATCGCGCACACGTCTGTTGTCGGGCGCTGTTACACTATAACCTAGTGGGCCGGGGTGGCGCAGCGGCGTGGGGAGGGTTCCATCCGTGCCATTCATGATAGGGGAGGCTGTCGCTTCCGGATTCATTGCCCCTACCTGCGTAACTAAATAACTGTTCCCTTTGGCGCCTTTACGACGCAAACCGAGCGTAATTAGTGTAATATAAATGTACTTAAATATAACTTGATGACTAAATAGATCCTTTTTTTAAGTTTGCATTTATTTACGCCTTTTTAGGTAGACATTGGGGTGCGATAAGGTAACTATTAACCAAACAGGACAGTCAGAAGCGAGGGTTATGATTTTCGCAGTCTATGTACAATCAACTAAAACTACGGATGCGTGACATGCGTAAAGTTTTCATTTACCGCTATTTGACGTTCAGAACCCCTAGTGTAAATTTATTCGATAGCGAGACGTGACGTACGCGTTTGTGTTTAGTCTCATTTTGTATGGGATTTAGAAACAGCGCGCCAAGCGGGATGTTTTGGAAACTTAAAATCCCTTACTTAAAGGTACCTACTGTTTACCTTTTAATAAGTTTGTAAGTATAAAATTAGTTCTTTTTGTTTATAATCTAATTATTGCAATACTTTTGCGTTAGCGATAGCGATATTTCGTAGACGCTACCTCATATCCGCGAGAGAGCAATGATGCCCCAATGCCAACAGTAACATGCGGTAGTGAATACATCATAGAGAGCTTACGTGTAGATAAAATAGTGTATGTAACTGTATATAATTACTAAAGGCATTAAAGCTCTTGTAATCCTTTTATGAAACTCATTTTGTTCGTTTCATAGACCTACACTCATATTTTAATGTCTTTAATTATGTAGCAGTCACTTAAATTACTATTATTTCCAAAGGTAAAGACAATTCATAAAACAAATTTGTGACATTATCTATGAAAAGGGACCTTATTGTGGATTGCGCTTACGCCGCACTGCGTTGTTTAGAATATAGGAGCATCGTTGATAATAGCGTAAGCGCCACCGACAATAAGGTCCCTTTTCATAGATAATGTCACATTTGTCTAAATTTTGAACAGGCCTAAACAACGTCGGGCTTGGTTTTGGCCTGTGAGACTCACTATCTCATAAATGGCAAAGGCTTCTGCAGACCTTGCAAAAATGGCATGCAATTTTAGATAATTTCCGGCCAAGTAGGAGCAACGAATTTAATCGACCGATTATGCAACTTCTCTGGAGTTGCAGGCGTGCATAGGCTACGGAGACTGCATACCATCAGGCGGCCGTATGCTTGTGTGACACCGATGTAGTATAAAAAAAATCAAGTGCAGCAATGTATCGCAAATCGCATGTGATTATCGGTGAGGTTAGTTGAGGCCATTAGACTTCTATTTCTCTATACAGTCACGTCTGAAAATATCGATACGGACAAAGTGACAAAAATATGTATACACTACCTTAATATATGGGCAATACGGTCGTGTATACACATTTTTGGTACTTCGTACGTATCAATACTTTGAGACTTGACTATATGAAAAAAGGTATGACGGGTGTAAATCAAGTAAAAACCGCACATTTTTCGTACAAACTTTATTCAAATCAAAAAATAATATCTACAATAATCCTTTACCTTTAACTAATATGTATAGTTATAAAATTTGTTTTAGCTTCTTCTCAATATTAGCATTGCCAATCCTTACGGTTCCAAGTTCCAAGGCATCAATTACCCTCCATGTTTTACAAAATTGATATTTATATTTTGTAAACTTAACACTCCGTCACAGACCTAACCAAACACAATCCAAATTAAGCACAAATCAAATGTAATTAACAAAAAAACGTAAGCTAACGGTCTAGTGACGAACTTTAACTTTTCTAAAACATTTTCGACAATAAGCTTAACAAATTATATTAAATCTTCTTTTACAGCTAATTTACAATGCATAATCTTTACTTTTTTAATAAAAATACATATCTGATTTATCAAAGAACACTAGTTTTATTTACCTATGTATTTTTGTGAAGTCGGTAACGATTGAGGCACATTTTCTTATTTCATTTTACTCCTTTGAGGTACTCCTACGCACAGCTTTTTTGGGTTGCCAGGACGACAGATTTACTAGGGACGCTCGATTTTGGTTCGATTAATCGATTATGTTCACACATCGATAATTCGAGGAAATCGATTAATAAATGATCGACACATCCCTATTTACGTTTCACACACATTATTACTTTTATAAACTTGTGTTTTATTTGAACATTTAATAATTGGAGTATAATTTGTAGATGTAGGTATTGGTCCACATATGATATTGTTTTTGGCAAAACAAATCTTTCTATCGCTTGGAAAAGAAATACATTGCTTGTAAAACTTCTCACAGTACTAAGCAGTCACAAAACGCTAAAAATCTGTGCGTCCACACCAGGGCTATAACCGCGAAAATCGAAGTTGGTTAATTGCGGGCATTTTTCTCTGTCACTCTAATTATGTCTTAGTGAGAGTAAAAGAGAAAGATCCCAGCAATTTGCGAATTTCGGTTTTCGCGGTAGGCCAATATGGGATGCAGATTTTAAAGTATGGCAATAATTTTGCCAGTAGAAAAAGGCAACAAAGGACTATGCGTCAAAATGGCCCCAATACCAACAGAGTTGAGAGTAAGGTCATTAGATAGGTATTTCTATGTACTTCATTTCGTTCTATGGGCACCAAGCGAAATTCCATTGCAGAACTGAGATATTGGTATTTTAGTCAAAATGTCGTCACCCTTATTACCTAGGCAATATAGTCCACCGCCGGGCCAGCGCGGCAAATCATTCAGTGTGCTCGCCCGGCGGTGCGCGAACATCTACCCTGCAGTAATTAATTTACTTACTTGGACTCTATTGCCTAGGTAATAAGGGTGACGACATTTTGGCTAAAATACCAATATCTCAGTTCTGCAATGGAATTCCGCTTGGTGCCCATAGAACAAAATAAAGTGCATAGAAATACCTATCTAATGACCTTACTCTCATTTCTGTTGGCGTTGGGTCCAGGCTCCATACAAAGTTGCCCATGGTCCTTTGAATGTAGGTGCGTAGTTCTTCCATATTTTTTTTTTTATTGCACCTTTCCTACGGACAAATTGGTTTTTCAGACAGATATCTGTTATAGACCAAGATATTACATATTCCTGGACTTGGTAAAAAAAACTACACAAGGCGTTTTTATAACTGCTTAAACGTGTAGTGCAATACAAAGTTAAAATTTTGCAAAAACTTTGTATATGATTTGAAATCGGTGCGTCACTGCAACCCTGTTACACAATAAAATTTATCATTAAAAAATACAGAACATTCAGTCCATTAACATGTTGGTTAGTCAAATGTTACAAATTAAACGTATAGTCAACAAACTTGCGGTACGCAAACGTAACGTAACTGTTTTGGTTTTGGAAAACATCAATGGTTTATCATCACATAATTATCAATACTTATTATTACATAAATCAGATGAGCTGGTCAGTTGACAGTGAATATATTTCCACAAAAAAATGTCTCGAAAATCTGCAGCGAGCTGCTCATAAAGGCGCATCCACACGGCAGTAAATTTTTTTTTGGAGCAAAACTGTGCTACAGTAACTAACGTTAGTCTTGTACAATTTACTTTTAAAAACAAAATGGCATCTTTCCAATGGGACAATATACAGTATCAAGGTAGGCAGAACAAAGTTGTACGGTGATAATGATAAGCTGTTAGTAAAGCAATAGCAGGAGTTTACAAACAGTCACGTGGACTGCCGGGTATTGACTAAAGAATAGTGAAATATAAGCTATCAATATTACACTTGAAACAACATCAATGAGTAAACAACAAAAAAAATATTCATGAGTCGCCATCACCATTCATGGAACTTAACCGGATGTCCTGTTGCACAGTGTTGCTCCAAAAAATTAAACTGGAGTGCGCCTTTATAGTTTTTCATAAGAATTATGAGCTATTTTATTTATGGAAATATATATTTAGCAAATTTATTGGATAAGGTGAAGAGAAAAAAGTAGATTGCTTTTGCATAAATACAACAATACATAACTGTCATAAGTTATTCACCTTAATGCATATTATATACGTCAAAGTTTCAAATTAACAATTTATAGGTACTCCTAAAATATAAAACAATATTGGTAAAGCTGGTATATTAAGTTTCAACTTTTTTCTCTTTACTAAGACTGCGGCTTAATAAGCCGATACTTCTCTTATTTTCTCTATTGGTCTAGTTCCTAACTGAAAACACAATTCTATGTAACAATATGGAAGGCGCATTAAGACAAATACAAGTTACATGGATATGTCTAACATGTCTATCTTAATAAGAATTCCGTAATAAAATAAGATGTCATTTTTAGTTAAACTAGCTACTCTCATCGCTAAAGGACAAAGCTAGTAAGGAAGTACATAAAATAATTCTTTTCCTAAAAGAATAACAACTCCAATAACTAAATTTCTTCAAAATTAAAAATTGCCTTTTTTTGTTAATACGAAAATTTTGATTCAAACTGTACATTTTTCTGTACACTTCAAATATATAAATATTATATATAGCACTCTTATTAAATTTACTACATTATTTGAGAAAAGCACTCTTGGTATAGTATGCATAATTTCACTATTATAATTAAGGGTAAATATATATGATTGCGAAAGGTTCCCCCGTCGCGACATCTCGAAAATAATGGTGTAACTATATATCTGACTCGCGCTTCATAAGGTTCAGTGAAGTTACGTGTAGCCTCGGTGATGAAAATTTAATTTTCACACGCTTAAAGATAAATGCAGGACGATATCGGCCGTAAATACGCATAAAATAAATATCTATCGGGGCTAATTCATTCCGCCTGGTCCACGAGTTAAACTTACGTTTTATATTCAATATACTCTTTGTACTATCGTTCGCCGCGCGGCGACGACCGCGGCCCCGAGAGCGGATCGCTAAAAATAAAAATCAACAACAGAAGTTTAACCGTAAACGACGCGGTCATCTTTGGATTCCGCCCGGCCGGGGCGATAAAATATGAAAAGTCAAAGAGTACTTTGGCAGTACTAGAAGGCACCGTTATCCCCGCACTCACAGGTAACCGCGACACTACAACACTAGTCACTTGGCGAAGCGCCGGCGCAGGCGGTTGCGCAGCGCCAACGCCGGCGCCCACGGGCCCGACGCGCGCTTGTTGAGCGCGCGCGCCACGCGCTCCCCCGCCGACAGCCGCGCCTTGCCGGCGTCCAGCCGCGGCGCCCTGTGCGCCTTGCCGGCGTCCAGCCGCGGCGCCTTGTGCGCCACGCCCTCCTCCGCCGCCGCGCGCCGCTTGCCCGCCTTGCCGGGCGGCGCCGGCGCCGGCTCCGCCGCGTCGTTGCGCGAGCGGAGCGCGCGCGCCCGCAGGCAGTCGGCGGGGGCGGGGGCGGGCGCGGGCACGGGCGGCGTGGTGGAGTGCACCTCGGGGTCGGGCGCGCTATCCGCGGTGCGCGGCGAGCGGCGCGAGGCGGGCGCGGCGCCGCGAGTTGGGCGGGCGCGGTTCTCCTTGCAGCTGCCGCGCGGGGGCGGGCAGGGCGCGGGGCGCCGCGCCGCCGGGGCCCGCCGCGCCGGGCCCGGGGCGCGCGCCGAGTTTCCCGCCGGCTCCCGCGCGGACAGGGCGGAGCGCGTGGCGCGCGGCTCGGGCTCGGCGGGCGGGCGGCGCGGCGGCGCGCGGTCGGGCGGCGCGGCGAGCGCGGGCGCGGGCGGCGCGCGGCGGCTCAGGATCACGACGCGGTCGGCGGGCGGCGCGGCGGCGGGCCGGGCGCGGGCGCCCGCCTGGCGGGTCTGCGGCCGCGGCGCCGCCTCGGCGTCGTGCGAGCGCAGCACGCGGTCGTTGGCCGGCGGCGGCGCGTCGCGCCTCGCCTCGGCCTTCGGTCGCCGGCCGCGCGGTCGCGGCGGGCCCTCCGTCGGCGAGCTGGAGGACACCTCGTTGATCTGGATACTGACGTCGTCGCTGTCGGTCTTCGGCTCCTCCGCCGCGGACGACGGGGGGTCGACGGGCACGTCGGGAGGCAGCGTTTTCTCCAACTCGGGCTCCGGAAGCACTGTGGCCGGCTCCGGTTGGGGTTCCTCTCTCTTCTCGCCGGCCAACTCCTTCGTGACCGAGGACAGAGTGTTGACTAGCCTGGACCGTTGGAGAAGGCGAGCCATGAAGTAGGACTCGGCGGGGTTGCCGTAGTTTGCGATCGCATCGCTGTCTAGCTCGCGCTTCTCGCCGCGGTCGTCGCTGCCGGTTGAGAAGCGCCCGTCGAGGGTTGCACACGGAGGTAGGGGTGTTCTGCTACTAAAACAATATTTTTGATCAGTATAATATAACACAAGTTACACACTTTCAAATGTTCCAGAAATTCTGCCGTGCCGTGCACAAACAAATGCGTATGTCAGGATGGCAGAGTGTGAGTGTCAGTAGTATAAAACAAAACACAGTAGCCAATAAACGACGGAAAACTTAATAGAATATAGGCGTGGTAGACTTTTTAGTAATTAGCCGTTCTATAGAAGCACTCGCGACACTTGTTACATAAACTGCAAAAACGTAAGGACGTATTGCGTGTCAGAATTGCCGGGTTGTGAAATACTGATCTCTCTGTAGTCAGGACTCAGGATGGCCGAGTGTGAAAAATAGTCTTCTTATGGTTGTAGTCAATCAACATGTCTCTAGAAAAAGCGAAAACATAAAAAAACTAACCTTTCAGTGTTCTCAGTGGCAGCAGGCTTATTTCGGTCCGCATCAGAGTATTTAGTCATGATGGTGAGCCCGTTCTGCGGCACAGCCATCGTGTCGGGTTCATCCGGCGATGAGCCCGGCGTAAGCATGGAGGTCGTAAAACGTGTCAGCATGGCCGAGTTGTGAAATACTAACCTCTCTGTGGTCTCCGGCGTCGCAGGCTTATTGCTGTCGACATCCGAGTATCTAGTCATGATGGTGAGTCCGTTCTGCGGCACAGCCCTCGTGTCGGGTTCCTCCGGCGGCGGGGCCGGCGCGGGGGCCGCGGCGGGCTTGGAGCGCGCGCGCAGCACGGTGGCGCGGGGCGGCCCGGGCGGGTCCAGCATGAGCGTCACGACCGACGTGTTGTCGGCGCGCATGCGCGTGTTCGACCATCTGAGAAATATTTTTTTTTTTCTTGATAAGGGAAATATTGATGTGCCTGTAGATATTTGTTGAATATAAGGGCTCTATTTTGACTGTCTACAAAACGTGCCAAACTTGTTTGACCGGTTATATATACGCATATAATTTATAGTAAATCAAAATAATGCACGGAGCCCTATAGATCTAACCTTTTACTCTTTTGTGTACCTAAGAGCAAATTTCCTATAAACCTTATACAACAACTGGACAGTAAACAATGGAAAAGGCCCGTAAAAACTGAACGTAGATAGCATTGTTGAAAATGGTACTTTCTTTTATAAGGAATTTGACAGCCAGTTGTTGTTTTTATGTGACATTCGACAATGCCATAAACAAAATCAAATTGACAGATGCCCTCGCCATTAATTTCCTTTAGGCGGGCCAGGGCAGATTCGTATTGAGACAGTTTCGTTTTTGGGCCCGAATCTGAGTAAGCCCGACTCTGTAGAGACCAGATTCGCCATAGGTATCTTTCTGAACAAAACAATATCGACATACGACTTATGATATAGAAGTCACTTTCTTTTTAAAACAATTTCTGAGTAGGTCAGATTCGTATATGGTCCCGTGACATGACAGTAATACGTCTGATTGGTAATAAGTTGGGATCGGATTTATGCAGTTTCTTATCTCATCCGATTAGCAACGATTCGATTAAAATATTAAGCAGATTCTTTTAATGATGAATTCTGGAAATAACGCTTTCTTATTACGACAGATTTTATGTATATTTAATTTCGAAAAGGCCAGGTACAATCAGCAGATATCTGAGATACTGGCCACTTTAAGATTAAATATGATAAAGTAATTAATAGATAGTTCTTAATGACAATGTCACAATGGTTATGTGATTTTCTGACCTACTCAGAATCCGGCATTATGAGAATCTGAAGAGCTAGGAATTTGAGATCTTAATAACCTGACATCTTAGGAACTTGGATAACTAATAAAATGCTCTATACATTATCGAACTTACTCAGAATCAGAATTAAATAGAAACTGGCAACATTAGAGTCATACTTACTCAGATTTTGGCCTAAAACTCAACTGGTTTAATACGAACCCGTCTTGCCCCGCCTAAAGGATTAATTTATTTAAGCTTTATTGCACAAAATATATACAACAACGTACAAATGGCGGACGTAATGGCAAATAGGCGGGTCCAGGCGCGTTCAAGCGAGGAAATTGATTTTTTTAAATATTAAATAAATACAAACATACATACATACACACTATAAACATAAGACACACATTCATACATAGTATAAATATAATATTGATGAATATTATTTGAACTGTTTTAGGAAATGCTTATGTAACATCTGCTTGAAAGAAAACTTACTTAGAGCTTGTCTGATGTTTCGAGATTAATGTTGTAAATGTAAAATTTACCTCTCAAGAGCATGGTCCACTAAGCTTTTGGACGGGTTCAACCAGTCCCTCGGCTGGTTAGCAGAGCCCCCAACTAGTGCTGCCTCATTGTGTCTCTCCGTCGCCTGCACTAGGCTCACAGCACCCTCTGGTGATATCATGTTCCATAGACCGTCTGTTCCGAATATTAGGCACCTGGAAAAAAATGTGAGTTTGATATATCTTTAACAAAAAAAAATCTACATACTTTACAATCAATCAACTTATTTATTATAGACAACATAATGGTCCACATAATTGTTAGTTCTGAACTTAATCTACATGTTAGTTTAATCTCATTGGCCACACCATCTGTTGTAGATGCTTGTTGCGGCGCTTGTGGGTTTATGGGGCTGGGCATCGCCGTTGGTGGCTATAAAGTCCTATAGCAGCGCGACATTTCTTTCTACATCGATCGCATACTAATCGTGAGTTCGCAGGAGGTGGTAGAGCACGACGAAGACTTTTCTGCTTAAGGTGCTCCAGCCAGTCATCGTCGTGCTTTGATATCGGAATATCAAAGCACGACGATGATGATGAAATGATGAACTTTAATAGCGCGACGCCATTCCGGTCTCATTTCGGCGCGTTTCTCCCGACTGTCGGTCCGAATGCCAAAACTGTCCATGTCCCGCTTGCAGGAGTCCTTAAAACGTAAACTCTACGGAGTTGGACGCCCAACAGGTCTTTTTACGTCCGCTATCTGACCCAGCATTACTTGGCGTGGTAATCTCTCAGGGTCCATGCGATGAACGTGACCGAGCCAGCGAAGTCTTCTCTGCTTTAACATTGCAGTTAAGCTGCAGCAATGTGTTCCTGAGAGTACTACCTCGTTACTAACTTTATCTTGCCAAGTAACTCCAAGTATAGTCCTCAGGCAGCGCATATGGAAAGCGTTGAGTTTGCGTTCTTGTTTCGCGTATGTAGTCCATGTTTCTGATGCGTACAGCAATATACTTAGGACGCAGGTCTGGTATACAAGGACTTTGGTATATGTAGTGAGCGTACGGTTTCTCCATACGCGCGCGAAAAGCCTCCCAAAAATTTTGATGCTCTGCCTATCCGAGTATCTATTTCCTTGTCTAGAGATTGTGACTGGGTGGTGGTAGAGCCAAGATAGCAGAAATGGTCGACGACATCGAGTACAGCACCGTTGAACATGATTTCCGGAGACTGGTTTACGCCTTGCACCATGATGACAGTTTTCCTGGTGTTTATGCTCATTGAGAACAGTCGACAGGCTCGACCAAATCGCGTCACTAACTGAGTTCATTTTCAGAATTTGCAACTAGTGCATCATCATCCGCATACAGAAGTTCTCTAGCAATCAAGTCTAGACGCTTGTTTTTCGACTTGAGAAGACTAATATTGTACAGTTTTCCATCCTTTCTAGTATGCAGGTGTACTCCGACGTCGCACCCTTCAAAAGCAGCCAGTAGTTTACTAACGCTAATAATAAATGAATAAAAGTGATTTGCTCCTCTGGCTCATTTTGCACATAAGAGGACAATCAAACCTATTGGCTATCACGTTTAAAATGCTGTTGCCACTCCCGCGTACCCTGTCAAGCAGCGACGCAGTTTTCTTGCGCCAGACGGCATCGAAGCCATCTGTGCGCGCCTCCGCAAACATGGAAGACGCGCTGCAGAACCGCGGGAGTCTCAACAGCATCCTAAACGCATTATTGTATTGGATGCGCAGGGCATTGTAAGCACGTTGAGTATATCTAACCAACAGACTTGACGTGTACAGCGATGTACAGTAAGCCTTGAAAAGTGTAGTTTTAACTTCAACTATACATCGAGCAAATCTGCGAGCTAGCATGTTCGCTCGAACTGACAATGCCTTGCGCTCCCTCTCCATATCTACATCGTCCTCCAGGTCGTCAGTCAACAAATGCCCCAAGTACCTAAACTGTGTCACTCTTTCTAAGGGACCACCATTAACTATAACTGGCGGAAAAAAGAAAGAACATTTATTTCCCGCCCTGAACACCATGTAGCTAGTTTTATTCACATTGACAGACAGCAATAAGTTGACGGAATGCACTGACTTTACAAAACGATTTTTTTGTTATTCTAATCACTAGTTTATAATGTTGCTTTCCAAGGACCCAGAGTACATAATAGTACATTACGATACAAGTGCGAAAAATAGGAAATTCGAAACGAGTGGCGATAAATTAAAACACGACCGAAGGGAGTGTTTTAAATCGACACGAGTTGCGAATTACCTATTCGCACATGTATCGTACAACGTTTTACAGTACATATGGCCCTTTAAATGTTCGACACAGTAACATAATATGCTACTTCTCGCACTAGTGCTATAAAGTAGCCCCATATGTACTGTAAATGTTTTTATTAAACCGGTCAAGTGCGTGTCGGACTCGCTTCGGTTCCGTTCTTTCCGATTGAGGCGCGGAACCCTAATAACTATTACGTGTGCGTATATCTATAATATTAGAAAAGTACCCTAGACTTCTCCAGGATCATGTGATCCTGATGTAATAACGCATAAATGGAAAAAAATAAACATCTCAAATAATTGACAACCTCCTCCATTTTTGAATTTTGTTAAAACAAAATCACCTTGGACAATTTGAAACAGGCTGGAGCTAATTACGAATTTCGACAATAATTTGTATTGTAATAGTTGGAAACAAAATAATTTTACATGATTAGTTATTAAAATATTACTGAAGTGCAAAAGCAAATATTCCAAATAGCCACATGATATTAAAATAGAACCAAAACATCATGTTTGCAGAATGTGGTCAATGTTAGGACAAAAATAATCTAGAATAACTTAACCTAATCTAACCTGTTTAGGAAGTGGATTTTCTAGTTTTAAAAGACATAAGTTACTATGTAGAATTTTGCTAATGGAAAATAAATTAATGTTAGTAGCTTATGTTCTGTTCATGTATATGCATAACTTTACATTGTATATCATGCTCGTAATAAATAAACAACTGTTACAAAATTAAGTTTTCCAGGTAATAAGGAAAACAACATATTTTAAAGATAATAAAAAATTTATACTGTACTATGTTATATAGTTAACATATAGGTATATGTTGATTTGTTTACAGTTATGAACTAGTGTCTTTTTTGGAACTAAAAAGGATATTTGTTAGTGTCTCTTGTTTGAGACCAAGTTGAAAGATGTACAAATAGGTTGTTAGGTACTTGTAAATGTGAAGTTATCTGGAGAATAACGCTTTTAGGGTTTGCCTGTGTACATTATCATACCTTTTACTGTTGTAATGTATTTTTAATCTTTAATTTCAAGTAGCGGGTAATGCAGTTGTTTTTTTTTGTGTCAATTTCTTTACATACATATATATTTTATACAATAAAAAAGGCAGATCTGCCTGTATTTGTGCAGGTTTTTCCAGATGTCATATTTAGTAGCCAATTTAGGGGGGGCCAGGTAATATTTATAAAATTATCCTGTTATACAAATCCAGACAAAACATTATTATGCTAGGAGGCAAAAGGTGAACTTAACAAAACTCATAAGGTTTGAGCTCTTAAAGTTGCAGCTACAGCATCAGCCACGTTTAACCTTTCGAGACCTGTGGGCTCCCTGGGTAGCCAACTTCAAAAACTAATGACGGAATGTCGCTATATTTGTCCGGGTCTCGAAAGCTTAATATATATGTCGTTAATTTCGTGTGTAATATTTTGACGGTAGTCACATTAAACCAATATATAGGTAGGCTAGGTTCATTAGGTTGCTTCAGATGCTTGAGATGGGCAAACTGTCTAGAAATAGCCGATTCAGGGAACAAGTCAATAATATTCACGATTTATGGTATGCCTGGGAATTTCATGATCTGCATGATTTTACGATCGGCCGCTGAAATATATACTGCCTTGAAAATATAGGAACACACTTAACTGACTCTTGGCAGACCTTATATCATTTTAATATGGTTTAGAAATGATCAATGTGTTGCTATTGGTTTACACATTCTTACCTAAATTTAGTAGGGTCTATAGTCAGCACTCCCACATCTGGGTCCGGACTGACTATGAACTCATCATTCTGTGTATTATAACTCCATAGGTCACCTAAGGACCTGGCCACAGCCAAGAATGGGATCTCATCCATTGGGGTATTCTTCTTAATAGGTCCTTTGTGACCTTGGCGGGGTCTGTTCCATACAACTCTGGGAACTCCTGCTTTGGAGACCACTTTGCCACCGCATCTTTGGATGCGTTCCATTTCTGCTGTGGATTCAGGTTTGTGATCTGATGTTAAGGGTTTGGCAGCCCATTCCTCGCTCCCTGCAAGAAATATGTACAATCATTATTTAGAATCTTAATTTAATAGTTTTATTTAATGCCTCGGTAAAATACATATTGTTGCGATTGCAACTTATTACTATATAAAAATGTTCCCAATGCAGTAGCTAAACGCAGCCAACGGGCTTGGCTAGTATTTGGAGGCTTTTCAAAAGCACCAATAGGTGCGATCCACATCTTCTGTATCACGGCCAATTAGAAGCACCTAAATTTAAAACACCTTTTGTACTGATCACATATTGCAAGATCACTCTCTCATCATCTTCCATACTACCAACAACCAACCACTTCCTACATTTAACCATTTTGGCAATTAAACCCTTGTAACCAGTACATTGGAAAATTATAACACTTAAATGCAAGTAATAGATACTTACTTCTCTAATAAGTATACACTTATCACTACAAAGCATACCTTCTTTCTGGTAACCAAGAACAATAGCAGAATCCCCAACA
This sequence comes from Cydia pomonella, assembly GCF_033807575.1. Lineage (NCBI taxonomy): Eukaryota > Metazoa > Arthropoda > Insecta > Lepidoptera > Tortricidae > Cydia > Cydia pomonella. Next base: position 4,337,738 of record NC_084722.1, read on the forward strand.
TGGCCAATATATATTTTCCCTCGCCTTATAAAAGCTACGCTGGCCGTAGTGCCCGCAGTGCTCGGTAATCCTGTCACAGTCTTTGGCCATTTCTCTGTAAATAAAAATTTAACTTATAAGTTACACATACAAGAAATCTTTTTGATTCTTTTTTGTCTGTTTCCTATTTGCAATTACCCAAAAGTTGTAATGAAGAGATCACCATAGCAATGTACCATAATTTGTCCAGTTATTAAGATAAAAAAAAAATTATCGAGCAACAAAACCGTGGCCGGGTGGTCTAGTGGTCAGGATTTCAATTTCTAGACATGTAAGCTGAAGATGTGGGTTTGATTCCCACCTCGGCCACTGGTGGACTTCGTCACTTTTTCTATTTTAGTTTATAATTTATATAGTAATGAGCCTACTAAAAAAAAAAAAACAAAAAACATAAAAATTATTTCATTTGTTCCCTAGTTGTTACGATTAAGTGTTAAGTTGGTTTCCCTTTGCTCTAGAATAAATGGTATTGTTTTGAACCTCATAAGCACAGTATTCCAAAACTAGGTTACACTTGAGCACTAAATGTTTTACAGCCTTTGCAACTTTCACAAAAGTGGGTATCAATTTTGGTAATGGGAGCTTGGACCAATATAATATCAAACTGGCGTGACGGCTTTCACTTTGGTAATCCCACTTACATAAGCAGGAAACTGCATCCCAAAATCTGTGAATACTTGTTTGCATAGTACATGTTATCTAACAGACCCACACAAACAAAAACATCGCCTAACGACCATTTTAACATCTTTTGTTGACCCAATGTCAAACCACTCAAGACAAAAAACTCCCGCCTTTACAAGGTCACGCAAACAATTCTCTACAATCACGTAGGATTCTCATGGGAAGAATTGGCAGCAATACTTGCGCAATGGTAGTGTAGAAACACCAAAATAGTTAAAGAATAACCTCGCACTTGGACGTTTACCTAGCTCTTTCCACATGTTCAAGTGGGTCAGCATGTAACCATTCCTGATAGCTTTCAGCACGTCCTCGTCGTTGTCCGACCAGAACTGACGCTGCTTCACAATAGAGTCCATCAAGTGCTCCTTCGCGAAAGCTGCGGCCTCGCTCCCACCGTGCCCATCGTAAATTCCAAAGAAGGCATACTCCAAATCTCTCTCGTCCTCGGTTTGTTGATACGCAACGGAAAACAAATCTTCCATATACTTTCTCCCGCCTTGGCTACAATGGCCCGTCACACGTAAATTAACACCAATTGACGCAGGCATTTTACACTAGAACACTATTAACAGTTAACAAAATATTATGACTTCATTTTCAACACAAGCGTTCCTTCAGACATTTTGCATTTGCAATTACGCGACTCTCGACTGACTAACGAAAGGTCACGTGGACATATTGATCACAAGCGGACCCAGTGCCAATGCGGTTTACTATATGTTAGAAAGAGAACAATACATTTTGCTCAGTTAGCTATAAAAATAAAAGCGCCATGATATGTTTCCGCCATTTTTTAATGCGCGTCAATGTAGTATCTTATTAAGTTACACATTGTAAGTTAGCGTTCTTGAATATTTTATTATAAATATTTACACCGTATAAATTATTACAAATTTGTATTGTATTCTTAATAATACAAATTGGATCTAAACTATAAGTAATTTGTTAAATGGTAATGAATAGTTAACTGCGTTTTGTTGCTTAGTAATCATTTATAATTTTAAATTGTTGAAAATCGAAAATAGTATTGAGAAAACATATTTGTATTTTATATTAAACCTTTTTAATATGAAGTATTTTTAATTATGAAAATTAGGAAAAAGATATATTTCGATATTTAGGTTTACGTTTAGAGAGCACTTTGTTCTACTTCGCTGGGCAAGGCAAGGATGACAAAAAGTAGGCAGCATAGATGGTAGGATTCTATAGATGCGCCATACCGCGTGAGCTCATGAGGGACAGAACTGGACAGAACATACAACATACGCACTGCGACTAAATTAATAACACGTTTTAATTTTCCTGAGAACATATTTTACATAGCCTATGTAATTTGGTCGGGTTATGTGCTACCCACCAAAAACCATTCTAAATTTACGGTGGGGAATAGAAAATAATGTGAGACTGTGACAAGGACAAACAATAGTAACAATTTCTATGCTATTCCTACTGAAAGATACATAAGACTGTCCCGTTCTGTCAGTCCCCCCCCCCCTCAACCACTTATGCCTATCCATACTTATTACTTGATTCATGGTAGGTAGCGTTTTCTTTATCTGTGGCAACTTGGCGGAGTTCACCAGCTTTCACATCGATGACACAAACATAACCCTGTTTTATTTATCAAAAGAGTGTGAAAAGTAATTTTCTACTTTTTGAATTTGTTCTTTTAGTGAGACAAATCTGTAGAAAATGTCGACAGACTTTTACATACGGTATTACGTCGGTCACAGGGGAAAATTTGGTCATGAATTCCTCGAGTTTGAGTTCCGGCCCGATGGCAAACTGCGCTATGCCAACAATTCAAATTACAAGAACGACACAATGATCCGAAAAGAGGCATACCTACACCCCTGTGTAATGGAAGAACTAAAACGAATAATTGTGGATTCCGAAATAATGCATGAAGATGACCGTTTGTGGCCCCAACCCGACCGTGTTGGTAGGCAGGAGCTAGAGATTGTGATCGGAGAGGAGCATATCTCGTTCACCACGTCGAAAACTGGATCTCTGCTGGATGTTAACCAGTCTCGCGACCCTGAAGGTCTCCGCGGCTTCTATTACCTTGTGCAGGATTTGAAATGCCTTGTGTTTTCTCTCATTGGACTTCATTTTAAGATTAAGCCTATATAATTGTAACTTTAAGATTAACTGCTAAATGACTTAATAAATTTGTAAACGACTCGTAGTTGTGTTTATTACTAATTCCTGCTTATAGTAGACTGCAACCACACACAAATCTATTGAGTGTGTGGGGACATATATACATACTTAAACATATACATCGACCGACGTCGTGTCCGTTATAGAATTGTCCATGAAAACAAGATGATTTGAGGAGAATAGTGTGGGAATGCCACTGGGACAGTAACCTGCAGCTCCAACTCCAGGGAATTGGACTGAATGAATGGGACAAGTGATTGACAGCTCACCTGTTTCCGGCCGGGCATCCCTACACTACATCTACATCTGCCACATACCAAGCACTGATCTATAAAAGTTCATTACTAATGCCTGTTAAACCAAGGAATTCCAGATTCTTTCGGCCATAATTGTCAAAATGTAGATGCCTACCCACAAAGTAGATATTAAGGTCAATGTGGGTCAGACTGACATATACAATTTATTGCTGGGAAGACCATCATAGAAGAATTTGTATAAATGATTACCATGGCAGGATTCCACATAATGTTTATGCCTAATGACTGTCCCAAGTCATTAGGCATAAACATTATGACTAGTGCCAACAAAAGATACCTGGCAATATTTTTTTTGTGGCATCCTGACCAGACTATCCAGTTTTCATCCTTTTGTGTTATTATTTGACCATATGCTGGCTTTGAAGAGCAGAGGTCGTAAAGCAATTGTTAAACAATAGATTAACATTATCTTCTCTTTGTGCTGGTTAAGTGGAATGCCACCATGGTAGATGAAATGGGTATACAGTCAGAAAGGAAGAGCTTTATTCCTGCTCTCCCAACCTTCTGTACCTGGAGTGTGTGTACAAATGCAAAAGTTAAAAGTGATAAAAACCTTAATTGTAAAATGGTATAGCATTAATATTTTCTTATCTAATGAGTCTAACCTACACAGTGGCGTAGCGTGCCTTGGCGGGGCCCCGTATAAAAATTTGTTTGGGGGCCCTTAGGAAGGGTAAAGATTTCTCACAAAAACGCACGTTGGGGGCCCCTGTGGCCCGGGGGCCCCGTATAATTGATACGGCAGATACGGCGGTAGCTACGCCCCTGAACCTACACCTATCAATCAATCAAAATATGAGGTTTGTATTCATCTGCAAGCCTGAGGGTGTACCACAGAAACCAACATTTTATTTTTAGAGTTTTTTTCATGAATTTTGTGTTTTTTTCTGCTTAGAATCACAAGCTCTTTCAATCCTAATGGGGTAAAAAAATGACCTAGTTTTTTCCTATTGTGTTACCATTTCCCCATATACTTTGTATGGCGGTAACAAAAAGCAAAGTTTGAAAAACATGGAAATTGGGTCACTTTTTTTTCTCCTCTATAAGGATGAAAAGGGCTCACAATACTAACTAGAAATGAACACAGAAGTGGCAAAAAATGTCCCATAAAAAATAAAGTGGCAAAAAAAGAAACTCTTCAAGTAGAAATATTTCTACAATCCAAGCCAGTACATCTATATGCTGAGTGGCTCTGTTACATCACTGGTCACTCAAATATACAATTTCAATTCTGACAAGTCTGAATTTGAAAAAGGAAAACAACATTTTGCAATAAATCTATCAAATATATTTCTACACTAATAATTACACTTTAATTACTCCTCAATAACACTCCATGGTTTTTCAGGCCTATGTTTATCCCAAGGATAAGGCTTCTTATAAACTTCAGGCTCTTTCAACTTGATGCCCCCATTCTGAACCTCTTTGATAAGTCTCTCTATCTTCCCTCCTTTTGTGGCTTGGATGTCACAATACATTTCAGATATGCCAGCCTCTAAACACCTCTGGGCAAACACTTGGCCAACGCTGATGTAAGCACACATATCTTTTGTGCTATAAAGTTGCTTTTGGAGTGCCCAGTCAGAGGATTTCACTTCAATGACAGGACCATTGAGGTAATGGACCAACTGAGCTGTTATTGAGCGGTTACTCGAGGTGAGAATCAGTCTGTAACAATAATATTGTATTTTGAGATTTTAGAGGGACAGAATAATTTTTAGGACTTACTCTCACCATGTCTATATTACATTAAGCATTATTAAGAAGCTACTCATATTGTCGTTCTTACTTGTGCCAAAATTTTCTGCCAGGGTTATCTAAATGATATCCATCCGGTTTGCGAGCTATCCGAATCCTCTCTAGGTTTCTAGGGTTTCTGTTTACGAATTCCGCTGCAGCAGATGACGCATTCCTTGCAAAAGGAGGAACCAAGCAGAGCTTTCTTATAGAATTCATTTTAAGTAACGTATTTTAGAACCTAATTATTTATTTAAACACGAATACAGGAAAGGAAAACTGAAAACATAACCTAGTTTATTTTTGACATACGTAATATAATATAATTGCATTATTGAATTTTATTTTCTTGATGAATAGAAACAATAGAAAAACAACCTTATTACAATAACTTATAGTACATTCTTTCAAAATACATACTTAGCGTGATTAGTGTCAACGTGGTGTCAACTTGATCAGAATTGTAGCAAAATGTTGCCAGTCTAATAAATATTATCACAAAAATAACAGTTATAACAGATTATCAATGGGTTATAACGACGTTAATAGAAAAATAATTTGGCACAACACTAGCAAATATGACGTATGCTACTAGGAGTCTATCTGTTATATGTTTTATCTGTACCCTCACATACTTCTGGCCCACCCACACTTTGTTGAATTTTGATAAGAAAAATATTGGTTTGTGTTCATCGTAAGCACGTATCGTTGCCATATTTACTACAGTTATGGTTGTGCGTCGAAACAATTCGCGCTGTGAACGTGATTTCAGTTCTTTCTCTATCGTATTGTCAATGTGAAACGAGTGTTTGCTGTGGTTTCGTCAGCGGGTGTTAACATCAGAAACAGTTACGTGTTTTGCAATTAATTCGTCCGCCCACTCGACCGTCAGTAGAAGCGGGTGTACACGGCGTGCGTGATGATACTGGGTGCTAGATAGTGCAGTTGATTTGGGACAGATTCGGATATGTCGCTCCAGAAAAGTGTTAAAAGTGCCGGAGGGGATCGGAGCGAGCAGGCGGACACCACTTCTATATGTTCCTCGGTGACCACCCAGCCTGACAGGCATGGGTTTTTTGGAGGTGCTCAATACAGTCCCGAACCGTAAGTAATGTTTACATTCTTAACCAATCATAACTAGTGAGTCATAACACTGCATGTGTTATGCACATCTGTTTGAGTAGAAAAGCCATAACCCGTACATAATTGAAAAAAAAAGTTATCAGTAGTGTTTTTGTTGGTTTTATTTGAATAACAATACATACAGACTCTCACTCTAATTACAATAAATGTGAAAGTGTATGGTCAGCAGTGAAATTGCATATAGACCATTACATCCTCATTTCTTACTTTTTAGATTGTCTTGTTTCATATCTGGTCTTTGAACAATAAAACTTTCTTTGTGCAAAATTCTTAGTTATGCATTGCTGCTTGTAAACAATATGGGGATAGATAACAAATAATCATTGACTGAATATTTTTTTTCTGGACCTATTGAACTATTGTCAAATGAAAAGCTATAAATAATTTCTTCTGTTAATGTATGTTTACCTTCTGGACTTATCAAAGACATTAATCAATTATCTGTGACCCAGTTATGCCATACTCATCTTATCTATTTAGATACACTACTTGTGTTTTAGGCAACTCAAAAAAATATGTAAGACAGGAAAAATTGTCCATTGAACAATACACTGTATTATGTTTTCAAAACTTGTCAAGAGTCCATTTTAATGTCTAGATGTTCTCCTCTTCAGGTCGCAATTCTTAACCGATTCTTATGAAATTTTGTGACCAGATTCTATGAATAGATTTGTTTTGTCAATCTAGTTTTTGTAAAATTTTTGAAATATGGTAGTTGAAATATGGTAAAATTTTAAGTATGGTACGCATAAGACCGTAATTTTCAATTTCCTCATATGAGTACATTCCACTCACTTCTGATTCTATTTAACAATCATCATAGGGATAATATTAAATATTGATCACATGCCTTATTTCCAGTGTGACTAAACTGGGAATCATATTTCCAATAGCTTTGATAATGGGGCCACCTGTGCTATCAGTGAATGACAAAACAAATGACTCATAGAGGATTTTTCATTTTTTTCAAATAAAAAAGTATCAATAATGTAGTGTAAAACTACTATAACAATTTTTTTCACATCAGTGGCAAACAAACATACGGTAAGCATTCATCATAGTCTATGGACGCCTGCAACTTCAAGGGTGTTTTATGCCCACCCTTTATTAACCTATACACTCCTTTTTGAAGAATTCCATAGAAAGAATAAAATTTAATAATTATAAAATGAATACAAGAATTATAGTATTTCACATAAGTATATATTTATTTATTTTTCTATTTGGTCTTATAAGGATATAGTAATGATTTCATTTCAAGATTTATCATCTTCCTAACATTGTCCCAGCTTTTTGCCACGGCTCATGCGATCCTGGGGTCCGCTTGGCAAGAAATCCCAACAATCAGAGTAGACACTAGTTCTTATAAAAGGGACTACAATCTGGCATAACCCAGAGGCGAAACTGGGCCTTTTTGTAATTAGTCCAGTTGCCTTATGATGTTTTCCTTCGCCAAATGACATGATTAGACAAGTACATAAAAAATTGAAACATATATTTTACTAAACATGTACAATCTCCAATTTCCATGATTTCTTTACCTTTAATAAACAACTCGCTTACATGTCATATATCAATCCAGTTAGTTAGGTAACAAAGCATGTCGCAATTGCAAAAAAAACATAATGCACAAGAAAACTGAACACAACTGAGCAAAGTAGAAACCCTGTAATTGTATCACAATACACATGATAGAGGAAAAACGAATATTTCTCAATTTCCCACTCGTAATGGCGGATTGTTATCAATCTCGCTTTTTCGTGCGAGGCTATTTAAAGGAAATGTGTGATTTTAATTATTGTTACGTTCTGTTGGATGTGAGCGAAACTATTTGGTAATTGGTGCAAATGTATCTAAAACTATTAATTGGTGTAAAATTGGCTTTTTAAACAGCCTGGTTGGCCTTTAATTGGTGGTTAACTTGACTGTGAAGCCGGAAGAGTGAAATCCTGCATTTAATCTGTTGTTTTTGTAATTATTTTAATGGATTATGTTATTAGTTATTGTTTAATGCTTTCTTTTTTTATACTACGTCGGTGGCAAACAAGCATACAGCCCGCCTGATGGTAAGCAGTCTCGGTAGCTTATGGACGCCTGCAAATCGCAACCCCAGGGGTGTTACATGCGCGTTGCCGACCCTAACACCCCGCACCCTCGTTGAGCTCTAGAAACCTTACTCACCCCTTACTTACTTTTTATGCTTACATAAAAAAAATGCACTAAAAATGTTATTATGTTTTAGCAGAAATGCTGCCAGTACTCATTTTGTATATCCGAGATCTGTAAATTCTAGAAAACTTTATAGGAAAGTATTGGACGCTGTATAGCAAGTATTCAACTAGGGAGCAAATCAATTGATTTACATTTTTACGTACCTATAGTCACACTAAGTACTATAGTAATTTTTTTTTTACATTAGAATAAAGTTAAACAACCTTGACATATCATTTAGAATGTAAATTATCATATCTGATTTTATAATTGTCACATATTTGCCATGACTTATTTTTCAAAAGTGTTTTTAAATAAAAAGACACGTCAAAGCGCTTATCTTTTTGTAATGCTAATTAAACGAACTACAGCTTAATTATAAACTAAAATAGATGTCATATATTAAACTTAATGAGAAGGTGACCAAACCAACCGAACATCGAACCGGCGACTTCAGTTTACGCGGCGAATGTAATTATTGATGCTATATTTGTCTCAGAAAGAAAGCTATTCATTTTGACAATTTTATGTTTTTCAAAATTTGGTATCCAGGATGTCCCCTCCTTTATTTATTATTATAGGTAAAGATGCAAATAACAAACACACAAGATAAATGGTATGAATATATAAATCGAAAATCAACCACAGAACGCATGAGATGCATAGGAATTGTAGGAAACTTTAAAAACGAAGACCCACCAAGTCATTATGTGGACCGACAAACATTAGCAGGCACTGACTTGCATATTTAAAGAATAAAAAAGACATTATGCAAGTATTCCTTTTCTTATCATCCAGAGATACAAAATTCGACTTCAAATCTTTACGATAAGACTTATGTTAGATTGAATAGAAGGAGATAACTATAACTACGAAAATAGAAAGTGTACATCTGTTACATTACGGCCGAGGAAATTGTGAACAAATGCGTGCGATTTGTTTCTGATTACCTTGTACCTACCTGGACTTATTTATAAGTGTTACACGATGAGGTAATAACGATCATTATTGCTTGTTCAGTTCATTGCTTTGTTTACTATTAGATAATATTGAGTGTGAATTATGTATGTGAAGCTACAAAAAGGTATTATACTCCCATCCTCAAATCCACGCTCCGGGTCGTATCTGGTGCAGGGGATTTCATTGGCTATACAACGTAGAAACGCTGCTAGCTTAATGGGAACTTTTGGATTGGATCGGATGCGATTCGCGGTGGTCCTTTTTAAATGAAATGACTGTGTATTAAAAATGACGAAGCCTGTTGCGGATAGCTTTATTGTTTGTGTGCATTGACGACGCCTTTTGCTGATTTATGGTTGTACCCTCCTGACGAAGCCTGCGTTGCGGATATGAATCTGTTTATTAATGCTTAGTTATCCTCAAATTAAGTCTACTAATAATATTCTCAGTTTCGCATTTGCCCTAGGCCTGGTAGGCCCGGGAGAGGGCGGCCAGAGAGGCGGCAGTCTATAAGATGGATGCTGAGAAAGGGGCAGCTAGTACGTACAGTCAAATAATTTTAGTTCAGTACCATTTCGTACATTGTCACAGTGACAATTCATATCAAAGTCGCTAGAGACCTCATACTATTAGACCAGCCGACGTTCTTTCCACCGCGATACAACCGGCTGACGATTTCTTTAATTAACAATAGCATCTAAACTATCGTCTGACAAAATATCAAACGCCGGGAGGCGATGACAATTTTTTTTTACGGATTTCGGTGGCTGCAATTCCTCAATCCACCAACTGAGCGGCAGCTGACGTCCACGAGGGTTCATCATACATAACCGTTAACATTCGCCACTGAACTCTAGCTAGACTTTACCGGCCGTTTAATTCGAGGACGATGTTATCCCTATATCCTACTTATACCCGGTACGGCTACACCCGTTACCTACCAGCAACACGCTCGTGAGAACCCTGTAGTTCCAAGGGCCCAAACGTACGTGGACGTACTAAGACTACTAAGTACCAACATAATGACCTAAAAAACGACTTTTAATATTGACACATCATCCATTGTCGTGTCTAAGTGGCTTGGATGTTGCTATTAGAATGTTGGCGCAATGAACAAATTCTCATTAGCGGAGATGAAATAATACAGAACATTATGACATGCGATTTTAGATTATTGCTGGCTAAGCAGGAGCAACGAATTTAATCGACCGATCAAATGCCGCAATGTATTGCAAATCACATGCGATTATCAGTGACGTACCTATGGAGAGGCCATAATACTTAGTTAGGTATGTATAAAGGGGGAGGCAACGCCGCCGTATTCTGTCTGCCTCTCTTTCTCATGCATTAAACTTTTTCTACTCGTCGACGGTAATGGTTGAATTAAGATTTGGTATACCAAACTATAAATGCGTATTTTTCATGTATGGGTTCCCATTCAACTATAAGATTAATTTCGATACGCTGTAGTCAACTATACAAAAAATCATGTGCCGCCGCACTCCCATAGAAGAGACTAAACGGGCGCGGGGCGCGGGACGGGAGTCGCGCGTTTATGTCTACATTTTTGTCTACTGAGATACATTCCAATTTTCATTAATTATTTAGGTTTTATAGAAAAAAAAAATTTACATGACTCGTAGAAAAAGTGTTGTATACCATAATGATATAATCTAGCTTTTCAATCTCGTACCTTACTTACACAGCGGCTTGCGTGAGCGAATAACTCGCGAACGCGGCGCGGCGCGGCGAGGCGGCCCACGGCATTCGCGTTCGCACCGAGATCGTCCACGTAGGACACTTCCATAAGTATCAAAGGATTGATTCAAACGCGCCGCGCCGCGCCGCGCCGCGCCGCTTCGCGTTCGCTCAACTCAGCAAGCTTCGTTGCCTAAACACGGTACTCGACTGAAAAGCTCTCTATTATATCACGATTGTATAAAATACTATTGTAGTGCGAAGCCATTGGCACAGGAATTTTGTACCTATTGCCCTCTTGATTGCTCCAACTCGACTCGACCTAACGCCAGTCCGTTTGACACGCGTAATTCTAAAGCGGATGTATTGTATAGAATAACATGTGAGCTGGCACATCGCTACCGTTGTGCTACAGGCACTATCCTTAAGTTAGATCCCTGACTCCCCATTATGGACCTGAGCATCAACAGTCCTGTGATTCATAGGACCTTCAGGAGCCCCGTGACGGCACTTCAATCAGAGGGCAATTTTCCAATCGTGATACCTAGCTACATCGTATTCAATAGGACCGAACGAATTGAGAAAAATATTATTCGGTGCGTGACCGTGACCTTGCAAACAGTATATTTGTATTTGTAACCAAATAATATGATATACTAGCTCAACATACCTTTATCCGGCAATTGACATGTCAGAACCCCTAGTGTAAATTTATTCGATATCGTGGCGTGACGTACGTGTTTGCGTTAAGACTCATTATGTAAAAAATAGCGTCCTACGCCTAATGATGAAGAAAAGGAGGTAAAATGTTCTTTTCTTTGTCACCGCACCCACCTTGACACATCTCAGATTTGCCCTATGGTTGACTGGTAAGATAGACAATAGGGTATTAGACTGTATGTAAAATAAATTATTTCACACCATGTGTGCAATGAAGCACCAGATAATTATTAGAATGTGCCTTGAAAACCTAACTGTTTGAGAAACATGCAAAGAGTCGTAAACTATGCGTCGTTGAAGAGTTCCGTTCTGTTCATCATCAGCAGTTCCTCTTCATCAAATGTCACTTTTTTTAATGGAAATGCTTGACTTCTTAAAGAAAACACAGAAATCACTATACGTATGACTTTAACATTTGAAGAGTTCCCTCGATTCCTCATAGATTCTTCCATCAGATCTCGAGCTTGACAAAATTTTGCCGTGAAAACCTAATTTGCCTAACAAACATAACGAAGACGAAAAATCGTCAAGCGGGAACTAAGCGTCGTTGGGGAGTTCCATTCTGATCAGCCTCAGCAGTTCCACTTCATCCAATGTCACTTTTTTAAATGTAAATGCTTGATTTGTTGATGAAAAAAAAAAAAAACTATATGTATGCCTTTCACATTTGAAGAGTTCCCTCGATTCGTCATGGATACGAGTACCATCATCAGAACTGAGTTTTGACAAAAACGGGACAAATTTGTATATGTATAAATTCAATCAACAAAATAATTTTCAAAATCGGTTCAGAAATGACGGAGTTATGAAGTAACAAACAATAAAAAAAAACAACCGAATTGAGAACCTCCTCCTTTTGAAATCTTGACCCTTAAGACATCTATAGGAAGAAGGGCCACCCTAACTACAATTATAGGTAAAAAACTTAAGTAAGTCACCTGTTGTATGTAGTTGTGACGTGTTCGAATAGATAATACATGTTTAAAAGACACACACAAATAAAACAAATGTCTATTCGAACATTTCGAACACGTCACAACTACATACAACAGGTGACTTACTTAAGTTTTTTACCTATATTGTATTTACATTATCATTCTCACTCCGATATTCGCTAAAAGTAAAACTACATACCAACTTTATTTGTGCAGGTGCTAATTTAATATTCTCGCACAATTTCAAGGTAAATAAAATTCTCGATGACTAACGTTTCCTTTTTTTATTTTTCTTGGCGTGTTTCTAATTTCCGATACTGGAAAAGCGTCACTGATATGGAGGTACTTTATTTATGTAATCCAACAAACAAGATCGTCCTGAATTTAAGGCCCCGTTGATTCGTGTTCTTCCCTCACTCTTACTGAGCGCAAGGAGACATGCGTTATGCTTACTCTTTTAATCGAACGTGAAGAACTTGAGGATTTTTTTTATATTTTTTAGTATTTTTAGGATTTAGAAACAGCGCGCCAAGCGGAATGTTTTGGAAACTCAAAATCCCATACAAAATCTTATACCTTCAAACGAGCAATTCTTGTATATATATTATATTTCTGTGATCTCGGAAACGGCTCTAACGATTTCGCTGAAATTTGGTATATGGGGTTTTTTGGGGGTATACAGTCTATCTAGATTAGTCTTATGTTTGGGAAAACGCGTGTTTTCGAGTTTTCATACGTTTTTCTTTCGACGCAGAATATGGTCGCTAATTTCGTATTGCCGGCCACTGTCCGTCTGGTCCAGCGACTGCTAAACCAGTGTTACGGGTCCGAATCTCGCCCGGTGACTAACTTTTGTTTTTTTTTTATATGTTCAAGCTTATATATAATTTTTTAATTTATATTGTTTTAGACAAGTTTAATTTAGTAAAAAAATGTAGTTAAGATTATCACCTATACACCACCACCACCACCACCACCATACCACCATACACACCACCATATTACAATAAATAGTTATAACCGAGCAAAGCTCGGTCGCCCAGGTACTGAGACTTAACGCAAACGCGTACGTCACGTTACGCAATCGAATAAGTTTACTCTAGGGGTACAGGCCGCGTCCACGGCTTGTTATTATTATCCATAAAGGTTCAAATACCTCCAGCCTTCGGATCTCAACATTCTCAACCCACAAATCAAATCAAGCTAGCACGATATTTTCTCTTTTTGACCTATCCTACGTTCCTACGTTCGTTAGAAACTTACTCTTATCAAAGAGAATTTGAAATAGAGGTGGATTGTAAAAAAGGTGGTGGCGCCACTTTTTGATACCTAACAAATTTAACTCATATCAGTGAAAGAATAAGGATCAAAGTCAAATGGCGTTCTAAAAGTTTTAATCAGGTGTCGAAAGATGGCAGTAAATTTACTGTAGCTACAAAGTTTTCTTTGACAATCCACCTCTATTTCAAACATTTCAAATTCTCTTTGCTCTTATTCACAATCAGTATGTATAGCTTCGTTTCAGAATCATATCATACGCTTTCTCTCAGCTGTAACTATAATAGTGCAATTAAAACAAAATCTGTATTTATATCAAATCGTAAAATTACAAACTATCCACACATTCAAAAATCAAACGTGTCTCCATACTAAACGGTTTAATTTCGCTTGGAACGAACTCATTGCCAAACCACGTTATCACCGACGATTGCTCTGTATAAAGCTTTGTATCTAATTAGTGAAACGGCCATTTGGAAATGGACCGTATGCTATAACCTTAAGAGTGATTTTTACACTCTTTTATAAATCGCAAAAATATTAACCAAATTAGTTTAATTTAAAATTGCAAACATGATTCTTAATTTGATTAGTTAAGTCGTAAAATACCTCACTATGCATTTCATATCTTTTAAATTAATTGATTTCGCATTTGCCGTTACTAAATAGAAATACTAAGACGCGCAAAGTAGTGATAAATATTGGTACTCGGAAAATTGAAAGTGTTGTAGGACGGCGCCATATTTTCTGTGGTGACTGGATCTTGGAGTGGATTGTCCAAAGTTAGCACACAGGCGCACGGTAATCTAGATACTGCATGAAGTATGGGGCCGCACAGCGCCATCTACATACTTCAATTACAATTACTTTATTCGTCGAACATAGGTGTATACAACATGGTATTGCATGAAGATTATATATTTGCTTGTTCCACTAAGTCGTATCCAAGGGAATACTAAATTATGTTTCATTGATAATATCAATTAGCATGTACCACATAATTAAAACTTCCAGTAATGTCACTATAAAATAATAAGAATAAGTTTCTTTTTAAGTTTTTTTTATTGTGCCAACTCAAAGCCGACAACTGGCAGGAAGTGGCACAGGATCGGGACAGGTGGCATTCTCTCGTTTTGGAGGCCAAGACCCTCTTTGGATCACTGCGCCACAATAGTTAGTTAGTTAGTTAGTTCTTTTTCCAATTTCCAAATAAAATAATAATAATTTATGTATTAATCAGTTAAAGTTTACAGTAAGAAATTAATTACAGGAGTAGAAAGCCCTTCTGGAAAAAAATTCTTTGGCAGTACCGAGAACGCTTTTTGACAAGAGAGCAGTTTTTGATGGAAGAGCATAGCACAGACCATGTGTTGCAAACGATGACTGTTTAAGGGTCGAAAAAAATCTGGAAGTTTTTTTTACAAAAATTACTAATTCATAGATATACATACAAGGAAGTGTTAACATTTTCAAAACGAAATATGGCTTGCATGATACTGTGGGCAGTATTTCAGTCGGATACAAAAAAAATACTATATTATGCATCTCAATAATCTTTGTCTATTGCTCAAACTATGTAATTTTTTGCTACAATATGCAATGGTACTTGTATTGTAAGTTATGTAGTTATCGTAACGTGTTATCGGCCGATCTAAACTTGCATGCATAGTCAATATGTTAATTTTTGTATCGCGGTAATGATCATTCCCTTGTGAAACCTGCATACGATGTAGGAATATGTTAATTGTGCATTGAATTGCATAGCAATATACCGTAAAACTAAATTTGTCTACCCAAGTCCAGTAGTTCCACAAGTTCTTTAATATTTTTTTATACCACGCCGGTGGCAAACAAGCATACGGCCCGCCTGATGGTAAGCACCGTAGCCTATGGAAGCCTGCAACTTCAGAGGTGTTACATGCGCGTTTCCGACCCTATAAGAATCTGTGCACTTTTTTGAAGAACCCCGTACTGTATATAGACCCTCGGGAAAACCTAGGCAGGAAGCTCATTCCACAGCCGAGCCGGAGCGTCCGCGGGAGGAAATTCGTCTTAAACTGCACAGTGCGCGACCATTTAGGCATTTTTTTATTTATTAAATATTAACACACATATTCTTTTTAGTGTTGCCTGAGTAGTTCCATCATGTTATATAACATCGTGTGACAGGGACAGCATAATAGTGTTCATAATGTTTTGAGAATATCATTAGAACTGTGTCATTCAAATAATATTTTACACCTGAACGAAAATACTTGAGTTTTGGACCATATTTGCCATTTGGTGGGTTTTACCGTTGAGTAGGTAGGTCAAAATAGTTTTTGATGCCTAAAATCTTGTCCCTTTTCAAATTGAAATCAATTTCTAACGCAAAAAAAAAACATGAGAAAGTTATACTTATTTTAAAATTTTATACAATTAACTTACAATGTAATACATAACATTTAATAAAACTCTTTATTTTAGGTAACTCTGATACTTAATTACTTCTGTCTGCGTTACCATTCTGCCCCAAAGATAGAGCATAATTTGTAAAATGAAATAAAATACAGTAATATTTATTTAAAAAACTTGGACTCCAAAAGTTTCTTGTTTATTTTTTATCTCTCGAAATAAAATTTGTACACAATTTCTATTAAGCATTAAAAACTATTTCGGCCTGAGTACCTACGTAGATTGTAGGTTGACCTATAGGCATTTTTATTACTAGGGATCCCTTCCACGAATGCTACAAGTTGATTAGAATTAGAACCCACTAAATTTTACAGTTTGTCTTACTACTAGTCTAAATACGAGTACGGTACTAGACGGTGCGGTACATTTGTCCCAGCCACCATGGGTTAGCATTTTTCAGGTCAAATTTCATCAAATTAGGTTCAGTGATAAAAAATATTTAGCAGTGAAAAGGCAAAAGACAGATAATTTCTCATTTACGAGTACATATAATAATAGTATAGATTGAATAACTCCAAAGTATTGCGGCCTCATCTTTGAAAAGAGATCTCTATTCGAATAAATTCCATTTAAATCTCTGCAAATGATTAGGTTAATGTAAGCATTTATTTAAAGCAACGGATTAGTTTAGGTACAGCGGGTAGGTAGTTAGATGTAGGTATATACATGTACACACCAGTAAAGCCAACATCTTGATGCTAAGTAGTTAGCATTCAGTGGGCGTGTGAACGACCGAAGGGTCACGGAGAGCGACTTTTCGATGATATAACTCGGCCTACTTGCTAAACGGTGTAGGTCCAGATTAGTTTGGTGACACTAGGGAACTCGAGAGTCTTCACCTAATGCTAAATAGTTAGCATTCAGTGGGCGTATGATAGAAGGGTCATGGAGAGCGCCTTTTCGATGACATAACTAAAGCCTAGGAAACGAATCAAGATTCTAAAACTCCATTCAGAAGGTTCAGACCTTAACCTTTTAAACGCTTTCTCTCTCGCATTAAAATGTGGCATAAGTACATGCCAACATCTCAACTAGTGAGAAACGAATTTAAACACTTATCTGTCAACAGTAAATTTGCTTTGACAGCGTCTGCCATGACCCCTTTAGTGGTCGTTGGCGTGGTGGGCACGACAGCACACGACCACTTTAGTGGCTCTTGGCGTTCAAAGGGTTAAGTACATGTAGGTACTTACATATAGTACAGTCAAGTTCAAAAATATGGGTCCACGCAACTTACACAAAAATATGTCCCATAGCTCTTAATTCGCCGACATAACTTCTGTGCACCCATATTTTTATACTGTACACACCAGTAAAGGTAACATTTTGAAGTAGTTGACATTCAGTAGGCATGTTTCAGAACGGCTTTTCGATGATATAACTCGGCCTACTTGCTACACGGCCTAGCCTAGGTGACCTAGGTCTAGCGTGCCGGCGCTAGGGAACGAGTCTTAAGAAGATGTTTCATTCAGTTATACGAGGCTGCCTTTACTAATCCTTTAACGTTCAAAATTATTAAAAATACACGATACAAACCTCATCGCCCCCTTAAAGTACTAAAAATTCTTCATTAAGAAAAAATACAAAATGATGTCGTATTATATTAAGTAATATCTAAGTGGGCCCTATATAAGGTTAAATAGTATTTTTAAATGAATGGTAAAAGGAGGAGGTTCACTATTCGTATGAATCTCTGTTTTTAGGGTTCTGTACCCAAAGGGTAAAAATACTCTGCTATCCGTCCGTGTGTCACCAGGCTGTATCTCATGAACCGTGATAGTTATACACTTGAAATGTTCACAGATGATGTTTTCTATTGCCGCTATACTAACAAATAGTAAAAAAAAACGTGCTTCCATACAACAGACATGATAAATAATACTTTACTTAGAGATAATCTTTTTGACGACCTGTCTGGCCTCGTGGGTAGTGATCCTGCCTATGAAGCCGATGGTCCCGGGTTCAAATCCTGGTAAGGGCATTTATTCGTGTGATGAGCATGGATATTTGTTCCTGAGTCATGGGTGTTTTCTAATTCAAGTATTTGTAAATATTTATATATTATATATATCGTTGTCTAAGTACCCTCAACACAAGCCTTATTGAGCTTACTGTGGGACTTAGACAATTTGTGTAATAATGTCCTATAATATTTAATCTGATTGAAATTTATTGTGCGCCTGCTCCCTTCACGTTTCTCAACGTTAGATGAACGTGTGGGGCACAAGGTCCTGCATTTTCTCATGAGATTCCGGTACTTAGTTGACAGTGGAGTTGTTTTTGCAATCTGAGATTATGGTTCCAAAGTGTAGACATAGGTTTTAAAGTTGTCTGTACAATGCCAAATTCGGTTTTAAATTATAGGGAAAAATTAATTGAAAAATGAAGTTTTTTTGCTTTAAAATACAATTAGAAAAGGTTGGAGTTTCCTAGTAAGTATAAAAATACGTGTAAGAGACCAAGTAGGAAATTTAGGCCACCGTCTTAAGACTGCATCTTTCGTCCAGTGGCGCCCTCATTAATGTAATAGAATATTTTTTTTTACCTTTATTGCACAATAGAAAACCTTACAGTACAAAAGGCGGACTTAATACCATGAGGCATTCTCTACCAGTCAACCTTTAGGCAAAGCAGAGAGATTGTGGGCGGTGCTACTGCTACTTAATGGTGTTAATGTTGTTGTCCTACTTATTCCACCATTTTTGATCTATGTGAGATAGCTTTATATTACTTACTTTGGATAAAAGTGGCCCCCACTTGCCGCTCAGTTGATGAAGCAAACTAAGCGAAGTAAAACTATGTGACAGACCAAAAGTTGGGGAATCAGTAGGACTACAACATGAATATACTCCCTGATACATTCCATGGATTTTACAGAAATGGATTGGTTTATTAGAAAACACAATTCTATAATGAGGGCACTGGACGGTCGATAGCCTCTTAAAATGCGGACGAAGACCTAATTACGTGGGTAGCACACCCAAAAGTAATTTAATTTCATTAAGGCCAATACGTATCAGATGCATACACACCGCTCCGGCTCTGCGTCACACGCGTGTGTACATTCTGGTTGTAATGTATCTAATGTATGGAATTATACATCATATGAAAAAACGCTTGCATTGCAGGCCCTTTTCCGGGATTATAATGTGGGAGTGCAGGGTTATAATTATAACTACGAACTACTGCGGTCTTCATAGATTTGCTTCCATCGCTCAAATATGCAAGAAACTTAGAGATGCAAATGGAAGTTTTTCGAATATAGATTTTAGCGGGCTACCCAAAGAGTAAAGTATAAAGTATAATAACCTATACCGTATTGAATAGATAATATGCTATTCATCCCGTAGACCCGTACTTTACGTTATTATTGAATTCAATTCAATCATTATTTTGGAGTACCAGGGGGCCTACAGCGAAAATCGAAATTCGCAAATTACGGGGATCTTTCTCTTTTACTCTCACTAAGACATAGTTAGAGTGACAGAGAAAAATCCCGCAATTGACGAACTTCGACTTTCGCGGTTATAGCCCAGAACTCCATAGAGGTGTTAGTTACATACTTAAATCTAGGCTGATAAACAATGTACATATATTATTAGATGTTATTTAGTTATTGTAATGTCTATTAAGAAACTCGATCAGATCCAGTTTTAACATTGAACAGTGTGTCCAATTTGCACATACCGCTGGCAATGGGTAATCAATACGCAATCAGTTCCGCTCGTTCTAATTCGTAGTGCAATTCTCACTGAGTAATGGGTTTGCCGACCTCAGGCCCAAGGTTAGCCCCATAAGGATACTTCCAAGACAGACTTATACATTACTTGCATTTATCTGTCAATTCCGCGCGTTTTACTCACTAATCTACGTTTCGACTCTCCTCGTTTGGTCTCTTTTGGCGGCTTTAACCGGTTGTTCTAATTCGTAGTGCAATCGCTGAGAAATGGGTTTGCCGACCTCAGGCACTAGGTTAGCCCCATAATTATACTTCTGAGACAGACTTATACTTTACTTTTATTTATCTGTCTATTCCGCGCGTTTTACTCACTATATATGCTTCTTTCCTCGTTTGGTCTCTTTTGGAGGCTTTAACCGGTTGTTCTAATTCGTAGTGCAATTCTAGCTGAGAAATGGGTTTGCCGACCTCAGGCACTTGGTTAGCCCCATAATGATACTTCTGAGACAGACCCATACGTTACTTTTTTATGTATCTATTGGGCTTTACAGACGGGTCCGATTTATCAACACAGCAGTGACGGAAGTAATGTGAGAATGGCAAAAAGAAGGGACCTAGTCTAGTTGGTATACGAGTTGCCGTTGATAAATAAAAACGGAATCAGGATCCAGTAAAAATTGATATATTTATAGAGCTTTTGCAAGTTCCTACTCACGTCCACTGTTCTACTCTCATCGGTCGGTCCATTAATAAAAAATAAAAAAAAGGCTAGGAAAATTAACGAAATTGACACTGTAAAGGGGTGCCACTCACGTTAAAATTAAATTAAAATTAAGTATAAAATTAAAATTGCATTGGCAGGTCCTGTTTCTGATTCAGGTTAGTCTGAAATGAAAGGCTTTCTTAAACTGATCCTTCTAAATAACAGAATTCCCATCGGCTCGCCTATTTTTACCCAACTACGTGTGCGACTACGGAGCAAAAGGAGGGCAGCAGGAAGGGTTCATTTGAATATTGAATGAAGCATATTATTTTACAGGCGTTCCAGAGAAAAGGTTAACCAAATTATGCAGTACTCTGGGACAAATATGTAGTGCGGATATTTTCGTCGCCCTACCACTGTTTGATGTCAACTTAATGCTTGCAATTAAATTTGGCTGCCGCCCAGCAGATAGTTTTGATTAGCCAGCTTGAGCACTACTTATTCAAAAACCTGTTTTGATTCATCGCTAAATAACCTCGTCAAACCTATTCTTAAATAACAATAGTGTTATTTAAGCATTGTTTACTGTTTACTGTACTTTACTTACCTATGAATGTGTACCTTACTCATAGGTTTGCACTGAATAATATGCGTCTACATTTACCTATAGGTAGTGCGTTTATTCACCTTCTTACACAGACGATAAAAAATGTTTCATATTTGTGACTTACGTTTTTAAGGTGACTTCAAGCTACAAAGCCGTAATAGGCAGTTTTTAGTTAAAGTTGCCTTCACACAGTATTTTTCCCTCTATTTTTAAACAAACAACTTTAATCTTATCTTATTCTTTTGTTTATTTTATCTTAGGATCGCTATCGAAGGACATTGTTTTTCTGATCATCTCCATCCATAAAAGTAGTAACGAACCCTCGAGTAGCTTCTAAGTAGGAATGCTCCCGGCACTGGTTTTCTATACAAATACAGTACCGGAACCGGGAATTACCGGGAGCATTCCCTACTTCTAAGTATACAGTAGTTCATATATTAAATTTTTCGTCCATGGCGCTAAATTAAGTGTTTTCTTTGTTACAGTAAAAGGACAGTGTCTCCCAGCACGATCCTAAAACGCGAGCAGAAATGGCTGCGCATGCTCAATAAGTGGGAGGCCTTCATGAGCAAGAACTACAAGAAAGTGCGGGAGAGATGCAGAAAAGGTGAAACATGTCACATTATCTAGTAGGCCTACGATGCCCACGCTTACGATGGTGCGCCTTTATCATGTCATACACTTTCTTAAAATATGTAAGTATCGTCACAAAATAAAATAGTACTACCGTACAGAAATTACACTTCCTACAAAACCGAAGCTTGAGAGCGATTCAGGGACGAATCATGCTGTCCCTTTGTAATGTATGGCACTATCCCTTTCGGCTATATATGGATTATATGGTTGTCAAAATTCGTATTATCTGTGGTCGTGCACGCATAGGTCGTCAAATTGTGCCAACCATAATAATTACTCGGAGCAATGCTGAGCCAGACGGAGCTGAGAATGTCGGAAAGGAGTGTCGCTCCACTGCTATCATGTCATGACACAATATACGATAAACCCATCCTATCCGTTCAAATTCGACATCTACAGAACACATAGTGTATGTCTATCATAAAAACCCACCCCGTGATTTGAAAAATTCGTAAATACGAGTACATGGAGCGTATGCTATAGACATGGAATGGAAGACACTGAGATGTTACAAGATTCTGGATTAAGCTTTAATTTCCTCGGTGGGTCTGAGCAGTAAAGACGTCATCAGATATATCGGACCAGCCAAGGTGTTAAAAAATATCTGAACATGCAGTTTATGTTTTAATAATAAGCGCTTTGCTCAGATGGTTTTCCCGAGGGTCTACAGTATGAGGTTCTTCAAAAAAGGACTGTACAGATTTTTAAAGGGTCGGCAACGCGCATGTAACACCTCTGGAGTTGCAGGCGTCCATAGGCTACGGTGACTGCTTACCATCAGGCGGGC
This sequence comes from Cydia pomonella, assembly GCF_033807575.1. Classification (NCBI taxonomy): domain Eukaryota; kingdom Metazoa; phylum Arthropoda; class Insecta; order Lepidoptera; family Tortricidae; genus Cydia; species Cydia pomonella. Next base: position 4,360,489 of record NC_084722.1, read on the forward strand.
CGTATGCTTGCTTGCCACCGTCGTGGTATAAAAAAAAAAAGATATTTTTGAACACCTGGGCCGCTGCGATATATATGATGGCGAATGCACTAATAATTATGTAAGGGCTACTTATTTCTTAGATCGCTAGTTATTTAGGTATTATTCTCACTACTACTAATTAATATGAATCGTTATTTTGTTTGTTTGTTTGTTGCCTATTTGCGTTTGCCTTGAATGCGCTAGAGTTGTTATCCGGATCCGGATACAGTGATTGAAGAAAATTCCTCAGCGAAACTGGCGCTCGACTTGTATTCTGCACATCCTGTACATCTGAGGTCAAATATATTACATATGAGAACTTGCCAGTACCTCTCTAACTAGACTTTGTCTGAATAGAAGTCGATAGTAGTAGGGGAGTGGTCTACTAAAAACTGAAATAAATGTCATATATGAAACAAAAAGTGACTAAGGCTTTCACCTCCTCAGTGGAGTGTTAATCACTGGACTTGGTTCGGATAGGGGGTAAGAACCATGATACTCTTCTACCCTGGAGGTGGCTAAAGGGATCCATAAAACCTTAAGTACCTGCATATATGAGGGGGAAATTCTACCCATGGCACTGTGACCCAAGTTACTGAACAATTTTAGGCATCTGCCGCGACTGCAGAGGACGCTGCTTCGATCCCAGTCTTGGGCACTGGAGGCTTAGGTCACTTTTTCTTTCATATATGACATTTATTTCAGTTTTTAATTTACATAGTAGTATTTCTACTTAAAGTTAATATATTTTTATTAAACAGTGTTTTAAATCGACACGAGTTGTGAATTACCTATTCGCACATGTATCGTACAACGTTTTACAGTACATATGGCCCCTTAAATATTCGACATAGTAACGTAATATACTAATTTTCGCACTAGTGCGGTAAAGTAGCACCATATGTACTGTAAATATCTTTTTAGCCTCTTCTGATGTCGGTACAGCTAAGATTCTCTGAAATCATCCAATCTATTTACCTTGAGGGCAATTAGTAACGCTTGTCTATCGTTTTCATTCCGTGCACATTCCGTCAAAATATGTTGCACATCTTCCATAGAACCGCAAACTTCGCAATTTGGGGATGGTTCTTTTCTCATCAAGTAAGCAAACTTTTTTGACGGAATATGCCCGGAACGCAATCTTAAACATATCTTAATGGATAATTGATCTTATAAATTAATTTTTAACAAGCATAAACGTCTGCGAACGATGCTATTAAGCTTAGAATAAATTTAAAGGTGGCAAAATTACTGCCTTGGGTGAGACTTGATCCAGAGGCCGCGAGTCCAAGTCTCACCCAAGGCAGTAATTTTCCACTTTTAAATTTATTCTGACCTTAATTGATCTTATATTCTACTTCAGGTTAAAAGTTTTCTGTGGCCAAATGTGTTTCGTTCCTTACGTTCTAATTGTTGTAGTTTTACAAGATAGAATATATACAACTGTATGCTGAATATTTTCGGAAGTTTTTATATTCTAACGGTTAAAGAAGTGATAGATGTAATCGTTTCCTTAGCGTACCGTTCGATTAATATCCGGGGACTCTAAATTCCCCTAGGGAAGCCATTCAACGGTTTTCTGTATTTAACATTTCTGTATTCCACTTTGTGTCTTAACAATAGGAAGTGTACGAGTATTATAACAATTGGTGTCAGTATAAGGAAACGTTTGAAATGAAATGCAAACGTATATATATTTTATGTATACAAATTGAGTTATGCTAACATTGGAGTTGATCGGAATACAGCGTTATTGTTAAGAGAGTAAAATTAGATCATGTTTTCGCCGGCTTAGGAGCTTTCGCTATGAAGCAGGAGGTTCGAATTTTGGTAGTGGTCACTTAGTTGCGTGTTTATCACGAATATTTGTTTCTTAGTTATGGGTGTTTTCTATGTATATATGTATTTACATGACATCTAGTAACCACAACACCAGCCTTATTCCGCTTACTGTGGTATTAGGTCGGTTTGTGAAAGATTGTCCTTTAATATGTATTTATTTATTTTAGTTATAATTCTTCTTAAGATTATAAAACATCGACTTTTTATTAGTAATTGTCAAAGAATCATATATAACTTAAACAATAATTTGTACTCCAGGTATACCAGCATCAGTCCGTCCCAGAGCGTGGCTCTACCTCTGCGGCGGCGAACTCCTCATGAAGAAACACCCCACAGAGTACGAGGAGCTGCTGGCGGCGCCCGGCGACCCGAAATGTATGGATGACATCAGGAAGGACCTACACCGACAGTTCCCCTACCATGAGATGTTCATCAGGGAAGAAGGACCTGGGTAAGAGACTCCACTCCAAGTATACCAACAGCAGTCCCAGAGCGTAGCTTTACCTCTGCGGCGGCGAACTGCTCATCAAGAAGCACCCCACAGAGACATCAGGAAGGACCTGCACAGACAGTTCCCCTACCGTGAGATGTTCAACAGAGAAGAAGGATCTAGGTAAGGAGCTTTTTATAAAACAAATTCAACATCAAAAAAATCTTGGTACGTTTCAGTTCTGCTTTCTCATACTAAGCGAGAAAGGTTTTACAACAAGGTGCATTTTCAATGTTACATTCAACCTTGATATGCTCTTGTATTAAATCCATAAAATGCAAGAATATATGGGATTGTACTAATCTCTTTATAAAGAGTATGAAATAAGACTACGATAACCGGTGCCTTTGAAAGTACAATTAAATTTTGATGTCCAAGTTAATAAACACGTACAGAACATATTTCTATCAATTTTTATCAAATCCGCAAACTTTGAAATCCATTTACGACGCAGAGGCAAAATGAACTTTACGTTTATCAAGATAGTGCTTAAAATAAAATGGCAAGAACTATCTCTAAAGGTTGTTAAATTTTGCAGTATAAGACTAATGTACTGCGCTGATTGCATTCCGTAAGTGTGAATTTGGCAATTAAAATTGTTGCGTAGCGCATTTGGCAATCGAAAATTAGTGTCTGATATTTACGGTTTCTGAAATTTGTGTCCTATCTTGTATAGAATAGGGATTCAATTAGATTTTAATTTTAAGAAAAGTTAAGTTTCTATTAATAAATAAATAAATAATAAATATTATAGGACATTATTACACAAATTGACTAACTCCCACAGTAAGCTCAATAAGGCATGTGTTGAGGAAAGAGGGTAGACAACGATATATATAATATATAAATATTTATAAATACTTAAATACATAGAAAACACCCATGACTCAGGCACAAATATCCATGCTCATCACACGAATAAATGCCCTTACCAGGATTTGAATCCGGGACCATTGGCTTCGTAGTTCACTACCCACTGGGCCAAACTGGTCGTCAAAATAGTCTATTAATAGATTGTGAATAATGATTTTGGGCTATAATATAGAACATAGTTTAGAGCAAAGTTGTTAAATTAAGAACACAGCACAAAATTGAGCCGTTTATGAATCAAATTGAAAACAAGAGGCTACTTTCGCGCGTTGTGTTTTGCGTCAATGAAAAGATCTAAAAAAAAACCTTTAAAATAAGTTTCAGAGTCATTGTAGTCCAGGGTCCCCAGCGGTCGGTTCTCCATACAAACGTAGTTACGCTCTCATATTAAAACGACTAGCTGGATTGCTCTGAAACGTTGTTCTTACAATATGATAAGGTATATCTAGTCTGTAATTCGTTTCTGTAGCTTCAGATACCATGGTTAAAAAAATACAACAAATTTAAACTTTTCATAAGAAACTTGTTTTTGCTCTATTTCGTTTGTTTTATAAACTGGAGCTGTATAAACAAATGAAAGGACTAGATACACCTTATGTCGTCATATGTGCGAAGTTTCATTACAATCCAACACGTAGTTTAAAATGAGAACGAAACTTCGTTTGTTTGAAGGTAAAATTTGTAGCTTGCCGGGACTCTTTAACCTTAAAATTCGATTTCAATTTGTTATTTTAACCTTTCGAGACCCGGACAAATATAGCGACATTCCATCATTGGTTTCTGAAGCTGGCTACGCAGGGAGCCCAAGGGTCTCGAAAGGTTAAAAGGAACTCAGGACTTTATATATAAATTAGAGGTTATATATAAATTTATGAATTCTTAGTTATAAAATAATGCATTTTTTTTTATTCTGACGGGACAAAACCGTGTGGTATTTACCGGCGCTGTGCTGAGTCACAAATCGCAATTGTATCAACACGGCCATTAATATTTTAGACGTCATATAATTCCGTGGTCGGAACGGAATCCCCGTTGACAAGCCCAAAACCGTGAAATATCCCCGTAAATAACTTGAGTAAAAACTGGGTACTTCCCGACAGGATTGTTTCGTTAGTAAACTGTGATTGTCAGACTTTGACTATCATTCTGCGTTTATAATAAATTTTAGAAGCATTTGCCGCGCGATAACGTTGATAATTGATCAACATATTTTTTTCCTTTCAGGCAACAAGAGCTCTTCTCTGTTCTGAAGGCGTACTCCGTGTTCAACCCGAAGGTCGGCTACTTCCAGGCGCAGGCGCCCGTGGCGGCCTTCCTGCTCATGCACATGCCCGCGGTCCAGGCCTTCTGGTGCCTCGTCAGCATCAGCGACAAATATCTCAGCGGTTATTATAACCCTGGTTTAGAGGTTGGTTTGGTTGTCATCCTCATTTCAAGGCCTTAATTTTGGCCTACCTCGAACATCGATAACAGAGTCCGTCTAAGCAAATTTTGCTTTGCACGTATTTGAATAGAACAAAATGAAATAGTGTACAAACATCATATTTTCATAGAAGTTTGACATTAATGATGCAAATCCACACTTTTAGTTCATAACTGGATCCAACGTGAATGACACAATCACACATATTTAAGTAATAAAGAAACAAATAGAGGAACGGATGAAACAGATGATTTAAGCAGTGTCATTTACGCTACATTTGCTAATAAATTTGTGTCCGCATTTTTATTAACTGAACTAGAGAATGTTATTGTAGACATCTTGCAAATAAGAATAGAATAGTAGATAATTAGTCCTTCCCACGTTTAAGCTATAGGCGACTATTTCATCTGGAATATTTTGTATATCCCAACTGCAAGCCCATAATATACTACACATAAAACAGGCATATTTTACTCTCATTATTCCTTACTATGTCGTTTTTAGCTAAAACTAGTCGTCGATTACTTAAAAGATAATTGACAGTCTTCAACTGCCTCTCATAGCTAAACCGTGGAATGACCGGTCGCCCGTGGTATTTTCCGACCGATACGACCTTGAAGGTTGTTCAAGAAAAGAGCGTACCATCTTAAAGGCCGTCCCAACCGGCCGGTGTTGCAGTTGTCCATGTTCGACGGTTATTCCTCACCATCAGGCGATTAGTCTGTTCGTTTGGCTCCTGCATCACAAAAAAAAACGACAATTAAGGACTCCTAACTTCCAGGTATTACAACGAGACGGCGACATCCTGCACGCGCTCCTCCGCCGCACGGCTCCCGCCGTCCATCGCCACCTCGTCAAGCACAAAGTAGAACCCGTTCTATACGCTACGGAATGGTTCCTATGTGCCCTGACACGCACGTTGCCTTGGGACAGCCTCCTGCGTGTCTGGGACTGCTTCCTTTGTGAAGGAGTCAAGGTAAAGGCAATTAAGTGTTGTTAGGACAGTATATGAGAAAGAGGCGGTAGGTACAATTGGTGCCGAACCAGGATGATACACGTTGGTATGAGTTTTTAGTATGAAATAAATATATATAGTATCAAAGCTACCTCGTTAAGCTCAACTATGCCTGTGCTGTATGCCACGGAACAGTTCATGTGTGGCCTGACTCGGACGTTGTCATGGGACAGTCTGTTACGAGTGTGGGACAGCGTTTTATGTGAAGGTCATAAAGGGGCCAGGATTGTAAAGCTCATTAGGGATTATCTATTAATTGGTTCAAACGTTTAAGGTAGGAAATGTGACAAGGGGAACGGGGTTTCTCAAATTTTGTGAAATTGTTCTGATATTTTTATTCGCTGTACAGTTAAATAATTACTTTTTACTATGGTAATCGTTTTTATTCATCTTATCTTTATTCCTAATGGGTATCGTTTTATAAATTTTCAAATATTGTTTTTATAAAAAAACATGTAATATAATTGCCAAGTTTTTTCTGTCGCCTTCATAAATTCTTCGTCGTAAGTTTTAAGATAAGTCATTTATAATGTAAGAATCTTTTCTCTAAACTTTCTCGTAACTTTCTTTTTCCAGGTTCTATTCAAAGCGGCCTTAGTGATCCTCGCGGGCGCGCTGGGCCCCGCCAAGGTGCGCAAGCGCGCCGCCGGGCTGTGCGAGACGCTGGAGGCGCTGCGCCACCCGCCCGAGGCCGTGCTGGCCGAGAAGTACCTCATGTACCACATGCAGCGGCTCGGCCTCACGGAGGAGGACTTCGAGTTCGAGCACCAGAGGCAGACTGCGCGCCGGCGGGCGCTGTCTAATAGGAGGTTCGTTTATACTACGATATAGTTTGGTTAGAAATTTCTTGTTAGTTTTGTCGATTTCTTTTGCTGCGTAAATTTTTCACAGGGCTCAATATATCTGTTAATCGTTAACCATAGCTAATAATCGTTTGTTTAATCTGTAATTCTAACTTTGTAAGAAAGAGGTATAAGGTTATAAACTCAATTTAGTAATTGAAGCACTGCAAAGTGCGTTTATGAATGAAGGTGGGGGGGGGGGGGGGGGGGGGTAAATAATATAAAATAGTACATTGAAAAGAGTCCATTGTTATTGAAGAGCCTATTGTAACTGTTTTCAAACTTAACTGTTTCTTTATTCAAACTACACAAATAATGGTTTGTCTATTATGAGTTTTGTTTTTATTTAAAAACCTCTCCCTCAGTACGAACTGAAAACAATGGCTACCTACTTGAACTATTGATTTACCATTCGGATTATTTTTACTAACTTTACATTAACCGTTTATGCATTGTATACAACTTATCCTTCCATTCCAGTGGCAGCTGATTCAGCGACTGTTCCTATAAACGTTATTCCAAGAATAACGCGCGGGACATATTCAACACGCTATGAGCTACCACGGTGCACCTGACGCGGAACGCGAACTATTTAGTGTATGATAGTGATAGTGTTGTGACTGAGTGCTTTCGGATAACGGTATGACATTTCAGTTTTTTCCACGTTAACGTTTTTAACGCGTTATTTCCGTAAAAAACGAGTGTGTTAAGGCTACCATTTTGTTTATGGATTATGTAGAAGCTTAATTTTCTATTGTTTTTATAAATTCAGGTGCTTTAATAAAAAATAGATTTTTAATAATGGACCTGAATTAAAAAAATAATCTATTGGAATGAATTATTTAAATTAAGTTTTTTTGACTAATATTATATTTTCTCGAATTTTCTGGTGTTTGTGACATAATAATGATGGATAGTGTGTGCAATAAATTGAAGTAAACTTTGTATTGCTCATATTGAACTGAAGTCAACCTATATTTTGTTCAGTATTCGTGTTATATAATTTTAAATTAAAGTTAATCATGAACGGTATTCTCGGTGTGAAGAAACTTTCGATTAAGTAATAAAGAAAATATGTCTGTGGTGCAGACAAACATACCTTGAAATGCAGAAATTAGCATTATGTGATATGTATTTAAAATAGGATACCTTAATCACTAATACCTATTTATTAATCCCCCTCTCTCTTCTTCATTCCCATCTGATTGTCGGGTCTGCTTTCCTTATCTTTTCATTCCACGTCGCATGATCGGACGTGTCGTCCACTGTAACGCCGCACCGCCTACCCAATACCTAATTACGTCGCAATACCTATTTATTAATATTATAAATAAAATCTATAATCTGTTTTTTTTTTACTACAAAGTACTACGCCATAATGAGTGTTCCATACTATTACCTATGGGCAGTACGTTATAGTAAAAGCAAAATCGGTTTTTTATTAGTAACTTAAACGTTAAGAGTTCTTTAGTAATGATATGGAATTTGTCATTTAATGCTAATTTTTCCAGTTTTTTTATAATTGTCGTTCCATTATCAAAGGAGACTGTGTCAAACTGTATAAATATAGAATTGTGCAAAACCTATAATATAATTCATAATATTTTGTGATAAGCACTGTAATTATTAAAATAACATATCTATGTAAATATGAATTATTCTAAAGAACTTAGTGTAAAGAAAATAATTGATTGGTATAATTTAGTGTTTACTAATTTCAACACATATCCAATGCCGACTCAGGTATGGTATAGTATATATAGTTACTAAAATTCAGTGCGAGTCTTCCTTTTAAATATATTAATACCATTTTGACATCAAAATACACTCTTTTTTTTTATTTTTGTCCCGAGTATGAACTTGTGTGTGGTGGTCAAAAATCGGGTTTGAACTCGTTTGTGCTATACAAGATATAAAAAAAATAATGGAGATCCGTTTAGCACCGAGCTCTGATTAGGAAAAAGTAGAAGAAAAAATTTATTGACGCGAATTTTTTTCGGCCTTTGTATGAAGACTTAGCCCATAGAAAAAAAAATATTTTGCGTCAAAAACCTATATTCTTATACCTTTTCCTAATCAGAACAGGATTAAACCTTAATCTGATCCCCGTTATTTTTGTTATAGCCTGTAAAGAGCAGTAAAAATCGTTCTCGAAAAAAAAGGGAAGATATGACTTAATAAAGAATACAGAACTTAAAGGTTCTGTTTCTTTGATCTTAAAGCCGCCCCACACTAGCGTCTCCCGAGCGTCGGCGTCTAGTCAACTCTGGCTGCTGCTCGACGCAACGTCGGCGCAACTGCGCAGCGACGCCATTTTCCAGATCGCTGACTAGACGGCGACGCTCAAAAGACGCTAGCAGTGTTGCCAGTTGAGCGGAAGAGAATTATCGTATTTGAGTCTCAAAATTATCGTACGCCTATCAAAGAGGCACTACTCCCAAAATTTCTTGCTAAATAAGCTTGCATGTACAATGTATAATCAAACAAAAACGCAATTTTAGTCTAAATTGCGCAAAAATCAGTTTTATATTTGTGTATTTTTGTGATAGATCCAAACGGTTTACAGGAAATTTCAATATTGTTGACGTAAACCAAGGAGCCGAACACCCAAAAGGTGCTTATTGTAGCCTATTTCTCAGGAAAGTGTCATTATCGTAGTTGTTTTTTTTCTTCTACGAATCCGAGGCCATGGCTTTTATTGGCCTTAATCTGTAAAATTAATGATTGAAAGCACAAATTGTAAATTAGTTATATAAAGTTACTTGTATGAGAATTGTCGCATGATTTTAGTAAACATAATGATAATAACTAGCGCTTAGCCTGTACATTTTATACCAGTCAATTATCACTTTCTACGCAGAGTACAAGGGCAGCTGTAATTATATGCTTAAGGCACTTTTCTAATACGTAATACGTGATTGTGACTTGTAAATAGTTTCTTATTCAAATTCAGCATTTTTACCATAAAAAAACCTATGTCCTTAAAATGTGGGCAAAATCTACAAAGTAAAGATTTATGACCATAACCACTACTCTAAAATAGTGGTAAGAAATAAACACCAAGTAAATGAGTTTAAAATATTACAAAAACGTATTTAACAGATTTCATTCCATTAAACTCTCTTTGCACTTCTTTTATACTAAAAATTAAGTGGGCGCCCAAAACGATATCAAGGTCCCTTTTACTAACACTTGACACTTCTTGTCGTAATAAGTGTTAAAGTGTTAAGTAGCGACATCTCGACAGCTTGAAGAGGAGATCTAATTTCGAATAAAAATAAGGAAGCGTCAGACCAAGCTAAGCTGGCAGCGGTTTTGATAGCCGAGATTGTGCAAGTGTTAAGTAAATGTCATAGATGTGAAACTTGCGCTGTCTGGGCTGTCAAAATCGCCGTCAACATAAATTGTTTTTTTTTATTGCCCATGGAGAAAATTTGAAAAGCATTAGCATATTATTAACCATTATTATTAATACTTCTAATCCTTCTATATCTTTTTTTATTTGATAAAATCACCCTTTTAATTAACCTCGTAAGGTGGGCCTTACCTCGTAAGTATTCCAATTTTTAATTTGAACCTTTCTGTATAGTAAATCGGGGTGAATTTCCTTTGTCTGAGAAAGCAATAAACATGAAACAAAAGAAATGCTACATTATCTGGTTCATGAAAGGTACTAATTAGATTGCAACGAATATGTAGATTGTAATGTACATTGGGCCTTACGAGAAACATCTTTTGGAATCTTGTGTGCAATAGTAATTTTTAATGTTTTCATTAGTTTGGTAATAAAATGGGTGTCAAGTACATAATATACATTCCTGTTAGTCTCTAGTCTTCCCTTGATTCGAATCTCAGCGCTGTCAAGATTTAATATAATATAATTATTAGAGTTCGCACTTTCAATCAAATAAATCACTTAGCCGTCATCCGTGCGTTCATTTCGCTCAGACTTGTCCGCACAAAAGACGCTCGCGCGAATAACAGCTAACTGATATGATTCCAATATCATTATACTATCGGTTTGATGTCAGTGTACCTTCTGATGGGCCTGTTTGTTCGTAACTTATCCGACATGTCAATAATATATCATAATTCCATTCAACAATGGAAAGAACGTAAAAATGTTCGTTATTTCTTGCGCCACCAGAGGGCCTCGCTAAATGTACCTTGCCCACATATAGTTTTGGTCTTGCACCGACACTGTGTATCACATTAACCTGTAAAATAGTGGCTCTGACTAATAGTGTCACTCATACAATGAAAGTTTCGTTCACTCACTTCACTCACTGTTCACTGTGCTCGTTCACTGTTGTCAGCTCTCAAGAACCAACCAGTACCGCGGACGCGATATCACACACGATTTTATTCAAGCCGTTAAAAAGTATAGGTAGTTTCACGTTTTATGTGCGTCGCTTCTTTACTTTGATACTAGAGTTAGACCAAGATAAGTCTGCAACGATTTTGATAGCACACGCAGTGCAAGTGTTATTTTATACGTCATAATTTCATAGATCCTAAACTGAAGGTTCAAATGTCACTGGCAAATTTTCGATATTTTTCTTGTATGGCTGGGTCTTGGGAGGCTGTAATAGGTATGTATTACATGTGAATTTTAAGATAATTTCGATAGTTATTTTGGCAGCTCTGAGATTAGATTCATATCACTTCCATGTGTACAAGAGTAATGATTGTGACAGATTTGATATTTTTAAACAATTATACAGCAAAATGTTATTTATGAAATCGGACAATATTTTCTCTCCCAATAGATACGGTTAATATAGAAATATATATGAATAGAACGACAAAGCAAAAGGCATATTTTTAGAATTAAGTTGTATTCCACGTATCTAAAAAATGCGTGCATGAAATGTCGGGGGCCGCACTACAGCCCCCTGTTATTGGGGGAAATGTAAATTTCAAGCTTAAGTTTTTAATTTGCGCCACAAGATGGCAGAACCTACAATGGGCATGGTAGCGTCGGCAGGGGCAGCACCTACTTTAACGTGAAGTGTCAATGTCAAGTTTAAGTTTTCGAAATAGGCCACAAGATGCTGCCATCTTGTGGCCTATATCGGAAACTTATCCTCAAACGCGCAGTCTCTGTCCCCATTATCCATTTTTCTTGTAATATTAATGTTTTTTTTTTCGCTTATTGTGATGACGCATTTCTAAATACTACATGGTAAAATATGGCTGAATTTATTATATTTTATTTACTTACACAGAGCATATTCTACCACAGTATGGTTTTTAATCCACGCGGTTTGAAGTTACTGCAGCATACAGTGCAAACTACATAGCGACACTCAAGGGACCGGTCGTTATTTGACGCTTTAGAGAGTTTTCGTTGTATAGAGCGAAATTAATATTAAAGTAAAGCAATAGCCAACAAATATCGACGTTATAGAGAATTAATCGTTATATCGAGTGACGTTATATGGAGTTTAATCTGTATTTGCTTAAAAAATCTGCCTTTGTATATTTAATTTGACTAATCTGACATTAACGGTAGTCCGTTAGATTTCGCAATTAAGTTGCTGTCTATTTATTACGATGTCTACTTAGGCTATGATTTACGTTAGTCACGCACACACGCGTATCGGTGCATAATGTTGTCTGCTCTAGTTTAGCATTGTTACGGTTTGTATTTAAAACTGACAATTAATAATGATATTTTGAGTTGAGCTCTTATAGTTAGACCAAGTTTAGTCTGCGGCGATTCTGATAGAATACGCTGTGCAAGTATTATTTATACGTCGTACAGTACCGGCCAATAATATATCACCTTTGTGTTTTTTCGTATTAGCATGTATAGAGTAAACAATATAGGTGGTTTATAGAATGCATATTTTACTACTTATTTTATACAAATATACGATGAATACTGCAATGAACAGTGATCGGAACTATGGGAGTAAAACTTTAACAAAATTTGTTAAGCGGACATAAAATAGTGCATACAGCCCTAAAAATATTCATGTCCATAGGGATAGGAAGAGTATAGTACTTACAGCCATAAAAATATTTACATTCATAGATATTCGAATATGTTTAAGGCTATAAGCACTCTTTTTCCGTCCGCTTGATAAGTTTTGTTAAAGTTTTACTCCCATAGTTCCGATCACTGGCAATGAATTACAATAGCAGAATCAGCAATTACTAAACAAGTTTTAATCAAAAAATCATTACATGAGACCAATTTTTCTAATCGCTCGCACAAAGGACTACTAGTAGACTACCTAAAGTCTAAACAAATATCTATAATAAATATAAAAAAAGTTCTACCTTAAAAATATGGAGGTGGATCTATTATTGGCCGATACTCTGAATTTCATAGAAATTAGAAGTTTAAAATAACATTGCGTGTATCTAAATCGTTGCAAACTTACCTTGGTCTAGCTCTAACTGAGAATAAAATGGTTTTAAATAATGTTTTATAATTGATTCTTTGTTTTGAGATGGTATTTTATCACTATTTAAGTTTGTTTTTTTAAGAAGTTTTAGTCGGTGTAGGTGATCAGAATAGTTTTTATTTTATAGACTTGTAAAATGATTTGATTAACTCATTTTTCATACTTGAAAGCATTTATTCTCAGTTAGCATTATAACTATTTTTATTACAGATTTCTGGCATAATTTCGATGTTTGGGTTTGAGATTTTTTAATTAAATGTTAACTTTAACAACATATGTATAATTTTAATATTTTTGATGTTGTTCTCACTAATTTCAACGATTAGTTATATTATAAGACATATTTTTAAAATAGCTACAGAGTAGAATATTGATCTTAAAATGTGTATACAATTGAATAGAAGGGGATTCAACCAATCTGACAATATAAAAATATTGAGGTATACTCATTTAAGTGATAGTTCAAAATCTCGTGAAAATCCCTCTGCAGGGCTAAGATGGTCGGCTCTTTATCATTTATCACCATGCCTGTCACATTCTAACAAGTATGTAAGTGCGAAAGTGACGGGCATAGTGACAAATGATAAAAATGGAACCATGATGCCACCGCAGCAGCGGTATCATGGTCGTGTTTTTGTCACTTGTTTCGCACTTACATATCTGTTAGAGCGTGACAGGTATGGTGACAAATGATAGACAGCTGACCATCTTAGCCCTGCAGGTCTCATTATTCCTATTTTGTCCTCCATTGGAGGGCGACACCAAAGGGAAAACTTTAAAAAATTACAAGTATTACAAATGTTTCCATGTTAAAAGATTGAAATACTTTACAGTCTGATGATATTGCTGTTCAACTTCTACTCTATAAAATAGTTATTGTCCCATAATTCCAATTCACAACACATTCCTGAACAGACTGCACGCCGTATGAAAGACTTCATGAATATTTTTGTACTGTGACCGACAAATTAATTTACTGCATTATTCGTGTTGTAAATAAATAATATGAAAGTTATTTTTTTATTCTTTACCCACCTCTCAACATATCCTACGGCTGTAACACGGTCGTCATTTTTATCACCTGTCATGTTCTAACAAGTATATAAGTCCGAAAGTGACAAGTGATAAAAATGCAACCATGATGCCACCTTTGCACCATCGTGTTGTTAATAGCAGGAATAACGTAAAAAATCCCAAAATTGAAAAAAAAGTGCAGTGCTCAACTTTAAGGGCGTCCGCTAGCTGGCACGGTGCACGTAGCCGGCACACACACGCGGGTGCTATTGAAGACAAAGGGCGTCCGCAACGTCACGCGGGTGCACTGAGTGGGCACACGCGCACAGGTGAAATTAGGTAAAATCCGTCGCACGAATGCTGAATAAAATGGTCCAGCTACGGCTATGTAAACCAACTATAAGAGAGGAAAATAAAACAAATTCGGACTGTGTAAATTATAATTACATACAAAACTGTAATATCCACTCAACGTATCCACAACGCGATATCGGAAGGCATACAGGAAATTCCACTACGTATAGGATAAATCTTATTGACATTGTTTTAAGATTCACATTTACTTGGATATTGAAGAGATTGACATAAATACATAGACATACAAATAATCTTGCGAAGTAAATTCATGTTCCGTATACTGTAAATTCTACAGGATAGATAATAAGCGAATTTTACAGATGTTTTAAATGTACTTTGTGATTGACAGATGATTTTTCTACCTTAACACATTCACTGCCGGGAACCCACCTGGTGGGCGCTCGTGAACTTTGTTCAGATGCCGGACAACCCGCTGGGCGGGTTGTTTTGTACGCAGCTATAGACCACCGGTTTCTGGGGTAGTGCGCCGTTTTTTGTCTGGCAGTGAATGTGTTAATTAAAGCAAAATGAAGTTGATATTTAAACCATGCTGCCCACCCAATAAGGTAATATTATCTAAGGTCCAGTCATATAAATGAAAAATCCTAAATTGGCCACTGGATTTTGAACCTATTTGCATGGAATACAGTTGATATTATTTTGTTTGAAAATTGAACGAAACAACAAATTCAAGTCTGTTCCAATTGAATACAATCTGAATAAGTCCTATAGGTAGGACCTTAAGCCTTACGAGGTTATGATTGTGGCTGTAGTGAAAAGGGGTACAGTCAACATCAATAGTACTGACTGAAACAACGCGCCAAAAGTATCTGCCATCCCCGAATATTTTTGCAATATTAGAGATAACAGAAATCTCTACAGTGCGCGTTCAAAAGTATTTCTAGCTAGTCTAATTGATCTATATATAAACACAACCCAAGATATGATTCTTATTGTTAACCTTTTGCCCGCCACAGTCGGCTGTGGCCGTCATCGGAGTCTCGGCAAGAACGCCAACGACGGCTACAGCTTTGCCAATGCAATAGGGACTTACGCGAGACTCGGTAAAGTTTAATTTCGCTTAAATAATGGCGATCGCCTGGCGTCCGGGGCATGGCAAATTCATGCTGCCTGGCGTTTAAAAGGCTAAGCTATTGGAAACTGACGATACTTTGGGCGAGTAATCTGATCTGCTACTTTTGATGCTGGTTGTACAAGTATCGCGCAGCGCAGGTTAAAACCTATATAACACTTGTACCCTTTTTTATCTGAGCTGCGAGAGACTTGTACCCCTTCTCATTAGAGCCACAGGACGGTAGAAAATCAAATGTATATGTCAATCACAAACTAAAGGACGCATTATATCTAACTCTTGAGCAATAAAATAAATGCCATTATAAATGCAAAGTGGATATCATAATATCATTACATCTTGTGTTCTGATTTTATACAAAACTTATTGCAATTCTTGGATTTTTACTGTTAATGAGCGCTGAAGATTCTTTCATACAAGTATTTTTAAATTTATTTCAAGTTCAATTAAATCAAATTCAATTGTTTATGGCATTTCTTTTCACAGTAAATTTCTACGTACATAATTTTTATACCATTTGTCATAATATATTTGTGTTACATAATAAAAAGAAAAATCTGGATCACTTTGGGTCGCGACTTCTTTACTTAATAGTATACTAAATAAGAGATATGAAATTCCTTTTGGAGATGTTATGGGTATCTATAAGATTCGGGTTGTACCCTATGTTTTAATAAATCAGTTCTTGTCAAGGACTCGTGAAGTTTAAATAAATAGGTGGGTCCACACAGAGCGAGCATACGCGCGAGGCAATTTCCTCGCGCGTATGCTCGCTCTGTGTGGACCTATTGACGTACATAGTGAAGACGCGCCTTAAAAACCCATTTTTTAAATATTATGATAAAATTGCAAAAATATATCTATGCAGCATAAAATCGTTGTAGAGTATCGTATTATGCAAGCTCATATATTTCATTTTTTTTACTAATACAGTGAAAAACAAAAATAAACAGTAAATAAGGTATTTTATTTACGAACGTATTTTAAAAACTCATTTTTTGATAGACCATTGTCAATTTATTCAAGGTTAAAATGGAGTTAAAATACATGTAAATTTAAAGACCGAGAGGGCTAACATGTTCAACACATTAGGTCCAAAGATGTAACGGCCAGCGTGTATATTTTAGTAAATAATAGCCATATAAAAACATAAAATTACGTTATTTACACGATCAGCCTCTCACTCGATCGAACTAGAATAAAATAGGCGAGTGACACGAGCATAATACTCTATGTCGGCGGCGGATCGTAAGATCAGGCGGATTGGGACTTTCAGGCATATCGTGAAACGTGAAAATATTTGTCTCGTTCCCCGAGTCCCTATGTCCGGAAAGCTTGCCCTTCGGGCACCTGGAGCAACCTGACGAATCTATCCTACCAATTTATTGGTTTAATGTGACTACCATCAAAACATCACGATCTGCCTGATCTTACGATCGGCCGCCGACATCTACACGTACAATCTACACCATCTACACTGAATTAGGGCACGTTCATACTAGGCTTAAAGTCGTTTTAATCAAAGTATGGCTAGTACCAAAGATAACTGATTGTAATAGAGAGGTAAAGTCTAAGAAATAAATGCTCCCCTTAGTTTGACATCTTAAACAGATGGCGCTGTACTGCGCCATATGTTTGGCGGTCACTGTATGGAGTGTGGAATATATTTTTTTTATACTACGTCGGTGGCAAACAAGCATACGGCCTGCCTGATGGTAAGCAGTATCCGTAGCGGAATTAAAAGGAGTGAAATCTTTTATGGTAAAACTGTTGCAAAAATGTCCAGCTGTCAGCTATAAATAATAGTTCCAAATCTCTCCAGAGTAGCGCTAGAGTAGCTAAGAACCTAAGGCGTTATTGATGGAGTGACGTGCGCTGTCTCTAATTAGATATTTTTTTCAAGTATTCTAGGTATTGTGGCGCCACCTATTTATTGTTTTTTGATGACATTTTTTGGTACATGGAGATTTAATTCCTTACCTCCACCTTCCATACGCAAAATGTATGGAGCTGTACAGCGCCATCTCGTTACCTGTCAAATCAGCAGAAAGAAATTCTCTTAGATTTTACGCATCTTAATGTATCTTTGGTACTATTATTTATATTCTGCGGTATAGCGGCCGGCGTCAGCGTCGAGCGTGCACGCGTGCTCGGCGCTTGCTTATAAATGTTATAGAGTAAGCACGATTACTTACGTTTTTAGGTCCCCTTGGGGTCCAAGTGGTTAACTCTTTCTGTCCATCGCTTTTACTACAGAGTACTTACATGGTGCGATACGTCCATGCATACAAGTAATGCACAAATGGATAGAGCCATCTCTATCTGACGTCACGTAGATAGAGCTAGTTCACACTTGCTACGCCATATATCACGTCCGATTTGAACCGAAATATGAACATGCCCTTATTTTTTATTTCTGTCATTTGTATTTTCAGCTTGATATTTGGCAAACACGAAGCCAGTGATCTAAAGTGTAGAGATGTAACTATAGTAAAGTCCATGGAAAATATATTAAAACAGTCACTTTATGGACACTCTTCATACATTTAATATATGGAGTTTACCATATTTATTTCTAGTTTAAGGCCGCGTTCCCACTGTCGTAACGACAGTAATCATACCGCCCTGTATGTGAACACATCCGTTTAAATATTCAAGCCACGAAAGGACGATCACCGTTTTTGTGTCGTCTGTCGTGTGAACACCTCCATATAAATATACAGGACACGACGCATTACCTATCTGTCTTTACGACTTAGTGGGAACTATTGACCATTAAAGTGGTCTAACCATTAAAGTGTTAATATTTGTAACATGCAATTTTGAAACAATAAGGTATACCGGGTGTTTCCTGTAACAGGAGCAATAAATTAAACTGTAGGCTGTACTCCTCAAACTGACCAACATTTGTTCAGCAACTTTTAAAAATAACGTGTTTTAATTTTTACTATACATTGAAGTTAATTCTAAGATAATGTATTGCGAATTTAATTACGTTTAAAGCGTGACAAGCAACATCAAACACACTGATGTCAGCGTATATTGAAAATAATATTAAATTTGTATGAACAAGATAAATTTCATCATTTTTAAAAGTTGTTAATCAAAAGTTATATCGTTTTAGGAGTCCAATGGTTTAATAATAATGGATATGGTTTAATTATTTGCTCGTGTTACAGGAAACACCCGCAGGAAAAAAGTCGCGTGATGTTAAGCAATTGCCATAGACTAAGGGTGTTTGCACCTACAGGGTTATCACATGCTCGTTGCCTGCACTTGCCAGTAATGACATTTTCTATGGATCTTACCATAAACTATGCACAATTCAATCACATCGCCCTAGATAATATCAATATAACAGATATGCTTATCACATCACTGCAGACTCTTCAAATACTTCACTTTTTTCTTAAGTATATTCCCCAGATCGCTCAAAACATCTTTCAGTCCACTATTAAGTTTATTTTGAACCGGGCATTGATATTTGTCTAGTGAAAGTTTATTTAATTCTTGTTCTAGCGTTGAGTTAAATGTATATTTTGGCCAGTCTTCTATGATTTGTTCGATGTCCGAGATGGAGTCCTGCACGGATTGGTTGAGGTCGGAGAGCAGTTCTGAAGTCCGGAGCTCGTCGGGGGACTGGTTGGTTTTCTTTTTGGATTTTTTGGTGTTGGTCGGCGTCGACAGCTCGTTGCAGACACCGAGGAGGAAGGTGATTATGCCTATGAACTGTGGAAGAAAAATGATCACATTAGGGATTTGTTTTAATTAACTAATCAAATTAAATGTTACAGAGATTGTAGAACATTTTCTACAACTTTTTGCAAGCTTGCTCCTAAATGGTATTAGAAACGAGAATTGAAATTGTTTTGTTTTAAAATTTAACGAAAGTAATCAAAACCAACTCTGTTCCGTTTAATAATGATTCTAAAGGCAGACCAAGATAAGTTGGCATTGATTTTGACAGCCCAGATAGTGCAAGTGTTTTTTTAAACGTTAGACTTCTATGAAATTATGATGTTTACTTCACACTTGAACAGGCTGGGCTATCGATTCAATTCAATTCAAATTATTTATTTCAGACTACATGCCCATACATAAATACAAAAATATTAACAATATCAAATAAAAAAAAAACCCATGTCAACGACTAAAAATAAGAAAAATAAAAGATATTAAAAGATTGTGTCAAAAAAAGAAAATGAAAAAGAATTACATCAAAAACTCATACCTAAAATTAATATTAAAATTACACTACAATAGATTAAAATTACAATTACATCTGATAAACAATTACACACTTAAAAAAAAAAACAAAAATCGCTGCCAACTTAACAGGTCTGTAGGGCTATGATGGTCGGCTCTTTATCATTTGTCACCATGCCTGTCACGTTCTAACAAGTATGTAAGTGCGAAAGTGATGGGCATAGTGACAAGCGATAAAAATGGAACCATGCTGCCACTGCTGACTATCATAAATCATTGGATGTAATTTTTATTAGTATAAGGACTTTGAACCCCACGAGGATCACATTGTGTGAAAGTGCCAACATAATAAAACACAAAACACCTCTGGAGTTGCAGGCGTCCACAGGCTACGGTGACTGCTTACCATCAGGCGGGCCGTATGCTTGTTTGCCACCGACATGGTATATAAAAAAAACACTCAATACTATCATGTTGTCCCTGTCACACTGTATCAGCCAATATGGGAGCACCATCTACTTACGATTTAATAAGCATACATTACGAATGGTTTTAACCTAACTTGTTTAATATTTGACCGCGGTCGGAAAAACATCTCACTTTGTCGCTTACCATAAGGACGAGATTTGCTTGTATCTTTATAAGAATAACGTGTCTAGGCGTCCTTATGACAAGCTACAAAGTGGGACGTTTTACCAGCCGCGGTCACAAATTACTGTTACAATATGATAGTTTTTGTAAAATGTGTATTGGAGTACCATCGCCCACACTGTTAATTGTCCATCGGTGGACCTTATTACAAAAGGCATAAGGTCCACGGATGGACAGTTAAGACTAAAGATGCAACGAGAGGCTTGGCCGAATACCGAATATTCGGCCGAATAGCCGATAATTTGGCTGCGGAATATTTGGCTAGAAGTTTTACCTAAAATGAAGTAAATTCGAACGCGGGCACGCGTGCGCGGTGCAAATTGCAACTTGTTTCTCGTTGTAGGCAGTCTTTGATATAAATTGCGCTTATTCTGCACGCAGTGCGTATTGATTGCGGACATTGCGGTGCGTTAGATGCGTAAAAAAAAAAATGTATTATTTTTCTCATGTTTTTGAACTATTTATCTATGAATATAAATGTAGTCTGAAAGATTTACCTATTGATTACTTGTAGCTTGGTACTTTTTGACCCTCGTTTGCCGTTATCTACGTGTTAACGTACTATTCGATATTCGAGCGAATACTATGCCACTATTCGGTATTCGGCCTATTCGCCGAATATTCGTTGCATCTCTAGTTAAGAGTGTTGCTGTTTGTACCTTTAGAATGTTATTGAAATGAGATTCTAGTGCATCGTAGTAACTTCAGAGTGAAACCGGGATTTCTCAATAGTATTCACGGCTGTCGTTGACAACACTTGCCAGCCACCGTCCTCAGCTATTGACTCGTATGCGACGTTGCCAAATCGTTCACTAACAGTCAAAGTACGTAACTGCACATTTTATACTGCTAGATTTTATGTGGCAGGCCCAGACGGAGATGGCGGGACGACCTGGACACCTTCATCAGTAACTGCCCAGAAATAGCACAACAACGGGAGCTGTGGAGATCACGGGGAGAGCCCTTCGCCCAGCAATGGGACACTATAACTGTCTTAATAAACTAAATAAATCCTTACCTCTAAGTAGACACTAAGGTGTTCCATAGCCTCCCTCATGCCCCAACCCTCCCTGGGCACTACTGTCTTCAGTTTTGGACTCGCGGCGCGTACTCCCCGCGCAGCTTCCTCCGCTAGCGCGTGCGCGCGCGCCGTGTGCGACGTTGCCAGCTCGCCTACTAGCGTTAGTGCGCACGAGTACAGTTCCCGGTATGGTACGGGAGATGATACGAATGCTGGAATCATACGAAATTACGAAGTATTAGTTACTAATTTGAAGAATTAAAGAATTGGATGTAAGTAATTATCATAAATATTAAAATTTAAATCATTCTAGACTGTTTTCTCTTTAATATAATTATCACCGTAAAGGCAAATCAGTCGAACGAAGCGAACTCTGCTCTTTGTGATGACAATGTGTGTTGGCGTCACAATAAACTTACTTTTTTATGAGAATAATGGCAATATTATCCCGCGTTAGCTTAAGATGGTATCCATCCTACCTGTACCTGTCCAATTTCTTTGTCCTTAGACATATTCTATAAGTTGAGCAATTATATTCGTCAATAGAAGTATAAATGATATATTTGGTATTTTACCGATAATTCTGCTAGGGAAGGGTTCGGAGACCCGCCACCGCCGCCGGCCGCCGTACAGGTCTCGACACTTGGCCATCGCGTCGCTAAAGGCCCCCACACACGCCGTCAACTCCTCGTAGTGAGCCTGTAATGATAACAACACTTTATGCTTTTTAGGTATTACAATAGATAGCAACTTAAACTGGAAGTATCACGTTGAAAATGTAAACAAAAAACTAACCGGAACAAGTTATGCACTATCCATATTCTATTTCTAATATAACTTCAAGCGATGTCGCAATGAAGGCGTATTATGGAAATGTTTATCCCCAGCTGACGTACGGTATAATATTTTAGGGCAATTCGGTAAACGTCGAATCAACATTTCTTCTTCAAAAGAAATTATATTTAAGCTGAGGGATATGGAATCCCTAAGAGACGTTTTTAAAGACTAAAATATTAACTCTGACGTATATTTATATATTAGAAATTTGCCTATTAGTTAAGGAAAGAACTGACATTTTTATCAAAAAAATTACCTAAAAATAATATAAGAACACAATATAAATATGATGTATGTATGTACAGTTAGATCTTCTAGTTGTCTTCTACTTACCAAGAGCTCTTATGTCTCCGGAAATAAGGTTTTTAATCATTTACCTGAATATATTAAGTCGGAAAATGGCATCGCATTTAAAAATAAGCTCAAGAAATGGCTATTAATAAAAAGTTTCTACAATCTAAATGAATATTGTATGTGTATAAATGGTTAAAAATATTTTAAAACAGTATAGTTGTTAATGTTTTAGTACTTTTGGTATATTTGACTACTTTTAGGTTTATTATTGTACGTCCGAAATGGGCAAGCTGTTGGACTTTATTTATATAACCCACAACATCTAAATGTACACAGTTCTCACAATAAAGGAATTTTATCTTTAATCAATTCGACTAACATAATTCATTAAGGGGCGGCTTCATTCCCGGCGGTTTTCATCGATTTTTGAGTCGTTACTCCTACATTTGCACTATAGATAGAATTATAAGACAAACGGCTATCGGTTTTTCAATCTTTTATCTCAGTTCTGGTCTGCCGTTTTTTTTTATAATTTCTTTAAACATTCGTCTCCAAAAAAACTTTTTTTGTGAATGATTTTACATGTACGAAATCTACACATTTGGGCTCGTCTTTGACGTCTCTAAAAATGGTCAGATATTGTAGCTTTAAACTAATTAACATAAAAGTTATGGCCAGAATACCACTTTTTTGGCTTAAAATCGTTGCTTAATATCTCGAAGAAAGTAAGCTTTGAAGTAAATATTGCTGTTAATATGATAAGCTACAAAACACATTAGAAAACTAAGGGATTCAGATCGAAGGACATTGGCGCCAGGGAGCCCTTTAAGTATTACACACATTTCCTTACCTATACTACACATTTACTGTAGTCACTAGTAAAATGCAAAGCAAAACAAGATCCTCTTTGAAAGATAAGAAAAAAACGTGCCACAAAAAATCAAGAAAAAAATATGCTCGAATAGATAGCGATACCGTTTGATATTTAACATATATTTGTGAAAGAACATGGGCATTTAGCCTGTATGTCGAAAGATTGGAATTAAATTTAGATGACTACAAAATTTACTTTGACAATACGGCTCTATACTCAATTCTCTTTGCTTTTAGTTACTTCCACACGAGTATAGATAGTTTCATTTACGAGTACAACGACGTATGCTCTGATTCATGACTGCGCGTCATCGTGGATGACACGATCTATAACTGTGCATTAATCCCTGGAATTCCAGGGATCTAAAAGTTTCATCGGCAGCAGTAACCTTAAGGTTTGAAATTTGAAATAAAATTTTGATTGTCTTTTCGATGCGATATCGCGCATATAAGCATGACCCAGCCTTGCCTGAAAAGTAAATATACGAATATTATGTACATCTTTTTCTCGTCAACCGGTTTGCCGATAGCCAACTTATAATAATTATTGTTTATAAGATTCGCAAATTCTCCTCTCCTTGGTATTGTAAATAATATTGCAGTGCCCAACAGGGTTCACAAAGACCTAGCTTATAAGTTTACTGCCTGTACAACTACTTTGTGAATTTGCAATAAAATATTGAGTATTGAGCTCCTTCTTAAAGCTCTCGGCTTTATATCGTATACATACTTCATATCATATCCATACCTTTTTCTCGTGAACCGGTCTGCCGTCAGCCAGCTCTATGCACAGCGCTATGGAGGACACCAGCCCGCCCTTGAGCGTCAGTTACGCGAGCTCCTCTTCTAAGCTTTATAATTAAGCCATATCTATCAGGATACTGCATATAATATATTATTATACATACCTTTTTCTCGTGAACCGGTCTGCCGTCAGCCAGCTCTATGCACAGCGCTATGGAGGACACCAGGCCGTCCTTGAGCCTCAGGTACGCGAGGTCCTCCTCAAAGGTTTTAGCTCTCAGGTCCGGGTCTTGGCATTGTGGCGGGTCGTAGCTGACTATCACGCTCAGGTCACGGTTGTCCCTGAAATAGATAATAATATTTTCACCACGGTTTACAGGTAAAGGCCCTATTGATTGTTCAAAATTAATGAGAAAGTTGCATTTTATCCACACGTGGGGCAAAGTAATCGGATGCAAATTTTGCACGGTTTCCTTATGTTAGCTGGTAGAATTGACTTTTCAATGATGAATTTGAATGTCATTTTTATTTTATTTCGTTCAGTTAGATTTGATTTGGTTTGATTTTTTTTGGTATTTCATTGTTAATATTTTCCTCGCGTTGATGTTGTGAAAAATTTCGTGTTTCACTCGGAGGCAAAGTTTGTTTAACCCTCGTGCCTTGAATAACTCGCAACGCTCAAGATTCCACTTGTCGAATTTAATTTTGGAATTTTTCGCTTGCTTAGGTATCAATGTTAGCACGAACAGTTAAACAATAACTTTGCCTCCAAATAACTATTGTCAGTTTTTAGTGCTCGGTACAAAAAATTGTCTACGGAGCACTTATGAGATCATTTCCGGTCTTGTGAATCGGTTAAATGCGATTTTCTCAGAGATCGTTGGACGTCGATAGGTGAAATAGTGTGGTTCACTCATTAGGCGGGTCCACACAGAGCGAGCCAGTGTAGACGTGCCTCGGCCGAGGACGCGGCGCGCGCGTTTTTTCGCCCGAGCGCGACCTTGTTTTTTGGCATAGTTAAAGGCGCCTCAGACG
This sequence comes from Cydia pomonella, assembly GCF_033807575.1. NCBI lineage: Eukaryota > Metazoa > Arthropoda > Insecta > Lepidoptera > Tortricidae > Cydia > Cydia pomonella. The sequence goes on from NC_084722.1 coordinate 4,385,533, forward strand.
TTTGGCACGCGCCAGTTAAGACGTGTTTGTTTATGGTGCGCGTGGTTATTATTTTCGTACTTACTTATAATTAATAATAACGAGTGTCGCAAGTTGTCGTGTCTTCCTCATTTTATTTTGAACTGCTTTAAATAGCAAATTAAAAGAAACGCGAGCCACTTCAGTCATACGTGCGGCGTCATTTTGAACAGTTGACTGAGTGACGCTCGAAATTGGCTCGTATGAGGCAAACGTGCTGAGGCAAAAATTACACGAGCACGCGGCCGCGCGAGGCACGGCGTTTGCCGCGCGAGTTAATTTCCTCGCGCGGCTGCTGGCTGTGTGGACGCCTATTGATGTAAATAAGTTATCGAGACCGAGGATACAAGTGTGTGCACTCACACAGGCTCCTCGGGCAGCACGGCGGGCGCGTGCAGCGGCGCGGGCGGGCCGGCCAGCAGCGCCAGCAGCGCGCGCTGCCGCGCCGCCAGGCAGCCCCACGCGCAGCCAAGCAGCACCGAGTTCCAGCGCCCGAGTTCCACTAGCTTCTCGAATGTTCCGTATTTGTACGCGTATGTCAAGTGTTCTACGCTCTGAAAATAAAACGATCGTTTATTATCCCATTCTCGATAAACAGAAATAAACGTCTGTCAGACTTGCACTATCACAGAACTACATCGAGATAAAAGAAAAGAATTCATCGATTTGTAAGGGAACCGAGGGTGTAACATTTTGCGAAGATACTTTGACGTCACGAGTGTAATTTATTGACTCATAAGTCGCGAGAAAACGATTCAAAAGTATCGATTAAAATGCGGCAAACGGATTCTAGGTATCATCGAAACGGATATAGCACGTACGATTTTCATCATATGAAGCTAAAACAGGTGTTTCGTTCGCCCAAGGATAGGGCACAGTTGCTTTTGAACAGTCTAGGCGTGCTCCTATGGGAAGCAATAAATGAGAGAAACCGGCAGAAATATTTGCACCAGATTATTCGTACACATGTGCACGTGGAGGAGTCATTTTGTTGATAAAATCTAACGTGTCACACGGGTTGCGGTCGGGAGACGACTGATGTTCACGGCGAGCATTGGAGCCGTCCGGCGACTTTTTTCTTTCTATCTCGATATAGTTATGTGAACACTATCTACATTTAGAAACTACAAAAAACCATTGTATATAATTATATAAAAGTTTTGAATTACTCAACGAGGAACACCTTTTAAGGCCTGTGTCGCGATTCCCGGTACCAGAAACTAACCTCATAAGTATAGTTTACGATCACAAAGCAATCTGCCTTTCAAGAGCAGTATTACGATTATTGGTGCCAAAAACATTATCCTTATGGGGCTCCCCGCGGTTTTGACTAGTTTTGGGTCGTTACTCCTACATTAACACTATAGATAGAATTGTAAAGCAAACGGCTATCGGTTCTTCAATCTTTTATCTCCATTCTGGTCTGCCGGATTTTGAAAGAAATGAACACTCATTTTTTTATATTTTTTTTAAAATATTGTCTAATAAAACACTTTTGTCGTTACTAGATTGCTGTGAAGGATTTTACATGAATGAAATCTACAAATTTGGGTTCGTCTTTGACGTCCCTAAAAACTGGTCAGAGATTTTAATTTTAAATTAATTAACACAAAAGTTATGGCCAGTAAACCAGTATTTTTACCTAAAATTGTTCAACTTTGATGCCAAATATCACGAAGACAGTGAACTAAGAAGTAAATATGGTATACTGGTTAATATGAAAACATTAGAAAACTAAGGGATTCAGATCGAAGATCATTGGCGTTAGACCCCTTATCCTCCTAAAAGCTAGTAGGTACTGTTTCTCGTTTGACAAGACTCACGTCTTTCTGCTGATGGTCGCGGAAGGCCCGGGTGTCGGCGAGCAGCTGCAGCGCCCGCGCGCAGGCCGCGGCGCCCGCGAGTCGCGCGCAGTGCAGCCAGCCGAGCGAGATTAGTTGAATATGCTTCACTTCTAAACGTTGGTAGATGCTGTCCGCCGCCAACGCGTTACCTGACGAAACGTTGTCATGTTATTACCCTCAACTTGGGCGTTATAATATAACAAACCTGTAACTCCCAGATATTTCTGATTTTTTATGTAATTTCTATGTAATTCAGTGCGAAATATGTATTTTTTTTTTAATTTATACACAATATAGAAATGCATATTCTTTAGTCAAACCTTTGCACAAAACTTTTTAAATTGTATAGCATAGACATTTTGCCAGTTCTTAAGGCTCGTCCAGACGGGATGATCGAATTGGGTTGTTTCCATCTACAAATCTTAGGGTAGAATAGTATAACAATAAATTATTATGGATTATAAGAACATGTTAAATTACCTTTAGTGGACCCCTAATGAGCATATTTTTGTAAATATTGAATTTAAAATATCTTTTAACACACGTCACGTGACCCAAGTCGAAACGACATTGAAGATTCTGATGACGTCACAACTCACGGTTTGCCACTGGGCTATAACCGCGAATGCCTTGCTGAAATAACTACTTAACTTACCTAAGAGATGGTAGAGGGTGATAAGCAGTAGCTTGACGTGGAAGTTAGCTGGCGAGCGGTGCAGCACCAGCTCTAGAAGACATAGAGCTTCCACCACAGGCTCTGAGCTTTGTAACTCGATCGCTGGAACAAAAATAATCCTTCAATTTGTAATAATAAAACATCTAAATGTAAATGTCCCGTTGTTACAAATTCATATCGCAGTTAAGTTAAATGATTTGGTATTAGTTGAACAAACAAATACTTCAGTAAATACAATAGAAGGATAATTCCCGATTGGGTCGAGTTGACTTCAAATCCATACCCTTTCTTGATGGAAATAATGTATGGTCAAGTTCACTGACTTTGAGGTTTAGCTTAGGTCAATGCGGCCAAGTCCGTCGGGAAAATCCGCACACGTTTTTATTTTTCAACTATTAGCTAAAGTACACCAGATGCTTTAGAAGTTTAGATTGTTGAAACTAAAAGCTATCATTGCAGAATTTTATGTAGTTGACAACAGTGTACTGTTATCTGAAGAACGCTAAATCGGTTTATTTTATCCCAAAAATAATGAAAATAAATTTCAGGTAATTCCTGTTACTACAACCCGTGCCGACTTGAACCTGAAATTCCCATACAAATTACTATGGAGAAATTTGGTCAGACTGTAATTTGTTTTTTTGTTTTTTTTTTCTGTTTGCATCGAGATTTTTTGTGAAATAATAACGGCAGCAGTATACTCGATTGATGCGAAAAAAAAAAGAAAAAGACAAAAAAATGCACATTATCGTATATTGTATGGGAAAGTGAGATTTTCTTTTCAGAGTGTTTTGGGATAAAATAAATCGATTTAGGGGGTATGCTTTATTAATTTCTGAAAAACGTAAAATAAGGGACACCCTAGCGTTCGTGTACGAAATTTCCGGCACAAGAATTTGGTCGCACAACAAATGAAATAAAACTTACCAGCGTAGATGTAATGGTGGGCGGCCAGTATCGCGTACCCGTCGGAGTTGGCTCTGAGGTAGTGCGCGCGCAGCCGGGCGGCCAGCGACAAGCAGGCCGCCGCGGGCAGCGGGGCGGCCGTCAGCCGCCACAGCGACAGGCACGAGATGTGGCGTTGGATGTCGTCGGGCTGCAAACAACACTTGTGAATACTTGTCTTAGCTTATAAAAAAAAAACCTTTATTTCGGATGATACAATCCATATTTTGTTAGTTTCAAATATACTTAAATTACTATGTTAGTACCTAAACTAAAATGTTGGGAGGTCCAGTGCCTAATTAATGCACTGTCCCATCTCCCTGCCATGACGGCCAGGAGACTGTGGCGGCTGTCGCGCACCCTTCGGTGCGTCGCGTGGAAACCATATACATGCGTGTCGGCGAACATGCCCGACGCGCTGCAGTGTCGCGGCAGACGCAACAGTACCCTGAACGCGTCGTTGTACTGTACACGTGTATATTGTGCTCTAATTTATTGTAAAGATACGTATTTCATTAATATACGACTTGACCAATTTTAAATACACAATTAAAACTGCTAAAACTGTATCGTTCTCGGTTTGGGCCGGGAACGATGCAGACCAAAGAAACTGTTTAATTGCGTTGGAAAAATAATTCAATAATTTACATTTTGGTCCCCGTGAACAGGATATTTCTTACATTTCCTGGCTTTAAAGCGAAATGCGTGGAGTTCCACAATTAAAAGTATGGCAGCGCACGTCATGACATAAGTGTTTTTGGACTATTGATGTATTAGTCACCAAAAAAAAAAAGTGTGTGTGTGTGTGTGTGTATGTGTGTGTGTGTGAAGTGTGTGTGTGTGTGTGAAGTGTGTGTGTGAAGTGTGAGTGTGAGTGTGTGTGTGTGTGTGTGTGTGTGTGTGAGTGTGTGTGTGTGTGTGTGAGTGTGTGTGTGTAGTGTAGTCTAGTTTAAGTGTAGTTTGTAGTCTAGTGTGTATGTTATATTTATTTTTGTGGTGGGAGGGTGGGAACATTCATTGCATGTAAAATAGACTGGCACTGATTGACTAGCTCGTTATCTTTTCGCGGATTAGCAAAGTAATATTTTTGTTTTAATTTTTAAGTGTACATATTTATTGTCTATTGAAACAGATAACGATGACAAAAGTGGTCAAAATAAAACTTACCGTGGTAGGCTCACTGTCCTCGTCAAAGCCTAAACACGTAAGAAAATCTCGGCAGTGCTGCTCGCGTTCGTCCTGCGGGATCATTTCCAGATAGGGCCGCAGGTCTGGCACCGCGCACGGTTTGTTGGCGAACACTCGTAAATATTGCACGCACAGCGCTACGCCGCTACCTACAATGTACACCGTCATACAATCAGGGATTTTTTTACAAATTACCTTTAACTTTGCTTATAATTATGTACTAATTATTGTGGGAAATAGTCTAGTTGCTGTTTTTTCACGACTTGAAGCTTTTTTTGAATGATATAGGAGGCAAACGAGCAGACGAATCCCCTGATGATATGTATTATATATCGACACGGACAAAGTGCCAAAAATATGTACACACTACTTCAATGTATGGGCAATAAGGCCGTGTATACATATTTTTGGCACTATGTCCGTGTCGATATTTAATACCTTGTCTATAAGTGCGTTGCTGGCCTTTAAGATATTAGGATTCCACTCTTTTATTGAATGTTTGTATCGTTCCGGGAATATCCAAAGGCGACAGTACACATTACATTAGATTTTTGTCGATCTCAAAATCATGAAATCACCCAAATGTTACAATATTGCAATTTTGACATTTAGGTGGTATTTATCTCACCTAAAAGCTCAGTAGGATTCCCATCAACCGCTAGTCTCTTCCAAAGCTCCAGTCTCGCTAAATAAGGCCCCCGTAACACCCTGCCCGATCCCATGCCCTCCACCAACTGACAGATGAACTCGTGGCACTTCTCCGCAGTATCGTCACATCGGTCACTCTTATCAGATTCCTTCATCAGATGGAACACTGATTCGAAGTATGGGACGTAGTAATCCCACCTGGAATAATAATAAAAAAATCAACGCTAAAGACGTCAACTCACGCGCGGTTCTACAGCCGAATTTCAACCTTCGTGCATTACGACAAGGTTCACGATGACGCGTCGCGCACGATAGGATGAAATGGATTATATCGCGTATAAATGAATTAATTTGAAATAAATCCTAAGAACAGTAATGTGCTAGCAGGCGATCTTAACGCTATAAAGCAACATTAATAACATTATCTATCTTTTTATTAATATGAGTTTTACAAACTTACGATCGCTTTACAAACGCATAAACCGTAATACACATGAGTGTCTCTTTTCAACTTCACTTGTTAAAAAGAGACATCAAGTGTACAATCAGAAGGGTTATACATCGTGGGCCAATTAAACCCGGCAGATGTTAACCACGCATTTCTGAGGTCATAAGGAGCAATAAATGTTATATTAGAATTAGCCAAATTCGCTACAATACACACGACGCTTTATTTATTTTTACACTTTGGTGAAAAAAAAAATCATTACAATGAATAAGTCAAGTTTTTTTTAGATAAAAATTGCGAGTTTACTTTAAAACTTTAATGTCTGTCAGTAGGTATGTCAAAACCAAGTCACATATTGGCAGCATCACAGTTAAAAAGACGTTTTTCACTAAGTTATAACAGACTAAACAAATTGTCACAAAAAAAATCATATTCTCTTTAAAATAAACTCAATTTTAGGAAACTTCGTACGACATTTTAGTCTCTACATGCGGTCAAGAATACACCTTTTAAATCTGTCGGGGTTAATTGACCCACGGTGTATATACATTTAGATATATTGGAAATAAACACACATACCTATCTGGATTATCATACAACAGCTCCTTGCATAAAAGATTCAGCGGCTTCCACCTCTTAAGCTTCTTCAAATATGGTATAACCGCCTGGGTAATGGCTCCAGGAAGCAGCTTATCATAAAGCGGGCTCTCTATGAACTTCAAGATGTCCTCCCACTTCTCCTGAAGCTCTAGGATCATGATGTACAGGCGAGCTTCTTGCTCGGCCTCCATTTTGTTTTCGGAGATGAAGTTGTCGACCATTCGTTGGGCCAGGGCGAGGAGGATGCCGCGTTTGGTAACGTCGTCGGATTCTTTGGCCTGGAAGTAAAAAAAAATTGCTTGAACATTAGTGTAAAACGTAAAATTAGTTTGTAAACATAAGTTCATTCAAAATCAGAACCAAATAAATTGTTATTAGATTTTTTCATAGTCATAGTTATTTGCTAGAATTATGGTACATCGTGGATGATGGACATTCAGCAGGAAAACAGGATAAACACGTAAACTGCAATCTTTTAAAAGAAAACATCTTTAAATTAAACATTTAAATCATCAATTTAAATCCTAACACAGGAACCATTTAAATCTATGAGGTTAGATTTTCTTTATCACTTTTTCAGACCAAATGTTCCCGTTAGTTGACATTATAAATTAGTTGTACCCGCGGCTCGACCCACGACTCATTCCAAGTGTCATTTCTAGTACCCCCTGGGGTATATTAAAGATTTTTTATTTTATTTTATTTATAGCCTCATATCAGAAATACATTTTTTTATACTGTATCTATAGTTTTTCCTTAATCTACGATAACCGATTCTGTGTGCCTTTGGGCAAAGGCAAAGATAAAGATAGTTTATTATTCAAGTAGGCATATTGCAATGAACGTCAAATAAAGCTACACCAGCTCTAACCCTACACCTCTGACCCGAGAAGATTTAAATCCCCTCTCAATTGGAGGAGGGTATCCCAATATGGACCGGTAAGAAACTTGGACGACAAATAAAAAAAAAAAAAAATGCCCGTCCTATCGTGCAAAATTTCATCAAAATCAGTATAGTCGTTTAGTTAGTGTCGGATAATGAATTGAATCAAGCGTTACTTTGCGGAAATTTTACTTTAAAAATTACTTTGCTAATCCGGGAAAAAATAAAGTGTTAGTCAATCAGTGTTTTTTTTGCGGTGGGAGGGTGTTAAGTGGGAACATTAATTGCATGTAAAAATACGCAAGTAAGTAAAACGGGTTAGCATTGATTGACTAACAGGTTTTCTTTTCGCGGATTAGCAAAATAATATTTTTTGTTTTAATTAGTTTGTTTCGGATTTCGTGGCACAAATGAATATTTGAGTGCAATCTTACAAAGATCGACCAAGCCCCAAACGACGGTATACATGTTTACAAATAAATAACATATCCATAGATAACATCCATAACTCATAAATATAATGTGATCGTGATAAACACAACTTAATGCCCTTACCGGGATTCGAACCCGAGACCTCCTGCTTTACAGCCAGGGTCACTACTGACTAGCCTAGGAGACAAAATAATAATAGTATCTATAAAATTGGGATATTCGTGAACGAGCCTTGTTATTGTTAGCGAATTCCATAGAATGTTATCTAAAATGCCAATGCCACAGCAGGAAAAGTGTGACTCACTGTATTGTTACCATTTACCTATATGGAATAAATATTCCAATTAGAACAATGGCACTACGTGACAATTTCTACTCGATGACTTATTCGTAACTTTCATTAGGCAATTCACACACAAGACACCTTCATCGTCAGTATTAGGCCCTAAATACACGAAGCGTATCGTATCGTAAAAACGTTACGAGTACGAGACGGGTAGAGTTCGGGGCACCAAGCGTCGCGTAAGCGTAATCGTTTAATAAGTGAAATTGAATTGGTTGAAATCATGTAGTCGCTGGCGTCAGATGTTTTCAGCGGATGTATCGACGATCTTACTTCCTCGTCAGATTTTTTTATTTTATTTTTTATTTTTTTATTCAAACAGATTACACAGTATTACAGTGAGACACTAAGGCACTGTGGAATGCATACAATATAATTACTATCCAAAAACGTTAACGTAAAGTTGTGTTATACAATAACAAATAAACTTAAATACTAACCGAAGACGCGTGATCATCCATCGCCTCACATAACCTCTTACATTCGTCACATAGTATCTTCCAACTACTGGCAAAAACATCACAGTCAGGAGCTGATTTGACAAGTGCGTTTAGGTATTGTAAGGCGCGAACTAATGGTGAGTTCCTGTACGCCACAGTGCGCGCTTTAGGAACTGCCAGTAAGTCGCGCTTACGTGGCCTAAAATTCGTCTTTGATTGAAACAGAGGGGGCACTAGAAGGCGTAAAAGTTGCGAGACCAGCTGTGGACAGTCCGAATCCCCACGTATTATTCGGCACGCCGCGGTCACGAGAGCATAATTACGCCTCACTTCCAAGGAGTTAAAGCCCAGGGTGCCAAGCAGAAATTTTGTTGGGTAAAGGAAGGGATAGTACCCATAGGTTTTTTTATATAAGAATCGCAAAAACGCCTTTTGAATTTTCTCTAGAAGCAGGGCATAAGTGACCTCGTGGGGGTTCCACACTATAGACGCTGCCTCCAGTTTGCTCCTAACTAGGGCGGTGTAAACAAGCTTAATGACAAAGGGGTTATCAAATTCACGAGCATTGCGGATTACGAATCCCAATCTCCGATAGCAGTCGGTAGCAAGGGTTCTTATGTGGCCATGAAAATTAAGATTTGAGTCAAATGTGACACCCAGGTCTTTCATAGTGTCAACGCGTTTTATTGATTTAGTTCCAAGCCGGTAATTGACAGATAAAGGACTACGAGCACGGCTAAAGGACATCACGGAACACTTCTCAGGGTGAAAAAGCAGCTTATTCGTGATACTCCATTCATAGATTCGGTTAATATCATCTTGGAGCGATTCAGAGTCAGACAATTGCTGCAGGCCATAAACAAGCTTTAGGTCATCAGCATAAAGGAGACATCGGGCATATCTAGAGAGAGACGCCAAGTCATTAATCATTACGCCGAAGAGAAAAGGGCCTAGAATTGAACCCTGGCTTACTCCGGAGCGAGTGTGGTAGGAATTGGAAACGAAGCATCCGTGCTGCACATACTGCTGCCTATCGCGTAGATAACTAGCAAAAAATTTAAGCAGTTTTGGAGAGAAACCGATGATACATAACTTCCTTAGTAGTATGTCGTTATCCACGCGATCAAAGGCTTTTCTAAAATCAAAGTACAACACGTCTACCTGTATTCCTTTATCCAAATGCTCAGAAACAGAGTCTACCAGGGTTAAAAGGTTTGTCTCTACTGATCGCCTTGGCCTAAAACCATGTTGGGAGTCACAGAGATAGGGCTGTATTTGGGAGGCTACATGCTTCTTTACTATTGATTCGGGATATGGGACGATAATTTTCAACCTTAGTTGTATCGCCCGACTTAGGAATCGGTCGCACGCGGGTTACCTTCCACTGATTCGGGTACTCCCCAGTGCGTAGAGCTAGGTTGAAAATATGAGCTAAAGGCAGTACTATCCAGTCTTTGCAGCCTTTTAGTATATACGCTGGAAAGGCATCCGGACCCATAGAGCTTTGAGGCTTTAGCTCAGCTATGCCTGATTCGACATCCTGAGGAGATATCGAACCAATATTAATTAAATTGGCACTTTTTGTCCCATCCTGCTCATTTGTTTTAGCGTGGTCAAGTAAAGGTACGCCAGGAAGGAAGACGCTTGAGAAATAATTCGCGAAAGCCTGAGCACCCTCTACACCCTCATGAGGCTTCCCATCGTATAACAACCGATTCTCAAACCCACCTTTGGATTTTAGGTTGTTCATATGTTGCCAAAAAGCTCGAGGATTGCCTGTGATGTTAGTCTGGACTCTGTTAATATAATTATCATAAGCTCTAGACGTTTTTGATTTTATATCGTCCCTAAGCTTAGAAAAGTTGGCGTATACTTCTCTGTCTCCAGTACGTTTCCACCTACGGTGAAGGGAGGCTTTCCGTTTAATGTCCTTAATAAGATCCGCTGTAAACCAAATTGGATACTGTCGCCTGGGCTTGCTGGACCTTGTCTTTCTGGGTATACACGTATCAAAAATGCCGTACATCAAATTATAAAAGCGTTCTACGGCGATATTGACATCCTGGGCTTCAAAGACGCCTATCCAAGACGCTTCGGCGATCAGTTGACAAAGAAGCACGTAATTGCCCTTAGAAAAATTCCAATCACGGCTCGTATCAATATTACTAGGGTCGATCTTTACGGGAATACTTACAGTTTTTCTAAGCGGGATAGAAATTTCAAGCGGTGGATGATAAGAATCGGCATATGGAACCAGGCCATCATCCGGGGCCTCACAAACCAAAACACCATGGACGCGCTCTCGCACCAGCACTACATCTAGCACTCCTCCATGCGCATTTAATACCTCATTCATCTCAATAAAATCACAGACAGAAAAAAAAAAAAAAAAAAAAAAAGGTTTAGATCACCAACAATTACGACCGCACCGATAGAGTCAATAAATGATTCTATTTTTTGAAAAAACTGCATATACACATTATCGGAAGAGTTAGGTGGAATGTATACAGCACACAAATGAAAAAGCGTTTCTCCTATCACGAAAGAAGTCCACAGGTCCTCCCCATCGGCAGTTTCAAACTCAGGTCGCCGTCGCAGACTAATACCTGGCCTCGCGGCAACCAGTACTCCTCCACCATGTTTACCGGGAGCGCGATCTCGGCGTAAGATATTCCAAGCATCTCCCACCAGCTCGGGGTCCCCGACCGATGCCGACAACCATAATTCCGTGGCGACGACAATATCACTTTCGTGAGCAAGAATACAATGTCTAAAAAACTTCAACTTAGTGTTAAGACCTCTGACATTTTGATAAGTAATGGAGATAGTGGGGCCATCAATTGGAGTTTGAGGTTCTTTTTGATTCCCTGGTTTGCTTTCGAAAAAACCACATCTTTACCCTTGCATTATAAGGCCATACTTCCGCTGATAAACACTTATCATAATAAGCAACAGGAACTCCCAGCTTGTAGGACTTATATTCGCCTTTGGACTGCAGCTCCTCGACGGTACACGTGCCCTGCTCACAAAGCTGCTGCAGGTACTCCCGGACTTCTTCCGCACTGGACACCATGTTCCATAGGTGGATGTGTTTCCGGACCTCGACGGCTTTGAGGGTAGTGACATTTGGGCCACCGGTGCAGCGTATGGATGTTGGTAGTCTCTGCTTCTTTTTTGCTGTAACTTCTCTCCATTCCTTGGTCATAGAAGCTACCTTATCGCCCGAAGACGAATTCTCGGCTATGGCATTACTCTGCTGGGAGCATTCGGGGCTAATGTAGTTCAGAAGTGGATCCGCAGGCGGGATTTCAGTTGCTGTCATCACTGCTGAGGTGCTGGGTACTGTCATGGGGTCCATATCCTTTCTGCTCTTTTTGCTCTTTTTTGTACGGTTGCGTTTCGGACGACGAGTTTTTTCTAACTTACTGTTTACATCAATCTCGTCACTACTGTCGGAAGAAATGGGTAATACTGTTGGTGAGGTCGCAGCACAGCGAGACTCGAGGGCACGTTCCAATGCATCGAGTTTGCCGCTCATTGTCTGGACCTGATTAGTGCATGTAGTAAAAGCGGCTTGAAACCGCCTGATGACAGAGACTGCATCCGCCAGCTGTTCCGTTAAAACAGTTATTTGCTCCCGAAGCAATGTAGTATCCAAGGTCGTAGGCATAGACATAGATCCATCAGCTTCTGGCGACTGCCGAGGGGACCGTCGAGGGGCAGAGTGCGGTGTGACAGAAGGCTCATCAGAGGGTGGCTTTCTGAGCGCCACATGAAGATATTTTATTACTGAGATGAAGATATTTTATTATTTCATTATGTAAAGTTTTGTTTTTTACGCGTGCATTACGCTAATATTCAGGAAAGAACACCTTATGTACTGTTTACACGGTTTCATTTAAATTATCAAAAATTGAGCACATGTCGGAATTTGCAACCACTGCGACACTACACTATTTATTGATTGATTATATGATTTATTATTATCTTACCTGCAAAACAATGCTCATGACAGCCCAAAAGTAGTACGGGTTCTTAGGTGCAAACTTGTATAGCGTCATGGCGGCCCGCTGCTGCGCCCGGTAGTCCCCGACGCGGACATAGGACATGAACAGGTGGGAGTGCAGCTCTTCGCTAGTCGGATCCACTTTCACTGCGGCTTCGTAGAGGGAGCATACTTTTTGCACTGGGGGATGAATAAATCGTTATGCTACTACAGTAGGACCTCGCTAATCTGGATGGGTAAAATACCAGCCACTAGTGAGGCACGTCTACACTGGCCGCTTTGTGCGTGTGGAAATTGCCTCGCATGTATGCTCACTCTGTGTGAACCCGCCTACTGACAGATTATGGAGGTTTACGGATTGCCAACTGCTTTTTTAATGGTATAAAAATCGCTTCGTTTGTTAAAATATGATAGATATATGTACGTCTTAACATATTACTGCAGTTAAAAAATGTATATTCTTCAGCTTTAAGGGGTGCTATACTAAGTTTTATTATTATTATTATTATTTCAATAAGACCTTACTTAATGGAGCACAACAATACTTGAAAATTATAATATGTGAAATAATTTGAATCCCTACTCTCAACAGTTTATGCTGTGTTAGTGTCTACTCTAAGTAACATAATAACGTAACTGTTTAATATACACCATGTTTTTTTATTTCCATTAATTTCAAGGGTACATCCCTTAGCTTAAATTAAGTAACTTTCTCAAAGACACCGGTATTCTAATTAACTCCTTTTTGGAGATAATCAACAATTATTTTTTATCTGATAAGGCCCTTACAAGCGTGTACACTTGCCTAGGGGCCTGTTTGCATATTGATCAGTGTTTAGTACGAGTTTAAACACTTGCTACTAAACATAATTACTATCTCAGATGATCGATGTTAAAAATTACGTTGATATGTCACAGTTTTCAATTGTTTCGTTGAGTTAAATGTAATTCCCATGTTACAACAACACCTATATGCAACATTTAATTACTTTGTAGAAAAAAAAAACAGTATTTTGTAATTCAATAAAAACGTGGTGTATATTGATATATAAGCACAATACTTTACAGAGTTTGGTGTTTTACACATTAAATACCTGTAACACAATAATCATTATTTTTTAAATGTAATCTCTAGAAATTGTCAACTTTTATGGTTCTATTATTAATTAATTAATTATAAATGATTCTTTTCCATTACAAATAACTAAAAACCTGTGTATTGCTATGGATTCTCATAAGATGCCAGTTAGATACATGTTACAGCAACCCACTTTAGACTAAATAACTTGATATGCATATTTCCATTGGCGACTAAAGGCCATATTATATCTCACTAGACTTCGCATCCTTAATAATTTTGTCACTCCATTAGGTAAGTGTAATAACATCTTGCATATAAGGATGCAAATTTTAGAACAGGATAAACAGCTTTAAAGGCCATGCCTGGATAAGTGAATCTGCCCCCAGTGAGTTCTGGCTTGTAATTTTTTTTGATGATGTGGCTTTATATTAGTAGCAAGTATGCAAAATATCAGCCCCCCAAATGTTATAGATTTTGGTTTAAAAAAAACTCGCTGGGGGCAGATTCAGCTTATCCAGGCATGGCCTTTTGTTTTGTATAACAAACAAACTTTTTTGCATTAAATTTGGAACAGTCACGTTTAAATATTATGAGCATATCCTAATTACGGTATTGGCGTAAAAGTCATTCATACAATAAAGAGATGATGCTTACGTTACTTTTCTGACTGTACCAGCATTTTAACGCAACTTACATTGCTGGCATTCCCTGTAGCATATCGTCATGGCCTGCAGCGTGGTATCGTCGCTAGGTTTCTCCTCCGCCAGCGCCTCCAGTACCGAGTGAGCCTCCGGCGATTTTCCTAACCTAAAAAGCGACAGGGCCTTCAGAGCGCGCGCCGCTTGGAGCGTAGGACTCTTTTTAAGCACCTTCTCCGCCTCCTGGAGGGCCTTCTTGTTATTCCCATTGTCCAACCAATCTACAAAGCACAAAAATAACCTGAAAAACAACCGTCTCCCAGGGAGCGAACTCAGAAAATATAACACTCATTTTCACACTCGTTTTACCGTAAATAGGACGCAACCGGCGCTCAACGATTCCACCGTCATGCATGTGCTGTGGCCGGCCCGCCATTTTTCATTTAAAGAGCCCTCTTTTTTTAGGGTGAAAGAAGATATTTCGGCTCTTTTTTGGCTTTTTACAGCACGTTTGTTGTCGTTGGTTAGGTCGATTCTCTGACAGTGACGTTTTGTAAAAATGGTGCCAGGAAAAATAAATACTAAAGGCCGGCATTCATTGTATAGGCTAGATGATAGATGAGAGTTACAGGTCCTGTAGACCTATAGATGGCAGCACTGTTTCATACTAAATTAAATATATGATCATTGTCAAGAGGGCGCTTTTATTCTCATGTTCAGTTCAGTATGAGAAATTTAGTTCCAGGGACATTCCGCAAAATCGGGCGTGATCATATATTACTGGTCAGGCCTTAAATGATTATTTCCCATATGCAATTTGCTTCCATTAAAAAAGATTTATCTTCGTTTCTCGCAATATAACGGCTTGATATTGGCAAAATTCCTTAAACCTACTAATACAGGCGGGAGCCTTTGAAATCCTGGACCAACATCAAGCCAATATGGAACTGTGTCAACGTACATGGGGCAATGATATCTAAAGAAATACCTACTAGTAGTTACATTAACATAGTTCTAGTGTGAGCCAGAGGGCATTTTGCAGAGTGTAGGTATTAGTTTTATATACTTACTCAATCTTTACTTTACTTTTTGCTTTATACTTACTCTATTTCATACCAAGTCACAATTTGCACCAGATAAAACTTATTCTGGCTCATATATTGCAATGATCTCGATGTCAAATACCTAGGATCGTACATCTGCATAGAGAAATAAGAAGTAAACATAGCGTGCTCACTCAATACATCTTACAGTTTTGGTACCAAAACGCTTATTAATCTTATTATTTTCGTACTTCTAGCATCGAGTAGCGTAATTATCAGTACTGCTACTTGACAATAGATACTGCAACGATAGAAAAGTCTAACGCTCAACAATTTTCAGTTAATATTATAACCGGATTAACCGGGACTCTATTTTCAACTCCTTCTGCTTGTAATATATTAGTTGTAAATTGTTGAAAAATTTTGTCAAGTAGCTGACTCGATGCTAGATGTCGACTACGAAAATAAAATAAGCGTTTTGGTACCAAAACCGCTAAAATGCTAGGGCTAAGATGGTCGGCTCTTTATCATTTGTTTTGTCACCATGCCTGTCACGTTCTAACAAGTATGTAAGCGCGAAAGTGACGGGCATAGTGAGAAGTGATAAAAATGGAACCATGCTGCCACCGCTGTAGTGTAGAGTGTAGTACACCGATGTAGTGGGAACTTTATGGTTACTTCCAAAGATAATTAATTGTAATAGAGAAGTCTAAGGAAAAAAAGTGGCTGTGACATAATCGGACGGACATGACGAATCTATAAGGGTTCCGTTTTTTTGCCATTTGGCTACGGAACCCTAAAAAGGTGCTCCTTAGTTTGACATCCAACACAGATGGCGCTGTGCTGCGCCATATGTTTTTCGGTCACTGAATTGTCAAACGTCATCTTTTGAATTCTTTTGACAATCAAGAGTTATCTCAAAATGTATGGAGCTGTACAGCGCCATCTCGTTTATCTGTCAAATTTGAAGCACGGAAGAATTGTCCTAGATTTTACGTATCTTAATCAATGTATCTTTGTTACTTCTTCTCTATGGTACCTACGAAAAATATTATAGCGGTTATGATAATTATGCACTAGATGGCGCTCTTATAGGGAGTATTAATGTAATGTTCTGCCTCCAGAGTGCAGCACTAGCACAAACCGCAATAACTTATACTATTAAGTTTTCACAGATTATTTGTTATGAATAAATATGTCATTGATGCATTAAGAGGCTGTCAATACCTAAAGCGCGCACACTGTCTATTTGTATCGGAGTAAATGAGATATCACTGTCGCATGTTACTGGGCCTGGGCAAGGGAATAATAAGAAAAATATTTAGATAAAAAAAAAGTGGATTATTAGTGTAATATTTTACTCAACAGCGGTTTAGATATAAATGTTTTGAAATTGTGATTTTAATTGCAGACCCATAAGTCAAAACAATAAAGACATAAAACCGTTTAATTGTGATTTTAAGACCAATCTTTGCAATTCTTTTCTATCTAGCCGATTTCGTTCAATCATGTATCGAGTACAACCACGGTCTTTGAAATACAATTAATATGAACATATATTTTTCTTACTTGACTAAAACAAATAGTCTTTCTTAAAAAACTGTTTAAGTAACATCAATTTCAAGGACATTGGGTGTTGACAGCCTCTTAAGGTGGTTTGCTTACTTTTAGTGTTAGTTTGTGCCAAAGAGCATATAATCACTACGTTCTACGTTGGTTTGTGCTAGTGGCGCGACCTACGCAGTTCTGCGTATTATTCCCTATTACTCTGTGCTATCAAAGAGCATATAATCACTACGTGTGTGCTATTACCAAATTACAAATATTGTCGGGGTTTTAAAAATATTAAGCTATTATGATTAAAGCGGAGACTCTTGGAACTCTTTTCATATAGATTTTCGTACATTGACCCGCCTGTTGGGTTTGGATTATAGGTACCTGTTAAACAAAATTCTCGGGATATAATGTCAATAGGTATTGTGAAGTTAAGACGTGTAGAGTTAGAAGCTTGGCTTTACATGAGATCATATAACTATTTGACAGTGCCAATGATATAGATTATACCAGTACCTAGCACAAAAAATACTTCCTTATTACTATACGTACGAAGAAATCTGTTATTTTTTATTAATTTTCGCATTCCATACATCATTGTCATACTCATTGTTAAACATAAGGTCTCTTTCTCTTTTGGTGAGCGGGAGCTCGTTAGCACGTCCACATCTCTCACTTGCCCAGGTGCGACTAAAGGCAACTTGTACAATTTGTCACAAGGAAAGGGATTTAATTTTGTAACGCCTATAATCTATCTTGAGTTATAAATCATTGGACAGTGCGCCATATGGTCTATACTTGGCATCATTTTACATGAAAATGTTTTTGGTGGGTATAAATTGTCAGGAATTTAAACTTCTCTACAATTTTCCAAACATGATTTCCCGAGTAGATCAGATTTAGGTAGATAATTAAAATACAACATGTATATCTAAATCATTTAATTTAACAACATAAATATAATTTACAAAAATTTCATTAGGTCAGCTAATTAAAACTACTTACTTAACATAACATCAAGTACTTTAGCCTCCATGGCGCAGACCTTAAAAACACTTGATCTATATAAGGTCAGCTGGTATTGTGTGGCACCGTTTTTATATTAAACTACATACTCGCTTGGACATTTTGTATAGTCATTGCATTCTTATTAACTTATCGATTATTAAATGTAGACTCTAATTCTTAAAACATAAGGACGAGAATGTGTTTACGTTACAAATATAACAACAGACCAGCGAAACGTTGTTTGGATCATTTATATACGTAAGGTGCAAATTAGTAATTGTTTGCAAAAAAGACCTATCAACATATTTCTCATAACGACTAGCTAAACTTGCATATATGTGTCGTATTTATCGATGTGTAAGTTGCAGCACATTTTGAAAATTTCCAAAACTCTGTAAACTTTCATGAGAAAATTCTAATGCAAGTTTACACTAGAAAGTTCCCGTTCAGGTTAGTGATTATTACTCAATGTTCTTTACTGTTGACGACTGTTTCATTTAACATTTACGTCGCGTCTATTTCAAGTGGCATAGAAATCGAAAATAACAGTAAGAAGATTTGTCAATAAACGTGCAGAAAAATACCGGGAACTATTCATGGGATCTTTGCAGTTTGTGAAAACTTTTTTGGCACATTACTGTGGTATCAAGTGAATTTATAAGCCTTTGCCATGGCGTCAGTCCAAAACTGAACGCTACTATTACCGGCATAACTTGACCAGAAATACGACAAAATTTACTACGACTCCATCAATTTCTACGTATTTATTGTGAAAACATTATTTAGATGTCTCGGTTCCGGAACTGCATTTGTATAGAAAACCAGTACCGAGAGTACTCCCTAATTTTTTGTGACTTACCTAGTTATTTTTTTTATTACCCATACATTTGTTAATGATTTGTTAATTTCTAAATTGAGAATAACTGTACGCAACGGAAATACATATGGTACCTACTTATTAGCGTATGGCGTATTGGCGTATTTATGATCAAGTTTTAATAAGACCGGTAAAAATCATCAGATTTCCACGTAAACATGGAAACCACGATAGTGATCAGAATTGTATCAAAATCTCATTTCTTCACAGATTCTCTTTGAACCATAGTCTTATTCACACAGTCACGCACACTAAAAATATCACTATTAAAGGCAGTGTTAGGTAATCATTTTAAGTCTACTTTGCTCTGAGATCTACTGTCTCGAAACCGGAGTCGGAGATCGTGGCTACTTTAGGTGAGGTCAGTTCTGGTGGATGTTCTCTTGAAAGGGAGGATCGCTTGTGTCGTGGTGGCGGGACAGGCGCGGGGGGAGGGGTTTTCTTCAGGAGGCTTTTGATTCTCATGCCTCCTCTGTAGTAGTACAGGTAGAAACCGGCGAGGACGGACACAGCGACGAGCAGCGCGACCACAGCCACAACGACGCCGTACCACGCATTGCTGGACGTGTTTTCTTCGGGCTCGGGCACGGTTGGCCTTCTGCCAGGAGGCACGTAGCTCGGCCTCGGCCTTCTTGTAGTAGTGGCGAAGCGATCTCCAATAGCAATGTCCGCGCAAGCTCTGAATTCCTCTTGCGGCCCGCAGCCCACTGCCCCGGTCCCGTTCTCACAGGTACCCCAGTTATTTCCGGCTATATACCGCCATTGCAACACGCAGTGCGCACATTCCAGGCCCTCTGGCAAGCGGTATTTCATCTCGTAAACTTTATTTCCGTCGCGCGGGTAGTATTTGGTGCCGTCTCTCCCATCGATTTTTAGAACATTTTTGTCTAAGCATTCCTGGGTGGTGGCTTTGGGTTCCTCGCAGACTCTGAATTCGAAGAAGCCGTTATGATTTGCTGTTAGTTCGACTTTGATTGTGATAGGGTCTTGAGGGGCGTATCGTCGTACTATGACACCTTTTCCGAAGCGTCCGCCGAGCTCGTGGGCGCGGGGCACGGGGGAGTCCCAGGCGTCCCCGCAGACGCCGCACTTCCCCTCGTTCTTCTTCCACTGCCTGGTGAAGCCGCCGCAGTACAGCTCGTGGTCGTTGTAGTTGTGGGGGGTGTCAAAGCCGAACCGCCACGCAGAGGCGCGGGAGGGGGGCTCAGTGAGGCGACCGTGTCCGCTGGCTGGAGAGCAGAGCACGGCTAGCAATCCCACCACGCACCATATTATCTGGAAAGATAAAAAAGACTATGAATACACCTCTATATAAATTATTTATGAATATTTATGGTATCAATGTTTAGATTAGACGTCTAGCTACTTCTATAAATAAGAAAACTACAGTAAACTTAACGGTGTATGTGTAGGCGGCATCGCCTTAAATATGTAGTCTGAATAGTGACCTGGATACTCTTTTATACTCTTTTGAAATGTCGATTAAGGTAAACGAACTTTTTCGAATCCTTCCTTTAATGACAATTAACTGATAGTTAAAGTAATGATAAATAATGGATTTCTATTTCTTTTCATTTAGGTATTTTAACTTAGGTAGGTTATTGTTACTTTTTAGGGTTCCGTAGCCAAATGGCAAAAAACGGAACCCTTATAGATTCGTCATGTCCGTCTGTCTGTCCGATTCTGTCACAGCCACTTTTTTCCGAAACTATAAAAGCTATACTGTTCAAACTTGGTAAGTAGATGTATTCTATGAACCGCATTATGATGTTCACACAAAAATAGAAAAAAAACAATAAATTTTGGGGGTTCCCCATACTTAGAACTGAAACTCAAAAAATCTTTTTTCATCAAACTCATACGTGTGGGGTATCTATGGATAGGTCTTTAAAAATGATATTGAGGTTTCTAATATCATTTTTTTCTAAACTGAAAAGTTTGCGCGAGAGACACTTCCAAAGTGGTAAAAAGTGTGTCCCCCCCCCCCCCCGTAACTTCTAAAATAACAGAATGAAAAATCTAAAAAAAATATATGATATACATTGCCATGCAAACTTCCACCGAAAATTGGTTCGAACGAGATCTAGTAAGTAGTTTTTTTTTAATACGTCATAAAAATTAAAAAAAAAAAAATTTTTTCATCAAACCCATACGTGTGGGGTATCTATGGATAGGTCTTCAAAAATGATATTTAGGTTTCTAATATCATTTTTTTCTAAACTGAATAGTTTGCGCGAGAGACACTTCCAAAGTGAAAAAATGTGTGTCCCCCCCCCTGTAACTTCTAAAATAACAGAATGAAAAATCTAAAAAAAATATATGATATACATTGCCATGCAAACTTCCACCGAAAATTGGTTCGAACGAGATCTAGTAAGTAGTTTTTTTTTAATACGTCATAAAAATTTAAAAAAAATATTTTTTTCATCAAACCCATACGTGTGGGGTATCTATGGATAGGTCTTCAAAAATGATATTTAGGTTTCTAATATCATTTTTTTCTAAACTGAATAGTTTGCGCGAGAGACACTTCCAAAGTGAAAAAATGTGTGTCCCCCCCCCCTGTAACTTCTAAAATAACAGAATGAAAAATCTAAAAAAAATATATGATATACATTACCATGCAAACTTCCACCGAAAATTGGTTTGAACGAGATCTAGTGAATAGTTTTTTTTTTAATACGTCAATAAATTAAAAAAAAAAATTTTTTCATCAAACCCATACGTGTGGGGTATCTATGGATAGGTCTTCAAAAATGATATTTAGGTTCCTAACATCATTTTTTTCTAAACTGAATAGTTTGCGCGAGAGACAGTTCCAAAGTGGTAAAATGTGTGTCCAAAGTGGTAAAATGTTGAACAAGATCTAGCAAGTAGATTTTTTTTTAATACGTCTTAAATGGTACGGAACCCTTCATGCGCGAGTCCGACTCGCACTTGGCCGCTTTTTTAGTCAGTCTTGGCCTCAATAACCCTCACCTCAAACCTTTTCTTGATGCAATATTAGTCTTTGATTTCCACGACTGATTATCGATTATGGTCCGATTTTCCACGCCTGATCCAATTAAACATCCATAGGATAATCTTCTTACACAACATTACGTCAGTGACCAATTGATAATATGCACCAATTCCTTCGACCGCTTTCTCAGCTTATAATGGCCTCTCTTCACGCGCTGTGGGAGTGTATCTAGGTGTATTATTAGAGACTCCAAAACAAAACTTCGATAGGTATACATTTATTCATAAAGTTTCAATTATTTTATTGTTTGAAGCGTGGGTAAAGTCCAAATTACGCTACTGAGGAAGTTTTTTGTTTACGGCATCATTTGGGAGTTTACGAAATGTTTGTTTTTTATTATTATAGTAGATGAATACACCTACGATTTAAATTGTATAAAGACTGATAACGGTGCTTAATTAATATTAAGTGTTAATTGCTTCATATAATTACCCATCTAAAAGCCTTTTAATGTCGTAATCCTAAATCCCTTCTATAGGACAGACACTGATTAAAACTTAGGAGCACATAAAATATCATGGGTTTCATTCAATTAAAATAGTTAATACATACTAGGTACGATACTTTAATCATAAAATCTTATGGGTCGTTACAATGTAGTAAAGTAGTTAATGTACAAGTCAAGTAATAACTTCACACAATGCTTAGCAACAATGCAATTGTAATGATAATGAGTATCTCAGGTCACTGACACCCGGCATGATGTTACGTTTTGCAAAATGCTCAGTCATCTCCATGCGTTCTGCCCACATAACATGGTCGTGGTCGTGACATTGAGAGCACTCGCGGAAGCAAGAACATCGCTTACCGACTTGTCATAAACGAACCAGTATTTGTAGGGATCTCGAGATGCATTTTTGTGCCATTTTCGGTTCATGGTTTTGTAATGCAATGATATACTTAAAATGTTCACACGAATTCAGAACCTCTCCTTTTTTTAAGTGGTTTAAAAAAGCAAGTTGCCGGCTTTCTAGGTAGATAAGTATACCTACATCAACTATTCACGGCCTTAGACTGAATTACAACACAAGAGCAGATATCAATTCTAGTTCAAAATTTTAGTGACCCAGCGGTTTCGGTACCCAAAAGTAGAACTTGTCGTTGTCTTGTGTCGGAGGCCAAGTCTCGTTTTGGGTCGCTGAGCCAACGGAGTAAGTAAGTAAGTAAAAGTAGAACTGTGTTCTTATTGTTTTGGTTTTTTCTTATGACTTTCCTCCATAGGCTGTTCTAGTGCAAGATGGAATTTCTCGCTGTGCTATCTCGGACATAACTAGATTGCGGACATAGCTGCCGGGTTTACGCGTACACAGTTTGCAGGGACCTGTTTTATCACATTTCATATAAACTTTATTAAACTAAGAAATAAAACAATACAGTACAATCTCGGGTCCAAAATCCGGAACAACTTCCACGTAAAAATCTCTTGCTTATGCTTATTCGAGCGATAGAGAGGCAGATAACGAAATTTCGAATATCGTATCATGTTTACTAGCTCTGAAGCCCGTGATAGGTAATGGCAATACAATAGAACAAGCACTTCGTGACGGGATAGAAGTGTAGATGGTAATGGGAGTAGGTGTGTAGTCAAATGGTAATGAGATTTCGCGTTTTACGGTATTTGCGGAATACTAACACCACGGAATAATGTTACTGGGAAAAGTAGGAAAGGACATGCGACGCGTTTTGCGTTTTAATGAACTTTGGTAAGTAATAGGCTAGATGTCAATTTTTTTATTAATGGTATCAATCGTTCAGGTTCGTTTTAAAAATCAAATATCTATATGGGACCCATTGCATTAAAGCAATACAAAAGTCAGAAATGATAGTCAAAGTCCGACAGTCGTACTTCACTCGCGAAACGCTCCTAACAAAACGATAAGCAAACGTGACGTCACGGTCCCATAGCCAGAGCCCATCTATCTAGAAGTATGAAAAACATTAAAATTGCGATTTTGTAGGTTAGAGGTAATGCCGCCAGTATCATGGGGTCCATGCCGCAAACAGACCTGTTAGAAGGGGTATTCTCTTTATAATTGGTTCCTTTTTTTTTTGTAGGTAAGTATATTTTATAGTAGATGATTTTATTTTATTTCTAGGTTTAATTTTAGTTTTAATTTTGTAATATTATATTTTGTAGGTGAAATATTGCGTTTATGTATATATTTGCTATAAAATATTTTTTTGGATAAAATGTAAAAAATCGAATGGTACCCTTACTTTATTCCTTTTTTGGAAATAAAAATAAAAACCTTTAATTTTGAAACTTTCAGGTCCTATTTATTTTTATAATTTCCGTATATATTAGTTCAATAACCACATTATTGCGATAAATTGCTCATTTGCTACCTATTTTACTAGATTTTGTTATAAAATTCACTATTGTCATCAATTCATCATCCCTATTATAGGATGACCAACAACATTCAAGAGAATTGCCAATGTTGCTGATGTGACTAAACCACGGTTTTTTTCAAGTATGGTCATCACGTATGCCACCATCACACCAAGCGGTTTTGTTGAAAGCTGCTTATTATCTTATCATCAGCATATTAGTCAAAAGACAGCTGGACGCAGACCCCCTCGAATCTACACAGAGATCGGTCATAAAATACACTGCCCTCGTCAGCCAACGGTTCTCTGCAAACTTGACCAAATTATTTAAAGTTTTTTTTAATGATGTACAAGGCAAACGAGCAGACAAAATCGCCTAGTGGTAAACGATTACCGCCGCCCATAGACGCAACACCAGAGTGGTTGTAAGACTTGTCCGTGTGTTGCCTGTACGCTCTTTTCTTCAAGGTTTGAAGGTCGTATCGGTCTGGAAATACCGCAGGTGACAGTTCATTCCTCCTTACTTAAGAATCATTCTATCACAGATTGTCAACGGTTTTATGAATGGTTTTATTTCTACGACCAATGTAAGCCGCTAACTGCCACATAAGTCTGGCAACTAAGCCATGATGTGTGTTATGTAGCACAACTAAATCGAGGTACCACTAATTTGTTTTTTATTGCTTTGATAAATACATATCTAGGACACTGAGCTTTGAGGGAAAAGCCTGTGGAAATCGAGTATCAATCTCATTTCATCTTATTTAAACAAGTTAAGTAAGTTTAAAGTTTTATAAAAAATGACGTGTGAACTGGATCACAATTAATAAAAAAATTATAACATTGCCTAGATAAGCGGCCTAAAATGTTTTTTCCGACAGATCATTCTCACAAAGGTTCAGTTCGATGATGCAATGACCTATTCTCATCAGTGAGAAAGTGAAATGACGAGGTTTTTTGTTAACCGATCTGGTAAGTCATTGATGCGAACCAAACTGCGAAGGTATCGATAATGACGATTATGGTATCTGATACTTTATTTAATCGTTTAATTTGAAGAGTCAGTAGATAAGTCAGTAATTTTTCTATTCGTCATATTTACATTTTTTACTGTACATATGGTCCTACTTTACCGCACTAGTGCGATAATTAGCACATTACGTAACTATGTCGAAAATTTAAAGAAACATATGCACTGTAAAATGTTGCACGATACATGCGAATAAGCAATTCCTTTCAGTCGTGCTTTAATTTATCCACCTGCGTTGCGAATTTCCTATTTTTCGCACTTGTATCGTAATGTTTAAATTCGTAGACTCTTATAATCAAATAAAAATTAACCTAAGTTATAATGACTTCATTATACAACTGTGTAGTTAATTGTAGATTAACTAGACTAGTGTTAGACCAAGCTATGTTGGCTATCAAATTCGCTGCCAACTTAGCTTGGTCTAAGTCTAGTAGAATTAATTTTATCAATCACGTCACATGAAGTCGTTTTCATAAGACAAAACAAAACAATAGAACAAAAGACATCAACGAGCATGTGGCTTAATAGGCCGCACTTCGTTTCATTATGTCACGAATGTATAAAATACTATTATCAAACCCTGATTAGTTGGTGAAATTGGTGTTAACATAAAGAGGTTGAAATCTCGCTAGAAACTAGAAAATAGAATCTTTGTAATCTAATCAGTTTTTGTTCCAATATAGAGGAATGTACTTCTTCCTCGCGTTGTCCCAGCCTTTTTGCCACGGCTCATGGGAGCCTGCTGTCCGCTTGGCAACTAATCTCTAGAATTGGCGTAGGCTCTAGTTTTTCGAAAGCGACTGCCATCTGACCTTCCAACTCAGAGGGTAAGCTAGGCCTTATGTTTTCCCTTACTGAAAAGCGACTGGTAAATATCAAATAATATTTTGTACATACGTTTGCCCGCTTTACCCGCGATTGGGAATGGACATGTTAATTAAATTAAGTATTAGCTACTCTTTATATAAAGTAATGACGATTTGTTACTATCGTTAAATCAACCCTATTATGATATTTTTAATTTTTATTTATTTTATTTATTTATTTAAACTTTATTGCACAATACATGAAGAGTAAATGGCGGACTTAATGCCAGAAGGCATTCTCTACCAGTCAACGATATTTATTATAAGTAGGTAGGTAGTTGACCTCATTTACAGCTTAGCTTAAGCAATAAATCTATCCTCCCTCCCTATCACGAACCAATAATAATGTCTTACGTGTGTACCACTTATGGGGTCTCGCCAAGGCCTTTTTAACACATCGTGAGAATACTGCCGAGATCACTATTGTTTAGACGAATCTATACTTTTTACTAACGTTTCTAATGCGGTAAGCACTTGTATTTAAGCAATTTTTTGACTATAAGTGTAATTAAAGGCGTTTCAACAAGTTTCTCCAATGTGCGAATATTGGAAAATTAAGTACGGCGTTGGGGGGCGATTTAAATATTGCGCAAAGAGGGACATTATTGCTTTCCGTATCGACTACTGAGACTGGAAGACGGGCGCAGAACAGCGGACGGAGTGGCGCAAACGCATTGTGGAGGGTCGCAAGTGGCAAGGTGTGATGAGACCTGGTTCGCTACGCTCGCTGACAAGAGACAAAAAGGAAGACAAGGCGTCTCAGTACCGTTTCCCGTAAAATTCTCTTGTCAGGTCTGTGGCAGACCATGTCAGTCTCGCATCAGTCTATTCAGCCACCAAAAATGATGTCTCTCCGGCGTGACACCATAAATCGTCTATAATAAATGCAAAAGCCAATGAAGTGACAGAGGGTAATTTATATTCTAACATAGAAACTGTATTATTAGGCACTTATTTTTTTTATTACATCAATTTACAACGTTGGCTGCAAGTGGTGTGTCAGCTGTGTGGTAGACGTATAGTTCTCATACAAGTGGCTAGTGGTAGCTGGGATGCAGCCCATCTGTTTCAGTGTAATCGTTGTATAATTATATCGAATTATAGATAGAGTCCATTTAAAACGCTTCACACATCCCTTAATTAATTCAGTAACTGACTACAGGGGACGGAGCAATATGTAGTAGTGAGACTGAGATGCAGATATCTGTCGTGGCTACCGTATATTATGACATATAAAAATGTCATAGTTACGTTGCCACTTTATCGCTGTCAAGTTGGCGTAGTTAATTTAATAGACGGACTTATTAATTAATAATACCTATAACCACATTATCCCAACACATAGAAAGTGTTTTGACTCAAAAATATAGTAAGTATACATTGGTACTTAAACATGTCGCCAATAGCGACGAAAATTCAAGTGAGTGTAACCGTGGTATCTAAAGATTTTAGAATATGTCCCACGAAAATATAATTTCGATTAATTTCGACATAGGTTCTTACAGGTAAAGAACGGGCGTATGATATATTTTAACATGATAACCGCGATTAAGCATATAAATGTAATGATCTGGGAATGATATTTTAAAAATGCAGTTGGTTTGCCAACAAACTCAGCCTTGAAACTATTACCTATTTAAAATTCAATGCATTTGTAAATCATATTCCCAAGTATATACGTAACAATGCGTTACATAAACCTACTTTATGAAACCTAACGAGGTTACAAACAAATATATAATTGAAATGCACGTTGCATCGCACCTTTTGTAGACCGCCGCATCCACCATATAGATTGGCTCTATAGAAATTTAAACATCACAATAATAAAAATGCCGACGGTGTCGTTGTTATTACTTAGTAGTTAAGGACGAATTTCGATTAGTTTATATGCTTATTAGAGGTTAGGGCTGCCATCGGCCATTTTGATTTTGCATTTTCCCGCCATGACCAATGTTGCCACATCAAAAACAATTGGCGTTTGTTTGGCAACGCGGGTCAGTTCGAAACGTGACAGGCATGCATGCAGATAAATAGATTGCGACAGTAAATTAAATCTGTGCTTTGATGTAAATTAATTTTGTTATATTTATGCTGTGCATAATAGAGCGTTGACTTGATGGTTATTTTAATGGCATGTTGTATAATGGTATAGCTAAGTAGGCAAGGATTTTGATAGCCCAGACAGTGCAAGTGTTATTTAAACGTCATAATGAATATGTATCAAAATCACTGCCAACTTAGCTTGATCTTACTCTAGTAAGCTGGCTTTATCAGTAGAAAAAAGTGACAAATTTGAAAAATATAGGTGCGAACGAGGTTAACGTTAAACCGGTTACTATAATTTGTTTATGATCAGTAAAGTAAGTTTCGAGTAGGATTTTTCACATCCGCTTCCGGTGAGTTATCGCTTTGGCGGTAAACCACAACTTCACGCTTTAGGAAAGCCAAGGTATTCCATTACATTACCGATCATCGGCTTTTATGAGTTAACAACTCAATTTACTTATTTAAAGAAATAGACACAACATGTATCTATGAGAAGTAATGTGTTTGTTACTTGTTATAATTGTTTTTTTTCTGTTACGCTTCAAATAAATATTTCATTTGACTAGAGGAACTATAGTGTGGATTACATTCCAATACACCGAATACGGCGCTATATGTATCGCACCGGTATGTTTCCGCCACGGTAGAAGATGTGGTTGAATATGTCCGCAAGAAGATCCGTTACGAGCTGAAAGTATTCCCGTTGCGATTGCGCCGTTACGTGCACTTCAGCTCGTTTGTGGTGCGCGTCCCGCGGCCACTGCTGGACACCATCGCGTGCGCGGACTTCTGGCCGAAGGGTGTGATATTTCGGCCGTTGTGGGAATCTGCCGAATCCCGGTACAGGTGGCGCAACAGAAAAATGTTTTATAAATATTTTTATCTATAAGCTTTACGAGTAGTTGCCTGAAAATCAATGATATTTAATTTATTACGATACCTACACCTAGACAATGATCTTGGTGCAGTTGTTTAGATAGATAGATTTATTTATTGGTACTAATCATACACTGTCAACATTTGTTAAAAATTACGATACAAAGGTATACATATACTTATAAATAATAGCGTTGCGTTATCTTGCTCTTTGCCACGGCTCAATTAGGAAGACACTGAGCCCTGAGGTCCGCTCGGCAACCTCAACCCAAGTATGCCAATACACAGAGACTCTAACCGAGAGGGTAAACTAAGTCATTGGGATTAGTCCGGTTTCCTAACGTTGTTTTTTTCCACCGAAAAAAGACTGGTAAAGCGTCAAATTCTATTTCAAACATCGCACGCTTTACCGGCTGGGTAGTCAATGCTCTTAAATATTGATCCGCAGGTAAATCAATATAATTCATTATTATATATGTACAGGGCTGATTTTGTTATGTGTGATCATACACTGCTGAGGCGTATATATGTAAGTCATACTAAAAAAAAAATCTATGTGAAAAAAAGAAACACATCAGCTAAAATGAATGATACAGCAGAGTTATTTTCGCGTTTCCGGGGACTCCGGGGTTGGCCCCATAGTAAAAATAATCACTCAGTGTTTGTATGTTATAACTATACTCTGTATCTTTAGGTATTTAAATAAAAGTAAACAAAATCTACCCTCAAATGGCTCCTTAAGCCAGTTGAGGGTAGATGAAAACATTAAATGATCAAACAATGTAGGTTAAAGTCAGGCCGTTCAGCGACAGATCCAGGCGGTTTTGTATTTGGTTGGTTAACTAATAAATGTCATAACTACCCGAAAATGTACAAATTGTTTGTTTACTTTTATTTAAATACCTAAAGATACAGAGTATAGCGTAGAACTGCATACCATTTCGATTTGACACGCAGCCTCACCATTGTTCGATACTTAGACAAAGATGTTTTGAAAACACCTTTTGAACCGGTCCGCAGCCGATCTTGTGAATGATTAGCATTCCCCTCGCGACTTTCGTGAGTGGCATACGAAAGAAAGTGAAAACTTTGCCATATGTTGAGCGGAACTTTCGGACAGTGTTATTACTGTTAACGGTTATTAGTTGTAATACTTGTAATGTATTACGTTGACTGCGGTATGGGGTCGGAAGACCCCATGCAAAGTGAGCTTAATTACGTCACGCTAATTGCAGCAGCCGCAGTGAAGGCAAAATATCTTGTCTGTGTATGACTTATCATACACACAAACACACAAACATCATAATCCTTAGATTATGACCGATTTTTTAATCATATTTTAGTTTTTTTTTCCGAGAACGATATTTCATGCTTTATATACTTAATTACTATTTGAACACAAAAAAAAATCGCGATTTCGGGGTTGGTCCTATAGTAAAAGTGGCTCAGTATTGCCTATATATTCGTATTAATAATCACCCAGTAAATTATTGCAGGTGACTAAATAAACGCCCTGTATAAAAGATTAATAGCTAAAACTATGATGATAATGACTAAATAATTGAATATGCTAAAATATGATATAAATTGGCATATGCTGTAATGCCGTGTAATATTTGAAAAAAAATAAAAATAAATAAATAAAGTTTAGTTTGTGGATGGCAGTCCTTTAAAATATCTGTATTCGACTGACATAAGACGTAAGAGCATATGCTTTTATATTTTTGAGCACCTTGCATAGTGCAGATAAAGTTTCAATTTAAACTTTGCTAGTACAATCAATTCAAGACGTAAACATGCTCCCGGGTCATGTCATCTTTCAGGATAGGGACCGTGCGCGTTGGAGGGTCGGCCATCTTGTGGTCTGAATCGGAACCATAAACATGTACATTTACACGTCACGTGTTTTCTTGTGCATAGTAGGTTCTGCCATCTTGTAGGCTACATCGGAACAATAAACATCAGATTTACGCCTCGCGCCAAAAATCTGACGGCTCCTGTGCTGCCTCCTACAGTTCATGCACGCTCCCTATTCACCTTTCTTTTACCTTGTCTAACGTAAGTAACATAAAATAAAAACCCTGAAAAATTAAAGCCATAACGAGAGTTCTTGTATTGTAACAGTAATTTAGTATTCACGAATACATTATGTGTGTTTTCACGAATATTAATCAGTATCTGCCTTGCCATCCAACAAACATGCAATGTTTATGCAACTAACAAAAAACCTAAGCACTTAACGGTTGTAATTAGTATTAGAAGAAGGCTGTCTATATTGAAAAGTAGCCCTGAAAGTTGCTCTGTGCACTTATAAGTCACAAGCAATGAATTGCATCAGTGAACTGGTTGGGCGAGGTTCACTGAACCATACCGGTGTCCATGAATGTTATGGTCCTGTAAAAGTATAAGCTATGGGTTTGTACCGTAGAAAAGTACGTGTAGAAATGGTATGACAAAGGGCAGAGTTCTAAATTGGGTTTCCGGATTATCTGTCATATGTGTCATAACTCATATCATATCTTACTGTGCGAAACTGCGAATATATATTTTATGTTGCTGTGACCAAGGATATTATAGATAACCTTAGTCAAAAAATGTGTTGTTTAATCCATATTTTCTGTTCTTTTTTCGCACGAACAAAATCTGATTTTTTATTACACAGCTTATCAAACATGAGACAGATTATCAAACTCGGCGCTAGCTACGGCGTAAATAGCATAAACCGTTTGAGTTCAGTGTTTTCTCTCGGTTAGGGCGGATAACCATCTCCTATCATGATGACCCAACTTTGTCATACAAAGTCCTATCTCCAACGCTTATCATTTGGCGTACCTATTCAAGACATTTAATATAACATTTTCTGGTCTCATAATATGGGATGGGCATTGCTTTTCAGCTTAACCATGGTATTCATACAGGAATTCGTTCATAAATACATCCCTCTCTCCCATACCGGTTGCACCCACATCTCCTTCCCGGGGCCACTTCTTCACCTGCACTTCGCGGGGCATCATTTGCATGTACTATGGCAATGTACTCATATTATCCCTTGCAACATCTTGGCAGTCTTGTATCTGCTCTTAATATCCAGCTTCAATGTATAACATGGTCATTTCGGACTGCTATAGATTGCAAAGTTTTACAGGGAGTACATCACCAATTTTCCTAGCAATATAATAGCCATGTCACGCGCTGCCATTAGCGTTCTGAACTGGGCCTCAGTACAGAGGTTGTGAAACCGACGAGCGTTTTATTCATGGCTAGTGCTTGTGATGCAAATGTTACCATTACTAACGATAACGAAAATTGCCTTTAACTAGCTCTCTCTGGCAAATGGGAATATATATGAACGTTCGTATGTAAGCGATGGGTTAAATATGACACTAACGTGTATCCGCGTGCCGCTCCGGTGTGTGAGCGAAATAGCGCTATGCACGTTTAGTTAGATTTCTTTAAAGTTTCCAAATGGTGGGAAACCTTGGGACCTAAAGTCTGTCCAGCGAGACGTGTCCCAAGCAATTTTTTAAAATTCTTTAAATTTAAAAAAATGACAATTTTATTTTCCTATCAAATAAGCTGTCAGTTTTAAGCGGTCATTTAATTTCTTTGTAATTTTATTGCCAGGTGGGGTTTGTACTAAAATTCTCGAGTTTTTTTGTGACACAACTCGCTGGTCGGGCTCTAACCAAGTGACATCGTTGATAGAGAACGCCAATCGAAACTGAAATAATGTATGGAAATAATCACGTGACTTTCGTTGCACCGTTATCCCCATACATTTTTACTTTTCGACTGGCGTTTGTCAATCTGTACGACTGTCATCTTATCTAGGCTCCTTGTTAAGTAACATTCGGATGCCTTAAAAAATTCTAACTGTATATAGCGATGTCCTACACGCATACCGAAGCGACGTGCGGATCCACATCCAATGTCGAGACGAGACCGCCTTAGTGTTGACTGACAGAAAGATTTATGTAGGCGGAGTGAAGAAGCTAATTATCGTTTCTCCTTGAACATAATATATGTTGTTAATATATATGGTTTCGTTATCTACTGACTGCTGACTGCGCGCCGACATAGTGCAACTATATTTGAATTTGAAGTAAGATTTGAGAAGCGAGTGTATATCCCAGACCTCGGACAGGGTGAGCTGTTTTAAGAGTTTGCATAATATGGACATACCTACGTAGTCATTCAATGGCAGATGTGATGTAATTGAATAACGAATTAAATTATTCTATTTAGATCTTTACATAACTAGCAAAACAAATTAATTGTATAGCAAGCCTCTTTAAATGATAAGCATATTATTTTATAAGCTGGTCTTCGTCTGCTTCTGTCAGTCAGAAATTAGAAGACGTCATAGCTAGAAACCCAGACTTAGATCTGTTTAGGGACTATGCTGAAAAAATTTCGGAAGGAACAGATGTGGACGGTATTTTAATGTACAACTTCACTCCGCTCACTTCAGTGGAAGTAGAAAGGTCTTTTTCCATCTATAAGTGGATATTAAACTCAAGAAGAAGTGCGTTGAAAATTGAAAATCTAGAAAAAATTATAGTTCTTTATTACAATAACCAATAACAAAGAAAAATTTGAATAAATAAATAATACTTACTCGTTTTGTACATAATGCACTGTCATTTTTGTTTAATTATTATTCATGAATTCTTTTTAATATTTCATCTTGAGGCATATCTATATTAACATCTACACTTGACATTAATGACGTAAAAATGGCTCACTCTGTCCGAGGTCTGGTCATATCAATATCACACATTATCATGATGGCCGAGTGTAAGATTGATTATATTTTTGACACATTTCACTTTCCTAGAAAAACTGTGACAGTAACAAGATTAAATTGTAAATATCAACAGATTTATATCGTTGGAGCGGAATAATAAATATTGCCGTACGTGGTATTTTAACTGAAGGCTTTGTATTCGTCTGTAAGGAAAAACTACTACTACTTCCTCAGTGAGGTGATTACTATATAATTTGGATGTATATAGTATTTCGTTTTTATCCAGTTTTTCATACATAAATTGCAACGAATTTCGCAATAATTGTTTAAATCTGTCTAAGTTTCCATTGTCGTGTTACGTCTGGAACTTATAGTTATAGACCATAGCTACTGACACTGACATAAATATTTTTACAAATAAGTATACCTTCTGCGGGCGAGAAACTGGATTTGCAACTATATATTTGCATAAGTCATTCATACTAATTCAGACTACTTTCACTCCACGGCTATAGGTTTTGTAAGTCTATGCGACTATGTCAACATTCACCTATTGTATCGTAAGTTGCTTAACCAAGCATCATTTAGATAAGATGCCCATTTAGGGACGTCTAAAGAAGACCTGTATTTAGTCATTTATTGTTTATTTACTTTTTAACCGACCTCATTAAGCATGAAGCTTATCTTTTTAGAGCATATTGGGTAATTGAGGTTTGTAGTTTAAAAGGGACGTTAATTTAAGTGTCAGGACCTCAGGACCGGTTAGTGTGGGGAACACTTGCGCTTTCCACAATGAATTGACAGTGGACGGACTAGTTGTTAGTTCCTAATAGATTGATTAGTAAATGTAGGTAAGATCAGGGTTAAACCTACTTAAGAGCTTGCCGTAGAAAGTATGTTGTAATAATAACATGTACAGTCAGCTGCAAAAAAGTGCAAAGGTAAAAAAGGGAGGTACAATGAGAGGCCGCTTTCGCCTTTCAGCTGTGGCGGGTCGCTCCGCTCCCCACCGATGTGGGGAGGTCAATCCTCGTTATTTTGTGGACGATATGGCTGGTGTTGGCCAGCTCTTCGCTACCGATCGTTACCCAACCCCACGACCCCCAGCCTGGTGATACCGTTTGAGCAGGGCCAGGTTTAGGGGCCGCGATGACGGCGACCAGTAGCTTAGCTGGCGTGTGCGGCGTGCTGGAGAGGCTGTATCCGAATGTGCTGTGCAAAGGTGCTATGCGAATAGTATTGCTGACTGTGCATAAAGTGTCTATTTAGCTCTTATTTACGTAATTAATTTTAATAAAAATAAAGAATGATAATGATACATAAGAACGTTAACTAATGTAAGTAAAGACAATAGAGCGTTAAGGTGGCTTGACAATTTTTTTGCGCTTTGAAGGGTTAATTGATTCAAATAGTATTATAACTGTCGTTCAATAGCTACAGTCATACAAAAACGTTTCAATTTTTTACATAAAATATAAACAATTACTAAAAAGTAAAGTCATCCTTACCACATTCACTGCCAGCGTCCCGCTAGGCGGGTTCTCTATTCGGACTCGTGGCCGTTGTAGTTTACGAGCGTAGCGGATAACACGGAAAAACCCCTCCCTACCTATAAGTATGATTTCATATATATATATATATATGTATGTATATGTAAGTATATGTATTTGTATCAATATTATTAATATATATGTATGTTTATGTATGTGTATTTTTTTTATGAATGTATTGTGTTCGTACATGTATCAATTGTATCACCTATACCTATGTTTTTGCACCGCCTACAACTTATCTGCTTTGCCTACAGGTTGACTGGTAGAGAATGCCTTACGGCATTAAGTTCGCCTATTGTACAGTGTGTTTTCTTATGTGCAATAAAGATTAAATAAATAAAAAAAAAATAAGTATAGCGAAAAGCACTTACGAACAGAGAATTAGCAAGTCGCTAGCAGTGAATGTGTAGGTACGTATGTAAAGTAACTGTCGGGTCTTGTGTCGAATTGATATCGTTTACTCTGTCCCTGTGGCAAGTAACTATTATCGTATATCACAACTTTCGCTAATAACAGCATTGACCTTTCACCAACGCGGGCGCGTGTTCAAAGCCCTTTACTTTCCATTTTGAAATAATACATCACTTGTATTGTATAATATTAGGTTTACAATATAATTATCGCAAAGAGAAGGCAAATTATCGTAATTCCGTTTTATGTAAGTTTGATAATGCGTTTGGAAGTGTCGAAGTTACGTGCGCGTGCGATTATAAGTTGCCAAATGGAGATGCGCACGACTTCGCGCATGCGTGGTAATTGGTCAACATAAGTTTCTTTCAGACTCTTAATCCTGAGATACTGAGATTGAAGACTTTAAATACCTACTAGCAAAATAGAGATTATCAAGACAAAAATCAAATTAAACCACACAAGCCTAATTTTCTTCAAGCTTTTGCACAAGGCGTACTTACTCTACTTATTATAAGAACATAAGACAAAATTGCAACAATTCGTCACCGCTCTGACCATTTTCGTTAATTTTTCTAGAAATCCAATTAAAAGCATTTCATCCCCGAGTTGTATCGTTCCTCGGAAAAAAAGTGTATTTTGTGTTTTATTATATTATCGTTGTACAATGTCTACTTTTATTGTTTCAATGTATTGTTTAAACTGTTAAGCACATATGATCAATTTAACTACAATGAGATAAATTTTGCTCTAAACGACCTAAGGAAAAGTTGAGAAACACAGAAACAGAAAGTTAGTTATGTAGTACCTAAATTTATTTTCATACCATTTCAGCATTTAAACCATACATAGCATTAATCGTGCAGATTATCGACGGTTATAACAGATATTTTACCGTTCAGTTCAATGCCAGTTACTAAATTAACTATGAACGGGATTGCAGAAAATGCGCAGTGCCGCTTCAACTAACTGCAATTTGATTGGTTTCTTGTTCATTTACAACGTTTTAGGCTATCGTCATCAATGTAGAGGTATAATAATCCCAGTTGCAAATTAATTTGTTTATAACCTGAACCCAGCAACCGTGTAAGATGTAGGTATAACGCGGTGACCACACGGATGCGGAACTCCACGCCGCCAAGGGGAGGAAACTAGAGCGATCGAGCTTTCTCGGCTCCGTTCTGCTCGGCATTGCTTCGAGCAATTATTAGGGTTGGCAAAACTTGAAGTTCCTTTGCGTGTACAGCCACAGATAAGATAATTACATGAATTTTGACAACCCTAAATAGCCGAAAGGGATAGTTCCATATATTATAAAGGGACAACATGATTCAGCCCTGAATCGCTGTCAAACTTCGGCTTTGTAGGAAGTTTCCTTTCTGTACGGTAGTACTATTATTTATTCTGCTGCGGATTCGTATCTAATGTGACGACCGCCTAACTTCGCCTAAGCTAAGTAGTATTCTAAATATTAGCCCAAATATATATTCGATTGCATAATCTTGCTTAATATAAGTATGTAGGAATTTGTATCGAATCTCAATACATCAGGGGCCTATTTACCCTAGGGCCAGGGGGGCCATGGCCCGGGGCGGCAGGCTGTGAAGGTCGGCGCACGCCCCACGTTTCCAGAAGATTTGAAAAATGCATTTGTGCTTATTATATAGAGCGGGCTAGGCCCACTGGCCCAGGGCGTTAATATTAAAATAAACCTCTGCACTACACAGTGAGTTTTCATAGCTTGTGATATACTCACCCCCTATTTACACCTACTATAGTACAAATAAGTATGTTTAATAGAGGGTTTCTGCGGAGAGCACAAAGCTATTGGGGTAGAGAAAAATAAGAGATCTATTAAGTCTCCGCTAAGCAAGTAAACTGCCTTAAACTTTTCATACGCCTTCCAAAATGGAATGGAGTCCTGCACGGACATGATGGTCGTTGTTGTCTTCGCGACAGCGTGATAATGATAAACAACAGTGTCCGTCACTTTCGATTGCGCAGTGATAAAGAGGTAAGTACCGTTATTTTATCACGTGAGTCAAATCATCCATCAGACGCCTGTTGGGGCCAGTGATATTGAAATTTCTTACCTAAATAATTTATCTATGTACAAAACACTAACATGTTGCTATATGTTGTTGTTGCCTGGGTTCTACTTATTTAGGTTGACAATGAGATACGGTGTGAATAGGTGTTTTTACTGTATCTAGGCATAGAGACTTTCTATAAATAAATAAAAATTACAAAAAATGTCTACTAAAACCTATGTTTTATTTTAAGTAGTTTGGTCTCGGTCACGGTTACGGTTGGATAACCCTTTAATTTTTTGCAATTTAAGCTTCTGTCAAGCGGAAAAATGATGTCAATTGTGTGTTTATTGTTTATTAAGTACTTGTAATGGCACAACCATTAGGTAATAGTAAGACAGATTATTTAATCGATTGATTTTGTGTATGTGACTCTGTAAAATTAAACAATACTTGTAAAGACAACATTACGTAGATAGGCATAATGACTGTTTCCTAATGTATTATTAGTTCCTTCCTAGTCAGTGGCGGGGCAAGACCAAAATTTTATGTGGGCAAGGTACATTTTGCGAGGCCCTCTGGTGGCACTGGCATTTTTACCTTATCCAGATATAGGTACCTAATACTTATTTGAGGCGCGAGGCCCCTTGTACCGCGAGGCCGTAGGCAGGGGCCCACGTCGCCCACGCCTAAAACCGCATCTGTTCCTAGTGTTATACTTAATCAAAAATGTGAGCAATATTGTATCCACACATTCACAGCGATAAGACATAAACGCGCGCAATTAGCCTACCCGAGCCTAATCTGCTGCTACAGGCCAAATAGAATGTACAATTTGAACTTTATGAAATTTAATTTAAAGTTCAAATTTCATCAATTTGATATCTCGAGTTATCAACTTCTTGCCGCTGTGTACCGTTATTTCTGTATGACAGTATCTACATTGTAATTATCCGTTTATGTCCGTAATTTCGAAGAACTTGTGCTACATGTCTGCCCTCGGCCTGTCGCTTAATTTAGTACTTCCGAAGTGAACGTAACGGCGTAACACTAGGCAAAGACAGCTTTTAAAGATACTTACTAATAACTACAGATAGCGCCACCGCATTAAGAGGCAAGAGGATGGATGATTCTTTATACAAACATAGTCCCCATTTCCGTCAATAATTTTCTGAGAATATTTTGACATGATTTGATGTATATTAACCATAGAGCTATGCCCCTGCGTTTGACTTTTTTCGGTTTTTGTATTATTATAATAAATAGGAGCGAAAAACAGATTTCATACAAAATTTGAAATGCTTCTAACTCCCATTATAATAAAATGGTTGATATACAACAAATTGCATCAAAATATTTTTAATAATGTTAATATCCAGAGAGGAAAATGAGGACTACGTT
This sequence comes from Cydia pomonella, assembly GCF_033807575.1. Lineage (NCBI taxonomy): Eukaryota > Metazoa > Arthropoda > Insecta > Lepidoptera > Tortricidae > Cydia > Cydia pomonella. The sequence continues at coordinate 4,424,518 of NC_084722.1, forward strand.
TGTATGAAAAGGCGATTTCGCGCGGGTCCTCCACTTTCGTCTTAATACAGCCTGGTTCTCAGTTGGCTTTGATAACTTCAGGTCTAATATCAGTCGGTGAATCAACGGCACTAAAAATATATTTGGATTTGGACTTCGAATGAAACCCACAGTTTAGGCGAAGTAGGTCGCTTTCTGAAGAACTCCACATTCTGAGTTTGTCACTTTCTGAGTGCATAACTTTCTGAGAACGCCACTTTCTGAAACAAAACCACCTAAACGAAAACCACCGACGTCACTAAATTTTTGACTAATCCTAAAAATAATCTTACAATTCTAGATATTAATGACTGTTCAATTTGCCAATTTACTATACCCAACTTTGTACTTAAATAACAGATCGATCGAGCAAATTAAGGCAGTCGATCTATCATTTTAGACCTAGATTTTAAAAACACAAATTAGTGTTACACAGAAAGTGTTCGTGGTAGTAGTGCCTTAACCTAAAATGCATAGGTATACTTAAAATAAAGTTGTTATTGAGGCGCTGATAGTATCCAGTGGTCGAACCATACTCGCCAAAGAACTGGTTTACCTACGCTACTCCCGATATGCTTTCCGAGTTCAAAACAAAATCGCTTTGCTTCGTTTTGCAACTGGACCTGTTTGTTTATTTTTATCTTTATCCGAGTCGTTTGTAGCCAATATACTTAGCTAGCTCGTTTGATACCTGCGCTAGGTTCAAGGACTAAAGAATAGCTTATACTTTAAGTATTCGTAAGATATTAAAGGAATAGGTGTAAAATTTATACATTAGTAATCAGATTTTGGAAATGGTTGTAGGGTAAAAATAACGTAGACCCGAAGTCAAATAGGAAAACAAATATCAGGTAATTCTTTTTCATTTCTTGTGCTCTGAAAGTGGGTCGTTGTTGTTCTGAAAGGTGTGCAGAAAATGATACGTTTCTGGTCTAGAGCAATGTACTTTCTAATTACGTTTTTTTTTCTCTTTTTTACGATAAGAAATTACAATTTTGGTATTAAATGGATTTGTTGTAGAATTTCTATTCTGATAATTAGCTCCCCATTACATAAATAACTTTAATAACTTTAATACCTTTAATAATTACTTTAATAACTTTAATAAGTTTAGACAATGTTGTTTATATTTAATTAAGAACATTACATGATAGAAACTAGAATACCTAGATGTAAGATTATTTGCAATGCCCTAACAGGGTGCCATGTGTTTTCACACTCTAATATAACATCTATTATGTACCATGGTTTCGCAATAAAGATTTCTATTTCTATTTCTATTTCTAAATAACGATGGTTATTACCTAAATCATTAATTTGAAACTAGCCTCAAGAAATACTACTGTATATATTTATTCGAAATAAAAAATAGAGTGGTTAACTCGGGTGACAGGCAAAATGTCATCCCTTGGTTAACAATCTACTATTTCATACTTTCTTTCATAACTCATTTTAAAGCCTTTTTATTTAACCAATGACACACTCGCCGATAAAAACGTTCCGACTTTTTGTAAATTGTCCAAATTCGATTATCCAATTCGTAACAGTAAGAGAAAGCAAAAAGTAAATAATGTCTCCTGAACTCGTGACAACTTTTTAATTCACCCGCCATTAAAGTTTAGCCACAGATAAGTAAAATTCTCAAATCGTGCATACAGCCAGCTTTTACCCTTTCTCAGACCGACACCACAAATCATTTAAGTACTATCCACGTACTATCTCTCCCATGTATTTTGCAAGGAGAAATGCTTCGGTTTCTCGACAGCGACATTAGAAAACGATTTATAACTACGTACAAAAACCAGAAAGATGGCGATATGCATATTTTAGTGCCATTAGTAGTGTTGACTTGTTATAATACTTTCCCGCGTAAAAGTAGGTTGCCGTCAGGGTCAAGGTGGACATAAAATCACGGTAAGTCTCGTTGTGATTTTATTATTGACATAGGTAGTTATGATCCATTCAATTCAAGTTATTATTATCTGTTAAAACTTTTATTACTCACGACAGAACGTATACTGTAGGTGTAGGTACATCTGAGTATGTATATGCGTTTAGAGTGGAAGACATAGACTTGTATACAAGAGTTTGTTTGTTGTTCCCATTTCGATGCGGTTTTCTGTTATAGATGTGTGATTGGTAGATACTGACATTTGTGATAGTTTGGTTTGAACTCAATAGTGGGTGCTACTATAATTTTTGTCTAATTACTAGATAGTGTAGGTGTCCAATGGATCACATCTCTCCTACAGACAGATACCCCGTTAAAGCCTATTTTTCTATTAGAACCCTTATATGTATACGGTTGTTTCTTTTATATTCACTTGTGTGATAAAAACATTACATAAACGCACACAAGCTGTTAACGATGGTTAAAATCTATGTATTATCGTATATAAAATCAAATAAGCATGGGAAACGTTACATTATTTGTTTTGAACACGTCAAAACACATAAACACATCTTACGCAACGCGCCATTTTGAAAAATGGTCACCTGTCTTTGTTCTTTTGTTCTGCGTTATTTATAGCGGATTGACGAGATCCATTGTGATTTGGATTCGGACGACAGTGAAAGTGGCATAATTGTTGTCGGACACTCATGTTAGTCATGTTACACAACTCTGGGAAGAGATGCCAAGATAATTCCTGAGATTGTCCGGTTTCCTGTGAATTTGTATAACGGTTTGTAATGTGCGTCATGTGCGTGACTGTATTCATGACCATTAGATGGTTACGTTTGTAACTACACAGAATTAGAGCTATAACTGCGTTGTGCTACAGTTTCCAAATGTGTTTTCGTTTTTCAATTTGAAACGAACCGTGCAGTCTAGCCTCTAGGCCGTCATGTTTTGTGACTCGCGTCGCTTGTTTCGAAAATAGGTGAAGTGACGGTCTATCACACAATTTACCAGCTACAGTAACACTAGTGTAGTTACCAGTTACAAGAACAGCTAAAGTAGCCGTTCCTTCTTGTTTGAAGATTGTAAACATCTGACGTCTTTTTGAATAGTGTGCCGTACTTTTAACGACTTTGTTTATTTCACCGCATCCGATGCGTCATAAACATAAAAGTTGCTGATGTTCGATCCTTCGATCTGTTGTCTTTTCGATCAGTATGGTCCATTTCGTCTCTGTTCCATTCCATATTAGGTAACTAAGTAACTATCAAGTGGATCCGACCGTAAGTGATGGAAGTGATGATTATTTCACAGACCTAAAAGTAGATAAAATATTATTTTCACACGATGATACTTATAGTCACCTGCAATAATAGCTTGCACAACAAAGGGGCTTTAAATATATGTCACGCTCTTATGGTTCTACAGATGTGTTTGATATTTTGTGTGGTTCGTTGTAATGTGCAGATGTTAAATGCCAATTGACTGCACCCACCGATGTTTACGTGCCACGCACTTTCACTATGACAATTAGTGCAACACGAACTAAGTATACTTTACATGGGGTGTATTTCAATCCTATACTGCAGTGAATGTGATACGTACAAATGTTTTGCGATTTTCTTATGTTGAATAATCTGCTAAGCTACTACCGTCAAAATTGTCTCTTGGTGTTTTGATAAGGACACAAAGAAACAACCGACCGGCACCAAAAGAGAAATTACGCACATTCGCGCGATTAATCGCATGCGCACGCTCCACTCGTCAACAAAACTATACACATCATTACGCAACGTAAACACGTTCTTATGCCGCACAGGATAAGGGTGTTGTCAGTTGCCTAATGTAATGCCGATTAGTCACGCCACTGGACGGCATTGTCAAACGCTTCCTCCTGGTTAATTGCCACTACCTGTTACAGTTACAGATACCCTAAGGTACTCACAAGGTAAAAGCAGGAAGTGGTGTGTGTGAAGTGCTTCTCATTCTAACAGTGACTATGACTAGGTACCGATGAGATGATGCTTCGTGCGTGATCTCTTAGTTGATATGTTCCGACAGTAGCAAATGTTTAGTATGCCTCAGGGTACAATCCTAAGTCCTCTTGTTAAAATGAAATATAATGTATTAAGCGGCTGCGTTTTAAGAATTGGTTGATTGATAATTGCATCATAGAATCTTCCCATTCCAATTTGCGTGTCCGATTGAACTCGTTTGTATAGAGGTATTTTTACTAATTTATATTCAGTTGTACGTAGAAGTTTCACGGTCAACATCTGTAGATTTAATAGGTACTATTTGTTTGCATCTAAGTTAAAAACCAGTGGAAACACTTACAAATCTGGAAAATCTTGGGTTCATTCTACTCAGAATCGACACCATTCTGAGATCCTACCATTTAAAAAATGTCCCAAACGTCCGTTCCATTACGTCACATTTTAGTGTGAAAATAAAAAATGTTTTACTTGTATTTGTGTGACGTGTTGGAATCTACGATTTTCAGGCAAATTTTTGAGACATTTTTTTGCATTAGTTTTGAATATACTAGTGATTCTGAGTTGATAGAACCCAAAAATCCCAGGATCTATAAGAATCAGGATTTTTTTTAAAGCTCAAATAGTAAATTCTTCAGGTAACTTCCGAATAACACAAGACCGAATAACCGATCTCCGATTTGAAAATGTAACTCGTGATAAGCTTGGCTGCTACAGTTTTTCATACAACAGACTAGAGTCGGACCAAGCTAACTCTGCAGCGTGCTTGATAGCACACTGTGGAAGTTGTTACTTTAAACGTCATAATTTCATAGACATTAAAATTTGACTTTTATGATAACACGAAATCGCTGCAGTGTTAGCTTGGACTGACTCTATTGATATGTTAGGTACCATCTCGTTTACAATGGTTGTTGATTTGTATAATTATACAGCATGTATGAAATAAAGTAGCTCACCGCCTGAGTCGCCGTCTGACTCCCCAAGTAGCCAAAGATCAGAACAATGAGCCTCAACAATGCAACGCACGGAGGGGGAAAAAGTGCACGGAAGTGGGGACGACCGCAAGCGGGCTTTGACTTGCGATTGATATTCTTTTGTGGAGACTGGAAGATATGTGAGAAGAACTATTAATTCACATGTAGTTGGGTGTATGATAGGATGTTAAATAGCCAGGTTATTAGTAATTACCTACATTATATAGAAACAGGCTCTTGAATCAGTGTTAAAAAATATAGACTTAGGTTCCGGTAGGTATAGGTAGGGTTCAGGCATTTATCGTTTGCACTACGAGGGTAGGGTATGTTTAATCTTTAATAGAAAAAAACCTACTTCTTAATTCAGATTGTAATATAATATTAGAACGTCAACTGAGGGTCTACTCCTACCACGAAAACCGAAATTTCGTTATATGCCTCTATATCGCTCTTGCATATTCGAGAAGCAGATATAGAAATGTCGATTTCGTTTTTCGCGGTAGGGCCTTTTGTTTACTTTCAACTCTTTAAAGTATCCTCGTAAGAACCAGCCATACAATGACAAAATCCAAAATTTGACAGTGAAATTTGAATCTACAGTTTAAGAAACAGAGATGATTTTTTTTTGTATGAAAATTGAACGGAACAAAGATGCTTTAAATTTCATCGAACATAATAAGTCCTATAGGAGGTCTTAAGTCTTAAGCTCGGAGCTAAGTAAAGTAAGTAGGTTAATAGAGATGCCTATATTCATGTCACGGACTTTTTCTTCAAAATATGTATGTAAAACAGCGTAAAAGGAACGAATTTATCAGACAATATTACTGCAAGAGAAACTATTTTGTTTGTTATTCAAATTCTTATACTTGTGAGACGCATTCTTAACACCTTTTCGTTTTAGAGACATAAGTAGGAGGACTGCACTAAGTATACATATTTAAAAGTAAGTTAGAGCGACAAAGGATCAAAATATTTCCAACAGCTGACTAAATATGTATACCTATGAAAAAGTGTTTACAGTACATATGGGGCTACTTTATAGCACTAGTGCGAGAAGTAGCATATTATGTTACTGTGTCGAACATTTAAAGGGCCATATGTACTGTAAAACGTTGTACGATACATGTGCGAATAGGTAATTCGCAACTCGTGTCGATTTAAAACACTCCCTTCGGTCGTGTTTTAATTTATCGCCACTCGTTTCGAATTTCCTATTTTTCGCACTTGTATCGTAATGTACTATTGTCTTCCAATGTCGAAACGAAGGCTGAATGAATATAAATAATTTGCATGGAGCGAATATAAAGATGCAATATATGAGTTTAATAAGTTAATAACATGTTTTACGTCTATTGTTCTGCTAATTATGCTTTGTTATAGAGGAGGGGGCCATCGCTTTCAATGTACAACAGTGAAAAAGGTTAATTTAGCTTTTATAGAGACAATATTACAATAAAAAGACAGTTCATTAGGCTAATTATAAAAAAAGTTCAAGAGACAGTTCATTAGGCTAATTATAAAAAAAAGTTCATGTATTATTCTTATTATATACCTGGTACCTACGTGAAGATACTGAAGATTGAAAGCAAAAGTTGTCGTTATTTTCTTTTGTGACGATTACAGGCCAATCCAAACGTGCACTGACATCAAGCCTCATAAGCAGAGATCGGACAAATTTGCGTCATTGCTCGCAATAATGTGGACATGACTCCAAAATTAATCAAATATGTAATCATTTAATTAATTTCTTACTTGACATAAATTTTAATTCCTAGTCAATAAATACAAAAGTTTGTTAAAGTATAGATTTATTAACGAAAATAATCAGTATTTTTTCCAAAATTTCTGCAGTCAGTCTATTTCTTTTTACATCAAAAATATACTTAAGTGCTGAAAAACTTCGCTCGCACTCCACTGATGTTAATGAGGCAAACTTAAGTAGTTTTATATATATTTTCTGTTCTTTGTTTAGTTTATCCCGATTTTGAGGTTATCGCCCACAACTTAGAACAGAAAATAAACTCTGAATTATACTGGAATAATAATATTCCTATAAAACTACTTAAGTTTGCCCCATTAACATCAGTGGAGTGCGAGCGGAGTTTTTCAGCACTTAAGTATATTTTTGATGTAAAAAGAAATAGACTGACTGCAGAAAATTTGGAAAAAATACTGATCATTTTCTTAATAAATCTATACTTTAACAAACTTTTGTATTTATTGACTAGGAATTAAAATTTAATTCAAGTAAGAAATTAATTAAATGATTACATATTTGATTAATTTTGGAGTCATGTCCACATTATTGCGAGCAATGACGCAAATTTGTCCGATCTCTGCTCATAAGAGAGGTTTGCGTGGTGTGGCAATGTACGATTGTCTCATGTTACAAGTACAACCTACCCAATTGTCAAGTGCCAATTGTGTCAATATTAATACATAAATTAACTAGTGTATGTATGTATGTTCGGGTCAAATCTAAATTAGACCCAATTCCCGTTGTTCGACAGAGCTCAAACTTCACATATTTGCGTAAGTTAGGTGACGATCTTTCAATGCAATCGTACAATTGAGGTGATCCGATGATGGACACCGGAAGTGGTCATAGGAACTCTATGATAAAACAACGCAACCATGTTTGGGTTTATTAGAATAATCTCGATGAGTTGACTGTACCGAAAAAAAGTACAGTCAGCGAATAGGCATCGCCATTCAACGAGGGAACGTAGCCAGCCTTGTCGGCATCCTTCCGCAGAGGACAGACCTGGGGGACTTTTCATAGGAGGGGGTTTTTTAATATTCTTATTTATGTTTATTATTTTATTAGATTTAATTTAGTTAGTTTATGTCATATCGCTTTGTGTGGTAGGGCACAGCCAGTGGATGTCATTCCAGATCTAGAGCTGAGCCCAACTGGGGAAGTACCTCCACCTTACAGAAAATCGCAGCCAAATAACACTAGACCCTACTCATAGTGTTGTGTTCCTGCCGGTGAGTAAGGTTGCCAGAGCTCAACGAGGAGGGGTTTAGGGTCGTCAACGCGCATGTAACTCCTCTTTAGTTGCAGGCGTACATAGGCTACGGACACTGCTTACCATCAGGCGGGCCGTATGGTTGTTTGCCACCGACGTAGTATTTAAAAAAAACAACCCTGCATCAAAAATGAAATTTTTGACAATGAACCTTTTTAACATTTAATATCAGTATTAAATGAAACATAACATTTTTTTCAAGCAGGTAACCTCAGTCGAATGTCAAAGTAAATAAAGTACATATTAAATAATTCACGTGCTTTTGGTAGCTACCAGCAGCCGGCCCACTTAGCTATAAGCTGAAAGGTATAGTGCATCAATTAAAATAAAATAACAATGATATTGCCTGCCGCCGCCAATTCAATACTTTAAAAAGAAAAGAGAGCCGACGTGTTATTGATTTGGAAATTAACTTAAGCCGCATGAAGTAAGAAACTCAATTGGGTCACGCCATTGTACGAACTACGAGTCGAATAGTTAGAAATTATTTTTAGCTTAATAGAATAATGGAAGACCGATGATAAGTTTCGTAAGTTTGATTTGTTAGTGCGTGTTTGTATCGGAAAGAATGTCTTTAATTCAAGTTTTATTTTGACTTCTGTTTACTGTTTATTTTCTTCATGCATAGTTTTATTGTTAAGCAATCTGCATTCTATGCTATAATTAACTTACGTAATCTACATAGGTATTTTAATATTTTTTGGTTTTACTGCGGTTATTCGGTATTGTATTGTAACGGTGGTGGCCGAGTGGATATGGCGTCCGACTTTCAATCCGGAGGTCGCGGGTTCAAATTCTGGCTTGTATACCAATGAGTTTTTCGGAACTGATGTACGAAATGTCATTTGATATTTACCACTAGCTTTTCGGTGAAGGAAAACATCGTGAGGACACCTGCATACATCTGCGAAGAAATTCAAATGTGTATGTGAAGTCCCCAATCCGCATTGGGCTAGCGTGGGGACTATAGCGCGAGCCCTCTCGCGCATGAGAGGAGGTCTGTGTCCAGCAGTGGGATATATATAGGCTGAATTATTATTACCTATATTGTAAAATGCAGCTATCAGCAATATCAAAGGATACCTAGCACAATATATCTCCTAAATACATAATAAATTGTTTGGACAAATCTTACTTTTGATCCCATTTGACCCACGGAAATGAAGCGGAAGGGCCATACTATTAGGGCGTGGTATTCAGCGGATGAGCCTAAAGGGCCAATTACATCCACATGCAAACACAAATGGGCCCGTTGCGTTGTTGGGCCCGAGTAAGAGTATTTTTCCGTTTCACCAAATATCAGCACATCTTTAACAATATTTGTCATTTAAAAAATACTTTGTCTCTAATTGCCAGAAATTTTCAATGTTTGATATTTTTGTATCGGTACTTATAAACCATTTTCACATTTCAAATATTGTTAACGATGCAGTGCTGATATTCCGTGAAACTGACTGACTGACTGACTCGGGGCCCATATCGGGAAGTGTTTTTTTTTATACTACCTCGGTGGCAAACAAGCATACGGCCCGCCTGATGGTAAGCAGTCTCGCCTGGTGGTAAGTGTAGATGTAATCGGCCCTTAAGGCCTGTCTTGACCTCCGGGTAAAAAAGTTTGGAGATCCTGGTCTATAGATAGAATCTAATTACCGACGAAGCGTGAGATATATGCTTTTTTTACAATATCAAATCCCAAAATTTATTTCCAACATAAAAGCGCAAAAAATCGACTGTTGACAAATTATGCAAAATCCATTGTGGGATTTCATTATAGTGATAAAATTATCATGAATTAAAAATAATTAGACAAAACCAGACCCACAATGGTGCGAACGCCGGATAGTAATCTTTTTGGTCTAAAAACGTGGCAGTTGGCAGTACTGAATTTAGGACGTTACGTCATCCATTGTACGCTTGCAAATTGGACAATGACATACTTAATCAATTTGCTTATCTGTGGTAAACGGGTATATGATTTTGGATTTGCTTTTACTTAAGTCACATTGTTTAGTGTTTTAGCGGAAATGACCATTAAGATTGCTTGCGCGCGATTTCTGGACCTGTCTAGCGAAATTAGACGTGAGATAATGGATATAAAATAAAATTCACTTCACTCAAGACATAAAAATATGATATTAAGTATAAACTTATCATCTCACATACTAATGCCACTAATGGAATAGGATTTGAAAGTAATACGGCTTACTGTTCTCGCTAAGATCGGAAAAAATAATGTCGTAAAGTATTTTTCACCTCAACAGCTCGAACAAGCCTACTTTCGTCACTTCAGGGAGTGAGACAAGCTTTCGTCATAATTATAATGCCTTTCATTCATGAATGCAAATAAATGTGGTTAACTTTACTCGATGTTGATGTTTTTTTACCTTTAATATGTTCTCAATACTGAGGTGAAAAGTTGTATGTGTCACACGAGAGCAAAGTTATTTTACATCTCGTGTTTTTGAGTCCTTCGCAAGAAAAAACAACTTTGCTCTCTTGTTGCACAAATAACTATTTTTGGGTCCTTACGCTATTTACAATCCCAATGCGGCTTGGGAAAGTTTACGTCAAATGGTGTTAACCACTTTTGTGGAAATGGCAATGTCACCGGCGAACTAAGTTCAAGTTGTGCTATTCGAAATACATTAATATAGAAAGTTGACTTGGGCGGATGGCCAATTTTGAGATAACATGGCTGGCAAAGTCAAAACAGTTGCGGTGCCACGAGCTGTCAACAATATTCAGTTGAATAATGCCAATAATGCCCCACAGCCTAGCTTACCCCGCAGATGATGGGTTATAAGGACTCTCATCCATGAAAAAGGTTAAAAAATAGACGTAACAGCCGTAATAGTCATTGGAAAATAATTAAAATTGTAGAATAAATTTCACAAGAATACAGTAAACCATTAAATGCATGCACGTGTATTGTTCATGATGCAGCACTAAACCACTCTAGTTTTTAGCGTGTATGCTGCTTTTACGCATTAAAAACGTCATTAGCATCACGTATATTTAAAAAAGTTAAAATTACTACGACAATTTCTGTGGGAAAGTTCTGTGGTGGGTCTATGGACAGGCTTGTTTCGGTTATACGTGTGAAATCATTTATAAGGGTACTACAGCGACTAAACTAAACTAATAACTAGCTTAAACTTAGCAGTTATTTTAATTTACAATGTTAATGTTAGCTTGAATTATATAATACAATGACCTGTGATCAATAACAGTATGTGATAACCACTTTGAAGTTTAAGTTTTAACATAGTAAGGTTTCAATATACAAACGTATGCAAAAGCGGCTATACAGTTATTAATATTTATAATACCTACTAGTTGATGGAGGGTAGATTTAGTTTTTCTGCCAACAAACTGTACTGCAGTTTGGCAGATTAGTAGTTTAAACCTTTTTGTAATCTTCTTTTGATTCAAATAAATAAATAAAAAAAAAACCCAAATCCATTGGATAGATGCGGAGGGATGAAAGTCATTTGACGCCATTATATCACCAAAATATGAGGAATTAATGTGGAGGCATGTAAGAGGTAAGAAAAACCAAGGAAAAAGTGAGAGATGACACGAAAAGAAAACAGGTGAATGATAAAATGTCGAACGACAGAGAGGTATGGAGGAAAAAGACATGCTGCGCCGATCTCGAGTGATAGGAAAGGGTCCACTTCCGACACTAAGCTTTGGTCGCCATTGACATAAATAAATGTCAATGCCTAAGCTGTCAATTGTAAATTAATAAGGCTTACAAGCAATACCTATACTTGAGTAATTAATTACTTTAATTAAGACTTTATACCGGGTGTTTCCTGTAACACGAGCAAATAATTAAACCATATATTGTACTCCCAAAACGATATAACTTTTGATTAACAAATTTTTTAAATTATGAAATCATTAGATTTTACCTTTTTTATATAAATTTAATATTATTTTCAATGTCACGCTTTAAACGTAACAAAATTCGCAATACATGGCGTCTTAGAAGTAACTTCAATGTGTAATAAACATTAAAACATACGTTATTTTAAAAAGTTGCTGAACAAATGTTGTTGAGTTTGAGGAGTACAGCCTACAGTTTAATTTATTGCTCCTGTTACAGGAAACACCCGGTATATTGAATTTATTTTCCGCCTGCATCTTACTATTTTTTTCGAGAAATCTCGAGGAAAGGAGGAAACAGTTATAATTATAATCGATAAATTAAACATTTAAAATAGCAATACAGAGCCAATTACAAGAACGCACAGGCAGAAATAGCATTTATACGAGTAATATACTACACTAATGATTATGAAAACAAAGTACATATAACTTAAAGCCTCCATTTATCTCAATATGTAAATGTCTAACACGTTGCTTGAAAGTATTCGAAGAAGTCAAATATTCCATGAAAAGCCCGGTTAATTTTTCAAACAAGCCGTAAAAATACCTCAAAGTGAGCCGTGATTTACAGAGTCTCCGAACGGCTCGGCTTAGCTATAGACGCGCGTCACGACTGTCGTGTCTTCGCAATTCTCATGATCCGACTAAGTGGTTTAAAATATATTTTAGAGCTGTCGAAGGATAATATATTGTACAATACTGCCTATTACATTCATCGGTTGGAACATACAATCGCACAAGACATTCCTCATTCCCATCTTAACATATTCGCAGATGCATTCAGAGGAGCTCAGAGGCCGAGCCAGATATTTTTACACTAGCAAACACAGCGGACTGTCTTTCGTATTAACGTATTGAATGCAGAGAGAAAACTAGTAACTCCAGATATCCTTGAAAGAAAACCTTGAGGAAACACGGATATTTTCACGATAAATCTTTTTAGTACGTAACTTTCAAGTTCCAATAACTATGTTTTTATCCAGATTTTTTGTTGCATTTACAACTTGTATACATTATTTGCGTGGATTGCGTGCGTAAACCAACCTTGCACTTAATTAAAATTAAAATTCGTAACATGAAACTCGTAGTATAATAAATAAGTTATAACACTTAATAAATAAATAAATAAATAAAAATGTTATTTATTCAGGTATTAACCCATTAAATTGCAAGTGCAATTAAGTTAATACGTGTTATAAGTTTATTTATTACGTTCAAGGTGCATAAGACGTTACATTTCAAATTGTTCAGTTATAACAAATAAGTTATAACGCGGATAGTAATTACGCCAGTTATACGTATTGCATACAAGATGCGTAAGAGACGTACTTACATTCAAAATTGTTTTTGCTATAATAAATAAGTTATAACACTTTATATTATACAATTTTATTTATATTATGTCCAAGGTGCATAAGACGTTACATTCAAATTCGTTCAGCTATAAAAACTGATTTATTTCCGTGTTGTAACACTTTAATATTTATTTTGTTTAGGTAACATTACTGTTACTACTGTTACCACAGTAATGTTTAGATTACATTACTGCTGACGATAGTAGGACCGCGTTTCTCCATAAAAACGTCCCCATTTTCCATCCTGGATATTGACTTTGTGGAGAAATAATTAATTTGATTGTTATTATAAGAGTTATGAGCGAAAAAAAAATCTCATACATTTTTAAAAAGCTCATAATTCTTATAATAACTAAAAAAGCAAAAACATCAAACGAAGGGGCTTAGCTGTGCTTATATATACATCAAATTGGTTTAAAATATTTATTATTATGTCAATATCCAGAAATAAAAGCGGGGACTAAGTTTGTATCAAGAATACAAATACAAATAATTTTATTGAAAACAGTATAAGTACAGTGTTAGCACTTAAAGACTAAGGATTAAGGATAAGGAAAAGTTTACAAATGCCTGAACTAGGAGTTCCTGTGTTTCAGGCAGAATAGGACCATATTAATTAATTTGTAATTATTCACTTAATTATAATTATAAATAGTACACAATAAAAATCTGGTAGGGTGATAACCTTAACAAAATAACTTATTTAAGAATGACCACGTGACTTTGCCCTTTTCCCCTCAAATATATAAAATGTGTATCCAACCATATTTTAGGCAATAAAAAAACTATACATTCCTAAAACAGAGTCATAATCATAAGGCAATGATTACCCTACTTCCGAATATTTACTAAACATTGCTCTAATGATAGCCGTAAATGTTTCCGTGGAAGGCTCGACCTTTCACTCGCCGTTATGTAAAGGGCAATTGAGCACGAAACTGTTACCAAATGTTGAAAAAATATTGAGGAAATGATATCGAGAGGTAGGTATCATGGCGGTCAAACGATACCACCTAATAGAAATAGACACACAAACAATCAATTTACGTATAAGAAAAACGACGAATAAATAAAGTTCCACGACATGCCCTCATCTCAGCATGTTGCTGGCGACTTCCACCGCTAATCTTAAGATTATAATACGATTTTGAAAAATTTCTACATACACTGCGTGAGCACCCCGACATGATCTTGGAGGTGTTCAGACTTTTGGATTGCTTTTGACATTTGATCATCGAAAAAACATGATGTATTGACACTGAATAGTGGTAATTGAGCACGAAATAGTTACCAAATCTTGAGGAAATTATACTACGTATCCACGATATTGTGTTATAAAGTATCTACTAATATTTTTTTTTAACGTGGAAAAATTACTGTCTTGGGTGAGACTTGAACTCACGGCCTCTGGATGGCTTAGTAGCATCGTTCGTAGACGTTTCTGCTTCTTAAAATTTAATTTATCTACTAATATGCCTAAAACCTAGTATTTTTTTATGAACCAAGCTTTCTCCCCGAGGCTTCTTATAATACAAATGTGATTTGTGTGTAATTGACTTACCCACTGCTAGGTAGGTAATAGGTACGAGTAATAATAGCATACCTAAAATGCGATAAAAAAAAGGTATGCGCATTTTAGGTAAGTACATATACCTACAGCTAGCTGCAATAGTGCGTGGATAGGTAAGTTATGATGAATGAAATTCACACATAAATACATAAAGTGGCCATGCAATTTTGCAGCTCGGTGTAGGTAGGTACTTACATGAAAAAGCGGTTAAGGCCTACAGGTTAATGTTTTATGTATTGCCGGTTTAATATTAAACACTACGTAAGAAACCATTTAAGTCGAATAAATTGGAAGTATTACGTATCAGCAATTCAACGTATTATTATCGAATTGCTGAAAAACGTTGGATAATCCTTGTACGGAGCGTGTTAGTTTATTTTAATAATCAATGCATCAATGTTACACAACGGAGTATAATTTCTAGTAATAAAAAAGTTTTGTAAACACCTGTAACTGGCTATTATATCGCTTGGTTAAGTACTATCTACTAAATGCTGAAGAATTGCCTAACATCGTTAAAAACCATAACCATTTATTTATTAATGAACTTGCCTCTGCTCGCGACTACGTTCACGTTGCACGTATAGATTCAATGAACCGGGTTATAACCGCGAAAATCGAAGTTCGTTAATTGCGGGCATTTTTCTCTGTCACTCTAATTACAGTAATTACGTCTTAGTGAGAGTAAAGGACAAGGATCCCCACAATTTGCGAATTTCGGTTTTCGCGGTAGGCCCCTGCTCATTTTCGCCCGTACATACTTCCGTACTCAATCACAACCCCATTGCTTCTTTAGAAGATGTCAGCTCGCTTTGTATCGCAGGGCACAACAGCACAGCTGATGTCATTCCAGATCTAGAGCAGAGCCCAACTGGGAAAGCACCTCCACATAACAGAAAACCGCAGCCAAATAACACTAGACCCTACTCATAGTGTTGTGTTCTTGCCGTGCCGGTGAGTAAGGTTGCCAGAGCTCAAGGAGGGTGCTAACTGTTAAAGTCGGGAACGCACATGTAACTCCTCTGGAGTTACAGGCGTTCATAATGCTTACCATGTTGATCCTGAAAACGTCATCAACATGCAAACTATCAGTTTTGAAACCCATTATCTACGTACAAAAGAACGTCACGTTCTCGTGTGCGAGCGGCGCCGGCTGGGGCGCAGGAATTCGCTTCCTATGCGCTTCGTATGTTTACACGCATGGCTAGCTGTTATACAACTAGGCACAACGGGCTGTCGATATTTTACCAACTTTGTAACAATTGTCTGAAAGGCAGAGCGTTACTCTCGCAGACAAAACAAACTTTCGTAGAGACGATCTAACATCGAAAATCGAAATTTAATTATCTGTGTCTCTATCGGTTCGATTGTCTATTAGAGCGATAAAGATAGAGGCAAACATCTACTACCATATCATATCATTTATTGCATTTATGTACAACATACGAAGAATGAAACATGAACCCTGACAATAGCAAATTAGTTATTTATATATATCTTAAAATTAAGTACTAAAGTTTTAAATATTTGAAAGTAACAATAACAAAGAATGGAATCAAATGAACATAACACAAAGGCAACTTTAATTACATCCATAATCTACTCCTAAAATAATATACAGATTATAAAACTAGCCAATCGATGGACATGGATACACACAGGATGTATTTTGAGCTAGGTTTTTTTTCCTCTAAAAATTAAGCGTATTGGGTACGTATTATTAGAATAGTCATAAATAATAATGAAAGCCTTTGAGCTAAAGAAACCCGCTTTTACTTTAGCCACTCAAAGGTTTAGATACATACGGACCAAAGAGGAGGGCAAAAGAGAGAGGAGGAGACTTGCTCCGCTTGTGCAGAAGCCCAGAAATACAGGAAACTAATAAATTCTTGCCAAATATTAAACCTAGATCGATTTATCGCTTTCGAAAGTACTATATCGTAAACTTCACTGTTATATGCGGTTTTAAGAATCGATAACAACTAGTTATTTATTTAGAAAACTTGCTTTATTTTATTACTATAGGACACTTGCATACTCAAGATTCATGAAAGTTGCCTTGAAGAGAAAGATGTTCAGCCATAAATTTACAATTTATGTAAATTTATGGCTGAGTAGTAAGAGCCCTAATTAAAAAATATTTTATTTCTCTATCTCAATTTATAACAAATCAAATCAAACACATTCGCTATTAGAAAGGTGAAGGTAAGTAATGCGTTAGGAAAATTATCACAGAGTCCAACCAAGCTAAGTTCGCAGCGATGTTAATAGCCCATCCAGTGCAAGTGTTAAGTAAACGTCGTCGTAATTTCATAGATGTTTGACATTTCAAATAACACTTGCACTATTTGGGCTATCAAGATCGCTGCCAACTTATCTTGGTCTGACTCTAATGACCTAATTTTTCAACCTAAGCCTGTGACTATAAATGTGCTGTTCAAAGTCACAGCATACTTAGGAACCCATCCAAGTTTAAGAATATTTTAGTAAACCCGCCCTCTCTTTACTTCTCTAAATTATCTCTGCTTTAAGAGGAAAGGGACGAACGTAGTCCCTATTTTCCTCTCTGGATTTTGACATTATAGAAAATATTTTTTCATAATTTGAAGTATAGCCACTATAGATATGTAGATATGTGTCCTTAAGTTAGACTTTTTTGATTATTCTAAAAATTTGCGCGGGAACGCTGCCTGCGTGATGGGCACCCTACCAAGGGCGCAAATTTTTTATAAGTATTTTTAATTTTTAGCTTTAGTGATTTTAATTTTATTATTCATGTTGTGAGATTTTTGTATTTTAATAATATATATGTAAACCGGTACATAAACTCATGGCCAAAAAATTACGAGCGATGTCATATAAATGTTTAATTGCTTGTAACTCTTATAATAATTCAAAATTAATATATTATATTATTAAGGTTTAGCTTGAAATTAAACTTAATATTAGTTAAGTTTAATTTCAAGCTAATCCTTTGGCGTTGAAACTCTATTTCCATGGAGTCCCAGCGCGCACATTTTTTTTGCAGAAATCGCGAAGCGTCTGGTTAACGTGACTGGTGACCGAAAAGCCGGCGGCTTCCTGGCACAACGTATCAGCATTGTTGTGATACAACGAGGAAATGCCGCCAGCATCCTTGGTACAATGTCTCAAGGGCCTATTTTAGATTTAAGCTAGTTATAGTAATCCTCTGGACATACGAGTGTCCATTATAAATATGTATATTGTTATTGTAAATAAAATGTATATTCACTTTAAAACTTAATGATGTTATAATATAACAATAGCCAACTGTGAAAGAGTCAATTCTTAAATACCTTAATATGTTTTATTTTAATGAGTTAGCGCTAATATTTTTTAACGAGTCAATTAAGGATAAATATCAAATAATTTGGTCATCGATCGAACAATTTGCTTCCTTAGTGACGGGGTTGGCGGTGACCCGTGACTCAGGCCGTGAGTCAATCGGTCGCGAACTGCATTCTACTGATTACAAATTATGTTCGCAGAAATAATTCGATTAAACGTCTCTTTATAAGTATTTCGGTCTAACTAAAATCCCTTTCGGCTATCTGTTACAAGAAAGTTAGAAACACCAGGGGGCCTACCGTGAAAACCGAAATTCGCAAATTGCGGGTATTTTTCTCTCTTACTCTCACTTAGACGTAATTAGAGTGACAGAGCAAAATGCTCGCAATTGACGAACTTCGATTTTCGCGGTTGTAGCCCAGAGGGCCTAGCCCAAGATGATCTTTGATAGAAAAAAAAAACATCGAAACTTACATAAAATATTAGATACATTATTTCTATCCGTTTGGCTTTTGTTGATGTACAGCCAAGGTATTAAATATCGATACGGACAATAATGTATGGGCAATAAGGGCGTGTATACATATTTTTGGCACTTTGTCCGTGCCGATATTTAATACCTTGCCTGTACAAGTATCATCTTAGCTAGGTCTCCTCTAATGGTGTACCTAAACGTAAACATCGTGAGATCATCATCAAAATATTTTTACATTTGTTTCTATAATAATCATACGAAATCATCTAAAAGTTGGTCCTTCGAACCGGACCAATATAGATACAATAGCAAAAAAAAAACGTGTTACAATAGCGCAATTGTTACAGAGGCTGTCCTAACTCCTTACTTTAGTTTAATAGTTAATAACTTCAGGAGCCGACATTTGAATAACACAATAACCTTCAGCTATAAATGCAAGTGCTCAGAAGCAAACCAACGGTTAATTATTCAATAATCAACTTTAAAATCAGTGTAATACGGTTCAACTGTGCAAAATGCAGCAGGAAATGTATTAATTACTTTTTTATTATTTTATAACACGCGTGAATGAATAACAGACGAAAAATAAAACTCCTTTCACTGTTTTTCGTTTTCGTTCATTCAACTCTCTCTGAAAGCAAGAAACGATGTTTCTAAAAAACGCTTTTACACTTAAATGACTTTAAATTAAAACAACGGAAACAGTAAAACAACCAAAAAGAACGGTCGAAAAGCTGAAAACCTTGAAGGTATTGAAACGAACATTAAAATAGTTAACCAACAAACTTACGTTCATTTTTCCACTGACACTAAAATACTCCTTTTCACGAACTTCACTGAACAACTATAGAGTATTTGTAAAGTATTTCACTAGTATTTAAGTTCCGGTGCCGGTACGAGTATCGCTAGTATCCGAACGTGCGTCGTGCCACGGCGGCGGCGAATTCGCGACTGCTTGAAAAGGCAAACTTTCTCGCCAGCGATTCAGTTGCCCTGCCACTTTCGACTGAATATGGCTAATATATATAATATATATTGTGTGATTGTTTTTTAGCTGTAGATTTATTGTTATGTTTTAAAAAGCTTAGAAAATATTTAGAAATAATGTGTCCACATGTAGAGCCAGGTACGCGCAAATATTAGTTACGCTGGCTTAGTTTTAATTCATAAGGCAGATGTTGTTTTTCCCTCCGCCAAGGACTAAGGAGTAGTTGTTTGTACTAGTTTAGGCTATGGACGCGCGCACTATTTACCGTGGATGTCTGCATATAATACAAGTACCTACAATCTCACACACCGCACATTTAAATAGAACACGCTAGTTACCTATTTACTCAACTTTAACCCAAATATCTTCGTTCAGGAGCCTATTCCGTTTATTTTTGTTTTTTGAGAAATGGGCTCCAGGTGTGAATTTTGTTTAATGTCTTTCTTGTATGTCGCCGCTTTCCGAGACATATCATTTCAGGCAATAATAAAATGTTATTGATACTTAATTACGCGTTAATCTTTTGGACCAGACGGATATAAAAGTAAAAACGCCTGTGTCCATATTATGAACAGAGGTATTTTTGCTTCTGTGCCCTTCAATTTGTGACACAATTTACACATCATCCGAAATATGTTTTTGTTGTTGTAATACTGGACCATAGTCGGGTGGTGCCATGGTACCTACAATAGCCATCAAATATAGAGGAGCGGCCAAGGTACTCAAAAATATCTGAACGGGTGTGGTAACGTCTTGATGCTTTATTCAGATATTTTTGAATACCTTGGCTGCGCCGATATAAGGTGTAAAAAAATAATGGGGATCCGGATCCGTTTGAGGGCATCCGGTATAGTTGTTAGATTTGTAGCTGCCCCCCCAATGGCTTATCCTTTGTCCATTGTTAACTAAAACGGCGCCTGCCACTACCTGCAAAAAAAAGGGCCCGGTCACTTTAACCGGTTATTTAATTACAACTCCTATGGTACGAGTAATTGAAAGAAGATTCAAAATGAACAAATGGAAAAATAATTTGCGAGTTCTTGTGTGGTCACTATACGGTTACTGAGTGCCAGCGAGTCGAACGCTAACGAACCAGCCTAAAATGGGGTGCGTCCTATAATATATACGCACTTTTGGAATAATTTCAGTTTACAAACGTTAAAAATGTATACTAATCTTATGTATAATAAAGTAAACGTATACTTTCAATTAGTATAACATAAAAATAATATAACATACGACATGCATATGGCTGTTTGGTATAATATACATATAAGTTAAGCTCATTTCATATAACTGTCATAATATATACATATTAAAATATAAATATCATCTTATATAATTAAGTAGTAAAATTAGTAGGATGACCTAGAATTTCAAACCTCATAGAACACACTACTAGAAAAAAAACTGCTAAAAGTGGGTTAGGTTAGGTTAGAACTGTGACCCCCTAGATAAATAAATTGTTTCCAGAATAGGTAGCAAGTTAGGTTAGAACTCTGAGGCTTCGGAAAAAGAAACTGTTAACAGAAAAGTGGGTTAGGTTAGGTTAGAACTGTGACCCTCTAGATAAAGAAATTAGCACCAGAATTACCACAGAAAAAAGCTGCAATATGTAATAGATAAATACGGAGCAAACTACGTTGAAATATAAATTCGCATAGTATAGATGTTTCAAATACATTGCTCATTTCATAATAATTTAAAAACTGTATCTGTTCATTAACTAACACACAAAAATATATTTAAATAATGTAATTTCGGTAGTGAGAAAAAAAAAACAATCGATTATGCAACGAAAAGTACATTATATTTTGCAAAAATACATGCAGTTGTTATTTTTAATGGATGATATTTGTTTTGTATGTTATATTATTTCAACGTTATACCTTTCTAATGTTATCGTAAACAATGATATATGTAGTGTTTATTATACAATTTACAATTATAGAATTCGTTGTTATACATATTGCATGTTATTGCAATTGAATGTTATTCCGATCAAAATTATACAAATTGAATTTATACATTCAGAGTGATATATTATAGGTTTGTATACGTTCTATTACTTACCCCCTAAAATGTGACCTCGATATGCCTAACAAAGGCGCGTTATCGGAGAGCACACCTACACTGGTTTTTTGAGCGTTAGACTAGCCCGCGCTCAGGTGCCAATTATAATTATACGACCCTTTTTTTTGCAGGTAGTGGCACGCGCCATTTTAGTTAACAATAGACAATGGATAAGCCGTTGAGGGCCAGCTACAAATCTAACGACTATACCTATTATCATCGGCTATCATTTATTTTTTGACGCGAAATATGTTTGACCTTGGCCGACTTGGACAACCTGCCCCATAGAAAAAAAAATCTCGACATTTTTTTTTCTTTTAGTTACCTTTTCACACTATTTTTTTACACCTTGTATATCTGATGGCGACTGTTCCTACCGAGTTAAAACTTTAATAAAACCCCGGCAACATATTTGTTTCCTTCAATTTGTCATCGGTCATCGCCATTGTCTTTCCCTATGTTTACGGTTTTCCAACAAACACACTGGTCATTTTATGCTGAAATTCCTGATACTTTCCGGGACATATTTTGTTAAATAGGTACCTATAGTACCTACATCATCGGTGAATGGGTTTTTCAAATTCCTTTTTTCTACCAAGTGGCTCAGTAAATCCTGGCTCGTGTAGAACTTATGAAGGTAAAGAATATCACATGATATTTACCACTAGCTTTTCAGTGAAGGAAAACATGGTGAGGAAACCTGCATACATCTGCGAAGAAATTCAAAGGTGTATGTGAAGTCCCCAATGCGCATTGGGCTAGCGTGGGGACTATAGCCTAAGCCCTCTTGCGCGTGGGAGGAGGCCTGTGCCTGATTTATTATTATTATAAGTGTTTCAGGGCCATCATTACGTTGACGGTTTCCATGCGACGCTGCGAAAGCGATGCGCTGCAACGCTCCACAGAGTCCGCGACGAGCGTAGTAGCTGGAGGTGGGACAGTGGCCTAATCAGGCACTGGTCCTCGCTTCACTTAAGTTTAAGTACTAATATAGTTTTTTCTTGTTACTAACAAACTAAACCGTAATAAAATGCATTTCATTTCATTACGGTTTCAGTACGGTTAGTAGAAAATATCATTTTATTAAACTGTTTCTTCACATGCTCTATGCTCTGTATCGCATTATCGACATAATTTGTTTCTTTTTTTGAGTGAGGAACATGAAAATTCACTGAACCAGTGAATTTTCATGTTCCTCAGACACTCTGTCTGCAGAGGATTACAGGAGGTTATGACAGACTGGCGGGTAATATAAATGTCGCGACACTCCTGTGCTAGTACGGCTGCTAATTTTTGCTGCACAATGTTTATGCAGAATATACAACAACCAACAGTTGCAGCTAGTTTATAATATTTGTAAGAATTTACCAGGAAGTGTGTACAAAAAACATCCTTTTAGCAGCACTAATGTATATATTATCTTCGTGTTACTTAATACAGCCGGTTACTGTTACTACTCACTAATTTTGCCGGGCCACGATAATATCATTTATCAATAGGCGGATCCACACAGAGCGAACATACGCGCGAGGCAATTTCCTCACGCTCAAATCGGCCAGTGTAGACGTGCCTCGGCATTTTGTTTTGAGCGTGAGGATATTGCCTCGCGCGGATGCTCGCTCTGTGTGGACCCGCCTAATTCCTAACTATATTCCCACATGTCTATATCCAAGGAGATACGTAATAATTTTTACACCCTTATGAGATATGGGATGATTTCAAGGATACAAACTATTCTATATCCTTCCACACAAGTCAACTATCTTCATACCAAATTGCTGGCAGTGAATGCGTTAAGTACCTATGCAATTTTACAAATACAGACATCCATACTCCAGTCGGCTTCAAATGACGGAACGTTCAGAATGCCGGTGTATTGCGCACAGGAGCCCGTCGCTTATGGGCGCGAAATGATAATGTCAAGTTTAGTTTCCGATTTAGGCCACGAGGGGGCAGACCCGCTCTACTCTTTCCTAAAATTATCATGAACTTGGATTTGTGGGTAACGAAAACAACGATTTGAACCAATAATATTTATTAAGAACTATCTACGGCATGTTAAAACTCGGCATCAATCAACCATGGCATCATAGAATGGTTAAGCTCATTTTATTTTAATTAGCAAAACGTCCAAAAAGTATCCAAATCGGTTACATAAATTATACGTATGCGGGCCCGACACTATCAGTAAAAATGACTTACAATATTATTGTCATTTCTTTCGAATTTTCATATCAGTTCGTCCAAAACACTAAACTTATTTAATACTGGCTCGTTCATAAATAACAATCGAATGTCAGTCTTACGTTACAGATCGCGTCATTCACGAAGACGTGTGCCTTCACTCGTATTGTTGTGTTATTAAAGGTTAAATTTGACAAATCTGCGCGTCATCGTGGATGACACGAACTTCATGACATTACAAAACCGCAGCTCTGAATGTGATCACTAAATCGCCGCTGCAATGATACTAGTTATTCCCTAAAAGTAATGTCATTTTAGACTTACTGATAGTGTCTGGCCGGCAAAATACAATTTATTTTGGGATAACATACCAGTATGTAGCAATTTGTGACAGAAAGGATGCCAGAAGAGACTATTAGGCACTGAAGTAAAAATAACAACCCTTATACCAAACGTAAATGCGTCCGATGTAAATACATTGAAGCGTTTGGGCAAAACATTTACATAATTGAAATGTAGATCTAATATTCTGATTGATGATGATAAATGATGTTTTTAAATGTATGTATTTGTATTTAGCAAGCTCCGTAGCCTAAACCAGTCGTAATACAATACACTTTGGACTTTTCTCCTTTCTAATAACTAATAATAATTAGGCTAAATATTTAAATACAACTTTAAATTACTTATACATGGATCCGTTAGGATCTAAAAGGGAAATCGCATGCTGCTAATGTATTTATTAAAAATATGTCTGGTCTCTTTCTCGTGCCAATTCTATTCTAGAAATGGGAGTTTTGGGATTTTTAGGAAGTAAAAAGTAAGGGGTTAGGTAGGAAATAAGTAAGACAGAATATGCCCAAACACGTCAACGTAATGTTTATTACATCGTTAGTAAAAGCATTGATATAACTAAACATAATATGCG
This sequence comes from Cydia pomonella, assembly GCF_033807575.1. Lineage (NCBI taxonomy): Eukaryota > Metazoa > Arthropoda > Insecta > Lepidoptera > Tortricidae > Cydia > Cydia pomonella. The sequence continues at coordinate 4,449,215 of NC_084722.1, forward strand.
AATCCGATTACACGAAGAAGGGGTTCAGTATGAGACCTTCATCGACCACTTTGCGAGCGTTGTGAGAGTTAAAGCCAGGCTTGTGAATAAAGTCAATACAACCTTCATTCGCATGAAGCTACCTCTTTTACAATTACATATATCAAAACATGAGTTTGAACAATATATCTATAAGCATAAATGCGAGTTTAAGTGTATTAGCAAATGCTGCCGTTAATCACTAAAGAGTTGAGATAACGATATATCTCATTCCTATGTTCTTTATTACATAAAAGAGGTGCAAAACAGGCTTAAAGCCTCACAACACTTTACTAGCTTATTACAGATGGCGCCAGCACCAAAGTAGAAAGACGCCATTTTGGGTCTTGCACCACGAATGTGAAGTTTTTTGTATTCATGTACGTGTATGTGTGTGTAGTCCCTAACATTGGCAGTGTACTATGCGTTTATATTCAGCGAATATATATAAAAAAATCATGAATATTAAAGCAATCACAACACTATAGAGACAAAACTATCGACGAATGTAAATTAAGAACGTAACATCTTATCAGCAGTTACACATTCAACCTAGTGCCGTACACAACAGGGTAGTGTTTGCAATGTAGTGGTCTCGGGTGACTCTGAACCCTCGCGGGCGCCTAGCGGCGGGTGACGGGCTGCCAGTCGTCGCCGTCGGGGTCGCGGGCTGCAACAAAGAGAAAACATTCAAAATCGGCCCAATTCAAGCACAGGAAACTGAACTAGCAGACTTATAAAATCGTAACAATAATACATTTCCTGAATTTAAAATGAATTATTTCAGACCATGCACGAGATAAAACACAAGACAATTTTAGAAAAGATAGCAGTTAATTTTTGGACGCAATTTTTATTTTATTAAATCTGATAGAACTAAAAAAGTAGTTGACCGTGAAGTCACTTGTGCAGAGTTCATATAAATTCCATATCGGCCAATCGTTTTACAATATACGTTTTGACAGTTTTAAAAAAGAAACTGTTTTGACTAGTAGGTAAATACCCTATTGCCAAAAATCAATGATTAAAGTATGAAACACCATAATAATAAATAATAATAATTCAGCCTATATACGTCCCACTGCTGGGCACAGGCCTCCTCTCATGCGCGAGAGGGCTCGGGCTATAGTCCCCACGCTAGCCCAATGCGGATTGGGGACTTCACATACACCTTTGAATTTCTTCGCAGATGCATGCAGGTTTCCTCACGATGTTTTCCTTCACCGAAAAGCTAGTGGTAAATATCAAATGACATTTCGTACATAAGTTCCGAAAAACTCATTGGTACGAGCCAGGATTTGAACCCGTGACCTCCGGATTAAAAGTCGGACGTCATATCCACTCGGCTACCACCGCTTTTTTAAACACCATAATTTTTAATATCTATATAGCGACGTATTTGTATGTCTGTTAATTTAGTTATCTGTGGCGAAGTAGCATAAAGTAGACAACCACTTACTTTTGAGGATCAAACATGTTCGTAATTATGAATTTATGCACTGGTTTGTTCATGATACTGGGTGATATATTGATTTCCTGTTTAAATATAAGGTATAACTTAATTTGAGATCATAACAGAAAATTCAAATTTAATATTTGACCTTGTTTGTTAATCATGTCAATTCTAAGTATAATTTTTTTTAAATTGTTTATTTCGCATTTTTTCCGTGTTAATTGATAGTAATTGAAACACTTGTATTTTACATTTAAATTAATTACAATACATTTAAAAATTTCAAAATAAAATAAGGGGACTCACGTTTGTCCTCACGACGAGGCGGCGCGCGTCTATCCCGGTCGTCGCGCCTGTCCCGATCGTCACGGCGTGGTCCGTCGCGGTCATCTCGCCGCGGCCCGTCGCGATCGTCCCGTCTCGGCCCGTCGCGATCGTCTCTTCTCGGTCCGTCACGGTCCCGGGGTCCATCGTCACGTCTCGGGCCATCTCGATCGCGGGGTCCGTCGTCGCGGCGCGGCGGGTAGCGGTCGCGGTCGCCGCCGCGGTCGCGGAAGCCGTCGCGGTCGCGCGGCCCGTCGCGGTCGCGGTCGCGGTCGCCACGCGGGGCGTCGCGGTAGCGGTCGTCGCGGGGTGGTGCGTCTTTAGTGCGCCAGGCTGATGATCGTTCCTGTTAAAAAAGTTAAGTGTTGAAGTTATGCATTCACTCAAGATTGATAGAGTCTGGCTAGCCGAATATTGTTGACAGATATTTCCATGTTATATCACCAACTGTCTATGATTTAAAAAAAAGCTAAGAGTCTGTTGTCAATTTATGTCATTCATTCAAATTGTTCGCGGTTTATAAGGGGTTTATTTTAACTTATACAAGTCGTAAACAATTTAGTAGGATGGTGCTCTATTAATATTTTGATACTTTAAGTACTAGTTCTAAGATTTGCCTATAACTTTGATTAAGTACGTGAATTTATTAATACCTGAATCTCATGAATAAGACAAGACAAGTGTGTAAAAGAAACGGATAAACTAGAAGTTCTGAAAAATATCAATAAAATCAAAACATTGGAACGAACATACTCGGGACCACCAGAGGACCTGCTGCGCCTAACACCCGACGCAATTGCGTGGCTGAACGCTCTGAATATTGACATTTAATTTTAATTGTAATGTAATTTTTATTCTGTGATATTTATGTAACTACCTATTTTTTGTATAAGCCATACGATTAAATAAAAATTGGTACGTTACGAGTTACTGAAAACTAATATTTAGAAGAAAATCAGTAGTAAATTGATATAAAAATATAAAATATATAAAAATGTCTTGGCGAAACATGTCTATATGTCTTTGTACTTTACACAGAGGTAGAAATTACGTGAGCTGACTTTGAGTGCACGTTAAAGTATATTAACTTATTTCCTTAGGTACCTTACGTGTGTACATAAAATCAAAAATATTTTCTAGTATCAAAACTATAATTCCTACTACACAAAGTGAGACCATCCCAAGTTTTTTTTTAATTTCCCGCCAAAATATTGTGTAATATTTCAGTAGCCAAACTCTAGGCGGATTCACATAGAAGCCCCCTTTCGTGGGAATTTGAATCGTAGTTGTGAGTGCGTTTGCTTCGAGAGAGGCGCGTTTTCAAAGACAAGTTGCTTTGCGGGGCAAGTCTATCGTGAGGCAGCCCCCTGTGTATGGACCCGTTTATTTCATGTGCATATAACTACATTAAAATTTAAGTTGTATATGCAATCTTCTTTGACCAAAGTCACTTCTTCGATAACGGTGGATTTTCCCGAGAGTCTACAGTATGAGGTTCTTCAAAAAAAGAAGTGTGCAGATTTCTAAAGGGTCGACAACGCGCATTTAACACCTTTGGAGTACGCTACGGTGACTGCCTACCTTTAGTTAAAATCTCGTGTGCTGGGAGCTTTTTTTTAATAGTTTCCTTGTACATAGAGCACACATTACTTACGGAGGGAGCCGGCGGCGGGTCGGCGGGCGCGCGGCGCCAGCTGCCGCCGTCGGCGCCGGGCCCGCTGGAGCGCCCGCCGTAGCGCGCCCTGCGGAAACAAACGCCATTACTACACACACGACTCACTCAAGCGATCTCCTGTAAGCTCGAACGACAGAAAATCCTTAGCATAGTAGTATTTTCAAATCTGACCCGCGAAAAGAGCCAAATCTCATATGACCTAGCCCGTAATAAACTGAAGCGGGGCCGTGCCCGTCGAGTCAAAGAATTACAAACATGTTATGATGGATTACAATGTAACAAACCGTTTCTGTTTCCTCGCCTTGACTCGAATAAGAAGTAGATTCAGATAAGTATACCAGAAGCCTACCTGTCACGCTCCGGTTCCCTCGCGTCCCTCGGGTCGCGCGCGTCCCGCGGGTCCCGTGCGTCCCGGCTGTCGCGAGTGTCCCGAATGTCGCGCGTGTCGCGCGCCGACCGCCAGGCGCCTTCGTCGCGCGGGGGCCCACGCTCGTCGCGTCTGAGGATCAAAATACATCAAAGGATATGCTTCAGCTGATATGATAGTGATCAAAGGCGCCTAGCTTTTCAAAGATAGCATATAACAGAGAATTTGGGAACGGTACCGCCGTGGCCGAGTGGTCCAGTGGTCAGGACTAGGGATTGCAAATATTTGAAACTTTTTCAGATATTCGAATATTCGATTTTTTCTGACGAGATATTCGAATAAAATTCGGATCTTTTTCAGAATTAAGAAAATGAACGGGAAATCGGTTTTTTTATCGTTTTATTCAGAAACTATTTGCACATACATATTGCAAAAACTAATGATAATTGCAGAAATCCACTTAATTCCCTACATTTTATCATCCTACTGAGATGCCCACATTTATAAAATCGAATCGAAACACAAAAATTTGACGCATTCAATATTTCTAGATAAAACTTTTAGTATAAATGCATTTTTAGTCACTCAGTTGCCTATAATAAAAAAGCCTTTCCATTGTATTTGGAACCGCTCTATTCCAGTGGTTGTGTGAGAGTAAACGGACAGTTGAGTGGTTTAGGGTTGAAAAGAGTGCCGTGGCTGTTTAATCTACATTTAGGACAGGCTAATGTAATGTGACGTCACATTACGATATCATTTTGTTAGTCGTTACAATCGCCGAGTGCGAGCGTCAGACTGTAACTCTCATTTCTGACCTTTGTGTTGTTTAAATGCCACGAGTCCTATATAGACATTTGATCCTCAGGAAAATTAAGATCGATCGACATTATTTACAAAAAGTGTCATGTAGCTAATCTATAGTAAACAGTAGATGAATGAGTGTTCACCTGTCCCTGTCGTCCCTGGCGGGCGGCGGACGCTCGTCGCGGCGCCGCTCGGGCGAGCGCGGCCGCTCGTCGCGCGCGCCGGCTTCGCGCATGCGGGCTGAAACAAATCATTATCAACATAGAGTTTGGCCCACGACTGTCTCATATCCCCAGAAGCCTAGGGGGAAGGGGTAAAACTTGAGCTCTTGTATTGGAAATTAATGGCAGACTTGTAATTTAAGGTGAGGTAATGCATGATTAATATTTTATTATGTTTGTTCAATAAACACGTTCAACAACACAAAATTAATGAAACTTAGAAATCCACAATATTTATACCATAATTGTTTTTACTGCCCAAAAGTATTTTCTAAGACAGCAAGAAACACCTAAAATGATAAATAAAATCGAAGTAAATAATTATGCAAGAGTAAATTGAAATGCTGATATAGAGACATTTTTTTTATGATTCTCTCCGAACAATATTATTTTATTACTTTTCAGAGCAAAAATGTAGATTTAGTCGTTGAATTTGTACACCTTTTGTTACGTAATATCTAAATAACAAGTATTGGTTTTATTAGCACGTCTTTTCATTTTGCCTTTTAATAATGAGGTCGCAAGCGTGCGTCCCAGGTTATATGAGACGAGAAGGGACCGTTTAAAAAAAATCATCAATAAATTATGGTGGTAAATTACACAAAATGGTGTATAAGAACAGTTTCAGCAAATGTTGTAGATTATTTAAGAGTCCTTATTCCTACAGACGAGCGTATTTTGTAAAATGCTTCCTTTTTCATTCAAGATTACGACGTAACTATTAGTATTTATTCAAAAACTGGTAACGTACTTAAATAATCGTTTCCTAAACTAGCGGCTCCAACAGTTCAAATTTTCATTTTCTCTTTTAAACCTCTTTTTTAATGAGTTTTTTTGGGAGTCTTTTCCAAATTTAGCAGTGAGATGTGGCGTTTCGGTTCTCAATTTTGCTGTAAACAAGAATCATTTGGTACATGAATGACTACAATTTGATTCAACATATCTCGTACGAGGGGCTGGAATGATTAACAATCGAAGATTCATTTGAAAAAACTGATAAAATACCTTCCGAGTTTTCTTCATTTTTTTGGCGAAAACAGGGTTTTATTATATTTTTTTTCCGCAAATTGTACGCATATTTTGCTTTAAAAATAATATTATAGCAAACTGTAACTTTATGTTAACCTATAAAAAAAAAATCATAACTATGGGACCTACATTGCCGTAAATTTATATTTTTTTAAAACACTTATAAATCACGCAGCAGCGACGCCCCGCTCTCAGTCCGCGCGGAGCGCGCTTAGAGGACGGACCTGTGCTCGATTGCCAGGCATTCGTTGCGATCGTAATCAGCTACGGAGTTCCGAGAAGTGCTATATACTGCGATTAGAAAATCTTAATAAAAGTTCATTTTTTACACTATGCTTAACAGACTCTCGCTTATTGATGGATTTTCAGTGGTCCTTTTTTTTATACTACGTCGGTGGCAAACAAGCTTACGGCCCGCCTGATGGTAAGCAGTATCCGTAGCCTATGAACGCCTGCAACTCCAGAGGAGTTACATGCGCGTTGCCGACTCTAACCCCCTCCCACCCCTCGTTGAGCTCTGGCAACCTTACTCACCGGCAGGAACACAACACTATGAGTAGGGTCTAGTGTTATTTGGCTGCGATTTTCTGAAAAACGCATTTTTACTTGAAATTACGTTAGGGTTTGCATTTGCATTATTATTTTTGACCCGGATGAAGTCCAAGTTCTCATGATGGAGTCAGGAGTTGGTCACCAGAACTCCTAATCTACTCATTATAATCCCATCGTGTTTGGGCTCAAAAGATTTGCCCTGACGAGTACCATCGATCTAGATGAGGTCCAGGGTCTCATGATGGAGTCAGGAGTTGGTCACCAGGACTCTTAATCTACTTATCATAACGCCATCGTGTTTGGGCTCAATAGATTTGCCCTGACGAGCACCATCAATCTAGATAAAGTCCAGGGTCTCATGATGGAGTCAGGAGTTGGTCACTAGAACTCCTAATCTACTCATTATAATTCCATCGTATTTGGGCTCAATAGATTTGCCCTGACGAGTACCATCGATCTAGATGAAGTCCAGGGGCTCATGATGGAGTCAGGAGTTGGTCACCAGAACTCCCCAGAACTCCTAATCTACTCATCATAACTCCATCGAGTTTGGGCTCAAAAGATTTGCCCTGACGAGTACCATCGATCTAGATGAAGTCCAGGGTCTCATGATGGAGTCAGGAGTTGGTCACCAGAACTCCTAATCTACTCATCATAACTCCATAGAGTTTGGGCTCAATAGATTTACCCTGATGAGCACCATCAATCTAGATGATGTTCAGGGTCTCATGATGGAGTCAGGAGTTGGTCACCAGAACTCCTAATCTACTCATCATAACTCCATCGTGTTTGGGCTCAATAGATTTGCCCTGACGAACACCATCGACCTAGATGAGGTCCAGGGTCTCATGATGGAGTCAGGAGTTGGTCACCAGAACTCCTAATCTACTCATCATAACTCCATCGTGTTTGGGCTCAATAGATTTGCCCTGATGAACACCATCGATCTAGATGAGGTCCAGGGTCTCATGATGGAGTCAGGAGTTGGTCACCAGAACTCCTAAACTACTCATCATAACCTCATCGTGTTTGGGCTCAATAGATTTGCCCTGACGAGCATCATCAATCTAGATAAAGTCCAGGGTCTCATGATGGAGTCAGGAGTTGGTCACTAGAACTCCTAATCTACTCATTATAATTCCAACGTGTTTGGGCTCATGAGATTTGCCATGACGAGCACCATCGACCTAGATGAGGTCCAGGGTCTCATGATGGAGTCAGGAGTTGGTCACTAGAACTCCTAATCTACTCATCATAACTCCATCGTGTTTGGGCTCAATAGAGTTGCCCTGACGAGTACCATCAATCTAGATCAGGTCCAGGGTCTCATGATGGACTCGGGAGTTGGTCACCAGAACTCCTAGTCTATTCATCATAACTCCATCGTGTTTGGGCTCAAAAGATTTGCCCTGACGAGTACCATCGATCTAGATTAAGTCGAGGGTCTCATGATGGACTCAGGAGTTGGTCACCAGAACTCCTAATCTATTCATCATAATGGTAATTTGATGGTGCTTGTCGGGGTAAATCTATTGAGCCCAAACACGATGGAGTTATGATAAATATATTACGAGTTCTGGTGACCAACTCCTGACTCCATCATGAGCCCCTGGACTTCATCTAGATCGATGGTACTCGTCAGGGCAAATCTTTTGAGCCCAAACACGATGGAATTATAATGAGTAGATTAGGAGTTCTAGTGACCAAATCCTGACTCCATCATGAGACCCTGAACATCATCTAGATTGATGGTGCTCGTGAGGGCAAATCTATTGAGCCCAAACACGATGGAGTTATGATGAGTAGATTAGGAATTATGGTGACCAACTCCTGAGTCCATCATGAGACCCTGGACTTCATCTAGATCGATGGTACTCGTCAGGGCAAATCTTTTGAGCCCAAACACGATGGAATTATAATGAGTAGATTAGGAGTTCTGGTGACCAACTCCTGACTCCATCATGAGACCCTGGACTTCATTTAGATCGATGGTACTCGTCAGGGCAAATCTATTGAGCCCAAATACGATGGAATTATAATGAGTGGATTAGGAGTTCTAGTGACCTACTCCTGACTCCATCATGAGACCCTGGACTTCATCTAGATTGATGGTGCTCATCAGGGTAAATCTATTGAGCCCAAACTCGATGGAGTTATGATGAGTAGATTAGGAGTTCTGGGGAGTTCTGGTGACCAACTCCTGACTCCGTCATGAGACACTGGACCTCATCTAGATCGATGGTGTTCGTCAGGGCAAATCTTTTGAGCCCAAGCACGATGGAATTATAATGAGTAGATTAGGAGTTCTGGTGACCAACTCCTGACTCCATCATAAGAACCTGGATGGACTTCATTCGGGTCAAAAATAATAATACAAACCCTAACGTGATTTCAAATAACACTGAAAATCTATAGCACTAATGTGCGCAAACGATTGGCATCTTGACTAGGCAGCATGGGTGCGTAGCCACCATGCCAATCGATACGACAACGAAACACTATCTGTCTCTCTCTCGTACTAATATGCACAAACGATTGACATCTTGGCTGGGCAGCATGGGTGCGTAGCCAACATGCCAAACGTTTACGATACGACAAGGAAACACTATCTGTCTCTCTATCGCACTAATATGCGCAATCGATTGGCTTCTTTGTTAAGTATCATGGGTGCGTAGCCAACATGCCAATCGTTTACGATACGACAACGAAACACTACTGTCTCTCTATCGCACTAATATACGCAAACGATTGGTATTTTGGCTAGGCACCAAGCAAGTGTGTGGCCAAAATGCCAATCGTTTACGATACGACAACGAAACACTATCTATCTCTCTATCGCACTAATATACTTTATTTATACCTGCAGTCATTTACTAACTTCTTCATTTTCCATTGGTGTGAAGGAGACAGAATAAAGAGCAAGGGTTATAGTACACTCTGTAGTCTGTACACTTAGTAGTAGTGTACATAAAAAAAACTACTGTGCATATAAAATAAAATAAAGAGTGCCCATATGATATCATATAACACTAAAATTAATGTTGCTTGAAATTATATTGAAAACTATCAAGATTATTCTAGTCTGCATTGAAACGCGCGTCGCGTTGCCGGCGCTCGCGTACCGAGCGCCAACGCCATCTATCGAGCGTTATTTCGTGAAATCGGAGAACGCTCCAAGGATTAAGGGCTCTTAAGTATCAAAATTTCGTTGAAACTAAGTCGATTTTCAGAGAAATTGTCACTAGTTTAAAAGTAATTTCTGGAGAAAATTGATTTCGTTTACACTTTCATTTACACTTCAAATTCATAAAAAAAGTAGTTTATTAAAGTTGAACTACAGGATATGTGTAATACAAAATTACAATTTTTAGCAGTCCAAACTTTACGAAATTTACAAATAAGATCGACAAAATCAGTGCTTTACGCGCGTTTACCTAAATGTCCATCAAAAATAAATCAATACCAATTAAGTGAGCCTGTTTTCAAAAAATCGATTTATTAAAATGAAAGATAACAAGACGTGCTAATAGAAACCAGAACTTGTTATTTCTAATAGTTAACAAAATGTGTACAATTTCATCGACAAAATTTATCAATTTGACATTTTTGAGACTAAAATCGATAACGGCCTCTTAAAATGAATCTGTACAATGTGAAGCAAACGCACCGCCTGTGACGTCACAGGCCACACGCTTATGTGGTCCGTTTTAAGTAGTATTAATTTAAGTCACGGTGCACGCGCTACTTTTATTTTCGCATGTTGGCAATTTCGGCGCATACTAAATAGGTTTTTTAGAAACATTTGGACATTTCTCATGGAAAATAGAATCGATTGAAATCTCCCAAAAAAACATGCATGATGCTAGATGAAATGACCACGTGCTAGATGGAACAAGCACAAAGACGGAAGGTCGGGTAGTTTTTAATATGAGACGGACACAACCCATTTCTGTTGCGTCCTTACAGGTATCAATAAACATTCAGTGGGGCTAGGGTTTGGGTGATATATTTTGGGAGACAATCTTAAGGTGCCGATAGATTAGAGCATTCACTTGTAATGAGCATTCTCACGAACAGAAGAATACTAAATATAGCTTTCTTCGAAAGTCGCCGAATCTGCTTAAAAATTGCCAATGCTGATAGAGACGTCAAGAAAGTGTTTCATTTCCCTGAAAACTTGAGCTCCGCCTTCTTGTTATACTTGCCGTCTCTCTTGCTTCTCCAGGCGTTCTGCTTTTCGTCCCTGTCTAGCGGAGGGGGGTCCTACTTCAGTATCTACAATCGACTAACCTGGACGCCACGGCTCGGCCTTCTTGTCGTCCTTGCCGTCTGCCTTGGTCCTCCAGGCGCTGTCCTTGTCGTCGGGCTTGCCGTCCTTGTCGCGCGGCGGCGGGTCCCCGCGGCGCCAGGAGCTGGCGGAGGCGGCGGCGGCCCTCTGCTCCTCGAGCCGGCGCTCCACTTCAGCCTCTTTGGCGCGGGCTTTGGCTTCCACGCGGGCTAGGTATTCTTGGCGTTCCCTGGGGAAAAAAATTAATGAATGATTAATCGTCATTAATTACCTACTTTTATTAGATTCGTGTTTTGTGCGATTGTGTTGTGTGTATATACAATTAATAAGAATAACTGGTCAAAAGCACTTCCCTTAACGGTTTAATTTCAACGTGGTTTAAGTTCAAAACATGTCAACAACCCACATGATAATTATAAGATAAGGCGTCAGTTGAATTGAGTTTCATAAGACAGTAACATAAAATTGTTTATTCTATGTCATCACGTCCGTCCCCGTGCTGGCAAGAATGGCTCTAGCCATTCATTCTTCATCGCTAATAAATATCAAAACATTGACAGCGTAGTTACCTCTCTTCCTTCTCCTTGCGTTCGCGGGCGGCGGCTTGTTCCTCCGCCAGTTTTCTCTCCCTCTCCTCTCGTTCTTTGCGTTCCTCTTCCTCCTTGATGCGGCGCGCTTCCTCTGCCGCGCGTTCTTCTGCGCGACGCTTCTCTGCCAGCCACTAAAAGAAATATATTTTAGGTATTACAACGCGACTTTTGCGTCAGCTAGTTGTTGATTCGTGGCTTCTACTAAATATAAAACTAGTGGCTCTGATAGCTGTAGAACTCGCCAACTCCTGGCGGCGCTTGGCGCGCTCGGCGGCGAGCTTGTCGGCGAAGGCCTTGAGGCGCTGCCGGTGCCAGTACAGCCTCGGCTGTAGACACTCACCTCCTGCCGGCGCTGCTCGGCGCTTGGCGCGCTCGGCGGCGAGCTTGTCGGCGAAGGCCTTGAGGCGCTGCCGGTGCCAGTACAGCCTCGGCTGTAGACACTCACCTCCTGCCGGCGCTGCTCGGCGCGCTGCTGCGCGCGCTCCTGGCGGCGCTTGGCGCGCTCGGCGGCGAGCTTGTCGGCGAAGGCCTTGAGGCGCTGCCGGTGCCAGTACAGCCTCGGCTGTAGACACTCACCTCCTGCCGGCGCTGCTCGGCGCGCTGCTGCGCGCGCTCCTGGCGGCGCTTGGCGCGCTCGGCGGCGAGCTTGTCGGCGAAGGCCTTGAGGCGCTGCCGGTGCCAGTACAGCCTCGGCTGTAGACACTCACCTCCTGCCGGCGCTGCTCGGCGCGCTGCTGCGCGCGCTCCTGGCGGCGCTTGGCGCGCTCGGCGGCGAGCTTGTCGGCGAAGGCCTTGAGGCGCTGCCGGTGCCAGTACAGCCTCGGCTGTAGACACTCACCTCCTGCCGGCGCTGCTCGGCGCGCTGCTGCGCGCGCTCCTGGCGGCGCTTGGCGCGCTCGGCGGCGAGCTTGTCGGCGAAGGCCTTGAGGCGCTGCCGGTGCCAGTACAGCCTCGGCTGTAGACACTCACCTCCTGCCGGCGCTGCTCGGCGCGCTGCTGCGCGCGCTCCTGGCGGCGCTTGGCGCGCTCGGCGGCGAGCTTGTCGGCGAAGGCCTTGAGGCGCTGCCGGTGCCAGTACAGCCTCGGCTGTAGACACTCACCTCCTGCCGGCGCTGCTCGGCGCGCTGCTGCGCGCGCTCCTGGCGGCGCTTGGCGCGCTCGGCGGCGAGCTTGTCGGCGAAGGCCTTGAGGCGCTGCCGGTGCCAGTACAGCCTCGGCTGTAGACACTCACCTCCTGCCGGCGCTGCTCGGCGCGCTGCTGCGCGCGCTCCTGGCGGCGCTTGGCGCGCTCGGCGGCGAGCTTGTCGGCGAAGGCCTTGAGGCGCTGCCGGTGCCAGTACAGCCTCGGCTGTAGACACTCACCTCCTGCCGGCGCTGCTCGGCGCGCTGCTGCGCGCGCTCCTGGCGGCGCTTGGCGCGCTCGGCGGCGAGCTTGTCGGCGAAGGCCTTGAGGCGCTGCTGGTGCGCGGCGCCGCGCTCGGCCGACAGCCGCGAGATGAACTCGTCGCGGTGCGAGTGCATGCGCGACAGGCGCTCCGCTGTCGCTACATCGCGAGTGCGCGCCTCTGCGGACGAAATAATGGCTCAGATAGGCTAGTTAGATCAACTCTGGTGTCTAAAGGGTGGCATCCGGATAAGGCAAACGCGCCACTAATTCGCCTGTTCACTTACTAACTTCTCACGTATATTGTGCGACGAAATTATGCTAGCGCGCATTTGCCAGATCAAACACCTATCAATATGCAACCTCTAGGACCACTAGGGTTTACCAATTCTGCTGATATTTAGACAATCGCAAGTACAAACCAGACAATCTGATAATAGGATGATGAATAAAATAAATAAAATAAATAAATAGGTAGGAAGTTTGCATGCTGACCCCAAGATCTGCCACTGCGAGAGGAATTACAGATTTATTGACAATATATGCGTTCATAAGTTTAGATTCGTGCTTTACATCACCTTACAAACGAAACGAGCACGGGACAATTTATATCTTCCCATGAACGTCGATCTACTTGCCCTGGCAAATCTATATTATGTGATACGGATCCCTTTGTTTGGCATAATTATTGATAGTCATATTATCATTAGTCATAACTCTGAAATCGTTACCTTTTCAGGAATTTCCTTAGGTTATCCTATAGATAGGTTAGGTTAGCTTTGTTTTATGGGAATCCTGAAAAGTTACGCGTTTCCGAGAAAAAACAAATTATGGCTAACGAAAATGCGGACAAATAATACATTATAACTTTAAACTTTGTGGGGAACAATAGAGACCCTATGTGATAATGTTAAAGGCGCCTGCAAAGTGTATGAACGCGGATATATTTGACAGTTCGTTAGGATTATTTAAGAAAAAGGTTTATTCTTTATTAAATGAGTGTGAGAATTAGGTTTAGCTATCACATTATTTGTTATTTTTTACAGTTGTTATACTCGGATAGCATTTCATAGTGTTAAGTTTATTATAAAAATATGTTTTACATATAGGAAACTGTAGGTCTATATCATAAGAAATTCTAGTTGGTAGCTTATTTACTTACAAGTTTTATAGGACGGTTTGTTTCTAAATAAATTTAAAATAAAAAATAATGTCAAACATATGTAACTCACTCAGCAGCAGTATGCATAAGCATAAAAACAAGATCTTGGAATTCATAGGAGTATCAAACCGTCTCGCAATACTCCGTATGAAAATACCTGGTAACAGAAAAGAACTGACAATAATCCAAGTGTATGCTCCTACGCAGCAAGCTAGCAAGGATGAAATTGAAACTTTCTACAACAACCTAACAGATGAAGTAAAAAAATACTCTCATAATAACCTGGTCGTCATGGGAGATTTCAACGCACAGGTAGGCCCTAGACAAGAAGGAGAAGAGTCAATCATGGGAAACTTTGGACATGGCAAAAGAAGTATCAATGGTCACAAATTGATTGGCTTCCTACACGAAAACAACTTAATATTAATGAACTCCATGTTCAAGAAAAAAGAAAAAAACAAGTGGACATGGATTTCCCCAGACGGACGAACTAAAAATGAAATTGACTTTATTTTATCAAACAACGCCAAACAGTTTAGCGACACAAGTGTAATTCAAAATCTCAACTTCAACACTAATCACCGTATGGTACGCAGCAGTATGAACTACTACCCACCTAAAAACTCAAGAAAAAGCTTTAACAACAAAGCAACCAAAAACCTGTCTGAACTGGGACCTATCAACTTTAAACTGCTAACTGAAATTGTAAAATCCACCAGACCACTAGCAGAAAAGTATAGAGAAGTAGAAAAAAATCTCACACAAGTATCAAATATGGATAGAAATAAAACCAAAACACACAAATTAAGTGAGACTACAATTAAACTCATGGAGGAAAGAAAGGCGATCATCTCAGAAAAGAATAGCAAAAACAGAATGAGGATAACTAATCTCAGCAAAAGAATAAGAGAAAATATAAGAAATGACAGGAAGCAAAGAAGACTAAGAACTATAGAGGAGCACATAATAAAAACAGGTGGTACTAAGAAAGCGTTAAAAGAGTTAAGAGAAAAAGGAAAAGAATGGATTCCCAAACTGAAAAAGGCACAGACAAATCTCACTAACCGTACAGGAATCCAGAAAGTAGCAACTGAGTACTATCAAGCCCTGTACTGTAATGAAAGTTCAAACTCCGAGCAAGAAAACATTCAATTGCTGGATGGATTGTTTCCAACACATGAAAGTGATGCGGTACCACCTATACTGGTAGATGAGGTCAAAAAGGCAATGAACTCCCAGAAGCTAGATAAATCCCCTGGACCGGATAAAATACCCAACACACTTATGAGAGGAACAGTTGAAGAACTTAGCCAAATCCTAACAGTGGTATTTAACGAAATTTTAAGAACGGGGACAATCCCAAATCAATGGGGGGAATCAGACATCATCTTGATCCACAAAAAAGGTGCGAAAGACAATATAGGCAACTACCGCCCAATAAGCCTTATGTCAAACATATACAAAGTTTTTGCTAAGGTGATACTAGATAGAATATCAAAAACATTAGACGAATGCCAACCAATCGAACAGGCTGGATTTAGGAAAGACTTTAGTACAATTGATCATATCCATACGGTAAAACAAGTTATGCAAAAATATAAAGAGTTCAGAAAGCCTTTGTTCATAGCATTTATCGACTACTCAAAAGCGTTCGATAGCCTTAACCACACCTGTATATGGACAAGCCTGAAACAACAAGGAGTACACGAAGTATACGTAGAAATCATCAGACGGATATATACCATTAGCAAAAGCAGAATCAGACTGGAATCGACTGGTAAAACATTCCCTATACAAAGAGGAGTCCGGCAAGGTGACCCACTATCACCAAAATTATTCTCTGCTGTCTTAGAACAAATATTCAGGAAACTCGAATGGGAACACTTTGGCCTCAACATAAATGGCATACGCCTAAATCACCTAAGGTTTGCCGACGACATAGTCTTGTTTGAGGAAAACCCAAAAGAACTAGAATGCATGCTAACAGATCTAGCAAAACAGAGCAAGGCCGTGGGACTGGAGCTTAACTCAGACAAGACTAAATTGATGACAAATTCTAGGATTCAAGAAATCACAGTCAATGGATACATTTTAGATTATGTTGAGGAATACGTGTATCTAGGTCAAATAATATCTTTCAAGGACCAAATGGACAAAGAAATCGAAAAAAGAATATCATCCGGCTGGAGCAAATACTGGTCACTTAAAGAAATCATGAAAAGCAACCTAGGTATACGAATAAAAAGCAAAACTTTCAACACATGTGTCCTTCCGTGTCTAACTTATGGCTGCGAAACTTGGTCTCTTACTAAAAAACAAAGAGATAAACTTGCAAAGTGCCAGAAAGCTATGGAGAGGAGCATGCTTGGGGTAAAACTACAGGATAGAAACCGCAGCTCTGACATAAGAGCTAGAACAAAAGTAGCAGATATCCTCACTCACATAGATATGCAAAAATGGAGGTGGGCAGGTCACACTATAAGATGTAAGACAGAAAAGTGGAGCCAAAGAGTTCTCATGTGGCACCCTACAGACGGGTCAAGATCGCAAGGCCCTCAAGTAACAAGATGGGAAGACGAAATTATTCGTACAGTGGGACCACTCTGGACAAGGGTGGCAAGAGAGAGAAGATACTGGAAGGAGTTGGAGGAGGCCTTTGCCGACAGGCACACTGAACTAAGAGACTTCATATGATAATTCAAGACTATCAAAAAGAACAATCATGTTCAGAACAAAGGGCTATATAATAATATAATAATAATGTAACTCACTCTCGATTTGAATTTAATTAAAATAACAAAATAAATTATAGAAAAAAAATGTGCAGGCTAAAATTAACACAGAGCGCCAAAAAACGTCCTGCCGCATCTAGCCGACGAAACAATGTGCCTCCGAGGCCTACCATTGCGTAATAACGGCAACATTAGCAATGGGATTTATTTCGGAGGGCATAATAATAATAATAATAAGACCCGAGTACTCCCGAGAGTCGGTCAGGGTCTCCGTCTCCGGCGTGTCTTCGTCGGTCGGGGTAGACTCCAAGGGGACCCGCAGGACTCTCAGCTCTGGCTTGCCTTCATTGGCCGTCCAGAGAGGAGTCGTTAGAGTTAAATGCTCCAGGGGTGGAAGTGAAAACTTGCATAAGACGCGAGTTGGCACAGTGGCTGTTATCAGCCACTGGGTAGAAAGCGGCGTACACCTCTCGACACCCCTGAGCCGCTCACACCGCTGTTGCTCCTGGTCGTCTTCACGACGGCATTTTCAGAGGCCCATCTAGTGGGCGGCGAGTCACCGCCTGCCTCGATAACTAGTGAAAACATTGTTATGGCAGGTGTCCGGACCTCTTTGCAATAACTCAGTCTCATTGTCCTCCCAAACTTCAATCCATAGACCGTTATACTGTTCACTTTTACTACAATAGTCTGCGACCGGTTCATGGGTGTCTATTGTTGGGCCTGTGAACGGATTGTAGCAGGCGTTATACATGACATTAAAGCTCTCCAAGGGGCCTCTACGTGTTGGATCTATATCCCCACGCAAGCCTATCAAAAGACCGGGATTTATAGGCCCGTGAAATCCAAGGAGATACAATAATAATAAAATACTTTATTGTGCACTACTAAAGTAAAACTCATATACAAAACACAAAAAAAATCACAACAAACATAAGTACAAATTATAAAAAAAAATTAATCCGCGAGTTTACATACGAGTACAACCCTATGAAATGTCAAAAACAGTGAACGGAAATAAAACATGGAAGCCGCGTCTGAGAACATTACAATTCTTGGGACAATTAGCACACATACACAATTACACCTACATTTAAATAAGGCGATACGTTTACAGAGCCTGTAATTACTGGTAAACAAAATAATAGTCATTTCTATTACACTAATGTACACAGCTAAGTACAGGTGCATACGTACATAAATAAATATTATAGGACATTATACAAATTGACTAAGTCCCACAGTAAGCTCAATAAGGCTTGTGTTGAGGGTACTTAGACAACGATATATATAATTTATAAATACTTAAATACATAGAAAACACCCATGACTCAGGAACAAATATCCATGCTCATCTTCGTAGGCAGGTTCACTACATATAATCACGCCTATTTACCGGAGGGGTAAGCAGAGACCACGGATTCCCACTTGCTACGATCCTGACATACCTCTTTCGCTTCCTTCACTTTCATAACATTCCTCATACACGCTCGTCGGCTTAGAGTGCTCTTAACCTGGCCTTTCTTCAGGATTTCCCGATTTGATCAAAGAAAGTCCGCCGAGGTCTACCCCTTCCAGCTCCCTCTTCTACGTCTCCCTTATACACTCTCTTTGTTAACCTTCTTTCACTCATTCTTTTCACATGTCCAAACCATCTCAACATACCTTTCTCAATTTTTGTCACAACATCTTCGTTCAGTCCACACTTTTCCCTTATCACGCTGTTCCTTCACTGCATTCACTTGGCTCTGATGCCTCTTCTGCCACACCCGACTTTCGCTACCATACATAAGTGTAGGCACCAACACCCCTCTATGCACAGCCAACCGTGCTTTTTGCGACACCTTCTAGCTGCTCATAAAAGCGTTGAGTGCCCCATTCACACGTTTTCCAGCATTCACTCTCCTTTCAATGTCTTTATCATGTTTACCCCGCTCGCCTTAGGGTAGTTTACGTTGGGCTATAATTGTGCGGACAGAGTGCTTCTATGTTTTATTTCCATTCACTGGTAAAAAAAACCTGTAGGTTTTAGGGCATTTTGACTTTTCATTAGCCGGGCCCACATAGAGCGAGCATACGCCCGAGGCAATTTCCTCACGCACAAACCGGCCAGTGTAGACGTGCCTCGGCCGGGGCAGCGCGCTCGGTCGAGGAAAACGCACGTACGGAGGAAATTGCCTCGCACGTACGTGCACGCTCGCTCGCTCTGTGTGGACCTGTCTATTTTCATTATTTTGTGTGAAATCTCGTGTGCGAAATCGCCTCCGTAGGGCTTGGAGGTAGTTTTCTGCCGACGAAGTGTACATTCATGCCTCGCTGATACAGTTGTTGCAGGTCAATCTGGTTCATAATGAAGTACCTAAACAAAATAGGAAACATATGAACTTACCGATAAGTTGTTGGATGCGTTCCTTCTCCTGCTGCTCCCAGAAAGCCTTGTCCTGCACCTGTTTCTCTTCTAAGCTCTTCTGGAGCAAAGGGATCTCCTCCAGGCGTTTGGCGCGCTCGAAATAGTCCACCTACGATAATACAGGAAAAATTGTCATAGTAATAGGTATTTTCGAGTCTTTTGGGTTATTCCCACATGTTACCACCAATTTAGTCAGTTCTACTACCAGTAATAAATAGTAACATCTCTTCTGCTACCGGTAACAGAAGAGATGTTAAAAAGATTAGGTAAAAATTTAAATTACTATAGCAGTATGGAATCTGATAATCAAAGAAAAGAGTTGATTGAAGAAGTCTAATTTGTAGTGATAAATGTGATAATCGTGCCCCTGAGTTTGACATTGATCAAGAGGCACTATATAGCACAGCCAAACTCGGGGGCACGATTTTTTCATTTTAACTTTACACCTCATCTACAATGAATAACTGTTTGACTTTTGTGATAGCAACTGGAAATGTTTACTTCCATTAATGTGAAAAATGTGCAGGCATAAATTAACACAGAGCTCTCATACAGGGCCCTGTCGCGTCTAGCCGACAATATGATGTGCCTCCGAGGCCTACCATTATGTAACAACGGTAACATTACTAATGGGATTTATTTCGGAGGCAATACAGTACTACATCTCAGTGTGAGAAATGCCTTGGATGGAAATGGCGGTAGACAATACAAAGGGTCGGGCACTCCTGGTGACCACAACTGCTCCGACATTAGCAAGGCTCGGAAAAACGTCTGTTATTTCGAAAACATAACCCTGTTCTGTACAACAAACTTTTACCAATGTAAACGATTAAATATGCCTCAATTAGCCGGGTCCACACAGAGCGAGCATACGCGCGAAGCAATTTCCTCACGCACAAAACGGCCAGTCTAGACGTGCCTCGGGCGAGTACAGACAGACGTTCTACACGTGTAGTCTGTGGGTGAGATTTACACAGAGAGCCTACAACTCAATTCGCGTGCAATATAACAACATCCTCAGAATGTTGTTGCGGCTGCCGAGACATAACAGTGCATCCAGAATGTTTGCTGAGGCGCGTACAGATGACTTTTTCGCCATCAGGAGAAAAAGAGTTGGATCACTGCTGAATCGTGTGCGGGGCAGCAGCAACGGCCTTCTGAGGGAGTTGGCAGAGCGCCTCGACTCTCCTCTCACTCGCTACTGGGTGGAGGTGGCGATTGGCAGGGCCAAGTAGAGCAGGTTCTCTGCCCTGCTTGTCCCTGGCAATACTTGTAATATTCATACAAGTATCTTTTTATTTTATTTTATTTTTTTTTTTTTTTTTTGCTTTTGTTTTTGTACTGTGCTACTAACATAGTTATTAAGATACGCTGTAACTAACCATATATGGATCAATTTGGTCTGTAATAAATGTTTTTATTATTATTATTATAAAACGCACGCGCCGCCTCGGCCGAGGCACGTTGCCTCGCGCGTATGCTCGCTAATGACGTCCGTAAACTAAACGAACAGTTTCGACTTATAAATGGGTCCTATATTATGGTTAAGTTTTCAAAATGACGGACTTTCTTCCGAGCCTTGGAAATGAGTACACAACGAAGAAAAAGAACGCAATATGAAATTAAAGATCAGTTTCACTAAAATTGACGGACTGATAAACGTCGCCCAGCAATGAACTATGGAACAAAGCATCCTACTCAATAAAATTTAGTGATTTTTTTATCTGTGACGGATGGTTGGGCGCAACCCTTCTTAATTCCACTAACTGGGCCTCTACATGTTTAGAGTATGTATAGCCACTTGTAAAAGGCGATTAGGGCTCTAGAAAATTTCCAGGACGATTCTTTAAAATAGATCAATCTATACTTGATCGATTTTGACGTGTCTCTTTATTAAAAACACTTTTGAAAAATAAGTCACAGCAAAATGTAACAATTGTATAGCATATTTGTTAATTTAAATTATTTTCGTTTCATAAGTACTATGTAGTTACTATTGTTTAAGCATTTAAAAAAAAAAGACATTAAGATCATTTAATATTTTATAATGCTAAAAAAAACGAGGTAGAAACCTTCGAATCTTTAGGCATGGATACTTGCGTACCTGACAATTCCTTGACTACATGTTTGAATAAGACAAATGGCGGTCAACAAGGCTAACAAGAGTTTTAAGACTGAATCTTTAATCATAAATTCATAACTTACACCTCAGTAGGAATAGCAGTTACCTTCTTCTCCTGAGACTTGAGCCTGGCCTGCAGCTCGCGGCGCTCTTTCATCAATTCTTCAGCCTCACGTTGGGCGATCGCTTCGGCGTCCATTTTCTTCAGCACCTGAGTTTAACATAATGTGTTATTAATTATCAGTTACGGAAGAAATGTCCCAACATAATTAAAATTCCCTTATGAAAAACTACCAACAGTTTAAAGAAAACCCTCTTCGAGATGATCCGGCATAAGAAATTCGGCAAGAGGCAATTCAAAACATAAATAATTTACGTTATTATCAAGGTAAGTGTTGTTTAGTTAAAATGTAGAATGATTACTATATTTCGTAATGTACATTCTTGTAATGTTGCCTAGCAAGTCAACATAATACATGGTAATGTCATATGCGATATGGTTTCTAATTTAATGTTACATGTGTACAATCCTTGATTATTAGGCGGGTCCACACAGAGCGAGCAGCCTCGCTAGGAAATTTCCTCGCGTGGCAAACACCTGGCCTCGCGCGGCCGCGTGCTCGTGTTACTTTTGCCTCAGCACATTTGCCTCACCCAAGCTAATTTGCTTGGCTGGCAGAAAATGCCTCGCGCTTATGCTCGTTCTGTGTGGACCGGCCTAATGATATTTGTGCAGGCGTAAATTAACACAGAACGCTTGTACAGCTTGGCCTGTCGCGTCTAGCCGACAATATGATGTTCCTCCGAGGCCTACCATTATGTAACAACGGTGACATTACTAATGGGATTTATTTCGGAGGCAGTGTACACCTCGATAGGAAACAATATATGGCATTTCATATTGCTAAATTGACGACGGCTGTCCCAACGCCGTCGAGAAAGCGAATATTTTATCGCTCATGAAACGTACCATATGTATAAATACAATATGAAAACTGTTATACAAGAGATGTATGTACTAATTGTTGATATTTTTGTAAGCGTTTTAAATGAAAAATACTCTCCTATCCGTACTAGCTTTTCGTTAATTGTCAAAAATGGAATATCTGCATAAAGATGTACAGTACCGGCCAATAACAACCTTTGCAATATGAGTGTGTATACACATATTACACGAGACCAATTTTTCTCATAGCTTGCACAAAGGACTACGACTAGACTACAAAAAAAATGTTCTACCATAAAAGCATGGAGGTGATATATTATTGGCCGGTACTGTAGTAATCTTTCTAAAGCATAGCGACGTGATTTGCGTCCTGTATAAATAGTGTGTTTGTCTGTGTGTGTACCTCCTCGTCCAGCTTGGACAGCACGCGCTTGCCGACGTCGCTCTGCGAGATGTGCGCGATCCTCTCGCGCAGATGGCGCTCGCGCACGGCGGCCATCTCGGAGGCGTGGCGGCGCTTCTCGCGCTCCTCGCGCTCCGCCTCCTGGCGGCGCGCCTCGGCCGCGGCCGCGATGCGGAGCTGTTCCTCTTGACGCCTGAACAATCATTTCTTATTCATAAAAATACTTAATGAACGTCAATGCTTATATATATCTCAGAAACTAAAGATTACCACAAAAATGATTAGCCGGGTCCACACGGAACGAGCATACGCGCGAGTCAATTTCCTCACGCACAATACGGCTAGTGTAGACTTACCTCGGCCGAGGCGGCGAGCTCGGGCGAGGAAAACGAGCGCGACTCCTCAGCCGAAGCACATCTACACTGGTCGTAGTGTGCGTGAGGAAATTGCCTCGCACGTATGCTCGCTCTGTGTGGACCCGGCTATTCCCAATAGATTTATCATAAGGTGGAATTGTACAGTGAATTAAGTTTTAATCTTTGAACTATGGAAGGTAAAGTTAAGGAATAGAATCTCCATATACCAAAAAGTGTCAGACAAAAACCATAAATAGGTGGCGCTACAATACCTAGAATACTTGACAAAAAATCTAATCACAGACAGCACACTTCACTCTGTCAATAACGCCTAGGTTCTTAGCTACTCTAGTGCTACTCTGGAGAGATTTGAAACTATTATTTATACCTGACAGCTAGACACTTTTGCAACAGTTCTGCCTATGGAGATTCTGTTCCTTGCCTTTACCTTCCATACTTTGTACTAGGTACTTAAGCCTAGATACCTCTGCTAACAAAATTTTAACATGTTAAATGAACAAAAAGTAGAACATTTTACCGTGTCGGGCTAGATTCGAACTAGCGACCATTCGGAACACTACCCAAATAAGCTATATCGACACTCGACCCTTCGGGAATTTTCCCCCTCATAGCTTACACGCCTTAGGGAGACGCGTAGCAATATCAATCGTATGAGTACTAGACCTTAACAGCATCTCTTTTCGTCTTTATTTGGCAATCAGGTTACCTGAGCTCCTCCTCCTCGCGCACAGTGTTGAGCCGCTCGATGTACTCCTTGCGCTCCTCGATGATCTTGTGGCGCTGCAGCACGCGCTGGTGCTCGGCGTGCTTGTGCTCGTGGTAGTGCTGCACCATGTGCGCGCGCGCGCGCTCGCGCTCGGCGCGGCGCCGCGACGGGAACAGCGTCTGCACGGCGCGGGACAGCACTTCGGCTGCGCGGACTAGTTGCTCGCGGACCTACAGGATTACATGCTTGTTAAGATTATGTACAATATATGGTTGAATTTAGAGCAGTCAAAGCCATTTCAATCTAGCAAGCAAGCTTCAAATTTCTTCCTAATTAGTCTACACTACACAGAACGAGTTGCCTTGCGAGGAAATTGTTGTGCGAAGCAGCTAGTCGGTTTAGTCGTGTCTCTGCCTCATCGCCTGGAGCGAGGCACGTTTCCACCGGACGAGTTGCTTTGCGCGGCCATTTCCTCGCGAGGCGGTTCGTTCTGTCTGGACCCGCCTATTTACGTACTCGCGTCGGGCATTAGCGCCAATCAGGATGGAATGCTGTACAATTTACAGTGATGGTGTAACTAAATCTTTCTTCCCTTCTTCCTCGCGTTGTCCCGGCATTTCTGCCACAGCTCATTGGAGCCTGGAGCTTGGCAACTAATCCCGAGAATTGGCGTAGGCACTAGTTTTTACGAAAGCGACCTTCCAACCCAGAGGGTAAACTAGCCTCTCAAATGCCTGAACGCGGATCCACATTAGCAGGTATTTAACTCTAATTATCAATTAGAATCCAATACTTACTGCGCGGATCCACGTTCTGGCATTCAAGATGTTAAGCCTTATTGGGATTAGTCCGGTTCCCTCAAGATGTTTTTACTTTGCCGAAAAGCGACTAGATGCGAAGATGGTTTAACAAAATATTGGCTCAAATGTACATTATAGCGAGTCCTCTTTACACAAAGCAACTGATAGAAATGAAGAGCTGCTATATAAAGTAATTGTAAAGACGATTAACCAAGCAACAAAGTGACCAATGTAGTTAATATGTGATACTGCGTAACAAATGTACTGACCTCCT
This sequence comes from Cydia pomonella, assembly GCF_033807575.1. NCBI lineage: Eukaryota > Metazoa > Arthropoda > Insecta > Lepidoptera > Tortricidae > Cydia > Cydia pomonella. The sequence goes on from NC_084722.1 coordinate 4,473,852, forward strand.
CGGCGGGCGTGGCCTGCAGGATGGCGCCGCCGCAGGCCTCGTCGGCGGCCGAGCACCACTCGCCGCCGCCGGCTTCCACGCCGAAGTGCACGCATCTAAACAATTACATATTAGTCTTCTTCATTCAAGTCTACAAAATTATTATGAATAATTATTTTATTAGGTGGGTCCACACAGAACAAGCCGCCTCGCGAGGAACTTGCCGCGCGAGGCGTGTCTATTGACGAATTTTTGACCCTTACTTCTTTTAGGATAAATCAAATCTGAGGTTTGACAGTGTCGGGAAAAGATCAAACTCCAAAAAAAGTTTTCTAAAGTATTCTAATGAAATTGGGACACTTTTTATTTTAAAATAGAACATGTGGCTAGGGAAAACGAGATTTCAGAAACCCCGGACGTTTCTGTTTTAACTTCTTGTCTGGTGTCAGCAACGTCTGGTGCCCATATATTTTTGTAAATCTCTTTTCCGCGTCGCTTGTATCTGTTACAGAGGTAGGTTATCGGACTGACTTGTTGGCGTGGTCGACGCGGATCTGCATGTCGTTGTGGCGCACGCAGTCCACCAGCAGGCGCTCCAGATGGAACAGGTCGTCGGTGGCGGCCAGCTGCAGCAGGCGCGGGAACTGCACGCAGGCGTAGCACTGCGCCACCTGGCGGACCAGCCGCACTAGCGCCACGTCGTTCAGGGCGCTGGTGTATTGCGCCAGGGGCGAATCTGTTGGAAAAAATTATATAATTCATTATGACCCAGCAAATATTTCTGTCAAATTGAGATTACACAAACATCAAAATGGCATTAAATAAATATATCTTTATTTCAGACCCAGAAGTCCATATATGGTTAGTAAAATTAACTTAAAACCTATATTATTCACAAAGGTTATGCTATGCCAATCAGACCTACTTGACATAGGTCAAAGTAGATCTGACCTGCTCCATCCAATGCCACATTATGGGACTGTAACGTGTATTTTGATCATTACAGTCGGATTTCGTTAACCATCAAATGTGCTTGTTTGTTAAAAAAGCAAATGTTGACATGAAAATCGGCAAGAACTCGTGATATCTCTCATTTTGTTACATACCGTTTAGAATTGTATGGCTTCTCTACACGATGGGCCATCATACTGGCCTACTAAGATGGGCCAGCGTATAGAGAGGGTAGTGGTGTGGAATGGTTTATGGCGCGGCGGGATGGCGAAAGGATAGCCACGGCGTCGGTTTTTTGTCCGCACGTCCGTTTCGTCAAAGGTAGTGGGCCAGCGATGGTGCGTACGGATCTACTCGTGGTCCATTCCATAGTCTTCTTCTTCTTTTCATCCTGTTACCCCCTGCTGGGGTGTAAGGCTCGAACCATTTTCTTCCACTGACTCCGGTCCTGGGCAGCTTGGGTAACCTCCTCCCACCCCATCCCCAATACACCCAACTCTTGCTCCACGGAACGGCGCCAAGTAAATTTAGTAGCCATTCCATAGTGCATGCTCTCAACTATCGCATGACCATCTCGCAGGTCCAGCGCTGGACCATCGTGTACAGAAGCCATAACCATCACATGGCCATCTTGCTGATCCAGCGCTGGGCCATCGTGTAGAGGAGGCAGTAACTGAAGAATCATAAGCGAAATCTTGCAGGTAACTCAATTTTCCAAATACTGATGCTTTTAACAAAATCATAAATTGATGCAAGTGCCCTTTAGTGTCAGGCCCAAAAAGTTCCTTTCGTCTATGTTCTATAAAAATTGTCAAAGTCAAAGCTAAAACCAGTATTACTTACTGGGTTCCTCCTGCAGGGCCTTGATGACTCCCTTGACGTTGTGGCAGATGGTCAGAGGGTCGAACTCGACCTCGAGCCACGCATACAGCTGCTGGAGCTGCGGAGATGCCAGTCCCACGACGTTGAGACGGACCACATCTGTAAACATAATACAATTAGGTTTTATTCAAGTCAAGGTTCAGGGCATGGTTAGGAACTTCACTTAAAAAGAATTCCACTAGTCCGACTAAGATGATGTAATAATTTCTGAGAGGCAAGTCAAATTTCAAATTTTGGAGGAGATCATATAAAACCTCTCCTGATGATTGTCAAGCAGGTCTTTTGGGAACTAGATTTGAAAGAATGAAAAGTGCAATTAGGTATACCTTTAAGCAGACTGGTCCTGGTGGGCGGCTGCGCCAGGCCGAGCAGCACGGCGAGGCGCTGCGCCTTCTCGACGGGGCTCTTGTCCGTCTCCACGAAGCGGTCGAACTCGGGGTGCAGCGACGGCAGCGGCACCGACAGCACCGCCACCAGCACGCGGCACGCCATTCTGTTCAACAAACGACATTGTGTTATTCATTATTTCACGATATGTTTCGATCCCTTGTGATCATATACAAATAGAGCAACACCTGCAGCGATTGCTCGACGCATACTGAGTACTTAATAATAAGTAAAAAAAAAAAAAATGCGAAATAGACATAATTATTGTAAAGAGAATTTTAAAAATATGTTTTTTTTTTGTTTGAAATGATTCAAACCGTGATGCCCGTGATGCAGTTATCTGTTACCGCAAAACGATACACGATTACAATAGTTTTTGGTAGATATTTATTTATTTATGTTAAGGAGAACCAACAGCTTTAAACTTACAATAGACCAACAAGATTAATACAGAAAGCCAATTACAGGAACTCACAAGTAATAACAAAGTATACAAAAAAAGGAATGCTAACACTGACGCACACACACATGCATACAAAGAGAGAAAAAAATAAAAACACAATTGAAAATGAAAATAGAAGCCATTAAAATAGACCCGAGGTTCCGAAAAACTTAATTCATTAGCACCCAGAATAATTGAGACATATTATCCTATCCAACATAATTGCAGCTATACATGTACTTACTTCTGCAGCTCCTCCTGGGTGATGTTCTTCTTCATCTCTCGAGACAGCTGGAACAGCTTGAGCAGAGCGGCTGCATGGAACAGGCAGTGGCCCGCCTTCCAGAAGACCAGGGCGAGCTTGCCGTAGTAGTTGGCCATGGTCTTAGCCACGGGGGTCTTCTTGGACATGTTCATGAGGCTGTGTATGTCCTCAATGGCCTTATAAGCTTCCTGTTAGGGTAGAGAGTATTTTAAATAAATATTCACTAAAAAGGCTCAAGTATTATTCAAATAGATGCAAAAATGCCAAGTCTTCATCACACAAAAGCAAAAAAAATACTAAGATAGTTGACTGTCTTAGTTTCAATGACAAACTCATCAACATCTGGACGACAACATCATTACACTAAAATAAGACCCATTGATGGAATATTTTAACCTTTTGAACGCCAAAAAACACCTAAAGTTGTTGTTACCACAGCTTCAAGGACAATTTTTGTATAACTTGCCTGCCAAAGCTCCATCTGAATGGCGCTGTCAAGCTGGAACAGCCTGGTCTCCAGGTTGAGTTGCTGTGTCTCCGGCTTAGAGATGCTCACATTGCCAGTTTGCACCTGGAATTATGATAATTGTTACTATTTCCACATATATGACATAAATGACCCTTGCATTCATATATTATCATAATTATTATCACACAAAACTCACAGAGAAAAAGTATAATTTGAATCATAAAATTACAAATCTAGTGGCAGATTTAATTTAACTTTTTCTCAAGTCGTTGTTTCATACGTAATATGTACGTACTCCATAAACTCTCTTCTCTGATGTTGATTGATTTGTGCAGGCATAAATTAACACAGAACGCCAGTAAGGTGTCCTGTCGCGTCTAGCCAACAGAATAATGTGCCTCCGAGGCCTACCATGTCGCAACAACGGAGATATTACGTATGGGATTTATTTCGGAGGCAGCTGTATGTTACTTTATTTTGACTGTGCTAAAGGCCCTAACTTATTTTTTTGCATAATATGGGCCATGCGCACGATTGTGGTAAAGTGTCTCTATGGGGGTGTTAGCAATTATCCCAGTGACTTCACTCATCGGGGTATTAAGGTACTCTATCCTTGTGCCGCCCACCATACTAATTTATAGCTAAGAAAGTTTAAATCTAATTGTTATTTTAATTGACTTTAATTTAATTAGTTCCCAAATTTCACAATCTAAAGAAATGCTACTTTGTTTTAATAAAGGTTGAAATTCTATTGAAACAGTATACATTGTAATGTACATTGGGCGGCAGGAGGCTACACAAAGATACTTACGGTGGGCTTGCAGATATCCTCCAAATGCTTTCTAAGCTTGTCACAGAGCTTCCTGAACTCAGTCTTGCGCGAGTACTTCAGGCAGAACTGGAATGCCATACGCGCGATGTCGTGGTACAAGGTCTCCACGTGCGCGTTCGTGCGGAGCAGCTCCAAGCATTGGCAGTAGGACTCCCAGAGGAATTTCACCTGAGGAATAAAGAAGAGGAAGAAGAATTACTTTAATAATTGCAGTGCTAGAGCTCAGGTGTCATCAAATGGCGGACCGCAGTCCGGAACCTACCGCCTACCTATTTAGTGCATTACATTACATTACATTACAGTACATTACATTTGCTTATTTAATAAATTCAAGTAGAAACGGCCCACTATGGTCATTCTGTTTTAAAAATAGGACCCCTGAAGAAACTAATTGGTGAAAAAAAAGTGATTCTTCTTTTACCCCATATCATTTTCAAGTACATATATATAATACAGATGACAATACAATAATTGCTGACAACTTAGCTTGGTCCGACTCTAATTGTGTCAAATTAAATTATAGGTAGAATTTTTTTAGATTTATGTACAGTCAACTAAAAAATGACAGGTTATTTTGGAGAGACATACATTAAACCAGAACACATTGCTTCATAAAATAAGTTTCAGAGTTCCGCGTAGACGAGAGCGCCAGTGTCGCAAAAAAGACCTTTTCTCTATTCCTCGCAGTCGGACTCATTATGCTAGTAATGCATTTATTAAGCGTGTTTGTAAACTGTTTAATAATAATGAAAAATTCACAGATGTGGATATATTTAACTGTACAACTACTTTACTGAAAAAAGCATTCACATGAATAATACCTAAATAAGCATATTTTTTCTAATAATTGAGATATATGCATCTTTGGTTGTTATTTAGCTTAAATTTCACATGACTTTGATGTTCACTTTTATTTTTAGGTGTTAATCAACCTGTACTGTATATAGACAAGCTGTAGATATTTGTTTAAAGTATTGTAAAAATTGTTTGCATTTATATACAATATTTTTGTATTTAAAAAGTGCATTAGCTTCGTATTTTGATATGTAAATTAAGGAAACTATAGGTCAATTTAGTGCTGCTTAATCTACTGTTCAATGTTATTGAATGACTGTTTGTTTCTGAATAAAAGGAAAAAAAAAACACAAAATAGTGGTGCATTCTGCCATGTGTAGTCCATATTTGCTGTGCCTCTGAGGCCTATCATCTCATAACAATGGAATTATTAGAAATGGGATTTATTTCAGAGGCATACTATACTAACCAAATATACACATGGGCCCAGAAATGACTAAGTCGGAGTCTCACTCACTTCAGCCAGGAAGCATAATAACAAACTGATTAAAAATAAAACCCGGGACTTAAGTGTTTGAGATTGTCTATGGCTGGGATTTGAGAGATTAGTATGACAATTTTTTGAGGATGGATCCTTTTTTGCTATACTAGGATCTAGCACTCATAGTGTTGTGTTCCTGCCAGAACTCAATGAGAGTACAGTGTTAGGGTTGGCAACATGCATGTAACTCTTCTGGAGTTGTAAGTGTCCATAGGCTACAGAGACAGCTTACCATGAGGCGGGCCGTATGCTTGTTTGCCACCAAAGTAGTATTAAAAAAGTTGTCTATAGTTATATAATATTCAAATACCTACCCATGGAGTAAGTATAGTCCTGTCAGATCGGTCCTGTGCATCCTCCCCGGACACGGCACTTAGCAGGATGCTCTCAGGCGTAGCAAGGTTGTCAAGATCATCAGTGTCAATGACAGCCTGTGTGGATTGCGCCCGGGCGGCCTCCGTTCTCTCTTCTGCCATTCGTAAATAGCCTCTGGGGATGAAGAATTTTGTTGGGCACATTGTGAAGATTTAGTGAAGATGAGTAGTTGTGATGGAGAAAAAAAAAACTATGTTAAAAACAAACTAATTAACTAAAACTTTGTATTGTAGTGCAGTAGGAAAGAAAACAAAAAATGTTGGTATGTGAGAAACAATAATAAAAACAAACAACACAAAACTTTCGTTTTGTGCAAAAAAAAAAAAACAGTAAACCATATAGGGTGCTGCTGTGTTAAATACTAATTTTTCGAGATAGTGAACTGAATTTAAGTAGTAAATCAAACTGGATAGCATTGAATTTAAACACTAGTGAAGTTCATTCATTATTTATTGATTATTCATTCCAATGTGGGCAATGTGCCATGTGTACAAATGACTAAATGCATACAGGAAAATACACCAATTTAGATGAAATATTGCATTCCGGAATCCATCCATACCTAATGACTTGCTCCAAAGATCCAACGTTCACCGACTGGAACATGTTTCGATACTGGAACAGGCCTTCTTTCGCGATGTGAGACTTGCGGAGGTCCACGCACAGCTCCAGGTACTTGAACATGATGGGCTCCAGCACCGACTCGGACCAATTGTATGCCCATTTCTTGTTGCGGAACACCTCTTGCAAGGTGTCCAGCGCCCGAGCGGGCTTGTTCAGGTCCATAAACTCTGTGAGAGAAGACGCCGAAGAAGGGCATTTTTAGCTTGGTTATGTTAATAACTAATTAAAAACAAATCCGTAAACAAGCACAAAATATATCTAATGCTTTTAGAATATCCGCATATAACTACATGCGTGTATTATGCTAAGAGGGTGGGTCTATTACGAAATAAAGGTCAAGAGATATAATGTGCAACGTGGTAAGATTACATGAAACTTTAACTTACCATTGGCCCGTTTGAGGGCATTTTCCGGTCTTTGACCGTATCGCGCCATGATTTACACTGCACTTTTCACTTCATTAACACAATTTTGGGACGTTTCGTCTTGGTGAAAGGGAATAATTCGTAAATTATTCCTTTCCAAGTCACCGGCCTGACAGGCTGCAGGACAAAATGGCTGTCTTCGTATGTCAGTTCCTCCGTTTTCCATTAGTTTTGCATGTAATTTCAACCAATCACTAATATCATTCGTCAACAATACTTGCGATCAACCAATAGAATTACAGGAAAAAGCGAACTAGCTTCGCGTCATTTGACACCTAATTCATTGTAAATGGAAACAGAGTGACTTCCGTTTTACATAAGGCACCCATTCAAGAGAGCTCTCCTTTTATTTTATAGAAATAAATTTAATTTGTTAATTTATTATACACATGTACTATTTTGTCAATACATAAAAAGATAATATTTTTGGTATGAAGAATAATTTTTAAAACTTGCTTAGAATTAATATCAACCATACTTTCCCTTGTACATGTATCCAAACGCACTGTCAAATGAAGTGTCAAATGCTCAAATGTTTTTGACAGTCACGCGCGAAACTTCATTTATGAGTATAAAGACGAATATTTTACTTATTATCGTTAATTAGTACATACACTAGACATTGTTTCAGAATAAAAATAACGTTTAGCGCTGTTTCTTTAATCACCAGTCTTTAAATATCAAGATCCTTATTAGACTTAAAATATAACCTGCTCAAGATGCCATTAGTGACTAAAATTCGCCTATTTCGTAGCAATTATACAATTTGTTATATGTCTGAGGAATTATTCGTATTTCCAGACAAGAAGTATTATGATAATCTTGGTGTGAAATCCGGGGATGCGTGGGAATTCGACATAGAACGATGTGATGGAGATCGCAAAACCAAGTCATTAAAGTTGGTTGCAAATGCATTATTTCTGCAGCCATTTGTGAGAGAATGTTTGAATTCTGTGGCGTATAGGACTAATGTGGTGAATCATTTGAATGAGCGTTGTGGGAATCCTGAGAATGGGACAGCCTTTTTAAAATTAATTCTGAAGCCACCTGATTCAGAAGTTATAGATTATGCATGGTAAGAAACATTTTTTTGGTACGTTATTGCACTGTTGAAGGTACATTTCGCATGAATTTGAACACTACTGGTTTTATTTAGTAACAATAAAATCGTGTATTTGATTCTCTATTAAAAAAAGTCTGTACTAAATATTCATTTAATAACATAATTTTGAGTAAAATTTAGCCTTCATTAAATAAATTCTCTACATACATACATACAGAGACAATAAACTGGTGATGGTGCTCAAAGGAACACCACCCTTGTAACCTAAAAAGAAACCATCTGATTATGGCCAGAATGGCAGATTGCAGATTGAATTAAAAAAAAAATCTCAATATGGTATTTTGAGGCTTTTGAATAATGTGAGCAAAAAAGGGAGAAACATTCTTTAGTTTCTCTATTATGGACTTCTCACATCAGGTATTTTATTTATTCATTCTTGCAATAGGATATTCTAATCATTCTTGCACATAGGAAAACACATACAAAAGGTAAACTTAATGCCATAAGGCATTCTCTTCCAGTCAATTGATATGTTTGCTGGGGCAATTAGTGTGCTGCAACTATCTAGCTGATTTATTATAATTTCTTGCACTAATTTCAGGAATGAAAGGATACTGAAACTGGTATGGAGCAGGGTTGAAATAGAGAATGCATTCTCCTGGCTGTCCACCCTTGGAGGTGCCTACTCGGCTCTCGGAGATTACTTTGAGGACTGTGTAAGTTTTTTTTTTTTATACTATGTCAGTGGCAAACAAGCATACGGCCTGCCTGATGGTAAGCAGTATCCGTAGCCTATGTACGCCTGCAACTCCAGAGGAGTTACATGCGCGTTGCCAACCCTAACCCCCTCCCACCCTCGTTGAGCTCTTCTGCTTCGTTGAGTTGCCTTTCTTGTTCATACTTCTGACATCGCTTGTGTTGAAAAAAAAAAAACTGATACACGAATAATAGAGCTACTTAGACTATGGTAGATGACTAAGCAGAAACCCATAGGATGGGAAATCCTTGCAAGAAATGGCATTGGATATGACACATGCTCTGGAGACACAACCACATGGGCAAGCAGGGTCTCCCCTGGCATATGGCTGGCAGTAGATGGGCAGGCCTTGTACTACCCGGAGGTAATAAGTTGAGAAGAAGGCTGGCTCAACTGGACTCGGCTGGAAACAGCCCCTTAAGATCGTGACAAATGGAGAATTCTTCTGCGAGCTCTATGTCCCTAATGGGGGATAACAGGAAAGCATCATCATCAATAGTAGTGCTACAGATGTGCAAGCGGCGGAAAGCTTCTAAAAAGCTAATAAAGCTCTCGGAAATTTCCAAAAAATTTCACATTAAACAAATTAGCTGCATCCATCAATCCTGGCTATTCTGAAAGCACTTAAGAGCCCTTTTGTTCACTTTAAATTTCATAAGTATTTACTGCCAGAGAGTAGATCCTTAGCAAAAAAGTAATTTTCTTGTATGGACTCTGACCACTCAGTTACACTTTATTAATTTAAGCAATTTGATTTGCTTTCCTTCTGGTTTTCTGATTGTACCAAATATCCCATAAAACTTAAGTGTTCAAAATTTTTTACAGGCAGAGGAAGCGGGAAGGATATCAATACGCCAATACAAGCTCTCCCAAATGCTGGGAGACGACGCCTTAGCAGCCAGGAGTAAGCTCTATTCTGCACTCTCATATGCTCAGAAAGGCAAACTCAAGCTGTCAAGGCATATTGTGAGGAACGTTCATGCATTCGGTAGACTTACTCATGATAAGAGGTTGGTGCGTATGTGCCAAGGCGTTTGGGCGAAATTGAAGTATCTAAGGTCAATTAAAAATAGTTCTGGTAAAGGTGGAGGTAATGGTAAAATTGTGTAATTGAGATATAAAGCAGTGTATTTTTATCTTTAACTTGAATTGTCAGAAAATGAGAACTGCCTATCACTGCCTGTAAGACCATTTTAAGAAGCGTAACTGCAGGGACATATTGTTTAGTTTTTTATACTCTAAATCCGAAAAACGATGTATTTGTGTGAAATGATCATAAAAGTCCTATAACTTTATAAGTAATTTATAATTTATGAGTATTCAAAATGTTGAAAAGAAAAAATATAACTGTATTGTAAATGGGATATTACGTAACTCTTTTCCAGGTCGCGTCTACAAGGTTTTTTTTTTTTTAACAAATATATATTACATATTCCGGCCGATGGTTCGGTTTCGGTGCAAAAACTGCGGGACCTTTCGGTCTCATCGAAGCTTATAATCCTGTACTTTCGTTTCCTTCGATCGTGCACGGCTAACTTCGAATGCTCTCTGTACAGCCAGCAATGGCATTGTTCATACGCCTAAAAGAATGGTCCATTGACATTTTATTCAACAATTTTAATACGTCTATCAAAGTTTCAGTTTCGGCCGAAACTAGAGCCAAATCCGAACCTTCGGCAAAAAAACGGTCGGACACAAAAATTTATACAATATGTATAATTTACTGTTTACTGTCTGTTGTAATAAATCTTTATTTAATTGTTTTTGTTTACTTATTTATGAAGCACTATAGAATATGATTTGTGATATTACATTGGTTTAGTTTTGGTATCATCAGTACTTAGCTCAGTTACCATTATTAGTACAGGATCCGTTGTTTCCACCGGACAATCGTGTGTGTTGACCGTGTTAGACAACAATGTCCTGTTTTCTTGGGTGTAACTGTCGCCGCCGAACACGGTCCGTCGTCCGGTGAAAATTACGGACGTGTACAATCGGCCGAAAACTGTGATTTCTCTAAAACCTAAATAAGTTATATAGCTTTTGTCATAGTGATTCCAGTGAATCTACCCCCATTTCGATCTGTAACCAAATATTTTTGCAATGACAGTACCCTTGTACATTTTGGACCTATAGTTCGTGTCATTTTCGTGACACGAACGGTCTGGTTTAGTGGGTAGTGACCCTGCCTATGAAGCCGATAGTCCTGGGTTCGAATCCCGGTAAGGGCATTTATTGGGTCATGGATGTTTTCTATGTATTAAAATGTTTGTATATTACATTGTCCGAATACCCACAACTCCAGCCTTCTTGGCTTACCGTGGGACTTAGTCAATTTGTGTAAAAATGTCCCTATAATAATATGTATTTACTTATTTATTTATCCACGATGACGCGCGGATTTGTCAAATCTAATTCTTAACAACATGACAATATGAATCAAGGCAGGCGGCTTCGTGAATGACACATGACCCCTTACGCTTTAGGTGTAAATATCTAAAAAAACATGGTATTCTGAACTTTATTGTAAGTGCATTAGGGCCATTACACACAGCTTTTTTTGCCACGAAGCAGTTTGCGTTTGTCGCGATACAAACGCGCGTTTGAATCGATACACGCGCGCATGCCATGCGCATCTTTTTACGGCAAATCGACGCAAACGCGCGTCGACGGCGCTAAAAATACTCGTAAGCTCTAAAAAGAACGTAGATGTGCAAAGGTTTACAAAGCTGCGTCTGACTCGCGTCGCGTGTAGGTATATAGATACAAACACGCGTTAAAAAACGCAGTGTGCATAGGCCCTAGGGTCTTGTTCAATGAACGATTATCACATGTATCAGATATTGGAGGAAAATGAAAATCTAGTCGTATGGCCAAGAACAGAATGCTGATAACTTGTTCAATAGTGATATTTGAAATAATCCTTTGTACCTACGAGTATGTTCCCCGGTTGTTTCTATTGGTGCTGTAAATAAAAGTTATTTATAATTATAAAAATGTTTTAATTTTTGTTTTTACCTGAGCAAATTAGAACTTATGTTTAAAAATACCTTTTTATTTTTTACCCGACATACTACCCGTTCGCTACAAGTTACCTCCCGTCCCGCTTCCCCGCGCCACGCCCCCTCTGACGCCTTGTCCACTCTGCCACCACAGCTTTAACCCTTTTCCAGGCATAGTACGATTTATCGGCCACATACGCGCCATTAGAATTCCAACTTTAGTATTCCGATTTAAGGTTCAAATTAGATTGCACTTTCGGAAAATGAGAAATTGCCATCAAATGAATCATCAAAGCTGGATTAATTGGAAAATATTTGTTTTTTTTTGGGAAATCCTTGTAGATTAGTGCGGCCTGGAAAAGGGTTAAAACTACTTTTTTATTACAGTTGCTCAAAAAGTGCTAATTTACGTAGCGGTTTAGCGTGCGGAAAGTTGGATTTCGCGAACTAGTGCTTTTCACTTTTCCAATTTTTTTAAATGTATACTTTTTCTAATTCATGACTACTTATTGATTAGTGTTAAAATTAGTTTCATTTAAAAGTCGTAATGAACATAATAACCTACTGTTCAGTGCCGGATTAAGATATTTTGATGCCCTAAGCATTTCTAGACCATGGTGCCCCCTTATCAAGATTACATCGAATTTTCTTGGTAAATTGAGTGACTTATTGCCGCATAGTAGAGAGAGAATATAATTTTCAATCCGTTCCATTATTTTATCACGGAAATTGACAGTGCTGCAGCAGTCATGTTGCAACAGTAGGTAATACTGCTGCAGTCGCCATGATAAATGTCACCTTTATCAAAGCTGACCTAAACGAAATAACCGAAATTATCTATCTGTCATTGTGTGCTTTATACTATGCGATTAAAATTAAAACCTGCTTTGGTTCACAAGGTCCTCGTAGCGTAACATGACTTATTCACCTGCCCAAGAGTAACCCGATAGTTTTTAACAGTGTATTTTGATTATAATAAGAGCAGACTTTGGAATAAACAATGGTCAAGTGTAAGCAAATTCGAAGACCGTGCTTCGCATAAGGCCGGAGACCGATCCTACCAATGTCGCAAGTGTAAGCGAAGACGTAGGACGTAGGCCGTGCTCTGCACAGGGGTTTTGCAACCTCAAGAGCTTTCCTGCGAAGCTTATTCATGTGAGGGCAAAGGCCCAGCTTCAGTAGGGGCTTAGCTCTGACAAGTTTTAAGGAATTAATTCTTAGCAAGCTGGAAATCGTTTTCCTACTTCCCTTTGGTCCTAAATGCGTGTAATCCAAGTTTGCTCCATCCCAGGAGGTGTACCTTCAGTGCTTCGAGTGGTTTGGCAATCCAAGGAAAAAAATATCTTTTAAGGATCTCTTAGCAACAACAACAAATCGTTCTTGAAGAAAGTATTGAGATAAAAATGTACGCACACCTCCTGGTATTGAGCAAACTCGGATTACACGCATTTAGGACCAAATGAAAGTATTAAAACGATTTCCAGCTTGCTGGGAATTATTTCCTCAAAACAATATTGTTGATCTAATTTGATTGACCTAAGTCGTGAAAGTTTAAATCAGTGTTTTTAAAGGCAAAGTCTAAGGTTTTTATAAGGCTGACGCGGAGCGTTCGATCGGCGCGTGCGAATGACGCCAAAGGTCGAGCTGGAAGAAAGCAGAGCTTGGAATTGACCAATGGCGAGATGGGAATGGCTGAACGTCCGGAGCGTGTTCATAAAATACAACCAGTGGTGAAGTGTGAGCAAGGCAGAGCAGGGCCCAGCTGCGAGAGAGGAAAGCTTGGAATTGGATCCATGGGCAAGTGAAAATGAGGCAGAAGATCGACTTTTGCGTAAAGTATAAGGCCTACTAGCCTAGCGTATAAGACCTAACGCCGAACTGCAAAAGAGTGGCTTCAAAACGAACATATCACGGTTCTCCTACTACTCGGCCTTTGGCTAAACTCGAAAGTACGACTTGATAAGATGCTTTTGGTTTTCGGAATTCGCGGGGCCCTTTATTTTGACAATTAGGTCGTAGGATCGCGGCTCTGCAACAACTCAGCCTAGCTGACAAATCTGGCGTGCAAGAGAGTTGTCGTTGAGAGTACGTCGAAAAAATCGGCTGGCCATGGTAAGATTTTTGGCCATGAGCTTTGGAGGCCTCCGCGTAAGGCGTAAGCCTACGTTGGAGACGTGCTTTCGTGTCCTAACTCTCTTACTTTTACGACCCTTCGTTATTAGATGGGTACTTGCACACGTATCATGAAGTTTCATGTACATACTCCACTACGACTACGATGCTGATGCAACCTGCACGTTTTTTTTTCCTCCGATTTTGGTGCCCCCCTTAGACGTGGTGCCCTAAGCAAGTGCTTATTTTGCTTAAGGGTTAATCCGGCACTGCTACTGTTAATGTAAGAATAATAAAATTATAACAAACCAGCTTGAAAAAAGGAATTATATGCCAAAAAATACCCGTAATCGGGTAAGTTTTTTTATATATTATTACCATTTTAAGGTTCTAAGGGTGTGAGGATGAACACCTCCTAGTGAGTATTATATTCTTTAATTAACACCCTTTAATTTTCAAAAGAATCAATGAATATCTCATGAATACATACGCCATCGCCATAACACCTATACACTAGGTAAACGTGTTTTGCTCTCCTATTGTTTTTCAGTGGCGGATCGTTCAAAGAACTCGATTCCCACCGGCTTGTCTAAACTTCAGCCCGTTGAGTACTTTCACGATCGGTTTATGGAGAAAAGGAAAGCAAAATTAGCTCCGGGTTCCCTACGAATGTTTGTGACGCGCCGCCACTGTTGTTTTTAGTTATTATTAGCCAGGTCCACACAGGGCGAGCATACGCGCGAGGTAATTTCCTCACGCACAATACGGCCAGTGTAGACGTGCCTCGGCTGAGGCGGCGCGCGCGTTTTCCGAGCATGCCGCATTAAAATTAAAAAAAAAAAATTAAAGTGTGAACCCGGCTATTGACGTTAAAAGAGTTAAGGGGGTTAAATGAACAAATAACTATTTATGCTAAGATCTTTATTATGGTAACAACTCGTCATTACAAACATTGTTGTATAAAAGTACAAATTCACGGCATCGCAAAGCCCGTAATAGACGATCAACTTGAACACAATGCTAATGCTTACCACTTAACTCGGACGGTTAGTAAAGGATGACTCCTGCTAGACCGGGCCGGGTTCCCGGCGCTTCGTTTTGTATGGAAAACACCACGTCATCACCGATCAAACGTCATACAAAATGACGTGTCGGGCGCCTCGGCCCGGGCCTAGCGTGAACCATCACTAAGGTAGTTTTCTAGTAGTAGCTTAGTTTGGTACTAAATCTAGTACACACACACCTAATAACAAAGATACATTGTTGAGTAAGATGCGTAAAATCTAAGACAATTTCATGTTTCGAATTTGAGAGGTCAACGAGATGGCGCTGTACAGCTCCAATAAATTTTTCGTGTTATGGCTCCATCAAGGTGTTGATGATTCTGCCAATGTCGAGGTTGGATAAGGCACGGTTAATATAATTATTAATCTTATCATATTACGATCATAGACAGTGTTCGGTGGAGTACTGCTATACATTTTACAGTAACTCTGTCAAAAATTGACGTTTGACAAACCAGTGACCGCCAAAATATATGGCGCAGTACAGCGCCATCTGTTTTGGATGTCAAACTAAGGGGCACGTTTTTTTCTTAGACCACCTCTCTATTACAATCAATTCTTTTTGCTAATAGGAAATCGGCCGCAAGCAGCCAAACCTTCAGTCATCCTAACTATCTTAGTTAAGTCGTAGACTTATTAATTATACTTTGTTTTTTTAGCATTAGAAAAAAGGATAACAATCTTGACGTGAATTTTTTTACTGAATAATCTCTTGAATAAGTTACAGCAAGTATGTAAAAATTATATAAAATATATGTTAATTTGAAGGATAAGTAATAGGTAGATTTACTATTTTATTAAAAGCGTTTTTTAATTAAAAATACACGTTAAGATTATTTACCATTTTTTGGTAGGCCAAAATTGATCATCTATGTGGTTCTCACATTCATTATTAAGTATACATATTTCATCAGAATATAATGATAACCCTATTTATTAACGACATATATGTCAATTTCAACCTTATCAGTCCGATTTAAGGTTTAAATTAGGCTACGCATTCACAAAACATGACTACTGTTTAGAAAAAAATATCTGAGGCCCTACCGCGAACACCGAAATTCGCAAATTTGCGGGCATCTTTCTCTGTCACTCTAATGCCTTAATTGGAGTAAAAGTGAAAGATGGGCGCATTTTGCGAAATTACATTTGTGAAAAACACGTTTCGACGTGGCCTGTATGAGGTAACTAGTATATTGCAGTGGTTCACTATTGCTTTAAGACCATAATACTAAATAAAGTATCAAGATCCGTGATATATGAACACATTATCCTGGTGTAACTGTAATGAAAATATCGGGTCAACAAATAACAAGAATGCCCCATTATTCATACTTATTTATAATGAGCACAAAATAATGTTATTTAAGCTATTGCAGCGGTATATACGTATACTTCGTGGTCCAAAAAATGTTCTACCCTATCATTACTTAATGTAGAATTCAAATTACGCCCCTTAAATGCATTTTAGGCATATACATCTACCATAGCTTCATGTTATGCGCCTCTATCTTATTTTAATCAAAACATTGCGTTTTCTATTAACTTTACAAGTGGTTCTAATTATTAATACCACATCCGTACCATGAACACTGATGGACAGTTAAAAGCTTACCCCCTTATTCATAAACGTGTACAAAAGTTACGATGCCGCTAATAATCGTTTGTCCCTTTCCGAGGTATTGGTATGATGGAAAGGGACAAAATATTATTAGCGGCATCGTAACTTTTGTACACGTTTATGAATAAGGGGGTTAGTTAGTAGGTGACCTCCACGCATTTATACAGGATGTCTCCCACCTAGGAGCTTTAAATGCAGGGCTCGATTCTACTCGCTAAATAGAGCTACTTTTATTATGGGATCAACCCTGAAATCGCGAACATTTTGGCGCTTTCATATACAGGGAGACCTTAGCCATTGGACAAACCCTGAAATCCCACGTAGGGTTACTTCTCAGGAATGCTCTGACGTTAATATTTTTTTAATTAGAACAAAAGATAAAAAAATAAAATTTTCGAACAAAAGTTATTTGCAATAATCGATAACAAAAAGAAACACACTGTGTTAATCTTTGGCAGTGTTTTTGTCAATTTGTTCGAAATATTTGATAATGACATTTTTCAAAAGTCGGAAGCTTATTAGTGTCAAAAGATAATCAAAAAGGTTGAAGAAGGTTCCATACTATTCTTTGAGGATATCACCTTAGGAGCTACTAACACATACAGGCTGCTCCAAAGTAAAAATTGGTAATGTGTTAATTTCTTCGAAACCGCTACACCAGCTGTTATGATACTATGTACACTGGTTCTAAATACCCTAATGCATATGTACATTTCGGCTTTGTCCAATGGCTAGGGACACACCGTATTTTGGCTGAACAGGTGTAGATGTTTTCTATGGAAAATCCAAAAAAACATTTGTATGGCTACAGCGGATTGAGCTTTACTATGAAAATGTGACTGAAAAAAGTCATCCTCACCCGGCTCACCCCTAAAGCATTATATATCGGTTTGATTCCGGAATTAATCATCATTTGACAATGCTAACATTACAAAAACCAATGTCAATAGTACCTTGCGTAAATGAGACCACCCTCTGATATAACTTATAGAGTATGGACTCGATATCGCGTCTGAAATGACAATCAAAATTGAATTCTAAATTTAAAACCATAAGGTCGTTTTGGCTGAATGCAAGTTAGACCCCTTGAAGTTCAGGGACATTTTTTGACTTGTTTTGTTCTGTAATAAGGTTCTATTTAGTTCAGCAAAAACCATCGTGGCTTTAAGAGAAAATCCATGGTGGTCACATAAAAACGAGGTGTTATTCCTTCGAGCACAGCGGGCACGCCAGGGTGCCCATGGGGTCCCAGGCCGGCAGGACTTGCGGCGTCTGCTTGAACACCTCTATCACTTCCGCTGGCACGTACTTCTTGTCTACCACCACCTGTGGTAAAAACAAAAAAAAAAAGTTAACCCTTTTAAACCCCGTGCCCGTGCAGAGCTATTTAAGGAACTAAATATTATGCCCCTTCCCTGCGAACTCATCTGCCAAGTAGCTCTCTTCACACCCAAGAATTGGATGCGTTTCGGCAGCGAGGTGTGAACCCGCACCGCGCCATGCGCAGCAATAAGCTCGCCCACATGCTCGTCGCACCTGAACACGATCTACGCAAGTCGGAGAGGTCGCTGTATGTCATGGGCCCGTCTGTGTATGACAGACTGCCGGATGCAATTAAAAAGGATGCAACTTCCATAGTGGAAAGTTAAAACTACGTAGGTGGCTCCTTGACCACACGTTTTATTCATTAGATCATTTCTACGAACTTCCTACTCAATGAGTTTAGCTAATAATTTTATGGACCCGAGTATGTCCTTAAACTACGTCCACAAGAGAGGTATGGGCATTGTTAATGTCGTCTAGCTTAGTGTGGTTAGGGCACAGCACAGCGGATGTCATTCCAGATCTGGAGCAGAGCCCAACTGGGGAAGTTCCTCCACCTTACAGAAAAACGCAGCCAAATAACATTAGACCCTACTCATAGTGTTGTGTTCCTGCCGGTGAGTAAGGTTGCCAGAGCTCCACGAAGGGAGGGGGGCTGTTAAGAGTCCGCAACGCGCATGTAACTCCTCTGGATTTACAGGCGTACATAGGCTACGGAGACTGCTTGCCATCAGGCGGGCCGTATGCTTGTTTGTCACCGACATACCTGTACCTATTGTACATTATGCAATAAGTACCTAATGCATTTCCTAGACCTAAGCCTGACATGTAACTTGGTGTTATGAATAAATTATTTGTATTTGTAAGGGTCATATTGATCAAATTTTCATGTCATTGCAATTGATATCGAAATTATGTATATATAATCAAAGATACATTGATAGAGTGAGTAATCTATGAACATTTCGTGCTTCTAATTCTACAGGTAAACGAGATGGCGCTGTACAGTTCCATACATTTTGCGTATTGAAGGTGGAGGTAAGGAATGGAATTTCCATGTACCAAAAAGTGTCGTCAAAAAACCTTAAATAGGTGGCGCTACAATATCTAGAATACTTGAAAAACTACTTCTTCTTCTTCTTTGAAAAACTAAAACTTCACCCTAGAGAGATTTGGAACTATTATTTATAGCTGACAGCTGGACACTACCATAAGAGATTTCACTCCTTTTTATTCCACACTCCATAATTTTGCGGTAGCTTTGATTGTCAAAACATGACGTTTGTCAATTCAGTGACCGCAAACATATGGCACAGTACAGCGCCATCTGTTTTGGATGTCAAACTAAGGGGCACTTTCCTTACACTTTACCTCTGTATTACAATCAACTCTCTCTTTTCTCGTGCGCGTTGGAGGGCCTGCCATCTTGTGGCCTGAATCGGAACCATAAACATGTAAATTTACACGTCACGTGTTTTCTTGTGCATAGTAGGTTCTGCCATCTTGTGGGCTACATCGGAACAATAAATATCACATTTACGCCTCGCGCCAAAAATCTGACGGCTCCTGTGCTGCCTCCTACAGTTCATGCACGCTCCCTATAATATTAGTGCCTATATCGCAAGTCAGAATACATATAAATCCAGTTGCCTACATACCGCACATTGCAATATCAACAAAATTACTTATAATAGCGTAAAGCAATAACATACGAGTCGGTAAACGTTCAGATTTAGCATTTATAATGCGTGTCCTCATTCGCACTATCAATCATAATATCTTATTTTCGATAATATTATGAGTTATCATTAAATCAAGTAAAGAACAGTTTATAAATGGTGTATGTGGCATGAGAAACCCATATAGCCAGTATCGTTTCCTCATCCCCATAGCTAAAGTGCTACTCGAACTATGAATTTGTCGCGGCGTGTGAATTTCAATTACTTGTATTGGACGTGTTTTATTATTATTAAGGGCGTTGGTGCGTTTGAACAAAGCCGGTGAGAGGAATAGTATGAGCGTTGCTAACTAGCACGGACGCGTACGGCGGACGTTGTTACACCCGCACCCGCGTCAACTAGCGGATGCCCTTCATCTGTCACGTGTTACATTTGAAAATGGACGGGCTTAATTAATAAATTTTACCTCGAAAACGAATTCCCTGAACCAGGGCTCGGTGAGCAGGAGATACCCCTTGTCATACTCCTTGTCGCTGTACGAGTTCTCCACCCGGAACTTGGTCGGCTTGCCATTTTCCTGTAACCAAAACATTTAACTCATCGAAATTATTCTGACAAACCGAAACTTAAACTGAGTTCCTGTGGCCACCTGCAGTTTCCATTTTAGATTAGCTCGATGCTCATTGTCATTATATTATTGCATTGTTACTGTCACTATTCTTTCAGAAGTATACAATCAGACATCACAAATGACCCTCATCTCGCTTCTAAGAATTGACTATGTCCTTGAATATTAAAATTTTGTATTTGATTTGTAAGACTATTATTATATTAATTTTTTATTAACATTGTATTTAAATGTGTAATCTGAATAAGTGAAATTTGTAGTATTCATATGAATGACTAAGTTTCAGTTAGGTTAGATATAAGCATGCGTTTATTTTATAACCGCACGAGACAATTTTGTACAGCTGCATAGTGGGTAAAACATGAGATGAAACTTATATTTATGTATCTATCATCTTTCTTGTAACCTATGTTTAACAAAATAAATAAATGAATGAATGAATGAAATTAACGAACTTTAAAAACTACCGTTTATACTAACACGGGAAGTTAAATAATAGATTGCAATAATCGTATTTTAAAAAGCCGATTGTGCGTCAATATTATAGCCTAATTAATCGTTGTTTGCATACTAGTCGGGAACGTGAACGCCAGGACGTGATTCCATTATAGAAATACCTGCCAGTATTTAATTTATTTATTTAAAATATGACGTTACAACTCACATCAGTCCCAACAGCGGTGAAGACCATGGCGTGCGTCATGCACGAATCCCCATAATGGAGTCGGTCCGCCTTCTGCAGCCCGATCTGCACCTCCGTGTTGAACACCAGTTTGTAATCATGCCTAGAATAATAATAATTTGTCATCAATTATGCATTATAATTACCTGTTTGCTCGCAAAGTGTTGATTGACGCAGGTACAGTGTTACAATGGTCGTTACGCCCTAGTGCATGATTTATCGAACTGCGGTATACGAACGCCCAAGAACGCCATTTATTACTTTCAGAAAGGAGACCGTCGATTTTGGGCCCAGGCGAAAACCATCAAATATATCTTACAGACTATTACTAAAGATACATTCATTGAGTAATATGTGTTATTTGAAAGGTAAACGAGATGGCGCTGTACAGCTCCATACATTTTGCGGTAACTCTGACTGTCAAAAGTTGACGTTTGACAATTCAGAGACCGCAAATCATATGGCGCAAAACAGCGCCATCTGCAAGGCCCGTACTTTTCATGCTGTTGCCAGACAAATGACGTCACGCTACATAGAGTATGATTCCAATTAGTATTTTCGTAATAATTAATCATTTATCAACCTCTTTAGGTAAGTTATACATATACTTGACAATCAGTACAGAAACGTTTAACTGACTTTCACTCAAATAAATAATAGGCTATTAATTTATTAAAAAATACATATTTTTGATTTTTAAAAGCGTAACAAGCTTTTATTTTCGTAACAAGTATTTATTTTGATACCCGTCAATAAGTAAATTATCTAAATTTGTAGTACTGTAAAACAACTACCTGTATGTTAAATTACGTCATTTTTGCGTCAACGGCATGAAAAGTACGAGCCCTGGCCATCTGTTATGAATGTCAAACTAAGGGGCACGCTTTTTTTCTTAGACTATACCTCTCTATTAAAATCAACTTTCTTACGTAAAATACATATAGATCGTGTCATTCACGCCGACGCGTGCCTTAACTCGTATTGCCATATTATTAAAGGTTAAATTTAACAAATCTGTGTGTCTTGGTGGGTGGCACCAACTATACACATTTTATTAAGGAAATGGACAATACTAGGTGTGAAAGAAACAGGAATTAGAATTAAATCATAAAAAGACATTGTTGTTGATTGCCGCGATTCATTGAATTATATAAAACAACAACGTGTCGGCAACGCGTATGAAATATCCCTGATATTCCAGGAGTCCATGGGCTACGGTGACTGCTTGCCACCGTCGTGGTATAAAATATAAACTCCATAGATTTTTGTTCCGTGACATATAAGATGAATTATTAATTACCATGAAATTACGACAACTTCATATTAGTTCTGTTAAAATATAAATAAAACTCACTGAAAAAAATAAATACCATCCTTTTTCTTGTTCTTTGGCTGTTATAACCGCATTTTTTTTTTCACAGAATATTTCGTCATGTTTGATATTTCTGGTTATTGACAGCCGAAACGCGACTGAGCGCAAAAACCGTGCTCAGGCTGTTCGAGCATGGCTTTTGCGGGGCCCTTTTTTACCTGATTATGAATCCAGTTAATTATACTACATCAATGTGTCCAATTAATTGTGTTCCCTGTTCTAAGGAGTAATGGTTGTTAGTGATTCGTAATAGTCATAGATGGTGGGTTCAAATAGATGTGCTATACGCGTGCGTCCGTGAGGGACAGAACATACGCAACTCGCCAACTTAAAAACACTTTGTAACATTCCTGATAACATACCAAAAACAATCTACGTAATTTGGACGGGCTATTTGCTGCCCACCATAAACCTAAGCCATATATATAAAATTTATGGAGCGGAATAAAAAAAAAAAGAGACTGACAAGGACAAACAATCATTTTTGTCCTTTCTGTTTTAATGCTAGGTTCAAGAAGAGCATCTCGCTCGGTCATCTCTCGACTCTATCATTTCATCTCTAAACGTATTGAAGCTCTATGGTAGTGGTACTCACGCGTCTAGGTCCTCGAGGCCATTTTTCCGCTCGAAGCGCTTGCTGACCTCGCAGCCGAACCACACCGCCTCGCCGCCCGCTATACTGTCCTTCACCACACTGCAATCATATCAGAATGAGAGCAACAACTTGCATTCGCATGCATTTTCGTTACATTGTGCTTTCGTTATGGCGCGATTGACTGAATGCATTAAGATCAGACTACTATCGAATAATCATATTCAATTACTCACACTTAATAAAAAAATGTTAACAGATAGCAAGAAATATGATCCTAGTAAATTAAGATAAATAATTTTATTTAATTTAACAAATAACACATTTTAATGTATGTTAAATCTATCCTTTGCTCGGGACGCAAAATCGGCACGCACAGTAAACCTAACTTTGCTCTCTTATTGCACAAACGACTTTTACAGTACATATGGTGCTACTTCACCGCACTAGTGCGATAACTAGGACATTCCGTAACTATGACGAAAATTTAAAGGGCCATATGTATTATAAAACGTACGATACATGTGCGAATAATTTATTTTTCGCACTTGTGTACTATTTCTTTTGTGTCTATGTTAGTAGGTATCTAGTCAAGAAAGCAGCGGATGGAGAAGACACTGTGATGCCCATCGCGAGCAGTACCCTCTTGACGACTGGGTATCAAAATTGGCCACTTTAAATTTAATTCTGTCAAATTGACAGTCAAAATTTCATTGCGGGAATTGGGGCCTGTGATTTAGATATTTATTCTCATAAGGGGGCGTCCATTAATCGCGTCATATTGTATAGGCGGGGGAGGGGGTCCGCAAAAAATCACCAATGATCACCACAGGGGACGGGGGGGTATGGACACGTATCACGTGTATTTTTTTTTTCATCTGTGCTATACTGTATTATAGTAAATAAAATAAAAATAATAGTTTTCCGCCCTTCAATTAACCAAACTGTCAAAATCAGAGTTTTTAAAAAAGTTATCGAAAAAATACACGTCATATTGGATGGGGGGGGGGGGGGGGGGGGTCCTGAAAATATCACCAAAGATCACCATGGGGGAGGGGGGGGTCTAAAACAAGCCAAAAACGTATGACGCGATTAATGGACGCCCCCTTAAATATAAAATTACACTCTAAATTATGCTAAACTAATCTACATCTCTGACACAGAAATGAGAGAGCAAGCTCTTAGTGGCGGAGAGGAAAATTTGGCGGAAGATTCTGGGGCCTATCAGAGACGAACTTGGAGGTGTAGAAAGAATTGTGAACTAGAGGAGCTGGTTGCGGTGCCCAATATAATTGGCGAGATCGAAGCCACACGACTCCGCTGGCTCGGTCACCTGGAGAGGATGGGAGAGGATCGTGCCGTGAGAAGGACGTATGTGGGGCACCCGGGTGGAAAACGTCCGTCCGGGCGTCCCAGGTGCCGCTGGAGTGACGAAGCCCTAAAAGACCTGTTCGCCCTCGGAATACCCAACTGGCGTGAAGTGGCGCAGGATAGGGCAGAGTGGCGCTCTCTTGTGTCGGAGGCCAAGATCCTGTTTGGGTCACTGAGCCAGTGAAGTATTAGTAGTAATCTATGTGAAGTTATATTATCCGAAGAATATGGCCTGTATCAATTTCAAGCCGATGCATCAACAGTGTCACTTTGTAATTTGTATGGGAACACACGGAAATTTATATTAAATATAACACTAAGACCTTGGCCCTACTTACTGCATCAGGGTCTCGATGGGCTGGTTGTTGTAAGCGGTCTGGCGGCCGCCGACCACGTTGCCGAGGCACTGCAGGGTGAACAGCCTCCCGAACGGGTTGCTGGAACGAGGGTCGCTCACCAGGCAAACCTGAACGATACAAATGATAGTACCATAGACCATATAAAGGAAGAATGAATCAAAAGCATATAGGCCGTAGAAAACATTCCAGCAAAGATAATTTGTAATCGAGATAGATTTTCAAAGAAAACTTTGCAGCCACAGTAAATTTACTGCCATCTTTTGACACTGTGGCTAAAAAGTTTACTTTGACAATCCACCTCTATTTCAAATTCTCTTAGATTGCAAATTTGACAGCTGAAATAGACGACGTACGGCGCCATGTTTTGCGGTATAACTAGATTGCCTAATCGTCGGATGAGAATATATTTGTGCCATACGCCACTTACATAGGTTTGCAGGAGAGCAAACCTTTAGGAAATATTATCATTACCTATTTATCATTTAGCCACATATGTTTACTATTTATAGTACCTACCGTACGAGTATTTTGAATATAGTGGTAATCATGAAATAAAAGCATTTTTATTATTGCCATATCCGTTTTATTGAGTAAATGTTAAACGTACAATATATGACATGACATAACGTTTTGAATATGTCACAATTTTTGTGATAATTTTCAGTTAACAGAGTGTAAATTATCCTATAATACGCGAATGTGGCAGAACAGTCTTGAATCATTTTTTTTTTGTAAACCGATTAATGTCTTCATAGCATATTTTGGCTATTTTAGGAATCATTAAAAAATTTTTTGCTCAATAATGGATATGGCACAAACGTATTCTCGGCCGACGTTATGTTGACGCGACAATCTATTTATTATTTGTTCGGAACCGCACAGCGCCATCAATTTGTCTGAGAAATTCCCGTTCACTGATGGATAATGGATATGTACTTTATTATTGTAGTGTAAAATATGATAATATATATATTTTTTTAAATATAGAAAAGCCCACAAAATGAGGGCAGCACCAGTCGTGCACCTTGCACCTAAAGTTAAGTAACCTATTGTTAAGTAAAACCGCACATGCCACTAACTGCAAAAAAAGGGCCGTATAATTCTAATTGGCACCTAAGCGCGGGCTAGTCCAACGCTCAAAAAACCAATGTCAGTGCTCTCTCCGATAACGCGCCTTTGTTACGCATCTCGAGAACACATTTTAGACTGGTTCTGTAGCGTTCGACTCGCCGGCACTCAGTAACCGTAGAGAGACCACACAAGAAATCGCAAATTGTTTTTCCATTTGTTGATTTACAAATCTTATTACAATTTCCATAAGAGTTGTAATTCAATAACCGATTAAAGTGGCCGGACCATTTTTTATGCAGGTAGTATAGCACGTGCGGTTTTAATCGAACGACTATAGGTTATCCTAATGTTTGTTTATTGTTGTTTTACCTTATCGTCAACATCAAACAACGGCCTGACGTGTTTGTCGTAGAACTCCTTGGGGGTGAGGCTGCCGAACGTGTTATACGCCTTTTCTTTATTGTAATAGTCGAAGGTGAACTTCTCTGGGGGAGTTCCTGTACACGATAAAATATGTTATGTAGATAACTAGCTTCTACAACTTCGCCTGCGTGATATGATATGATATTTATTTGTTGTTTTCATAATATTACGTTGCTTTAAAGAGGACTATGTGTCAAAACAAACCAATTGCCTAAGTAATAAGGGTGATGGTATTTTGGCTAAAATACAAATATCTCACTTCTGCAATGGAATTCCGCTTGTTGCTCATAGAACAAAATGAAGTGTATAGAAATACTTATCTAATGACCTAACTCTCATTTCTGTTTGTTTTTTGACCAGGCTCCATAAGTTGCCCATGGTCTGGTGCTTATGTCAATATACACCGTGTCTTTATTGAATTCCGTTAACTCCGGGGTATGGGTTAGTACTTTTAAGGACACTAAATGGCATAGTTAATTTTCTTGACTAACAGTAATTTGCCCTCATTATGTATTAGTTGTATTCTGTCTCTAACTTTAGGAAATCGTTCTGTGTTTACTTTCACAAAATTGCTAATTGCTTTATGTACAGACAATTTAACCCTTTTCCAGGCCGCACCAATCTACAAGGTTTTCCCAAAAAATCCAAATATATTCCAAGCAATCCAGCTTTGATGATTCATTTGAAGACAAGTACCATTTCCTGAAAGTGTAATCTAATTTGAACCTCAAATCGGAATGCTAAAGTTGAAATTCTAATGGCGCGTATGTGGTCGATAAATCGTACTATGCCTGGAAAAGGGTTAAAATAAACAAATTGTTTACATGGGCGGCGTGTCCCCATAACATCGGTCCGTATTGAAGAACAGATGAAACGTAACCATGGTATGCGGTTACACTCGTTTCTTCAGATGTCACTTGTCTTAAGAGCCGTAGTGCAAATACAAAACTGCTAATCTTTTTACAAACGTTAATTATGTATAATTTCCAGTGACTGTGACTATCAAGCGTGACTCCAAGAAAATTAGTATGAGTTATTTCTGAAATTGGTTCGTCATTATACTGAATGTTAAACTCAATAAAAGGAGCTTTACGAAATTATTTAACGAGAGTTTTTAGTTTCCTTTTATCGTATGAAATATGATATAAGAACGTACCCAGACAGGTGGCAACGATGTGATAGATGACGCCGATCTGCCGGTTGATGGTCGATTGAATGTCATCGTCAGACACCTTTTTGGCCACCAAGTCACGTAGTTCTTTTGCAAACTCGCGAAGCTAGAGCGGAAATTATCAACTTTAAAAACTATGCATAATAAAACTATATTCTATAGATGGACATGTTACAGGAAACTTTAACATTATAAGTTTATTGTATTAAAAAAACGTCTAGCCACTGAAATGAAACTTATTAAGAAAAATGCATTTTCGATTTGTCAAGATAAACATTGTCAAAACTTTAAATCCAAAATACAATGGAATGGAATATCTTATTATAGGCATCTGGGCGGCTAGCTTAAAACGACTTTATTTGGGTATATTAATATGTATATTTCATTTGTCTCTGAACTAGAGTCCGTCTAAGCGACATTGCGCCGAATTTGAAGTGATGTAGTGCTCTATGTATGTGCAGAGTTAGTCTTGTCCGACTTTACTGCCTTTCTTTACATGTGTGTGGTTGCTCCGGTATCAAGGGTCATGGTACCTTGGTTTTGATGAGCGCGTTCATATGTAAGCTCTTCCTGGAGCTGAAGGATTCGGGGAAGCACTTCTTGGGCATGACGCCGTACTTGTTGACGATGTTCACGATCATATCCCATTGTCCGCCATCGTTTATTGGGTCCTGGTGAGAAAAAGAAGTTTCTTTCGTGATTTTAATCAGATTAATGGTATTACAAAGTGCAGCGTGTAACCATGTCCTATAGGGACCGTGCGCGTTGGAGGGTCTGCCATCTTGTGGTCTGAATCGGAACCATAAACAGGCACATTTACACGTCAAGTGTTTTCTTGTGCATAGTAGGTTCTGCCATCTTGTGGGCTACATAGGAACAAAAAACATCACATTTACGTCTCGCGCCAAAAATCTGACGGCTCCTATGCTGCCTCCTACAGTTCATGCACGCTCCCTATAGGGCAAGTCTGTAGTAGGCGGTAGGCGGCTATAGTTATTTTGAAAAGCAAGTTTATCTACCCAGTGGCGGATTTGCAATGTTGGGCATCCCTAGGCCCCAGGTCCTGTAGTAAGTACTCGCCGCTTCTTTCTCAACACCCATCATATACAAGGTGCCCGTGAGGAAACAAAAAAAAAAATAACCACGTATTCCTGAGGCCTTAGGAAGGAAAAAATGTTATACAAATATAAGTTAATTCCACCAAAAATTTTTTTTTTTTGTATTTTTCTTACTTTTTATACATACCTAATAAGTACATGTTCTGGGAAAATTTATGGATTAATATGAATTGATACATTTTTTTTTCGTAAAAACTAGTCTATTCAAAGTGTTCCTTGTCACTTTGATATCTGTCAATAAGGACGTCTAAACTAGGTCACATCGCCATCAAAAAGGCGTTATGAAAAAAAAAATGTTTAATTGGTATTAACTCTGAAACAATGCGAATTAAAAAAGTTGTTATGACATTTTTGTCTCTAAATACGAACCGGAATATAATGTTAAAATCTTTCCGTTTCCTCACGTGCACCTTGTAGACTGCCGCCCCTAATATCTGGGGCCGCCCTATTCTCTGTATCTTTAGGAATTTAAAAAAGTATACAAAATCTAACATTACATGATCAAATAATGTAGGTTAAAGTCAGGTCTTTAGGTGACAGATCCAGGCGGTTAACCACCAATAACTGTTATAACTACCCGAAAATGTACACATAGTTTGTTTACTTTTATTTAACTACCTAAAGATACAGAGTATAGGCCCGAGTCTACTCGGCCTTAGGGCAAACCCGCCACCTGTATCTTATCTACCCAATTTCAATAATATGAATGATAAAATAAACTAAAATACTATCATTTCTGAGACAGTCAAATATAATTAATAATTCCCTACAACGCCTAGTGAATGTTTAATTTGACACTGTAAATAAATGCATTATTATCAAGTATCATGTAGCACGTTCAAATAATTCAATTACAACGAAACAGTACACACACTTCAGATAACACTGATAGCAGATATGGTTCATTTTATTTACGAGAATTGCTATACTAACAACACTATTGCTATACCATAATGTATCATTGGTAGACCTTATGTCTTTGCAATAAGGTTTAAGAGCTGTCAATTAACTGTGTGGATGGTACTGATAGGCTGATGGTATCATCAGCGCTCGTCTCATTCGTTTTCAGTTCATTTCTTATTTCGTATCATTCTGTATTCGCAACTTGGAAGAAGGATGATGAACGAAAAAACGAATAAGACATATTCAGGTGCAGTGTGTACAGCCAGCAACATGCAGTTTTTGAAAAATCGTAGCATTCATCTTAAAGA
The DNA here is from genome assembly GCF_033807575.1 of Cydia pomonella. Classification (NCBI taxonomy): domain Eukaryota; kingdom Metazoa; phylum Arthropoda; class Insecta; order Lepidoptera; family Tortricidae; genus Cydia; species Cydia pomonella. The sequence goes on from NC_084722.1 coordinate 4,503,438, forward strand.
GTCGTTTCTAAAGGGCGTCTAGGCCTTATTGAAATTAGTCCGAAAAGTAAATTAGAACTAAGTGCACTCGCTTCTGAAATACGGCGTGGAACTGTGGGGCCGCGCAGCTGACTAGAAACGCGTGTTGCCATGCAAAAAAGAGCTCTCCGCGCTATGGCCGGTAAAGCAGTGGATACCCCTGCACGTGACCTCTTTCGGGATATTAAGATCCTTCCCCTCCCATGTCTGTTTATACAACAGATAGCAGTGTTCACGCGAGAAAATATTGCTAGCTTCAAATGTAAAGGTATTAACGACAAGTACAGCCTCCGCAGTAACAAAGATAAAAATAGGCTGGTAGTTGAAACACACCGACTCGCCAAATCAGCGAAATTGACCCATATTTTGGGACCTTGCGTCTACAATCGCTGGCCCGACACTTAGGAAATCAACTACCACCGCGGCTTTTAAGAATAAATTAGAAATGTGGGTCATATTCACTTATTTTATAGCTATGAAGAGTTCTTCAATCTATACTCTGTATCTTTAGGTATTAAATAAAAGTAAGCAAAATCTACCCTCAAATGGCTCCTATAGCCAGTTGAGGGTAGATGAAAACATTACATGATCAAATAAAGTAGGTTAAATTCGGGTCGTTCAGTCCCAGATCCAGGTGGTCTTGTATTTGGTTGTAACTAACCGAAAATGTACAAATTGGATGTTTAATTTCAGAGTATACCTATCTTAATACAAATCATAAGTGTTGCGAATTTGTATGTTTTGCCTTACGTGAAATAATGTTTAAGTATGTTAAATCAATAAATTATATAATACTCACAATGATATCTGACCTGTAACTATGTTATAAATAAATCATTTCATTTCATTTTATAAGTATTATACGTATACCTTCAATAAGAAGTTGACTAGCCGGCCGTCCAATTCCTCGCCCTGCTTTGCGGTGGCAACAATATTGTTCAGCCAGTAGTGGGAACGTTCGATCTTGTCCCAGAAGAAAAGGTAGCTGGAAAAAAAATAGTTTGAATATATCATAAATTATTCATGTGAGGCAAGGCTCGGAAACCGGTTAACCCTTTTCCAGGCCGCACCAATCTACAAGGTTTTCCCAAAAAATCCAAATACATATATTCCAATTAGTCAAGTTTAATGATTCATTTGAAGACAAGTCATATTTCCCGAAAGTGCTATCTAATTTAAATCTTAAATCGGAATGCTAAAGTTTAAATTCTGTTGGAGCATATGTGGTCGATGAATCGTACTATGCCTGGAAAAGGGTTAAATGTACTTGCCGTAAAAGCTTTTAATTTCGGTTTCGTTCGTAAAACCGTTATTTTTAAACCGGTTTTAGGGGAACATTTCCATAAAGTACTTGTCAGTTTAACCGGTTTAGAACAATAAAAACCGGTTTCTTCCTATGTCGGTGTCTTTGTTTACGCGGCCAACCACTAGGCCGGTCGGCCGTCTCGTCACTCGTCGAATAAACCGGTTTAAATAGGTTACAAGTTCGCTTAAACTTTCGCGTTCTTATGAAAGTTCGGGGTGAAACCGAAATAAACAGGTATTTACTGCTATTTTTAAAACCGGTTCCGAGCCATGATGTGAGGCAACAGAAACCAGACCTGCTAGTCTAAGTTACGTTCTCGCACGTCTTCAAGTGTGGACTCGCGCGCGAGAACACAACTTATGCTAGCCGGTCTGATGCCCTAAGGGCAGAGACTCAACAATTTTATTTCCAAAATTTATTCAAGTCAATTTAACATTTGCAGTGACAACATATGAAGCAATCCAAATAAATGTTAAATACGGTAAAAATTACAACATCCTGCAGGTTTGAACACACTACGTTGGCTATTTTATGTTCATTTAAGGGTAACTAAAAGCACGTCTGCAAAGGGCGTCAAAACGGTCTCCAACTCTCCACACTCTCATACTCCTTTATGAATAAAGATGTGCTCAGGTATTTTGTACAATCACCATCACATATATCGGAGCGAGCAACGCGCTCATAAATATTTAAACACGCTTCTAGGAGTGGTGTTTAGATATTTTTGAGGACCTCGGCCGCTCCGATATATCTGGTGGCGACGGTACCCTTTGCAACTGCATGCGGTAAGCATCCATATCTTGTTTATACAATAGGCAGTAAATTTAACTAGGACAACTGATATACGTGGGAAACAATGGAATATAACAATAACGGTTACCACAGGAACTATAACGTCATGTTGCGGTAAGGGTCGGATAACCAGAAAACAAATTGTCAATAAATATAAAACCAACAATCGACATCAATACAAATTAACTGGAAAAATTGAAATGAGAATGGTTGCTAACCAATAAATCGTTATGGAACCTAAATAGTCATTCAAAATGAAGAATGCAGAGATCGGAAACCGGTATTTTTTGTATGGAAACGAAAAGGGTATTTAATCGTTCTTTGTTAATTATTTCCTTTCTAATTGGGCAATCTAATAATACGAATTTGTTCTCTAAAAATAAAATAAACCGAAATATGGTTATTTCGAAGTTTTTTTTGGAAGAATGATTGATTTCCCATTTGACATAGTAACGCCGATTTTCATTTTGTTTCTTTGTTACAAGCTATTATTTAACTTGCATATTGACCCACTTCCCGATTTCCGATTGAGCTGAAAATTTGCATATGTAAGTCGCGTGACAATGCAATATTATGGCACCATCGAGCTGATCTGATGGAGACAGGAAGTGGCCATAGGAACTCTGTGTTGAAACAACGCAGCCTAATTGTATTTGGGGTTTTTTAAATTGTTTGAGAAAAGAGAAGTGTGTAAGAAAAGTATAGTCAGCGACAAAAGCTTGTACCAAATATTATTTTTTCCCAAAAACTTATTAACTTTAGAGCGTCTGAATGTCGCTCCGGTTTTATCTTAAGTGTCCGAGTGACACTCTTTTGACTTTACGACTCACCTTCTCGTAATACTAATAAAACATGTTTTTATCTCTAGGTACGTGAGGTTGTCACACCCCTGAAGAGGTTCTCATTCCTCTGCAGAAACAAACTCGTTGATGGCTTTTTTTTGACAGCCAGCAGCGCCATCCTACTACTGCACAGGCATATTATCCTTTGATGATCTTCAGGGACCAATCTCCTGCCTCTGCAACACGTTCCCTAACCTCTGCGAGAAGTTCTCTTACCTCTGCGAGAATTCGAAGTCGTCGATGGCGTATTTCTTGCAGAACGGTAGCCGCATGACGTTTAGGGCCGCGAATAGCCAGCAGCGCCCGGAGCTCTCCTGGTTGGTTACCGGCTTGCCTTCTGATTCTATCTATTTAAGCAAAATAAAAATAATGTTAAGTAGGTTAGCTATACATATTTACATTTAGGTGTGGAGTGCAACTAAGGAGTAAAAGAGTACATCTCAAACTGTATGAATTTACGCAAATTAAAAAATATATATATAGTTTCGAATTTTCAGTATCCTACAAGTGAACTTGTTTCAGAGAACTATGAGTTTGAACAGTAAAAATAGTCCCACTTTGCACCACTTGGTTTATTATGTTTGAAGTCTGTAAAATGATTTTGAGTTGAATATATAAAAATATTATATTTCTATGTAATACGTAGCTTTTGATCAATATGTGTGGTGTTTATAATTTTCATAATTTGGAGCAAATATTAGATCAAAGTAGATCAGAGTAGTCATTTTACGTTACTTAATAAACAAGAAAATGGTCCATTTTCAACTTGTAACTTGGATTTCAAGCTTAGGTACAGAATTCAGAACCTAAACGACTGCAGTGACATCCGTGATGAGCTTTGCACATTTTATCCTCATTGTCCATAAAGGTAAATATAGAGACGAAAAGACTGAACGAGATGCTCTTACGGAACTTTCGGTACGAGTAGCAAAGAAAGCGCTATATTGTTTGCCCTTGTCATAATCTCACTTGTCCTTTCTGTCTACTTCTAAAAAGTCCTAAGTGACGTAGACGTTTTTTATTGGGGGGTAACAATGAACCCGACCAAATTACGTAGTTTGTTTTTGGTATGTTGTCAGGAATGTTAAAACGTGTTTTTAATTTTGTCGCGTTGCGTATGTTCTGTCATTACGGGCGCAAGCGTATAGCACATCTATAGGATCCTACCATCTATGAATAGAGAAGTCAATAATAATGATATAAGAGGTTCATTCAACTTTTAAATTCACATGATAGTCCATTCTTAGATTTGGCCAGCTTCCAAATTTATTTTTATTATAACTGAGCATATTGTAAAATATTGAATTAGGGTCATTACGATAGTTTAGTTAAGTAGACTAGACAGAGTAGCAACGAATATATTTAATTTTTAATTCGCTACATGCGAAATATCATTCGATGTAGATAGATATATTAAGTCCATATTTGGCTAGGTAGGTTTATATTCTTATTTTTCGCAATTCTTTGTAGCAACTCCGTCAAGTGGACGAAATCGAGCGCAGTGACTATTTGCAACTGGAATTTTCCATACAGACATAATATATACATATCTCTTATAATTTACAGTATTATAGGAAAACAATATTATGAATAACTGTTATCGTCTTGGTAACTTTATCATTACGTATTAAAAAAAATATTTTGCCATAATGTAGTACTTAATAAATAAATTGTTGGTTTGGCTATAAAGACTTATGCTTACAACTATACGAGTGAAAAAAACTTGCAACGCATTTGAGTGTTGAATCTTTACATACATTGGTATTGTTGGCAACATTTAACATCTGGTTAACCAAACAGTTGACATACATGGAAATTACGGGTAATTTATTTCTCTTTTTGACATATATGACTACTTTCTAAACTACAGAGGTGACAAAATCTATACAATCAGCCTTGACTTCTTACCTTGATGTTATACACGTGGAGCTGGCTATCCTGTCTCCGTTTGCTGATAGCCACTTCGAATGGGTCAAAACGGGTGCACACATTCTGAGCCAGTTCATTCTTGGGGTCCGCATAGAACTTGTTTCTCAGTTCCGACAATGTTTCTACACTCAAGGGCTCTATGGAGGAAAAAACCTTATGATAATATTAATTACTTAATAAGTACTTTTATATCTATTTATTGAAAGGACAGAATAGGTACTTTGAATCCTCCTGGGTCTTGACTATATCTGCAAAAATGTGAAACATATCTAACTCGAGGGATTTTTACTTTTTGACATGCTTACTCAAATTTTGAATCTTGTTAATAGTTATTGTAGTATTGCTATCAATGTGTAAAACAATCATGTAACACCGCTGCAGTTAAAATAAAACCATAATACATAATATGTACTTATATGACTTTTACTATCAAGTTGCATCTCTATAGCTCATGATAATATGTAACTACCTATTCTTCTTTCACAATTAGAATTAAAATGGTTTAATGTACATGTACATATAGTTATTACAGTGAAATTAAAGAAATAAATGGCACCCTGGTACAAATAGCAACACTTAACTCTCCATGGGTAGACCTTATGCCTTTTGTAATAAGGTCCACCAATGTACAGTTAATGGTGTGGATGATGGTGGTGGATGTAGGTAGTCAAAGCCAAGAGGTAGGAGTATAAAATAACCATAAGTTCCTTGTCAATTGTACAAACCCGATACATGCTGCACGGTCTGATCTCCTTCATAAGATGGTTCCATATTTATTTATATATCACTATACTTCTATATTGTCAAAGAGAAGTAAACTCACTTGGTAAAAGCTTTAATGCACTTTTATTTACACATGTACTGTAGGACACGAATTTCTTAAAAATCTTTCTTTGAGTCCAAATCAATCTGTTCATTTCATAATGAGTGGTTCAAAAAAGGATTTAAAAAATTTATAATAAAATAGCAAACTATTGGACAAATTTATTTTCCTTTGACAATTATTATCAAATGCAGTTCTAGAAAAATATTCTTAAACCAGTATTTATCAGAATACCAAGCAGGTTTTATACTTAGTATTTTTTCATCAAAAAAAAGCATTCAGTCACGAATACCTATCAATCTATCATATACCTATAATACTCTGACATTCTGAATCTGAAATGAAATCAGCTGAGAAGAAGACATAAGTCATATCAAAACAACAAGTGTTTATGGATCGCAAACAAAGGTAAATAAAGCTGGATAGTTACTGTTTATTCAGATTAAATATTTAACTTTAGTTTGCGAACTTCAGAAAATAAAATGAATAAAATTAATCCTACAAGGTTATGAAATGATAAAAGCGTTCTTACTTGACGACATTGTAGACTTTCTTCTTATCAAATATGAACCAAAGGAACGTCTAACAATACCAAACACTGAAACAATTGTAAATATTTTAATTAACGGACCTACGGACCAATAAAACCGGTGATGTTGCACAAAATTTATGAAGCTACTTACTCTTTCTATCAAGTAATAATTCAACTATCTATCCTGTTCTTTAGCATGAGCGCTCTCATTGGATGAAAGTTGTTTACGTTTATAATGTTGCGTTCCAAAATAATTATTACAAATAATGAAAGGAGCAATGAAAAATACTTTAGTTCGTTATAAATATAAAATAGGATTAAAACATGTTATAAGCGATTTTTTTTAAGCAAATACCAAAATCAATGGTGTGTTTTTTAATAAAGCACTGGCAAGAAAGGTGTTTCTCTTTGTGTTAAACGTTACATTGGCAATACTGTGATCCCCTTGTACGGCGGTAAATTTGAACATCCGATCCGACTTAAACTACTGCGATATAATTATTTGAGATTCGCTAGAAAATAAAAAGAACGAAAAATATAAAAGAAACAACATTTTTCAAGTATCTTATAAAATAATCGTTCAAATACATTATTTTAGCTAAAGCCATGTAACAAGACTCATCTAAGCGAAGAAATCAATAACTTAGACATGTAACCCGCCTATTTTAAGGCGTCAAAGCATCCCAATGGATAATATCCCAGTCTGCGACTTTTCCGCATACACATCAGACGGAAATTTAGGTCAAGGACTGGAAAAGTCGTCCCAACTTAAATAAAAGATTAGTTTTCACCACCAGTTGTGAAAATGTCGTTAAAGGCATATGAAGATGCTTGTATTCGGGCAGAACTGTTTGGACAGCCCAAACCTGACAAAGACGAGTTTTTAGAAAAACATAAACACTTGGACATAGTGGAATTTGAAGAAGTGGATATCAAGACCACCATCAGTGAGGTAACATTAAATTTTTGTGTTACGGAAGTGCTAGTAGTTTATAAACATTCTAGCACTAATTTAAACTCTAAGGTATTTTTTAAAGTATTTAATTTATTAATTACTGCCTTCACTGCGCCTTAAACTTCCTTTATTTATTTTTTCAGAATACGGCTATGCTAAATGAAAATATCCAGCAAACTGGAGGTGGTCTCAACGAGTTAAATTCTATTTTAAATTCTACGCAAACGAAAATTAATCGACTGAAGGTAAGCCTGTATCTAAAATGTTAAGTAAAATTGTTATGTAAATTTCCTATTCGGAAAAGTTTTGCCAACTTTTATTTACATTCTTTGTTACCTACTTATTTTGCTTCAATCTTATTGAAATTCTGGAGACAGCGCATTAACCATGGGACTTAAATTTACCTCATGAGCCATGAGATCTTAGGGATTTTAGGGAAGCTTTATTGGGGTTACATAATCTGTACAGTCACGTCTGAAAATATCGGTACGAAAAATGTGCCAAAAATATGTATACACTTACACCTTAATATACGGGGAATAAAGTCGTGTATATTTTTGGCACTTTTTTCGTATCGATATTTTCAAACGTGACCGTACCTTAGGTAATTTTTTTAGCGCTCACTTTTACTGCTGACCGTGTATGCATGATGTACTCTTCCGCGCAAGTTATACGACTAATGCGTATCGTATTTGTATAATGTATGCCGCTGTGGACCATGTTACGGGGCTGTCCATCATATTTTTAATGAAAAGTGAATTTAAGTAGTTTCTGAAGTTTCTCATACGTGCGACATGCATTACAGTCAACCACACGCACTACATTCACAGCGTTTAAGGTCAGTCCAGACGGGACAATTTTCATCCAATATGATTAAATAGGGTTGTTTCCAATTTTTTGAAACGCATGTATTACGTTCTGTATTAACTAAAAGTTGCCCTAACATTCAACTTTTATACTAAAAACGGCTTTAAATATGTTAAATTAACAAAATATATTTTGACGGATGCTTTCGCGCCCAAAACGCTCTTTGAAAATTGTGTGACGTCACAGTTTACGGTTTGACACATAACTACATACACACGTAGAAGATACGAGCTGTCAACTGACATTTGTCATTTGTTGTTTATCGCTTAACTGTCAACAGTGTCAATCCGAGAGTTGTGACGTCATCAGAATCTTCAAAGACGTTTCGAGTTTGGTCACGTGACGTGGGCCAAAAGATATTTTTAATTCAATATTTACAAAAATATGGTCATTACAGGTCCCCTAAAAGTAGTTTAACATGTTCTTATAATCCAAAAGTATTTATTGGGATACAATTCTGCCCTAAGATTTGTAAATGGAAACAACCCTATTGTCGCTTTTGAGATTATGACCCTTCAAGTGGAGATGCGGACTAGTATGCGCATTTAGAGACATTTATTTAAAATTTAGAGCTCTCGAATATCACCATAAATCTAAAATTGGTGATTAAATTGCGTACCTACGTGTGGACGTTAGATGAGATTGACGCCAATATTTTTCCTTATCGAATTGGTCGATTTGATCATCCCGCCTGAAGGGGCCATTACAAGCAAAATAACTGGGCCTCGTGGCCTGATTGAGTATTGCCTTGTAAAATATATTATAAATTGTTATACTCTGTCAAGCTTTCTCCGTCAGTAGATAAAACAGCAAATTTAAAAAATGTAGGCGCGAAGTGTTATTGTTCCATAGAAAATTTGAATTTCGTGCCTTTTTCTACTAACAAACTGACCGGCTTTTATTTTGCATAATTATAAATTATAATTTCCAGGGCGTCTGCGGTAGCTTAACAAACTTCTTTCGCGTTAAACTATCAGCGAAAGACAACTTATCTTACTCCAGCGAACAGAGTTACATCGGCCAAACAAACTACGACAAAGATTCTGTCCCAGCTAGGACTGAGCTTGGCTCTATAAACCAAGACCTTGGTCCCGGTGACAACGAGATGACGCCGCGCGCGGGAAAATCTCAAGATGGCGGCAATTTAAACAATGCTTTAGACGATTTGAAAACAATGCAGAAAAACGACTCTACTGCCGCGGCTTTTAAGGAAGCGGGTGAGAAAATGTCGTCACAAACTAACAAACTTGAGAATTTACTTGAAAAAGCTGAAAGAGCACAGAGCTCTTTGTCTCATCAAAATAAGCAAATAAGGTCGTTTATACGATAGTGTGCCGCGAAAAAATGTATAATTATCTTATTAGTAGTCACGTAATTTTGGCTGCTATGAAAATATATATAAAAATGCTTCAGTGTCCCTTGTGCTTTTGACAATAACACCTTTAATATATATGAAGTTAGTTTTCAGATATTATGTTTTGGTAAAGTATTACAATTAAGTGACTATATAAGGTACCTATCTAAAAACTTATATAAATAAATAAAAAATGTTTTGAATATTCGAAATCCAATTTTTTATACTTTTGCCTCTTGTTAAATGCTTTTTAATATATTGGATGTTGTTAACGCGTCGATGTAAGCAACAAGATGTAAAATAAATTTAGAGATTTGGTAGATTATTTTATACTTGTCCTAAATTTTACTTTTGTGACGTAACTCAGCAAATCGGAAATTAATGGTCCATTTGGTTTGGCTACCTACCTTTTGAACACCACGCACACGCCAACGGTTTTATTTTCTCAACATAGTAATATCGGGTATATAATTATATATGTCAAAGAGCATATAATCACAACGTTCTAATATATGTATTGTACTAAAATATTTGGAATAAGATTCTTAAGAGCGTTAGTGCACTCTCGCTCACAGACCTCATATAGTTTCTTATTCCCTTATAGAAAGGAACTTTTACATAGGTGGAAGGATATGTATACGCTACCTCCCCCTGTATTGCATGTCTTGAAGTAAGTAGGCGTAGTTACAATTCCCTGTTAAATTTGAGAGCTTTGTATTAAAAAAATGCAAATGTACAAATGCCCTAATCATGTTAGACTTTGTTTTACGGCGTGTAGGGGCTATGGTGAAGGGCCTCTTCAGTCGAGAGTCCCTACGATGAAGATACCACCTGGAAGATTTATAGAAGGTAAAGATATGGAAATTGTATCCCTATGATGAACTTGCGGTGGGCCCAGAATTGACGAATGTGCCGAGAATACCCCGCACCGCGCCTTTTACGAATCACTCGCACTGCACGCGTGCTATCCATGCTGTATCCATGTGTTATCCACGATAACGCGTAGATTTGTCAAATCTAACGAGTCAAGGCACGCGACTTCGTGAATGACACGATCTATATTACAATGGGGTTGGCAACTGTCGAAGGTTTAAATGGCCCCAGCATAGGTTTTATCTGTCTCTACTTTTGTTCTATGACATTTCGCTTAAAGGGCTACCCGATCCAGGCCATACAATAATAATAATAAAAAAAAAAAAACAAAAAGTGCGGGAGTCGGACTCGCCCACCGAGGGCTCCGTACAAATTTAACTTTTTTTACATATTTATACTTTTCAGATTTTTCCCGGTACTAGTAGTATAAGACGATATTACTTCCTAAATTTCATAGTTGTAGTTCAACGGAAAGTACCCTATAATTTTAATTGGTTCTTTTGAGAGTGTGGAAATAAACGTTTATTGCTGCATTAACGGCCGTATCTTTTTTTTCGTTAACTTAGAAGTTTAATTTTTTAACAGCTTCAAGGGACTGTAGATCTGAGTATATTAATTTCAACTTGATTCCTCCACGCGTTTCTAAGATAAAGGGCCTTGACAGACAGGCGGACGGATAGGTCGGGTCGGATAGACAGATGGAAAACAAAATGATCCTATACGGTGTTCCGTTTTTTCCTTTTGAAGTACGGAACCCTAGAAACAAGGCTTTGACACTATTCGTAGGTATGACAGGTAAAACGTATGCTGGCGCCATCTGTAAAATACTTGGACTGGCCAACCCAATAATATTTTTCCGTTTCACCAGATATCGTTTCATCAGATACATTTCAAATATTTTTTTTGTTGTGCAATTTTTGGAAAAAAAGGAAACCCATATAAATCTAGTTTTTCATTGTGTCATAAGTTCATAACATACTAAAGAATCATGGAGAATGGAAAATATTTTATTTTCAATAATGTTAATATCTAGAGAGGAAAATGAGGACTACGTTTGTATGAAAAGGCAAATTTGCACGGGTCCTCCACTTTCGTCCTAATTATAGGGGTAATTATTTTTGGATCATAGGGATAATTGAAAGATTGGCATTGAGATAGAATAAGGAGTGCCAAGTTGAAGATAGGTGTGAATACACGTCTTGACAATATTACAATTAATTAACATGTATATAAAAAATTATACCTACTAATTAATCTATACAATCTTAAATATTCTAGAATCTTGTTACTCTTGTATCTGCTTGTCCATTGCTAAACTACGCTTTTCTTCCATGTTATTGAATCCTTTACAACTAGAGTCAGATCAAGATAAGTTTGTAAGCCAAACCTGTGTAAGTGTTAAGTAAACGTCATAATTTCATAGAAGTTTGACGTTTAAAATAACACTTGCACTGTCTGGTCTATTAAAATCGCTGCCGAATTATCTTGGTCGGGCTCTAAGTATTTTATTTACCTATTTAAGCGTGAAAATGACAATCTTAATCAAAACTTGCAATACGCCTATTTAAAATCTATAAGCAATTACCATTAATATTATCTTGTAAATGTAATGGTAATTATGTACGTGTTTACATATTGATTATGAATTACTTAAAGGAAATAAATTAAGGAGGTTAATCAAAAACTATTACGCTTTGTTGGTTTATTAGTGCCTATAGGCACTATATATATTTACATATTGATTACAAATTACTTAAAGTAAACTTACTTTGATTATACCTCCTTTATTTCCTTTAAGTAATTCGTAATCAATATGTAAATATATACATAATATAATAATATACTTACATAATATACATAATATACTTGTGAGTAATATAAAATAGGGTACCATTTTAGCCACTTTATTACCCTTTTTGTCCAGGTCACATTTTAATAAATACTACATTTATAAAAACTATTAGTTATATTCAATATAATCTTTATTCTGAGTTTTTAAAGCTTTATATGGTAGCTAACGAATTGAGTTTGTAATGGTAAATAAGTAATTAACTTATTTTTATATTAAGTTTAGACAATAAAGGGCCAGAAACGGTACCTACTTCTGCCCTACTCCTTAGAATCTGTGTTTCCCTTAAGCTCTGTTTTCCTAGGATACCGGTGCCGTAATATGAATGAATTTATTTTTTGCGTATATGGTAATTCAGGTTACAATAGCAGCCGCCGTCTTCATACAAAATAATACTCGTAACAGCTAGCTAAATATGGATGAGTAGTATATTGTATGGAGACGGCCGCTACATGACGACACCGCTATCCCAGGAAACCAGAGTTTTAGGACGGTGTATCATTATGTTTAAGAGGCAACAAGAGTGGTCATTTCTCCATACAAACTTACTCGACTGTTTACTCCGTGGTTTTTGAAGCTAGAGCAATGAGTTTTCAACACAGGTTTTATTAATATCTGTGTCGGACTGTTGGTTTTTTGATATTTTTGTTTCGGCACGAGGTAGTGCACTTCAAATATTCGCAATTTAAACGGCCTAATTTACTATGCCGCAAAGGGAATTATGGTATTCAAAACTGACATCAATTAGCCTAAAAAGCAAAACAGTCAGACACAGATAATTTCATAACCATTTAGATTTTAAAATTTCGTTACATTTGGTTAAGTTTTGGAGGAGGGAACAGTCGAGTACGAAACATCGTTTTTTTTAAGATTTTTACGCAGGATTTTTTGCCTAACCTTACTTATCGCACTAGTTTTAGGAGCCGCATCCGTTAGCGAGACGGATATATTCATCTAAAATATTTAAATCTCACCTCCCGTATCCTCTTAAGTAACATGTCTTCACTGACCCGAAGTTGAGGCTTCCAAATAATATTAATTTCCATAAAATAAAGGATTCAAAAACGAAATTTGTTGTTAGGTACCTAAGCATTGTGATACACGGACGTTCGGTGTCAAACACGGGTGGAATTTACGATTGTAGAATTATTCATTGCAATAAAAGCTGTGATTTATTACGTACCTTTTTTCATTTATATACCTACTTAGTTTATATCTTATATTATACTACTTAACCCCTGTCTTTTCATCATGCGGAAACATATAGATAGATAGAATACTCTTTATTGGCACACCTCAGTAAAATATAGTACAGTTTAAAGAAAACCAATTGATTAAAGATAGAGACAGACAACAGACGGCCTTATCACTAAAGAGCGATATCGTCCAGACAACCCCAACAATAAACAATATAACACAACATACCAATACAATTTCTTATTTTCCAAATCCAAGAAAAAAAAATTCCGGCTAAAAATTTAGATATTAAGACTATTAAGGTGTAAGTATGAACCAAGAAGATGATAGGTACCAGCCTAAGTTTCTGTCTTATTTGGAAGGTCAAATGTGGCAGTCTCTTTAGTACATATTAGGTAGTCTACCCGCCATATATTTTAGTACAAGGTATGTATGTAACCAAACAGAATCCAGACTCACTTAGGTAGAATATAACCGGGAAAGCACTAAAATAAGATAGAAAATCAACACAATAATTATGACCGGATGTTCTACGCCAGTAGCAAAAAAAGTTTACCTCAAAATAGGGGCTTACCGTTGGTAAGTCCTACGTCGAAGCAAAACGTATAAATCTTAAACTACAATAAGGAAATTCACTCTTCCTGAATGTACTATTGTATCTACCTACAAGTTGTGCCTCATTGCCAGTCACGGTCACACAAAAACAACAGCCACCGGGCGTGACATCGATCTATATAAGTACCTAATTACCGGACAACCCATCATTCTCGCTATACAGAGCATCCGCTATGTTTCTCGCACTTCTGTATTCTTTAATTATTCATCAAACAGTGACCTTTGCCAATCCGTATCACAAGTATCCATACGCGTTTCTACTAGACATCGGTAACGAAGAAGTACAAACAAATTCCAAACAGTTTAGAGTGTCTGTGCCGGGTGGTTCTTTGGCTCTAAGGTATCCAGCGACCATAGATGGAGATACCATAGCACATGTAAGAGTCACTGGAATAGATTTCGACAATGACTTAAAAGCGAGTATAGTTGATGGTGGACCTGGCTACAAGTACGTTGTAATTGTGTTTATGGGTAATCCAGATAAGGCATACGATGCTGTCATTACCGTGTCAACTTTGGATGATGAAGGGATCAACGATGGAGTTGCGGACCAAGCAGGAACTGATGAAGTAAAGGCAAGTTATAAAGTTGTAGAAAGCGAAGAAGATTCCAATGATAGTGCGGGGACTGAAAAACATCAAAGTGATCGAAACCATGAGCAATTACCATCAGCGTCAAACTTTTACAATTCTGCAGAAAATGTGGATGTAGATTCCAATGATAGTGCGGAAATTGAGCAACAAAAAAGTGATGAAAGCCACGAACAGTTACCATCTGCCTCCAACTTTTATGACTCTGCAGAAAATGTAGAAGTGAATGGCAAAGAAGATGACAGTGATTCAGATATATACTTGAATAGTGGTGAAGCTCTAAGAATCCAAGAAGATGCAAGAGTCAGTAACAGTGAGGATGCTGGCGATGAGCAGGATTATGCCGAAACGAACGACCAAAAGGAAAATAACGACTACGACGATGCACCAAAAGCAGAAAAATATAGTGTTAACGAAGATTATGATACCGACGAAAACCAAGCGCCGAGTGCTTTAGATAGTAATTTATACGACAAATATAAGGATTTAAGACCTCATTTTTATAATTATGCAGTGGCCCAAGCAGCTAATAATGCAAATGGAGTGGATTATGACGATGACTTTAAAGGAAATGTAGTATATGCCCCCGAAGATCCCGTGGAATTGGATCAGATGTTCAATGACGAAGAAGTACATAATGACAGGGAGAAGTATAATAATTATGCGAACGATAATTCTGCTGTAGCCTATTAATTTGTTAATTAGTAAAAAAATTATAAATGTTCTTAATTAGATATAGTTAATGTAAATAAGTCAAATAAATAAGTAAGTTTTGATTGGAATACAGTGGAGTTGTTTTTAATTTATATTCTGAAGGGCTACCAAAACTGGATGTAGCCTCACATATTTCTGTTAAATTCCGATTTGTGTGAGCCTGTGCCCATTTTTTTTCCCACTTTTTCCTGAAATGCTTAAGGTAAGCACTACTAAGAAAGGAGTATTGTATGGGCACTTCTGGATACTTAAAATGTCGAAATATTATTGTATGGAATCAGAATTTTCCATTTTCAAAATGTAAGCTGTTTCCTGTGAAAAATTCCTAAAATAATTCAAGAACTTTTCCAACTATTTGGAAACTTTTTACAACTTGCCCATGTACGTACTAAGTAGTAGAGACAAAATTATGTTCTCACAAAGGTTTGCTGAAATTCTCGAAAAGGATAATCAGGATTCCAAGTTTCAGTCATAAGTAAGTAGGTACTTAATAAGTAATCTTAGTTAATTAAGTCTGAGGTCATAAACGGTTCCGCATTTTTTTGTTTACATTGAAGCTGTCAGCCGTATTTTGTCAAGTCAACCGTAATGTTTGTATTTTTTTACGTTTTCCGTTGACTGACTTTCTTGTGATCCTCAACTTTTTTTCTATTTGTTTTCTTATAATCATTTAACAATGGTAATCGGTAATGTCGGAAATCAAATAGGTACCTAAATAAAATCATTGTTATGAATTATTTTTAGGTACCTATTTACGTAATTTATGTCGGAGCTTTTTGAATGATCACATATCATCAAGATTTCAAGACGTAAGTCTTGAAGAGGCGACATTAAATTTATGAATAAAATAAATAATATCAATATCTTCAATTTCACATTTATTTTAAACACTGTGTTAGTCAAAAGTTTTTACTACATAAAGAAATAGTGCTTAGTTACTGTGCTTTAGGGCCACGGCCAGAGTGAAGCATCTTTTTCATCCTGTAAAGAAACATAAATATTCTGTTAGATTTACATATTTGGCTCAATTTAAATTGATAGTAGAGTTGCTACACTGGCTGTCAACAATACCTATGGCTATTTTTATGACAAATGGTAATGAGGATGACACGACATGACTCTTAAATTTTACAATTCGACATATTACCGCTTCGGGGGCAGGTCGCAAAAAGGTAGCCATAATATACATATGCGTCGTCTGTCACTTTCTCGAGTTAAATAGGCCCCTTGGTCAGAGGGAAATTCGAAATTCGGCATGTTATGGATCAAAGAAAATATCAATCGACAATCATATATACTCGGGAGTCCTAATTACCAAGATCTAGTTTCTTCAGCCTACATTTAGCAAGGCCAATTTAATAAAAGCTTGTAAACTCGTTATAAGTCAAATGGAAGTATTTTCATACGCATAATTATGGCCGCCGCTCGCTGCTGCGGCTGCCGAGCGATATCGTGGCCGTAGTAGGTATAACCCTTTGAACGCCACGCCTATCGTGTGCGGCGCGTCATTGTCTCATCGTAATGCACTAAGGTTGCTGTTGGGCTCTAGCTGCCCTAGAATTACTGCTTTTGCCTACATTCAACAATAAATATGCGTAAGGAAAGACTTGCCGGCCATTAACATAAAAGCAAACCTTGAGCGCCACCATTGGAACTGCCGCTCGCGCTGCCGCCGGCGCTACCACCAAAACCGCCGCCGAATCCGCCACCCACGCTTCCGCTTGCGCCTATTACAACAAAATAATGTACCGTGAAAATAAATGTGACGTTTATGCTCAAAATTATTTTTTGGTAGGTGGGTGTGGTGCGTGGTAGGTAGCGTGGTACTCGTACCATGTTAAGGAGTATTGGGATCCTTGGTGTCGACATCTCCAGTGACGTCCAATTTCGTAGCCACCTGGAAAGGAAGGCTGCGCTGGCATCCAAAAAACTCGATGTGCTCATTAATGCGAGGCGATACTTTACTCCGGGGCAAAGACTTCTGCTATATAAATCGTAAGTCAGACCCCATACGGAGTACTGCTTTGAGTGCCTTTGGGCAGGAGCACCTAGATGCCAGCTCGACGACCCTAAACTCACAAGCGGTATTGAAACCTTTAAGTCTAAGGAGAGACTTTGCCTCCTTGTGTGTGTTCTGCCGTTTGTACAATGGGCTGTGCTCTGAAGAATTATATGGCATGATGCCAACGGCCACTTTCTATCACCGCACCGCTCGCCGTCGGCAGGGTGTTCATCCTCACACCCTAGAACTTAAATGGTCGCGTACTGTGCGGTTTAAGAGAAATTTCCTCCCGCGCTGTGGAATGTGCTCCCTTCCGAGGTTTTCCCGAGGGTCTACAGTATGGGGTTCTTCAAAAAAGGAGTGTACAGGTTTTTAAAGGATCGGCAACGCAGAGTGTACCTATAGGTTGCGGTGACTGCTTACCATCAGGCGGGTCGTATGCTTGTTTGCCACTGTCGTAGTATAAAAAAAACACAGAATTTGAAATAGAGGTGGATTGTCAAAGAAAACTTTGTAGCCACAGTAAATTTACTGCCATATTTCGACACATGATTAAACCTTTTAGAGCGCCATTTGACTTTGATCCTTATTCTTTCACTGATATGTGTTAAATTGGTTAAATATCAAAAAGTGGCTACTAAATTTTCTTTGACAATCCACCTCTATTTCAAATTCTCTTTGTTCGTAGTTATTGGGACAACATAAAACGACAATATACAATTATACAGTACATAAAGCTTAAATAATTTTTTTATAAACTAATCTTATGTTGCTAGGTAGGTACGTTGATACGAGGAAGTATATGCCGATTTAAAGTAGACCATCACTTCTATCCTATCAATATGTCACTAAAAAAAATTAAGTTGAGGTATTGTTTTCATAGTATCTACCTATACCACAATTACCTACTGGGAGCAAAGTAGGCACATAAAGAAACGGAATTTTTTTTTAGGTTTAGATAGAACTCTGCAGAAGTATAGTTCTATCTAAATGAAGTATAACGGTAACTTAAGGAGGTTCTAATCAGGCACTAGATGCGGTAAATTTTTGGATTAAATGATACCTAAATCAGAGAGATAACCCCCTGGTTTTGAATGCTTATTTTCTTTGGATACTTTTTTGAATAATGTGTCTACATTTCAATTATAATTTTTGTGGTTTGGGAGTTGTCACTAGTCAGGGAACTCTAAAACATAACTAAAATGTCATCTAAATATTGAACTCCGTCATAGTCGAAACCAAAGTAATAATAGCGCTCAGTTAAAAAATAAACCGCAGACGATTTAATCTAAGGCCTTGATCACACGTACAGAGTACAGTAGCGAGAGAGAGCCATCGGCCGAGGGCTCAGTAGGCCTACCGCGAACCACGTTCGACGTGTTGCCTCTATGTCGCACTTGTAAATTCGTACGTAAGTGTGACAGGGAGGCAACACGTCGAACGTTGTTCGCGGTAGGTTCAGTACTCGGTACTCGGCCGAGTGCACTCTCTCGCCACTGTACTCGGTACAGTGATCACACTAGTCCCTACTCTAGTGTTGTGTTCCTGCCGGTGAGTAATGTTTGCCAGAGCTCAACGAGGGGGGGGCGGGTTTAGGGTCGGCAACGCGCATGTAACTCCTCTGGAGTTGCAGGCGTCCATAGGCTACGGAGACTGCTTACCATCAGGCGGGCCGTATGCTTGATTGCCACCGACGTAGTATAAAAAAATGATCAAGGCATACAATCTGTCGTTTCATACTCACTTCCCGAACCGCCACCACCGCCGCCACCTAGAAAATAACCCGACACTTAAATGTCAGACTCAAACACATTTTACTTTTGTATTTTCACAAGATTTTTATTTTTACTCGGCTTATCCGATACTAAATAAAAAATAAAAATATATCAAACTAAATAAAACTAAACATAAATTAAATCTTTTTCGGACTTTTGATAGACTTACCCTGTTGCTCCTCTGCATGGCCCTGGGAGTAAAAAAAAAATTTAAAATACCTACAACTACACAACATAGCATAGGTAATAAAACTTCAGAAATAAGGGGGGTCCCTTATCTCTGAAGTTTACGAACGAAAATTTACCATACTTTTAAATAACATTATCATAAATATTGCATGAAAAATATAATCATATCTCTACCTTGATAACTTTTTTTCATGATCAATAAACATTTTCTAATTTAATTTGCAATTTAACCCCTTTTGGGGTTATATTATACTTGGAATTTCTATAAGATTACACAAATTCTTTCAAATAAAACAAAAATTGTTGAAATCGGCTCACATGATAAAGAATTATCCCTGAAAAACTAACATACATACAGGTCGCGCAAATTAGATAGCTAATTTGCCGACAGATGGCGCTGTACACAACAGTCTTTCGTGTTTATAGCAGAGTTAAGTAAGTATAATATAGAAGTTTATAGTGACATGAGAATCATGTCATGAGATAATTGAAAGTTAGTACGGAACCCTCGGTGCCATAATTATTTGTTATTTTGTTATGATGCACCATTTTCTTTTTTCACAAAATTTTGACATTAAACAAGCTAGTTATCTCTACTACAATTTATTTCAGTACTCAGTACAGAGGCGGTGGTTTTTAATTTTTTGCAATATTGAAATAAAATATAATTATTAAACAATACTTACACTGGCTATGAGAAGCACAGCAACGAACAAAACCATGAAACTCCTGAACATGATGCTTGTTTTCAGTAAATGCAAATAGTAATATTTATATGATGAAAATGCATCCAACAGCGCCTTATATACTTCACTACAGCGCATCGAGATAATTGTGATCACATAATAATCGCCTTAAATAACACTGGGTGATTGAAAATCATGCATTTATCTATACGAGGCAGTCATTAAGTTGTTGAGGGTAAACGGTCACTTGGTCAATTTAGATATTTTTGAAACGGATTATAAATAAAACATAAATAACCAGCCACTGCTATTAAGCAGCTTATAATGATTTGTTTTATAAGGGGACAAAGTTGCTATTTAACCGCTCGTGCTAATATTGATACCCGAGCAAGCGAAAGATTCCTAAATTGCACCCCAACCGTAGCGAGTAGTTTGAAAAGTTACAAGGCACGAGGGCTAAACAAACTTTGCTTCCGAGTGAAACACAAAATTTTTCACTACATCAACGCGAGAAAAATACTATGAAATACCAAAAAAATCAATTCGAAAACGTAATAAGTTCAAAAGTCATCATTTAAACATTTTAGCAGCTAACATAACATACTATGGGACCAACCCCGAAATCGCGAAAAAAATATTAGCTGTTTCATACGTTTTGGTTGTCTGTCCTTGACATTTTCTATGGTAGTTTTTTTTTTCAATACGTCAGCTTTCACAGTCAACTTTATTTGCATTGGCACGATATGTTAGCAAGAATGATTATAGTAGAGTTTGTCAATATTCGTTATTTGAATTTTGATAATTTATATTTATTAACAAATCATCATCGTCTTCCTAATGCTGCCCCGGCTTTTTTTCCTAATAATGTAGGATAAATATAAACAAAGTTTTAATTATTAATATTTATTATTTAAAATACAATGTCATATCATATTAATAATGAAGAGCCACAACATGCACTGACGTGTACACTCGTAGAATGACATAGCATTTACATATCTTAATCTAAAAGTTTGTAGTGAAAATTCTGTGATGAAAATATCTGGACGAATATTGACATATATCTAAGGATGATAATTAGATAAGATGATTAGAATGGTGCTAGTTCAGTGGTGTCACTCACGAATTCGAGCCAATCGTGCAGTGTAACGCAACTAGTTGCGACCAATTCGCGCGCGTGATGCGAACTCATCAACCAATCGCGTTGTGGCGTTAGACTGCATTGACTCGAATTCGTGTGCGTGACGCCGCTGTACTGGCCCTATTCTTATTGCCCGTAAAGCACGTCTTTAGATATATGTCAATGTCTTGAAACGGAAAAAGCCAAAAGACAATTTTCAGAACCACCAAAACTCTATTATTAGGTAATCCTAAATCTCGGCGTCTGGAAAGTGTTCATCGAAGCCTAACATTTCTGCAGGTACCTCACCGATAAAAAGAAAATTAATCTCGTTCAAAAGGGTAGTTAGGAAAATCCTTCCAGGTCTTTGGTTCGATGACCCTAACGTTCTTGTTAAACTGTCCTACGGTGGCCACCTCCTCGGCCGTCAGCTTGAAGTCAAACAGGTCCAGGTTCTGTGCCAGCCGCTTCTGGTTCGTGGACTTGGGGATGATGATAAGGCCTCTGTCGAGCTGTAAGAGAGAACGTTTTCATAATTATTAGGTTTCAGTATAGCAACAACCTAGGCACTACGTGCACACTAAAGGGGGCAGTTAACCACCTGACAACATTGCTAGGCTTCGTGAAGGAGCTGGGGTAGTTTGAGTAGAGCTACCTCGATTCACGCAGAATAGACTTACTTTTGATTTAGTATATATTCTCATTAAGTGAAATGTAAAATTTCTTTTGAGAAATAAAGTTCTTTAAACACAAATAGGCACAAAGGTTGTCGATTTGCGGAAAATGCCCAGCACTAACTATTACACTTGATGTTGGTAATTCGGACAATCAATTTCGTGGTATTGATTTGTTTGCATTACTTTCGTTTACCATATAAAGGAAAAATATGGCTTGTGCACATTGGGGAATTGGCACGGCAGCACTGTTCGTGGTTTCCAAGTAGTATCAGTTCTTTGACGCACGGCCACGGTACCAAAAGGGCTTAAGCTTTGAACCATGTGGTTTGTCTTTCGCTTGCTAAGCATTTACATGGACTTTTAAAATATTGAGCTGAAACAAGGAGTCCATCACGAAACCGAGCGGAATATGCTGAAAAACTATATCCTCCTAAGTCCTACCATGCAGTGCACCTTACGAGGGTATAAGAACTTACCAGATACCGCAGCACAACTTGGGTAGTACTCTTCCCGTATCTATTTGATCGCGATAGCGACGAGCGTAGGGTCGTCGCTGCGTGGGGGGGGGGGGGGGTTCCTTAGTCTTGCGGGAGAAGAGGAATCCGAATGGACTGTATACTTGTATAAAATCTTACCAGATACCGTAGAACAACTTGACTGGTACTCTTCCCGTATTTGTTCGCGATAGCGACGAGCGTAGGGTCGTCGCTGCGCGGGGGAGGGGTATCCTTAGTCTTGCGGGAGACGAGGAAGCCGAACGGGCTGTATGCCATCACGGCTACACCTAGTTTCTGACAATGGGACACTAGGGGCTCTTGCGTTAGAGTTGGGTTAACCTGAAATTAATAACTTTTTAAGAGTTGGATAATGAAAACACACACAAGAAATAATATAAATAATATATCAAAAAGTTGCCAGTCAGCTCTTTTTCTATTAATACATAATACTATAATACATATTTCAACTATTTTCCTTGTTTTTTGTATCTTAGTATGCTTGATAAAAGATATTTTAGTATGGGGTTAGCACATTATTACTGGTCAGTTATCAATTATTCTTATGGTAGCTGTCGCTATGTGCCTAACTAAGGCGTGTAAACCAGAAGAAGAAGACTCACACACTGATAAGCATCAGTTGGTTAAGAGTAAGAGCGATTAAGCCGCTGTTCCAAAAGGTCGCAAATTCGAAACTTGCCTCTCTTTTTTTCTATTTTTCATTTATTCAGCTATAGTACATACCTCTACTTGATTAACAGCCGGTTTGACGTGACTGTTCTCGAACAGCCTATCCAGTTGAGAGCTGTTGAAGTTGGACACCCCAATGGACTTGGCGAGGCCCAGCTTTTTGGCCTCTTCCATGCCCCTCCAAGTTTCTACGTAATCCACGTTCGAAGGCGACCCATCAGCCTGAAATTGGTTAAATCTACGCATTAACCCTTTGAACGACAAATACGTCAACAGTGAACTGACGCTAGCGATGGCGGTTGCAGCCCAATATGAACCTTCGTGCATTCCGATAAGGTTCAATGACGCGCCGCGCACGATAGCCGTGGCATTCAAAGATGGAGCTAAGCAGCTGATATTGATGATCTCTGTTGACTCTACCGAAAACAAAATTAGTAAAAAAACTTACATTCAGCGCTACTGGGAAGTGGATCAAGTAAAGGTCGACGTAGTCCAAGCCAAGTCTCTCGAGGGACTCGCGGAGCGCCGGCATCACTTGGTCTTGGGCGTGCCTGTCGTTCCATAACTGAAACATGTTTGCAAATGATTATTATATAGGGTTATATATAATATAACCTCGCGCGTCCAAATGTTGATTCCTTAATGATAGTTATTATTTATATGGAATAACTGTCACGTAAAATGTTTCGTAAATATATTGACGTGAAACGTCTTTAAAAACACGTAGAAGGGGTCGGATCAAAACCAGATGTAAGGAAAAGTGTTATGGCGCAGTGGCTCATATATCTGCAACTATAATACCTGTAATCCTATATACATAGTTTTGATACAGAGGAAATTAGCCATTACTCGGCAATGAATGTACAGTTGATATATAGATGGCGCTGATTCAGCGCTAGAAACGACGCATTCGGAGCTAAATTGACCCTTATGTGCCGTGTTTATTTTGTAATGACTCATTACTCTTCGGTCCATTAACAGATTTCGGTGAAACTGATACCATTTAGATCTTACTGTAATTCTATTAAATAGTATAAAAATAAAATACGTACGATCACAGCAAGCTGTCAAAAAATAAAAACGTGAGATTTTTCAAAGAAATTTTACGACTGCTCTTGTTAGAGGCCACTGTGTGCGAAAATTATTTCACAAAACTGACGCAACATAGTTCTAATAAGAAGATGAAGCGATAACGGTTCTTTGCGATCCACTTTGGCCCTAGTGGAACATGTTCATCTCCTCAGATAATGCATTAGAATCTATGGCGGTGGCGAGTTAGGTCGTACGGTGCGGCGGCGGCGTCGTCTAGCAATCTCCACTTCCTATTGCTAATCGCTATAATATCGGTATCGTGTACTTACTGCTGTAAATATACTATATATCCACGTACTTTATGGTCTATTATTTAATAAAGAAAGTAGTCATTACTCGATCGATATGTACTAATTGATCGTATAGGTGGCGCTGTTGTGTAGGTACAAAATTTCCCATCAAATGCTGTTTTAAATTAGTTGTTTATCAGTAAATTTACGATAGACCCTCCTCGTTCGGCCAGAGCACTGCTTGACCAACTTCGTCGATATGTACTTGGAGGAAATATCGAATCTCACCTTAGTGGTGACGAATAAGTCTTCCCTCTTGACTAAGCCTTTGGCAATGGCGTCTGCGATGCCCTGTCCTACTTGCGGCTCGTCCTGATAGATGGCAGCAGTGTCTATGTGGCGATAACCCTCCTCTATAGCCCAGAGCACTGCTTGACGAACTTCGTCGATAGGTGTCTGGAAATATTGAACTAGATAAGGCCATGCAATAATACAAGTGTACCTTAAAATCATTATGCGCTTAAAAATATATATCACAGGCCTGCAGCGGGCTTTACGTTGAATTCGCTAAGATGTTGACAGATGCAGGGACATAAGTGCTGTAACAGCCAAAAACCTTCGATCGCTTGTTAGTCTTTTTGCCTCTCTATCGCGAAAATATGTTAAGGTTCGTCTGATGTGTTCGTAAACTCAATAAAATATCATTTCCTATAAGTAGGTAGATATAGTTAAATAAGTCAACTTACGTCTGCCGCGGTTCCCCTGCCGGTTCCAAGAGCCACGACTGGAATCTTGTTTCCGTCGTTCAGCTCGATGACAGGTGCCTTGCCCGCCATTATAGTCTGGAATAACCAATTATTTTTCGTAAGAATAGATTTATTTATAATACCTAAATATACTGCAGCAAGACACACAAACGGTATCCGGTGAGCCGTCTACTAGGCTGAGCCTGTATGTATCTTGAAACTCAATAAGTTATAGGTACAGTTACACAGATCCGTCTACAATACATAGACGTTTGTTTCAAAAATGGCCGTTAGTTAGGTATACATCAAGTACACATATACCTATTAGTCTCGATTAATATAATTTCCTTTAATCTTACCTTACGCGTTGTGGTTGAATTTGAAGAAAGATAATAATTTAAAAGTAGGTACAATTTGGACGAGTATATACGCGAATGCGACTATTACGTCAGTCCATCACGAAGCGAACACGGCAACTAGACTAACTTTCACATTCGCTGCTTTTGGCAGCTGTCGCTGTCACAATTATCTTATCGAGATATTTAGGTACTTTTCAATGGGTTCAATTCACTTCGTGGTTTGTTATCGGAATTTGCCCACCGATTCGTGTTGTATATCTCTCCTTTACATTAAAGGAAAACAGTAAAATGAAGGTGACAATGCAAACTTAAATCTTCATAGGTACTATAGGTAGTTTGTTTGGTGAGTTTAAAGCAATAGGTAACTACCTGAATATCATAGTCGCGAAGTCTGTGGTATACGGCAACACACTTATAATATTATTATTATTAGACAAATACAGTTCGAGAAATGGGCCCCTAATAATATATACATACCCATACTGCACTCCACGCTCTACGTACTTGGGACATTTGTGTAAACACATCGAGATTGGATAGGATGTTTTTTTTTTGTATATGGCTTTTTAATTAAGTAGTTTTAAAATATCATAATCAAATGGGGTTGCCAACATAGGTCTTCCCTGTCTCTAGTTTTGTTCTAGAGTCAGACCAAGACAAGTTGGCAGCGATTTTGATAGCCTATGCAAGTGTAACTAAACGTCATAATTTCATAGAAGTTTAACGTTTAAAATAACACTTGCACTGTCTGGGCTGCCAACTTATCTTGGGGGACTTCCGGTTCGAGCGCCATCTTGGTAGTTAGCCTCGTGATTAATTCCTTTGTTATTTGCTCATTAATATTATTTAAAGAGTAATATCGATAGCTTATGTGCTAGTGTGCAGTGAATGGACGCGTTTAGCCAACATTTTGGAGTCAACGACCGGTAGTTCACATGTTACTTGTAAAGTCCAGTTATCGCTTTATATTTAATTTGATAGACATTTTGGATAGAAGAACTAGGTCCGGTTCCAGATCCAGGCCCGGGCCCGAGTCCATTTCCGGATCCAAATCTTTCCTGTTAAGCTTGATTTGTTGATGAAAATACAAAAATCACTTCAAGTGTGCCGTTAAGATTTGAGGAGTTCCCTCGATTTCTCATGGATCTCATCATCTGATGAAGATCATCAGAACTGGGTTTTGAAAAAAACGGTACAAATGTGTATGTATACATACATGACAACAAGTGTGGCAACATGGACATTGAGAGGGAACGCAGAGCGCTGGCTGTGCGCTGCAATATGTTGGCTCGTGAAGGCTCTTTTTAAAGCATATTGTCAGTCCTACACGTGCAACCTATGGATCAGCTATACGCGGCGGGCATACAGCGCTTTGTGGTTACAGTACAACAACGCGTACAGGGTAGGGTTTGTGCTGCCGCGACATTGTAGCGCCTTGGGTATGTTCGCGGAGGGACGGATCATAAGGAACCACGCGATCTTAGGAAGCGATGTAGCTCGCTGTTGAGACGATGGCGCGCCAGCTCGAATACCATCCTGCGCCCGTTGGCCGACCGGTGGGACTCACCGTGGCTGAAGCACTGGGTGCAGCTACGCGGGTTGATTGAAAAATTCGCGGCCTGGCCAATAAAAAAAATAACTTTTTTCATTTTTCTGCCGCCATTCTGTACTGTCATTATTCAACTGTCTTCCCGCGAAATTTCAATTGGCGTCTATATTTAAAAGCAATTTTACGGCATATTTAAAGTTACGTGTCGGTAGATATCGTGAAAATGGAGAAATTAGAGCAGCGTGCTGTGATTAAATACCTGCATAGAAAAGGATTGACACCGAAGCAAATTTATGATGATATGCAAAGTACATTAGGGCAATCCTGTCCATCATATACGATGGTGAAAAAATGGGCAGCTGAATTCAAGCGTGGACAAGATAGTATCGCAGATGACCCTCGTCCCGGGAGGCCAACAACGGTGACTAACACGGACAATGTGGCAATTATATGCGAAATGATAATGAAAGACCGGCGATTAAAGGTGCGGGAAATAGCTGACATCGTAGGCATCTCTTATGAAAGAACTCAAAATATTATCGTCAACGAATTAGGTTTTTCCAAGGTGTCGGCGAGCTCGGTCCCGAGGCTTCTTTCAATGCTAAAAATCGCTCGCCGTACTAATTCACGTGAATGTCTAGACCTATATGAAGCCGATACTCAAGACTTTTTGGACAGATTTGTAACTATGGACGAGACGTGGGTCCACCACTATACATCAGAGACCAAACAGCAATCGAAGCAGTGGGTTCGTCCTGGATCTCCGCCTCCCAAAAAAGCCAAAGCAATTTTGTCGGCCAATAAAGTCATAGCATCTGTTTTCTGGGATGCAAAGGGAATAATAATGGTTGACTATCTTCAGAGAGGTAAAACTATAAAAAAAACTACAAATTCCTATAAACTATAAATTCCGACTATTATTGCGAGTTATTACGCAGATTACGCGAGGCTCTGAAGATAAAAAGACCTGGAATGTTGACAAAGAAAGTTATCTTCCACCAGGACAATGCATGTGTTCACACGTCACTAAAATCGATGGCGGAGATTGCCAAATGTGGGTTTGAATTATTGCCCCACCCACCCTGTTCACCCGATTTAGCACCATCGGACTTTCATCTGTTCCCCAATTTAAAAAAACATATGGGTGGTATATATGAAATTTTCAAGCAACGCCGAGGTCCAAGCTGAAGTGGATGCCTATTTTGAAGGTCTCAAGGAAAGCTTCTTCAAAAGTGGTGTAATGGCTCTGGAATCCAGATGGAACAAGTGCATTCAACTCGACGAGGACTATGTAGAAAAATAAATTAAAAAACCTCTGTTTTCTTTTTAATATTCAGGCCGCGAATTTTTCAATCCACCCTCGTACAGTCAAAGAATTTAATTTCCTACCCATTTCGTACCTTGTCACTGTGACAAGGTACGAAATGGGTCACAAATTAAATTCCTTGACCGTACATGCCCCTTTATGTAAGAATTTGTAGGTATTAATGTCATGTCATACTAACTCTAGATTTAAGTATCAGTATGTTACTAACACGTTATGGGCAGTGTTCGAAATAAATGATTTTTGATTTGATTTGATTTGACTAACAATTAAAAAATAATTTTTAAAATCGGCCTTGAAATGGCGTAGCTATGTAGTAACAAACATAAAAAAACCGAATCGAGAACCTCCTCCTTTTGAAATCTTGGAAGTCGGTTAAAAACGGATGAGCTCAGCATTTGCTGTGTCACAGCGCTGGTTTACAGTTTACCCATTGAAAGTGGCGGCATCTAGATCCTATCTAAAAAACAGCCGTCTTTATTACTTGCTTTTCTTTGGACTTATGCAGAAGCCAATTCAGAATAAAATCTACTCTTGATGCTGCAGCTGACCATTTAAACTTTGCAAAATAATTCGTGATGTGATGCTGTCAAGTAGTTCAATGCCCGCGACGGACCGGAATAACATCTAACATCCAAGAAACTTCTATACCTACCTACCCAAGGTACCGTGACAACTAGCTGAGTGGAAATCTTTTCAGTGACGCTATCTATAATGTTATTATGCGAATATATTTTTATTTTACTGTAATTGAATTTGATTATTATTATAAATTGACATACACCTAATTATATATTGTATTACCTTTTGACTTGTAAAATTTGCAATAAGTTGTTTATAGGTTTCCGTAGCCCAAAGGGCAATAACGGAAACCCTAGCTTCGTCATGCCCGTGTGCCCGTCTCTCACAGGCATTTTATATTATTCTAGCGTCTGGGATATCCACCTGGATATTTTTTTTCTATTCTATATTTACTGAAGAGTTAAAATATATGATTTACAGTACATATGGGGCTACTTTATAGCACTAGTGCGAGAAGTAGCATATTATGTTACTGTGTCGAACATTTAAAGGGCCATATGTACTGTAAAACGTTGTACGATACATGTGCGAATAGGTAATTCGCAACTCGTGTCGATTTAAAACACTCCCTTCGGTCGTGTTTTAATTTATCGCCACTCGTTTCGAATTTCCTATTTTTCGCACTTGTATCGTAATGTACTATTATGACAATTTTAGGCAGTCTGGTGCTCCTCGGGTTTCTGGTAACAGTTTCCTGGCAAGATTAAGTATCTTATCATAGACACCCTACAGTTAATTACTTAACGGTCAACACATCTGGTATTATTTGTCCTAACCTAAAATTCAAAAGAAAATAATCAAGTACCTATCTCTCAATTAAACTACCTACCTAACTCAAGTCTTCTTATGACGACAACCCTCTTTTTTCGGGAGAGATGGTCTATGTCACTTCCTCCTCCTTAAACAGGGGAAAGATTAGGTGCAGGACATGCTAAATCTTATTAAGATTAATTTAGTTTAACGCCAATGTAGATAGCTCAGAAACAAAAAAGATACCATAATAATTACCTGATTAATGAGAAACTATTAGAAATCAATGTACACATGTACTTATAGTTAAAAAATAAATAAGTTGGTCATTGTCATGTTTGATAATTTACACTTTAATTAAGGGATACTATAAATCGCGTCGAATGTTGTCCCTGCCATTGACTTTCAACACATTAAACTAGACAAGCTTAGATACCTGAATCCCGAGACACAGTAGGATCGCGCACCACATCTTGAGAGCACCGCGAGTATACTGGTTGTGCAAGTTGTGCAACGCCCTCACGTAATTATATCAACCATCAAGAAACCGGTCACGAACCTAGGTTGTTTGATTAATAGTCAATAGTGACACATGTTGTATCAACGGTATCTATACGTGTAAAAACCGGACTCGGTCTCGCCCACCGAGGGTTCCGTACTTTTTAATATTTGTTGTTATAGCGGCAACAGAAATACATCACCTGTGAAATTTTCAACTAAAATAGCTATCGCGGTTCATGAGATACAGCCTAGTGACAGACGGACAGCGGAGTCTTAGTAATAGAGGGTCCCGTTTTACCATTTGGGTATGGAACCCTAAAAAGAATAATAAAATTGCGAAGGATCATTATTTTATTTCTCCTATGACGACCGGTCTGGCCTAGTCGAGTGAGGTACCTAGTGACCCTGCCTATGAAGCCGATGGTCCCGAGATGTATATTATTTGTGTGATAAGCACAGATATTTGTTTCTGAGTCATGGTCATGGGTGCATGTTTTTATGTAAATACAATGTTAAATAGGTATGTGTAGTCTGTGCGGAAAGAGTCGTGGAATGTATGGGGCTCAATACATTATACAATTCTACTCTTTCCGAACAGACTCTTATTATAGGTATATATCGTTGTTTGAATACCCATACCCACAATACAAGCCTTCTCGAGCTTACTGTGGCGCTTAGTCAATTTGTATGTGGATGTCCTATATTATATATTCTCCTTATTCTATTAACGTTTTGAACGTATACCATTCTTGGTCACAGAAAACCTAGCGGAACGATTGAGTCAGATGAAAATCTAGCTCAACATGACATTTGCAAAGACAGAGTGGCTAATAAAATATGACGTTTATAATGACGCGTCCTCACTTTGTTAAAGTCGGGGCGAAGATGGCTTAGACCAGGTCTTTCCAACTGTTTACCATATGCGCTTCGCCCAACGTTATGCTATATAATTTTCAAGAAACAAAAACCGACTTCAATAAGGGAGACCGGTGAAAGAACGACTATTGTTGATTTTTGATTTCATACAATTAAATTAAAAAGACAGCGTCCTACGCCTAATTATGTAGAAAAGGAGGTAACATGTTTTTTTTTGTTACTGAACCCACCTTGACACATTTCAGATTTGCCCTATGGTTGACTGGGAAGATACCCGCAATAGGGTATTAGACTGTATTTAAGATAAATTATTTTACACCATGCATGAAATAAAGCACCAGATAATTATTAAAAAAACTAAATAGGATAGAAATATAAAAATGTGCCTTGAAAACCTAACTGCTTGGCAAAGAGAACAAATTGCCAAACGTGAACTATGCATCATTGAAGAGTTCCGTTCTGTTCATCATCAGCAGTTCCACTTCATCAAATGTCACTTCTACAAATGTAAATAGGTACTTGATTTGTTAATGACAATACTAAGATCACTATATATATATTATATATATGCCTTTAACATTTGAGGAGTTCCCTCGAGTCCTCATGGACCCCATCGTCAGAACTCGAACTTGACAAAAAATTTTTTTTAAAGAAAACACAAAGGTCACTATATGTATGCCTTTCATATTTGAAGAGGTCACTCGATTCCTCATGGACCCCATCGTCAGAACTCGAACCTGACTAAAAATTGTCTTGAAAATCTAATTTACTTAACAAAGACAGCGAAGAGGAGAAGTCGCCAAACGTGTACTATGCGTCGTTAAAGAGTTCCATTCTGATCATCATCAGCAGTTCCACTTCATCAAATGTTGCTTTTTTATATGTAAATGCTTGATTTATCAAAGAAAATACAAAAATCACTATATGTATGCCTTTCATATTTTAAGAGTTCCCTCGATTCCTCATGGACCCCATCGTCAGAACTCGAACTTGACAAAAATTTGTTTTGAAAATTTAATTTACGTAACAAACACAGCGAAGAGGAGAAATCGCCAAACGTGTACTACGCGTCGTTGAAGAGTTCCATTCTGATCATCATCAGCAGTTCCACTTCATCAAATGTCACTTTTTAAAATGTAAATGCTTGACTTGTTACAGAAAATACAAAAATCACTATATGTATGCATTTCACATTTGAAGAGTTCCCTCGATTCCTCGTGGATCCCATCATCAAAGTGAGTTTTGACAAGAACTGTGTATATATGTACGGGACTAATCTGTGTATATATAAACTCAAACGAAAAAATAATTTTCAAAATCGGTTCAGAAATGACGGAGTTATGGAGTAACAAACATTAAAAAAACATAATATTTACAACCGAATTGATAACCTCCTCTTTTGAAATCTTGAAGTCTGTTAAAAATATAAGGCCAAGCGCGCAATACAATTTTAATTTTTGTGACACGATTTCAGATTCGCGCTGAATATCGCAGAAAATTCACTGCGCGCACTGCGATGAAAAAGTCGATTTGTTCATTCTCAACATGGAGTTCGTACCAGTACCAGTCGCTTGTCTTGCCTTTGCTCCTTCGGAGAAATAGAAAAAAGACAAAAATTTCTTCAATATGAGATCCCTATAGCTATATGTTTTGAGTATTTATCCCATAAAGGTGATCTTCTTCTATTTCCATAATTAAACGGTCAACATCTACGGTCTCGTCTTGTGACTCCTTTGGAGAAGTAGCAGTTTCTTGGAAAGCTAAATGCTAAATTGGAATCACTCTACGTCCCCCAAATGAGACGCGCCTCAAAAAATCCAAAAACTGATTCTATTACTCACAAGTCTCACAACATTTCAAGAGAATCATTTCAGAAATGTGTTCTGTATAAAACAACCGGACATACGAAAGCATTTATGCCCAAACTGAAAACGGAGACGCTTTGCTCGCGCTTCGCACTCGCTTGGGCACTTATTAATTTATTTTTCCGACCATTAGAGCATGCTGACGATGTCCTTGAACGATGGAAAACTGACGGAATGAGTAATATTATCCGATTAGATCAACAAATAAGTATTACAAAAAAATCACCTATGACAAATTGATTCGTTTCATCTGTAGGTTTGGGTTGGTGTAATGATAATTGAAACTCACTAACAATGAATGAGGTTGTTATAGGTAAATGATTTATACTGAGTTGTTCAAGAACACAGTGCAACGACTATACGTCGCTAAATATTATTTTTCACATAATTAAATTGGGCATTGAGCAGCGTATCCTCATTGCATTACTGACTCGTTTAGATATCGGAGAAAAAGTATAAAAAAATGTAAAATCATGTTGATGCAGCAAGCATTTCTGATATTTTTGCTTTATGGCTTATATTTTCATTGCGGTAGTGAGGTGAAAGTCTTTATAATTTTAATTTACATCAGTGCGTTTGCCTCTCGTGCGTTAGAAGCCAACATAAGGAGACAAAATATGCATCAGATTACTTTTCCACACATGTGGATAAAATGCAACTTTCTCATCAGCTTTGGAACAATCAAGGGGGCCTTTACCAGCTTGTGCGGGGAAAATATTTTCGTCCATAAGTGGAAATACCCAAATAAAAAAACGTTACAGTAGTTATTTAGTAGCTATTTGGACTATAGTTTTGCAGTATAAGGCAGGTCCAGACGGGAACAACCTGGTGTGTGTGATCAAATAAGGTGGTGTGGAGTGGACGCAAACTTCTATTTAGCTCGCCGATTCTGCTGTATTCTATTGTAATTATTACCGATAAAATAAAGATGCCAATTGTGAAGAAAACCAATTTGTGACGCTAGTAGATATGCGCGTTTGGGGGCATTATTTTTGATTAAGAGCGCTTTAATGTCACCATTAATCTAAAATTGGTGATTAAATAACTGCACGTGTGGACGCTAGATAAGATTGACGGCAATTTATAATCTGATCAAATCGCTCGATTTAATTTAATTTAACCGTCGCGGTTAGAGGCTGTTTACTGTTTAAGTTTAAACACTGCGTTGTTCCAGACGCATATAGCGGGTAAAGCACCTGACATCGAGCTGAACGACGGAAATAAAATTCCAGTCGTGGCCCTTGGCACCGGCAGAAAAACAGAGGCAGATGTAAGTTTATGTAAACGTCATATTTCCACATTTACTGACACTTAGACACTTACACGCTGTCACTGGAAAATTAGTGCAGTGTTAGCTTTGTCGGGTTATTCCCACTAGTTACAACCAAGTTGTTACCAGTGGTAACTACTGGTAAAACGTGGAATTTTTTTTTCCCAATAGTTACCACCGAAATTTGGTTAGCGTTCAATACTAATAAAAACAGTCTAAATATAGAGTGATCAATATGATGATCAATGAAATCAATAATTAATTAAGTCGAATTAATTAGTTATCAGTATAATTTAAGTAAACTGCCTTAAAAGTGATCAAAAATAGTCGATCTTTGACAGATTTGTTTGTTTGTTCGTATAATGTGACGTTATTTATGGAAACGGACCTTATTGTTGATGGCGCTTACGACATTATCAGCGATGCTCCTATATAAATACAACGCGGCGCTACGCAGTGCGGCGTAAGCGCCCTCGACAAAAGATTCAGGTTTCATAGATAACGTCACAATTAATTCAATTTACAATTAATAAGATAAATTTCAACCAAACGTTAATTTCTCTTTAACTTTTAATTTTATGCACTTGCACCGG
The DNA here is from genome assembly GCF_033807575.1 of Cydia pomonella. Taxonomy (NCBI): domain Eukaryota; kingdom Metazoa; phylum Arthropoda; class Insecta; order Lepidoptera; family Tortricidae; genus Cydia; species Cydia pomonella. The sequence continues at coordinate 4,538,064 of NC_084722.1, forward strand.
TTTTAAAATTTTTGATCACTTTTAAAGCAGTTAACAGAAACACTAATCGACTTATAACTATTTATTAAAGCACTCTTTATTTATACTTTATCATTCCTATTGTTTTTATTAGTATTGAACTCTAACAAAATTTTGGTGGTAACTACTGGGAATAAAAATTCCCACCTTTTACCACCAACACGGTTTGGTGGTAACTACTCCCTCATTCCCTCAAGTAAGTAAGTCCCTCATTCCGGCCATACCAATAAATTGAAGTTAACTTCTCATTTTCTATGGGACCGGCTTTCTGGCAGCGGATTCGTGGTTTGGCCGCCAACAAGATTTGACGTACGCATTTGTTCAATTTGACTATACCTAAGTCTTTTTCCGCAGGAATTTCGTCAAGCAGTGCTATGGGCTATCGAGGAGGGTTATCGCCACATAGACACTGCTGCCCTCTATGAGAACGAGCCGCAAGTTGGGCGGGGCATCGCCGACGCCATTGCCAAAGGCTTGGTTAAGAGGGATGACTTGTTTATTACCACTAAGGTAAAGACATTTGTATAAACTATGTATGGCGAGTGTAAAATAATTTAATTCCTGCCCAGGGCCAGTACACGCACACGATTTGCAACACATTGCGGCATTTGATCGATCTAAAATTGCATGCTATGTGTTGCAACGCCATAGGGGCCTGAACAATTTGCAAACGTGTTTCAGTTATGGAACGACAGGCACGCCCAAGACCAAGTGGTGCCGGCGCTCCGCGAGTCCCTCGAGAGACTCGGCTTGGACTACGTAGACCTCTACTTGATACACTGCCCAGTTGCTCAGAATGTAAATAATCTTTTTTATGGTTCTGTACCACCCGTGCTGAATATAACATAAACATTTATAGCGCCATCTACGTCAGCGGTCAAACGTAATTACTCATCCTACACAATTAATGAATATTTGCCTAATTTAACCAATTTTAGGCTGAAAGGTCGCCCTCGGACATCGACTACGTAGTGACGCTCTGGGGCCCATTTCCGGAATGGTTTTAATCTAATATTATTAGTCCACGTACTATCAAGTCGTATGAATACCATGGCAACACTAATAATATTAGACTAATGTCGTTCGAGAAATGGGCCCCAGTTCGTGGACTAATAATATTAGTCTAATACCGTTCGAGAAATGGGTCCCTGGTGTGTGAGCGAGACAACGATATAACTGCATAGCCCTGTCTCGCTCACACTCCGGGGTGTGATGACCCTTTATTGCGTAAATTCAACCAATTTCAGGCTGACGGGTCGCCCTCGGACATCGACTACGCAGAGACGTGGAGGGGCATGGAAGTGGCCAAAACGCTGGGGCTCGCCAAGTCTATTGGGGTGTCCAACTTCAACAGCTCACAGCTAGATAGGCTGTTCAATAATAGTCAGATCAAGCCTGCTGTCAATCAAATAGAGGTGACTTACATTTCGTCATTTGGAACCCAGGGGCCCTACCGCGGAAACAGAAATTCGTAAATTGCGGAATCTTACTCTTTAACTCTTACTAAGACTTAGTTAAAGAGCCCGCAATTGACGAACTTCGATTTTCGCGGTTATAGCCCAGAACAACAATGAGAAAAAGTACGAACGGACATATTTACCTTAAAGTCCGTGTGAGCTTACTCTGCAGACAGACCAATCAGCCACAAAGTTTATATTTAAGATATTTTGATAGTCATGTTTTTGGTGGCACTTTTACTTAGCAAGTAAAAGTCGGACCAACATGGCATGGCATTTGCAATGACCAATGTGTGGCTATGTCACATTAACCCATTCATGGCCAAGACCCGTCGAGCGTACACAATACGCCGGGCCACCATACAAACCGTTTTTAGCTAAATCGTATGACTCAGCTTATGGGTCTCTGGCCTGGCGCGCACGATAAATAAATAGCCGCTTACAACATTATGCAACATGTTTACTAACCAACTTTTTTCTGTGCCTATCAAAAAAAGATATAGGAATGAACATTTTTATTTATTACATATTTAACTTGCTGTTTGTTGTTGTTTTATGGGTCAAAGCTCGGAAGTTCAATTGACCTTTATTACGTCAAATTACGTTTCGTTTATGTTTAAATCAGAATTTATTCATGACTCACATGTGAGTCATTGGCCCTGCGGAAACTGTTTGAGCATGACCCATATGCTGAGTCGCTGGCCCTGAATGGATTAATGTCAAATTTCCATGAAAATATTACTTGTATAATGACATTCACCCACTTGCGTCCGCTAGCGTGGGCTAGTGGTGCCATTGGAGTTAAAATCCGTCGCACGCTTAACCCGCTCGCCCGCTCCGTGTAACCGCGCCAGCTAGCGGATGCCCTGAGTTCTGTTCAAGTTAGTGCAAAGTTAGCTTAAATAAGACGGACCTTGTTTGAGTTTGAAATAGATTGTTATACATATATATGTAATACATTTTAGTTTTGTTCAAATCGATCACTTAAAATATTTTTCTAAATAAAAACTAAAAGGCTGTCCATTTCAGGTTAACCCAACCATGACGCAAGTACCCCTAGTGTCTCATTGTCATAAACTAGGTATAGCGGTGATGGCATGCAGCCCGTTGGGATTTCTTGTCTCCCGCGAGAATAAAAACCCTCCTCCACCCCACAACGACGACCCTATACTCGTCGCCATTGCGGACCAATACGGGAAGAGCACCAGTCAAGTGGTGCTGCGGTATCTGGTAAGTTTCTTTACAGTTTTTAATCGTATTTCAAACCGATATGTAGCGTATTAGGATTCCTGGTCTCCCTCAAAACTAAAAAACCCCACCACCCCGCAACGACGACCCTATACTCGTCGCTATCGCGGACAAATACGGGAAGAGCACCAGCCAAATGGTGCTGCGGTATCTGTAAGTTTCTTTACAGTTTATGATTGTATTTCAAACCGATATGAAGCGTATTAGGATTCCTGGTCTCCCACAAAAGCACAAAACTAAAGACTTCCTCTCCTCCCCCGCGCAGCGACGACCCTACACTCGTCGATATCGCGGACAAATACTGGAAGAGCCCCAGTCAAGTCGTGCTGGGTTTTTACAGTTTTTGATCGTATTTCAAACCGATATGTAGCGTGTTAGGATTCCTCGACTCCTGCGAAACTAAATACTTCCCCGCCATTTGTTTGCCCTTTTGAACATATATTTTTTTGTCACACAAATGCGAAAAGTGGTTTACTATCATAGCAGACAGTAAAACACTCATGCAACGTGAACACGAAAGTACCAACTCAGAAAAAACACCGCGCGCGAGCGCCTGGCCTCCTCACCGCTGGCACATACATTCACAGATAGCTGTGGGATAAGAATTAGAGCTATAGAAAATACTAAATAGATTCTATAACTAAGTATTTTCTCTTCCAGCTCGAAAGAGGTCTAATCATCATCCCCAGCTCCACGAACCAGAAGCGGCTGGCGCAGAACCTGGACCTGTTCGACTTCAAGCTGACGGCCGAGGAGGTGGCCACCATAGGACAGTTCAACAAGAACGTTAGGGTCGTTAACGCCACGATATTGAAGGATTTTCCTAACTACCCTTTTGAAAGTTAGTTTTATTTTAATTAATGGATAACTCGATTAACGCGCAATATTCGGGCTGAATAATAATAATGTTAAATAAAAAAGTAATGTAGTGATTTGAATTTCGCGCCTTGTCTACTACAGAGTGGGTTTGCCAGAGTATACATTCCAATTCCTTTTGGTTTAGCATTAAAAAGACCTTTACTGAAGGAAGCATGAGGAATTTACCAATCCAAATACGTATAATATTATACACACTTGGACATAAATACATAATATATAGCTTATTTAAGTACCTAGTATGGTAGTACATTGCTAAATAGGGGCAAGTAAATTAAAGCAACAGAATTTATAAATCAGAATAAAAATTAATAAGAAATTTAACCACCAACTGTAGTCCAATATCCTGTTTCTAATATGTACAGTCAGCATCAATAGTAGCGGATGAAACAACGCGCCAGTACCTATTTGATACCTATTCCGGATAACTTAAATATAGATAAATCTCTAAAATTTACATTCAAAAGTATATATTTTACTGTCTTAATTGTTTTACATATAGAACCACCATATTTTGTTAAGCTGTTACAGAATGGTAGACACTTTTGAAACCTTGTTTGATATGCTACTTTTGATGCTGACTGTACCTATACCTGCTCCTAGTATTTACTCTACTATAGAACAGAAAAAAAGAATGTTATATACAAATCAACTTTTAATGAACTAAAATAAAATAATGAATGAATCATATCAGCATGCTGTACCTTACCTATAAACGATTTTAACATGAAGTTAACGAAAATATTATTACTTTACCGTAATCAACTATCAGCATAAAATAACAGAGATCAATTTTTAAGCTTATTACAACTCATGCTCATCATTCATCAGCATGGCACGCTTATTCTCATATGCCACTAGCTGCATCTACTTGCGTGAGTTACGTCCAAATTGTATAATTATAACTAATTCAATTATGTGTTAGCAATAATCATAGGTAATGATGATGTCCATTTTGAACTGAAACTCGCAGTGGAATCATCATAAGCACCATCTTTTATCAAATCAACTATGACAGACTGATATTCTGTCTTAACTCAACCTTATCTTTTTTACCTCAGTGGCATTACTAATAACAGAGTCCCTGGTCAGCTGCAAAGTAGCAAAAGTCAACTCTGGTATGTTATTCTCACAGGCGAATTTAAGGAGTGAGTATAAATTTTCCGAAGTAGCTGTTCGAGCTAGTTTTTTAATACAGCGTTCTTGCAGATCTACAATGAGGTAGCATCTCGCTAACAGAAGCAGTGGTCTAAGCCCATCATTTGGTAGTGTACCCAAGTAAATATAGTCCTTTAAATGTTGTAGTGTTTCTAGAGTTACTCCTTCCAGAGATATTTTGCATTCCTTTGTCTCTTGCCATTCTCCGGCCAGCATCCGCCTGAACACGTCGCTGTGAGCAGCCAGACAGGCTTTGTGGACAGCAACAGTACCGTCAGGTGTACTTAAGTTGAAGTCTGTGAAATCAGTGTCTTCATACAACTTCGAAGAAATCATATCGGTTTTCACTTGACTTGCGGTAATATAGTAGTCACAAGTGGTGTAATAATAAGCAGAGAGATCGGGAAGCAACTGTGGTGTAATCTCGGCCATGGACTGCCAGTCCGACCAACATTTAGGCGGACAGTAGTCAGTCATCATATATTTCAATCTATCGCTTCTCAAATCCATATTAATTTTGCTATATTTCTCAGAAACTAGCCTCCTTGATGAAAAACTGCATACTATTTTCATTTTTTTCGCAGATTTTTTAGAGTACTCCCATTTAAATCGAATATGAATCAAATTATTCACAACAAATGGGATGGAAATCAGAGTATGTTTATCGCCACTACAGGTAATTGTATAAACAAGTTTTACGGACGGACCTGACAGCAGTTGCATAGGGATTCTGTAAAAATAGTATTCATTATGAAAAAAAAAACATTTTTTGCCAGCCAAGAAAAAAAGAAAGACAGAAAGAAGGCTCAAGTCATAAATAATTATACACTACTTATGTTTTTATAACTAATTTATATGTTCGGTAGGACGAATCAAAAGCTTTTGATAGGGTCAAAGACCTACAAGGGCACTCTTCAATGCAAGACAGTCATTTGAATATTATCAGATTACTTACGCTGCAGCTATTTTCTCTGGTACGCTCATGGTGTAATATCAGTATAACGCTTGCTCTGGCAATCTAGGGTACTGAAGAAATCACTGTTAGCCGTTTTAGATCAATAAAATGAAAATGTTATAATCAAATCAAATAACGTAAAAGATATACCCGCTGCGCCGCAGTTCGAAAACTTCGAAACTGACAGCCATAGACACAACGCAGGTCACCCAATGTTTTTAAATTTTAAGCAGTGTTGAACTTTAAAATAATTTTGCTAGCACACAATGGTAGGAGCAGAGGGCCTACCGCGAACCACGTTCGACGTGTTGCTTCCCTGTCACACTTACGTACGAATTTACAAGTGCGACAGAGAGGCAACACGTCGAACGTGGTTCGCGGTAAGCTCTCAGGACTATAACCGCGAAAATCGAAGTTCGTCAATTGCGGGCATTTTTCTATATCACTCTTATTACGTCATAGTGTGAGTAAAAGAGAAAGATCCCCGCAATTTACGAAAATCGGTTTTCGCGGTAGGCCCCCAGGGTTATAACCCCGAAAATCGAAGTTCGACTCACAAGTGTCACTCTAATTATGTCTTAGTGAAAGTAAAAGAGAAAGACCCCCGCAATTTGCGAATTTCCGTTTTCGCGGTAGGCCTCCAGGTGCTCCAGGCTGTCCTATATATTTCTACTCTTTGTAGGAGGCTTAAAAGTTCAAGCACTATTATATTATATCCACGTATTATATCAAAGAACATAATAATCACTACGTGTATTATATCTTGATTTTGCCTTTGTTTTGCGCAAGTTTTGAGTTTTATCTGGCGTAACCTTCTTGATCAATAAAATTAGTTTCAAAAAGTAAAGTATTAGTTTGCCCACGTAAAGCGCCAATTGTATCCACCCTTCCCGATTTCGGGCCTGATAATCGTTTTCCGTTTCACGGAATATCAGCACATCGTTACCAATATAACCAATATTTGAAATGTAAAATTAACTTTGTCTCTAATTGCCAAAAAATTTCAATGTTTGATATTTTTGCATATGAAACATTTTTATACATTTCAAATATTGTAAACGATGTGCTGATATTTGGTGAAACGAAAAAAATAACTTTCTCGGGCCCGAAATCGGGTCTGATATCAGGCCTGATAGTGTAGATGTAATTGGCACTTTAACTATTTGTATACCGTCGCACTTATGTGCTTCATAGGGACACAATTAATTAATTTTTTTTTATAACGCTTGGCAAGCCTCGGCACGAATGTTAAATAAGGCTTTATACTTAGAGTCTGTGCGGAAAGAGAAGAGTCGTGGAATGTATGGGGCCCAATACATTCCACGAGTTTAACTTTCCGCACAGACTATCCTATATTCACAAGCGCGGTTTACAATGCGCCATAAGCTTGCTTGAGCTTAATTTTTTTAATACCACGACGGTAGCGAGCAAGTATACGGCCCGCCTGATGGCAAGCAGTCACCGTAGCCTATGCACGCCTGCAACTCCAGAGGTGTTACATGCGCGTTGCCGACCCTTTAAAAATCTGTACACTCCTTTTTTGAAGATCCTCATACTGTAGACCCTCGGGAAAACCTCGGCAGGTAGCTCCAGAGGGGACGTTAGGCGTGGGCGACGTGGGCCATCGCCTACGGCCTCGCGGTCCGAGTGGCCTCGCGCCTCAAGTAAGTATACGTCGAACACAACGTAAAAATGTTCATTATTTTTTGCGCCACCAGAGGGCCTCGCTAAATGTACCTTGCCCACATATAATTTTGGTCTTGCCCCGCCACTGGGTAGCTCATTCCACAACCGGAACGTGCGCGGGAGGAAGTTCCTCTTAAACCGCACAATGCGTGACCATTTAGGTTCTAGGGTGTGAGGATGAACACCCTGCCGACGGCGGGCAGTGCGGTGATAGAAAGTAGCCGTGGGCATCATGTCAAACAATTCTTCAGAGTACAGCCCATTGTACAAGCGGTAGAACACACATAAGGAGGCAGTCTCTCCTTAGACTTAAAGGTGCGGCTCGCATCAGTTATTTCACTCCAGGTTTCTGATGCTTGAAAGATTTAGAAATATGAAAGAGATGTGTTATCAATGGATCTTCGATATTAATAACTCAGTTTCGATGTTTGGAGCTAACCAAAACATGGAATGTGGACTAAAGCAAAGATAGATGGATTAGCATAGCTACATAGTTTTAACGTGCAATTGCGTAAAAGCAAGATATGCACGGGTTTAAAATATTTTCAATGATGTTTCAATGAAGGAAAATGAGGACGACGTTATAGTTCGTTTTTATCAAAATCGCTTAATTCTATAAAAAACGAACTGTAGTATGGAAAGGCGGTTTTGTGCGGCCGTCTACTTTCGTCTTAAATAAAACCACATTCTATAAAAGGAAGACATATTTATTCAACTATTGGCTACGTGTATGACAACAGTGCGATCTTATCGTCATAAAGCTTTATTTAAAGTGTCTACAGACTACAGATAACTGCACCGGACCGAACTTGGTGCGGTGCGGCGCACGTATCGATAGTTGGTCGCCGTACGTGCGTTAAGGACGCAGCTATAAGTTAGAGCGAGAAAGAGATATTTGACCGCATCAAGGTCACAGTCCGGCGCAGTAGTCTGTTGCGACTATAACTTATCACAAATGTAAATGTAACATAATCGCAAAGAAATTACAGAGACATTGAGTGTTAGCTTGGTCCTTAGTTTTAGAATTCTCTACGTAGCCAATAAAATTATATTTGTCTATGCCAGGGGTCTCCAAGCCCCGGTCCGCGGGCCAGATTCGGCGCGCGACGCGTTCCAATTCGGCCCGCGGATATCCAACGCGATGGCTCACGGTCCGGCCGTGGTGCGAGGTTGCCAAACGGATCCCAGGCTCCTATGGCCCTCAGGTAAAAAAAGTTTGGCGGCCCCTGGTCTATGCCATCTGCAGTTTAGCCCTAACCGTAATTTTAAGTTCATTCAGAGTTAATGAAAACAAAACTCACGTAGTGGTGTAAAAACATGCTGCCATTTTAAAGGGGTACCTACATAGTTGGCTTTATGGGCATTGTTGGCAAGGCTCGGAAACCGGTTAAGTTTCCATACCGTTATGTACTTGGTGCAAAATCTTTTAATTTCGGTTCCGCTCGAAAACCGTTATTTTCTAACCGGTTTTTATGAGAACCGTTGTCAAATTTACCGGTTTAGAGCAATAAAACCGGTTTCTTCATATGTCGGTGTCTGTTTACGTGGCACACCGCTAGGCCGGCCGGCCGTTTCCACGCTCGTCGAGTAAACCGGTTTTTTTTAAAGATTATTATAATCTTATCTTAATCTCTTTATTATAAAGTTCTTAAAACATTCGCGTTCTTATAAAAGTTCGGAGGAAAACCGAAATAAACCAGTTCCGAGCCTTGATTGTTGACAATAAGGTTCTACTACCAAAAAGAAACAGGGGGCCTACCGGAAAAATCGAAATTCGCAAATTGCGGGGATCTTTCTCTTTTAATCTCACTAAGTCGTAATTAGAGTGACAGAGAAAAATACCCGCAATTGACAAACTTCGATTTTCACGGTAGCCCTCCAGAAACCCTCCTTATTAATAATCAATAAGGTATCTTTTGAGTAAAAATCACAAACATTGTATATTATTACAGTCAAGGTATTAAATATCGATACGGACAAAGTGCCAAAACTATGTACACACTACCTTACTGTATGTGCAATAAGGGCGCGTATACATAGTTTTGGCAATTTGTCCGTGCCGATATTTAATACCTTGACTGTACACATAAAAATCTTTAGGTAAAGCGAAAAAACGAAATTTCATAGGTACATTTTACCCAATTAATGTATATTTTTTCGGTACACCATTTGGTTTCGCGTTTTTGGCTATTTCGAGGTTGGTCCTATAGCTAAAAAAAATAGCTATTTTAATAACGAAACTTCTGTGAAACACAGATATATCAAATATAAACGGGTCACTCACGTATTTTAAGCATTGACATATATCTAAGGATGGCCCTTACGGGCACTAAGAATGGTGCTAGTTCAGTGGTGTCACTCACGAATTCGAGCGAATCGTGCAGTCTAACGCAACTAGCTGCGACCAATGGCGCGCGTGATGCGAACTCATCAACCAATCTCGTCGTGGCGTTAGACACCACAATTGGCTGGAATTCGTGTGCGTGATACGCTGTACTGGCCCCATCCTTATTGCCCGTAATGCCCGTCCTTACATATATGTCAATGATTTTAAGTTGAAAATCCGTCGGCCGACCAACACGTGTTCCCGATGATATGAGGAGCATAGTACGGAGTGAAACATATCAAGGTATTTTTGATTTAAAGTTCGTTCTAATATATTTAATAGTTATTTGTGCAACAAGAAAGTTGGTTTTTCTGAGTGATTTTGAGTCTCGAGTAAGCGAGGGACTCAAAAACACGAGATGTAAAATAACTTTGCTCACACATAAAACTTTTCACCTCAGTAGTGAGAACATATTAAAGATTAAAAAAATTCGACATCAAGTAAAGTTAACCACAGTTATTTACATTCATGAATGAAAGGCATCATCATTATGACGAAAGCTTGTCTCACTCCCTGGAGTGACGAAAGTAGGCTTGTCCGAGCTGCTGAGGTGAAAAATCTTTATTATCATTACCAATGGCCAACCCTAGGGCTACGAAACGCATGTAGAGAGATGTATAGAGCAAGACCAAGATAACTCTGCAGCGATTTTTATAGCACAGGACGGTCAAGTGTTATTTAAACGTCATAATGTCATAGAAGTTTTACTTTTAAAATCACACTTGCACGTCTGTACAGTCACGTCTGAAAATATCGTTACGAAAAAAGTGCCAAAATATGTAACTACCTTAATATATGGGCAATAAAGTCGTGTATACATATTTTTGGCACTTTGACCGTATCGATATTTTCAGACGTGACCGTAATATAAAAGACGCTGCAGAATTTATCGTGGTCTGACTCTAGCTGTCAGCGAGCGTGCACACTCGTGACGCACGGAGCGGGCGATCCGTGGCCGAGCGAGCGTGGTTGAAAATATACCGTGTATGCATTGCATAAGGTTTATAACAAGCTGGCATCTTGTGAAACGATAAGCACCTCCTTCTTAATGTCGCCAGAACCAATCCTGCAGTTCGGCATTATTTCAAGTTCTTTAATACTGAAAAAAAAAAGTTATCGTCAGAATTAATTTTGTACTAGAGACGACTCCTTATGAAACTAGTGTTTGAAATAAATAAATTAAAACCGGGCAAGTGCGAGTCGGACTCGCGCACGAAGGGTTCCGTACCATTATTTATAAAAACGGCAAAAAAAATATGTTTGTTGTATGGGAACCCCGTTAAATATTTATTTTATTCTGTTTTTAGTATTTGTTGTTATAGCGGCAACAGAAATACATCATCTGTGAAAATGTCAACTGTCTAGCTATCACGGTTCATGAGATATAACAACAAATACTAAAAACAGAATAAAATAAATATTTCTTTCCAATCTCGAGGTTTTGACACCAAAGTTAAGCAACGTCTTATAGATAATGGTACGGAACCCTTCCTGTGCGAGTCTGACTTGCACTTGGCCGATTTTTTCATAAAACTTGCAACTGTTTTACTAACAATTTAGTTTGTATCTGTACATCAGTACCAAAGAGAATTTGAAGTAGAGGTCAAAGAAAACTTTGTAACCACAGTAAGTTTACTGCCATCTTTATTTACATTATTAAAACTTTTAGAACACCATTTGACTTTTATCATTAATCTTGTTAAATAATAAAAATGGACGCCATCTTACCGGGCACAATCTAAAGGTTATGGCGCCATCGCTCGAAACGATGCTGCCATACCTCTGGCCTTTGCTCTATTAGATAGCGATGGTTTTATATATTTAACAAAATTAACACATATCAGTAAAGGAATAAGGATCAAAGTCAAATGGAGTTCTAAAAGTTTTAATCATGTGTCGAAAGATGGCAGTACATTTACTGTGGCTACAAAATTTTCTTTGACAATCCATATGTATTTCATATTCTTTTTGATCAGTACTAACCTGCTAAGTTCCTTGCCAGCTGTCCTGTCCAGCTCACAGCGCACACTGTGCTCCGAGCAGCCGGAGATGCTGGTGTCATTGAGCAGCACCGAGGACCCGGAGTAGATCTGGATGCCGACGCCACACTTTCTGATGCTGCAGCCTCTTAACTCCACCTATTTGTTTATGCAATTGTAGTAGTATAAGTTACACATTAGCTTAACCCTTTATAGTATCAGGAATTATGCAAAATTGAACCCTAACACTTTGAAATAAAGTTCAAAATCAGACGGGAAATATATTCCCTCTGCCTTATAAATGCTTGACCTCCAATAGATCGTGTCATTCATGATGACGCGTGATTTTGACAAATTTAACCTTTAATGCCATGACAATACACACCAAGGCACGCGTCCTAATGAATGACATGTTCAATAAGGCCTACCATACAAAAAAAAGTAAACAAATAATAAATAAATAAATATTATAGGACATTATTACACAAATTGACAAGTCCCACAGTAAGCTCAATAAGGCTTGTGTTGAGGGTACTTAGACAACGATATATATAATATATAAATATGTATAAATACTTAAGTATACAGAATACAGAATACAGACTTTATTGATAAATATAAACATAGTACATTTTACACGTCATAAATCTAAAAACTATTGTATTGAGTACTTATCTATGTCCTTATCATTATATATAAGTAACAAAACAAGGAAACAGTAACATTTGTAGGTAGGTTAGGTACTAAAAACCTGTTTTCCAAACGCTGCTGGGTCAATTTCGCACCGGCGCACTCATAAAGTCGGCAATACGATAGTATGCCTGATCTATTAGAAGGGATTTAAGCTTCTTTTTGAATATCGCATCGCTGGCAGAGTCTTTGATGGCATTAGGTACGGAATTGTAGGCAATTGGTCCCATGACATCAAGCGATCGTCGAGACTTAGCGAGTCGTTGCTTTGGGATTTGCAACCGTGGTCGCCTTCGCGCCGCGGTGTTGCAAAGTTTTGCGCTAGATTTATAATTATGTATATTTGACCTTACATGCATGCACACAGTCAATATGTATATAGACGGTAACGTTAAGATTTTCTGTTTTTTAAACAACGACTGAGCAGGATGGTCAAAAGGTTTTCCATCGATTATACGCAGGGCTCGTTTCTGCATTTTAAACACTCTGTCGCGATCTGCCGCTGTGCACCAGAGATCTACACCCTGCGTAAGAATCGAGTGGAAATAACCATAGTAAGCAGTTTTTATGTTCTCTATAGATAAACTGGGTGCTATCCTGGACAGTGCGAAACACGCTGCGGCTAATTTGTCACAAGTTGCCTGTATGTGTGGGGCCCACTTTAGGCCGGCGTCAATATGGAAGCCTAGGTACATAGCCGTTTCGACTTGTGGAATTGGGGTGTTATTTAATATAATATCCAGATTGGGCTTATTTGACTTTTTTGACTGGAAATGGACAATATTAGTTTTTTCTAGATTTAAAAGCATGCCGTTGGCCGAAAACCATTTCACAAGTTGATTAATGACGTGACAGATCTTTGATTTTAAGCCATCATAATCATCTGCATGGACAATAACACAGGTGTCGTCGGCGAACATAACATACTCTTGACCTTGGCAAGCTGTCGTGATATCATTTACTAGGACCAAGAATAGGCTATTTCCACACACAGACCCCTGAGGCACGGCGCAGCTACCTATTGACTCCATTTCAGACTTCGAGTTAAGTACGTACGTACATTGTTTACGCTCATCTAAAAATGATGTTATTATATCGAGGAAGGTACCGGTGACCCCGTAGTAAGAGAGCTTACTGAGGAGGAGCGAGTGATCTATCATCTCGAAGGCGCGCGACAAGTCACAGAAAATAGCAGCGACATGCCGCGAGCCCTCAAGGTGTGCCCTCACTCGCCCCACGACATCACGAGCGGCATCAGTAGTCGACCGGCCCGGCTGATAGGCATACTGCTTACTGTTTAGTAATTTATTGTGAGTAAAATGTTCCATAAGTCTATTACTGAGTAGTCTTTCAAAAACCTTTGAGATAACAGGTACAAGTGAGATGGGTCTGTAAGACTTGGGTAAATGCAGTTCACCCTTTCCCTTATAAATTGGCATAACCTTTATTAATTTTAGAATTTCGGGATATATACCGACACTAACGCATTCGTTGAATAGTGATAGGAGAAGGGATATAACACAAGGAGGCAAACAATCCAAGATATGCGTAGACATGTCGTTTATGTCTTTAGATGTCTTACGTTTTATTTGTTTGCATACTTTTATCAATTCACTTAGGGTAAATGGGGTAAATATAAGAGGTAGGGGAGTATTGTCTAAGTAACTCTGTAGATATTTTAAGGCAGTAGGAGTGCATGGTCTCGCATTGTTTACATTTGCGTCGACATAGTACTTATTTAACAAGGCGGCGGAGGCGGCGGCTCGGGCGTCCTGACAGTCGCCCGCGGCCCTGCTAACAAGAATGTCGATCGCTCGGTTCTTGTTATTTTTACCTCTGCACGTTTCATTTGATATACTACGCGACATATCATGACCGCTGTTTGATATTTGGCTGTTTATGTGATTCTTTCGTACTTTTTTTAGAAGGGACCAGTAGGAAAGTTCTAACGTATGAAGCTTCGAACGCGCCACAGTGTCATTTGGGTTTTGACTTAGTTTTACTTTAAGTTTTTTAATAATGTTTCTTTGTTTTTTCACGGTGTCATTGACCCAGACATCGTCGGAGTTTTTGATAGGATGATACCTAACAGGAAAATGTACATCAAAGTAATGCTTTAACACATTAATAACAGATTTTGTTTTCTCATTTGGGCAATTGCTTTTACTCAAGATTTCATCCCAATTTTGGAAATTTAGACTACGAGTGAAGTCCTGCTTATTAGAAAGTGAAAACTTTCGTTTTAAAACATGGCGTATTTTAATGATTGAATGATGCAAGTATTTTAATGATTGTATTTTTTTATTTAATAAGTTTTAGTATTTGTAATAAATTAATAAATACTTAAATACATAGAAAACACCCATGACTCAGGAACAAATATCCATGCTCATCACACGAATATATGCCCTTACCAGGATTTGAACCCGGGACCATCAGCTTCGTAGGCAGGATCACTACCCACTAGGCCTAACCGGTCGTCAAACAAATAATATTACACTGTTTTTTTTTCTTTTGAAATCGAAAAGTGCCAACTCTGTTCAAATTTCCTTGAAGTAATTAGTACTACGGAAGGACCGCGTGCTTTATCTCAATACAATTCAGGATTCTGAATTAATAAGATTTATGAAGCACTTAAACAAACGTTATATGCTTGCACAAGGAGCACACCTTCGAATTAAAACTGTCGTGAGTCATACCTAACACTAAGTTAATTATACGGTTTTAATCACTCGCACGACATGTTTCCCCCAACCTTTTATCTCAGCGCGCGCCGAGCGTGCGACGCGGCGTGCAGCAGTACGCGAAGTCGCGAAGCGCGCCCATCGTGAACGCTACTCGCACTGTTAGAGCTTGAAGGAGACCTAGGCCCTCCGAAACATGTCGGGCGAATGACTAAAAATATGTTAGTCAAATTAGCTGTAAAACAAGCGTAGGCATCACTACGAGCAAATAAGCTGTCCGATCAGTGAGACAGGAGCAAGTAATAAGCAAGCTAGTAGAAAATCTTGCGCAAGTAGCCTGCGCTTTTACTTATTTCAGTGTTCTGCACAAGCGTGTAACTAATGCAACAACAAACTCTTTACGTTGGTCCACCTACATGCGCCATGTGCAATCAAAGAAGTTGCGTATTAAATAAAAGCTTGTTCAAATACCTGAGCGCCTTTGTGCACGACTATTCCCGAGTAGAAGTTGTCGAACGTACAATTCTCGATTAGAATTTTTGAGCCGGACATCGCTATGATTCCTTGCGCGAAATCACTCTGAAATTTAAGAAAGTTTAGTTACTTACTTTAACCAGATTATTTGACGCCATTGACTTGATATAAAGTCAGTATTTCGTGCCCCACACGCCACGACTTTATATGTTATACGGTTTTTTTTTAATACTACGTAGGTGGCAAACAAGCATACGGTAAACAGTCTTAGTAGCCTATGGACGCCTACAACTCCTGCAGGAGTTACATGCGAGTTGCCGCCCCCAACAACCTTCCCTCCCCTCGTTGAGCTCTGGCAACCTTACTCACCGGCAGGAACACAACACTATGAGTAGGGTCTAGTGTTATTTGGCTGCGGTTTTCTGTAAGGTGGAGGTACTTCCCCAGTTGGGCTCTGTTATAGATCTGGAATGACATCCGCTGTGCTGTGCCCTACCACACAAAGCGAGATGACATTCACAATGCCCATACCTGGACATTGTGAATGTCATCTCATCATTTGTCATTTGGACGTAGTTTAAGGACGTACCCGGGTCCCACACGGGGTATACGTAAAGATATACTGATTGAGTAAGATGCGTAAAATCTAAGATAATTTCGTGCTTCGACTTTGACAGGTAAACGAGATGGCACTTAACAGCTCGATACATTTTGCGGTAACTTTGATTGTCAAAAGCTGACGTTTGACAATTCAGTGACCGCAAAACATATGGCGCAGTACAGCGCCATCTGCTTTGGATGTCAAACTAAGGGCTACGTTTTTAGGGTTCCATACCCAAAGGGTCAAACCTGACCCTATTACTGAGACTCCGCTGTCTGTCCGTCTGTCACCAGGCTGTATCTTATGAATTGTGACAGTTAGCCAGTTGAAATTTCTACAGATTATGTATTTCTGTTGCCGCTATAAGAATAAATACTAAAAACAGAATAAAATAAATAATTTTTTCCAACCTCGAGGTTCTCATCCAATCACCGAAGTTAAGCAACGTCGGGCGGGGTCAGTACTTGGATGGGTGACCGTTTTTATAGATAATGGTACGGAACCCATCCTGTGCGAGTCCGACTCGCACTTGGCCGATTTTTTCTTAGACTACCTCTCTATTACAATCAATTTTCACTGTCCATTCTAAATATTAGACTCATGAGGAGGGTTAACCTATGGTTTAATGTCACACTTATCGTAGGAGGCACGTCATCGTGAACCTTGGTACAATGCACGAAAGTTGATATTGGGATGCAGCTTGCGTCAGTTGACGTCATTAGCAGTGAAATCAAAGCATACCTGACAGCTGTCAGAGTCGTCAGAGAGCGCGCAGTTGGCGACGTGCAGCGTGCCCGCGCGCGCCAGCACGACGGTGTTGACGAGCGCGCAGTGCAGGGTCAGGTCCCGCAGGCGGCAGTCCTCGCTCAGCTGCAGTAGGCAGGTTCGCATCTCTGCAGCTTTCAGTGTGGCACCTTAAACAATAGTACATTACTATAGAGGACGGGAAACGAAGGGTTGCAGGCCAAGTAGATATAGATGGCGGAGCGTAGCGAGGTTGGATAGGGATACGCGGCCGGCAACCCCGTTTCTCGCCGAGATTTGTATAGAGCTTTTCTCAAACTTGCAGTAAAATAATAATAAAAAAAATAATAGGATGATGATTGTTATTATAACTTTCGAGTTATTAAAAGGGGAACCAAAAATTTATTATTTTTACGCTACGACGCACGGTTTAGGAGATACAGCACGGACACAGGAGGTGGCCATAGGAACTCTGTGATAAAACAATGCAACCTAAATGTATTTGGGTTTGCTACAATTGTCTCGATGAGTTTTATTTGCTGTTGAAAGAAAAGAGTCAGAGATAATAAATTGTCTCAAAAATGAAATTTTTCACTAAGGGCCTGTTTCACCTAAATAAAGAATTGGTTAGCTAATAGGCGGGTCCACCCAGAACGCCGCGCTCAGGCGAGGAAAACGCGCGCGCCGCCTAGGCCGAGGCACGTCTACACTGGCCGATTTGTACGTGAGGAAATTACCTCGCGCGTATACTCGCTCAGTGTGGACCCGCCTAATGATGACTTTATTCGTTAGATAAGTGGCAAGTACATAGCTCAGCCCCGTAAAGGTTTTTATTTCAGTCATGCAGAAATCTTCATAGGGCTGTAATACAAAAAAATAAAAAATTTTAGCATTGCCTCCCGATTGATATTGTGTCAAATGATAGTTTAGATGCTGTTTTAAATTAAAACCGTCACGTGACCGTCAGCCATTCACATGAACATGTAAAAAATACGCTCCTTACCGCTTAATTATGTCCGCAAAGTATGCGTAATGTGTAAATTGCGTGATCCGTTTATTTGAAACGCCTGATGGAATTCTACATGAAAAATTCCATGATTTTGTTATTACTATCATAAAAAGGTAAAACGCTTATTTTTTACATGTTCAGAATGCGACCAACTGACGTTCTTACCACCGCGATACAACGGGCTGATGATTTTATAAATTTACAATAGCATCTGAACTATCATCTGACAAAGTATGAAACGGGAGGCGATGAGAAAATTTTCATTTACGTATTTCGGTGGCTGCTATTCCTCAACCCACCAACGGAGCGGCAGCTGACGTCCATGAGGGTTCATCATACATAGCCGTTAACCACTATACGTGCTTTCGCCCGGGAGGCGATTGGTCATGGAAATCTGTTCCTGGCTTGCGGTCTTTCTCTTTTGCCACCTCGATGTTAGGTACTTAGTTTAAAACCTAAGTTACCTTTGAAACTGCACAGCGAAATCTGTGACAGCGGCATCTCAGGCAGCTCGTAGTTGGGACTGCACACAACCATGTCTTCAGGTTCCAGCGCCAGGCCTTCCTCTGCAGACACCAGCACGCTGAGGGTCTGCTCCTTCGATACCCGGGAGCGGAGGAATTTGGATATGTCCTCGAATTCTGAGATTGGGCCGCCTTGCCAGAGAGCTACCACCTGGAAAATAATTAGCTATCTAAATTAATTTCATTCTTTTGAGTAGGGCTCGGAAACCGTTTCATTTTTCAAACGTTTTCGTTCATTCACCTGGGAATAAAAAGGGTTTTCCGTTTGATGTCACCGGTTAAACAACTGTTCTAGTTTATGCCAATAGCCGGGTCCACACAGAGCGAGCATACGCGCGAGGCAATTTCCTCACGCACAAACCGGCCGAGGCACGTCTACACTGGCCGGTTTGTGGAATTTACTTACGTGCACGCTCGCTCGCTCTGTGTGGACCCGCCTAATTACGTTTATCTTTCGTTTTTGTGGAGCTAAATTAACCAGTTCAACAGACGAAATGTACAATCTCTCTGCTTTGCCTAAAGGTTGACTGGTAGAGAATGCCTCTTGGCATTAAGCCCGCCTTTTGTACTATAAGTGTACTTTTGTGAAAAGAATGAAGCCTGAGGTGTGATACTACTATTTATGCTATGTTGTCAAGCCATGGGACCTGGCTGACCTGAACGGGCTGTTCAGTTTCTTTGCTTCCGGACGCGCGGTGCAAAATCTACCATAATATTCTTACCAATCTAAGTCTTCTTTTTCCAATAACGTTCTGCGCGGGCATTTTAATCATAACTCACATTCTTTTGTGCCTTGTGTTTCTGCCACTTGGCCCTTGCTTTAGCGAGGTACTGCTCCCGGATGAGAGGGTTCTCATACAGCGTCCATTTCGACATGAGCCCGTCCAGACGGGCGCTCATTTCGGCGCAGAGGGATATGTATGATGGTGGTAGGAGGGAATCTGTAATCATACAGGGATTATTATTAAGGGTTTGATCAAATCAATTCGTCAGTAGAGAAAGGCGTGAATTCTCAGAAGAACAATAAATAAACTCAAGTAAATTAAGTAGGTTGTTTATGGCATCTTCTCAGGAACATTCTTAATTCATAATTATTTATTTGCATATAAAAAGGGTTTACATCAAAGGTTAAAACGTGCTTTTAATTTCATGGCTTTGCGATTCAAATTGGCTGCTTTTTAGTTTCATCAAAGTATAGTTTCATCATCATCATGTTTTTCAGGCATCGGGCATAAGTTGTTCAACGGCGTATGTTTTTTTTTTTTTAAATACATGAATGCGAAATAGGGACCTATTCATAAAAAGTATAGGAATGTACATATGTTCACTTCTTTTTATCCTGTTACTCTGTTGGGGTGAAGGATTCAAATCATGTTTTTCCACTAGCTGTACTGGGCAGTTACGAGTCCTTCAAATAGGTTATATTATTTAATACAATAGCTCACCATCTTCATCAGTTAATCCCCCATCACAAATAGATGAGTCCAGCTCCTTCAAATTCTCATAAGCGTTAACCGCACTGCTCCGCAGTAGAGTTATAGTGCGAGCCACACAGTTAGGTATGGTGCCGTTGTGTAAGTCCATCCAAAGTTGCATGCGGTCTTCGATGGTGTTGGGAAGGACTATTTTGTCGTCTTGGTCGTCCCAGGGCATCCAGATGTTGGTGTAGTAGAATCTGTGGAAGTGTTTTTAATGCACTCATGTTGTTATACCTGATGAACACTGTAAGGGCATCACAAAAACAATTATTTGCTAAACAAAAAACTCAAGTAAAGTAAAAAACAAGTAAACAAAAAGTAAAGTATTGGTTATTTTATTAATTTTACAAAAAATGGGAAAAATAAGGGGTTAAGAAATATATGATAAGAAAAGTCACTATTAATTTAAGAAATTTGTGTAATTTTTATATCAGTCACACAATACAGAAGATTTTCATATATAACTGAAACCATGAAAGATGACAAGAATAGGTAATTAAGAGTTCAAGAACTGTGGGTGTACTCCATCATCCAGCCATCTTAACCACACTTAAACAAAGTGGGATAATCATGAACACCACACATAACTATCAAGAGGTAATGACAGACAATGGGTGTGATATTTAGGTAGTAGCAATCAAAATTTACTAGTAAAGTCAAGATTTGTTGGTCTTAATCACAATTTGAAATAAATAAGTAAATCCTGGACAATCCTAAACAAATCAACCTAGAATTAATAAGCTTTATTGGCTTGTATTGTGGGTGCTACAAAAAATATATAATAGATAAATATATAGGTAAAAAATCCCTAACTGAAGAACAAATATCTGTTATAAACACACAAATAAATACTCATACCAGGATTCAACTAGGGACTTCCTGCTTCAGTAGATAAAAAAAAAGAGAAATATACAATGTTAGTTCTTATTTTTTTTTTATTATTTAGTTTTATACAGGCAGCTGATGCTGGTACGTCTAAATCAGAGTTCACTTAGCATGATTTCACTGCTTAGATAGTCTGTCAAGATTGTTTTTAAATTGATTCACACTACAAGAGTTCACAACTTTAGAGGGTAATTTGTTCCAGGCATTTACTATTCGGTTTGCAATGAAGTTTTTGCTGATATTTGTTTTATGCTTTGTTGTTACTAGTTTAAGTTAGTGTCCTAGTTAGTAGTGCTTTTGGTATTTTAAAGTACTGGAAGGATTTATATATTTATCAAACTAACAACAAGTAATATAATTACAAACATTCTGAATTGTATTTTATTTCTAAGCTCTGATTACAGGTAAGAGTTACCTTAACAAGTCGATAAATTCCGCAGTAGTAGCATCATTAATGCACTGTTCCCTTTGCTGCGTAGTTGGCCAGAGCTCTATCAGTGGGACATCTTCCACTGTTTCTGGCAATGACACAGCTTCATGCTGCACACTCAGTACTTCCACAGATGCTGACAATACTTCAAAGTCCACAGATGACACTGTCACATATGCTATGCATGGAAATCTGACCTCTGAAAATTATGTATAATTAAGCTATTTTAAATTGCTGTGTAATGTAGAAATATGATATAGAACATTAAGATATTTAGCATCAGCAATTTTATGTAGTAAATAAAAAAAAAATCAAAAACTATTGAATTTTATGCATGATGAGTTTTGATTTAACTTGACTGGGTAATTATTAAGTACAGCATGTTATACTAGCCAAGAAAGGGTACATTTTCACTGTAACACAAATGTGTGGTTCATGTAATGGTCAGAGGGCCTACCGCGAACACCGAATTACGGCTTAATTAGAGTAAATAAGAAAGATGCCCGCAATTTGTGAACTTCGGTGTTCCCGGTAGGCACTCTGTCATATATATGTTATAGTTATATTATATATATATATATTTTTTTTATAATCTGTTTATTTCAGTTTTAGTTGAGGTACAGTCTGCACTCAGTTATAATCTCTATATTTGGAGATTGAGATATGGGTTTCATTTAATTATACAGCTACGAGAAGAACTTTTAAAAGCCATTAGCATTATGAACTGACACTTTGAGTGTTAATCGACTTACCAAACCTCTTGCAAAACTGTTTCGACAGTTTCCACAACGCATCCCAACCCACTGGTTCCACTATAAGTTCGGCTTGCGCACTCCACTGCTCGCGGGCGGTCCCGCGGCCTGAACTGAATACGCGCACCAACTCTTGCAGGATTTCACTGTCGCTCCGATTGAAATTATACACCGACATCATCTACCATAACAAAAACAACCAGTTTTATTTTGAAACACTGGAAAAAAAATCCATGAACGAGATACTTACTTTGGAATTAGAATCCGTTTGAGACTTAATTAACATAGTATAACGCCTGTAGAAATAAAGTTATTTTATTGTAATAGCTAATTCATTCATTCTAAAACCCGCGTTTGAGCCGTTTTCCTTTCCGTTCGTTTGAATTGAAAAACGTATCTGTCAACAATGTCAACCCAACCCAACATCACGTTCGGATACTACAATAAAATAACATTTTGAAATGAAAAAAACCATTGAGACGGCTACACGCGTGAACAGTATGCTCAATCCACATGAGCTCATCCAGTTACTTGCGGTGAATTTGGCGAAGGCTGCGCGGAGCAGCATACGAATGTTATTTATTTATTAATATTATTGTATTAATATACTTTCAAGCTTGGCTTTCAAGCCCTGTGTAAAACAATAAAATAGAACACTACTTGTATTAGCCCACGCTATTTTGCTCCACTTACTTGCAAACTCTTGGCCTAACGCGAACTTCGAAAAGTAATCTTCACTAGTTTGAAAATCAATGACTGACTTACTCTGGCAGCCCCGCGACCAACTGTCAATGTCAGCCCAGCCTGTGTTGATGGGCGACCAAAAAGTGACTAACTTATTATTTAAATAAAAAATGATTGGTACAATAACAACATAAACTATGTCGATGGACGAAAACGAATTCTTTAAGCAGACCGTGCAACATCTGGCTCGCTGTTTGTCCAACATACAGCCGACACCATGGGAAAAAGTATGTCGATTCATATCTTGAGTAATAGGATTTTGCGAAATCCCTATTTAACAAGGACACACTTAATGTAATGCTTTTTTTTTAATGAATAGTTGGTTGAACTTTGACCAATTCTTGATAAACAAATGCTTACCTTAAAAAAGGGTCTGTGATGTGACTAGGTAGTCAATTACAACGGCTGACGTATTTCTTTGATATGTTTGTTATGATCTCATCAAAACCTCATCATTTCTGTTCTGATATGAACTTTATGAACATACAAGTGAAAAGTAACTGTTGCTGTTATTTTATCTTCTAAAATCCATTTATGTATTCATAAAATTTGTAAAATATCATTTTGTTGACGCCTTCACCTGCCACAGTTCCTTGACTGACAGACTGGTTCTTGTACATTTATTTTTATTAAAGGTTGATTTATTACATGCTTATTTTTTTACTCAAAAATTGTTCAGGCTAAAACGTCTGGCTAATACCAATTATGTTGTCCATAAGTTTTGGAATTTTGGAAAAATTTATATTTTTTAAAGCTAACCAAAATATAGATGGTTAGTAAAATTTATAATGAGGTATTGAAATATTTATTGATGTTTTGATGTAAAGACACAGAAAATATTCTTACTTTTAATTTCTGGTTATTTCTCTTCATACATTTGATTAATAATAAAACAAAACCTAAGTGTCCCCACAACTGTCTATGAATACAAGTTTTATGAGTCAGTTGAAAAATTAATTAGGCCAAAAGTACTTCTGGCTCTGAGTAATACTTCAAAAAAACTAAAGCATATATACTATGCACTTCATAGCACCAATTAGCGCTTAAATGATCAACAGCTCTTATATTCATTTCCATAGTATAACTTGTTGCTATCTTACAGGTAAACACCTTGTTCATGCTATGCCCACAAGCAAGCTCAACTCTCGTAGTAACAACCCGCAGCATGGAGGCCTGCATAGCCCTAGGGCTGTACTACTTGCAGAGCGGAATGCAGCACCAGGATAAGCTGCATCCGTACTTTCTGAAGGTGCTAAAGTGCCTCACTACGGCTCAGTTTGAGGAACCGGTGTGCCGGATAAAGAGTGGGGACCGTAAGTAGTTTTTTTTGTATTTGAAAAGTCTGTACATCTGTACAAACTGACATGGAACATCTGTTCCATATTTATATTGCAGCAACAATGAACCAAGCTGTCTCGGGCACTGAACATAAATATGGAATGTAATAACTGCATAAAAGGCTTACATTTGACTTACAGCTTTCTGGCATGGTTTAGTGGCAAACATAGATTTTATTTCCATATTACAAATGTAAAAGTAACTCTGTCTGTTAGCTCATCAACATCATGCACGGCAGTAAGCGTAGGAGTTATAATATTAGCGGAAAATCGTTGAGCATTAGACTTTTGTTTGCCACGATATTTATTGTTGTGTAGCAGTACTGAGAGTTCCGCTACTCAATGCTAGATGTCGACTGCGAAAATAATAAGCATTTTGGTACCAAAACTGATGTATGGAGTGAGCACTCTATTACTTCTTATTCTATGATATATATTTCTCTATGATTTAGATGTAATTTGGTATGAAAATAGTTTGGGGCCCCTGAAGGACATAGGGTATAGGGTTTTATCCATCATCATAGGGTTGTTTATACAAGTACACATTATTAATGTTAAATATATTTAAAGAGAAAGCTATAAATAATATTTAATAAAAAATAATAATAATAATTGTACCCATCTGACATATCTTATACCTAATATTATATATACACTGATGTTATGTTATGTACTTAGGTATAAATAGTTTTAAATAAGAAATAATGTGATTGACATGTAAAACTATGTTTTATAAAGGAATACATAAATGAATGTATGAATGAAAATAGTCACATTGATTGTAGAAGTAATGTCTTAGGGTGATATGGTGACAATAAAAATATAAAAATGCCATATAGAAATGTTGAAATTATTTATTACACATAGTTTTTATATGGTACAAACTGGAAACTCCACTGCAGATTGGAATGCATTGTGGTAATGTGAGGCTGGGGCAGCATCTAAACAGAAAATGTTCAGGTCAGGTAGGAAAAAAGGAATACAGGGGCAGGAGGATCTCTTGGGGGTAAAATAAACCATTGAAACATTTATTTATTTTGTATTCCGTTCATAATAATTAGGCATTTTCTTCGCCTGAGCGCGCCGCCTCGGCCGAGGCACGTCTACACTGGCCGTAGTGAGTGCGAGGAAATTGCCTCGCGCGTATCCTCACTCTGTGGGGTCCACACAGGCGTATTAACGAATATTAACCTAAAATTATGTTCCTCTCATCTTACTTCAATTGACACCATAAAACTATAATTATTCAGTGTTATTTGTGTATTCTATGACCTTTAATAAATCGGTCTGTAGACCTCCCACTGTTCGGCTTTATCATTAAATTGGTGCAGAAATAATTTCATTATATATGTTATTCTAGGTACTTACTCAGAAAAGTTATTTGGGTACTCTGAAATAAAAAATAATATAATTAATATTTATAATGATATTGGTTATCTATCATTATCAGTTTATGTCGGGAGAGTTATAATTTTGCCATAGTGAACCATAGTGGTACCAAAACAAGATTGTTTTTTTTTTGTACTTTTTGTAATTAATGGTTTTGCAGCAACACCCTTCATAAGGCATAAGGGATTGCGAATTGCTATTTAATAGTGGATTATAGTATTTAATATTGAAAAAAAAAACTTACCAAAATAAAAAGCACCACCAAGAGCATAAATTTGTACAACATTGTGTAGTTAATTAACTCGAATAGTTAGTCATACCAACATGTTTCACATCTTTTATACCCCCTGAATTTGAACAGGTGTTATAGATCGTGTCATTCACGACGATGCGTGCCTTCACTCGTAATATTATTTTATTAAAGGTTAGATTTGACAAATCTGCGCATCATCATGGATGACACGAACTATATGACTGGGTTTAGAGGGCCTACCGCGAACACCGAAGTTCGCAAATCGCGGGCACCGTTCCCTGTCACTCTAATTACGCTTTTACTGGAGTAAAAGAAAGAGATGCCCGCAATTTGCGAACTTCGTTGTTCGCGGTAGGGCCTCTGACGACATCAATCTCGTGTTTCCAATTTTAGACTTTATACCATTATAATAAAGTATAAAATGGATATATGCATTTGACGTTGATTGTAATACTTCGTTTATGTATTATGTCCTTTAGCAATTGTGTTGTTTTTTTATTTTATATCTATCTTAATTAGCCCTCAATGGAATTTACTGTAAAAAAATATGCACAGATATTTTAAATCTGCACATTAGTAGGTATTATGTTTGTAATATCTCCAAAGGTGACGTAATATCTCCAAAGCTTTTCACAAGTGCACTAGAAGACGTATTTAAACACCGCAACTGGGACGGCATAGGTATCAAAATAGATGGAAAGTACTTATACCACCTACGGTTTGCTGACGACATCGTTCTACTCGCAGAGACACCTGATGATTTCGAACAAATGCTCTAAGCCAGGCATCGATGCAAGTTGGTCTAAAAATGGACATGGAAAAAACAAAGCTGATGAGCATTGCTGGAAAGGCAACCATTTCATTGGAAGGCAAAACGATGGCGAGAGTAAGCGATTATGTATATTTGGGTCAGAAAATAACGCTAGACGGTAACCCCTTGGATGCTGAAATTAGTAGGCGCATTCAGTTGGGATAGGGCGCATTTGGCAAGTTAAGTTGGGCGATGTTTTCAGGTCCAAAATCCCGCACACTGAAAACCAGGGTTTATAATCAATGCGTCCTCCCAGTAATGTCCTACGCATGCGAGACATGGACGTTGACTGTCGGAAGGGTCCGCCAGTTAAAAGTCGCACAGAGAGCTTTGGAGCGCGTGATGCTCGGGATATCCATTCAAGACAGAATTCAGAATGTGGTGGACATTCGCCAACTCACAAAAGTTACCGACATCGCCAAAAGAATTGCGCAGCTGAAGTGGGAATGGGCCGGCCATATATGTCGCAGGGATGATGACCGATGGGGCCAGCGAGTACTGTTCTGGAGACCTCGACTGGGAAGCCGAGGTGACGGAAAACCACGAGCCAGATGGTCGGACGATATCAGAAAGACGGCAGGGCCGACCTGGCATAGAACCGCCGATTACAGAACAACATGGAAATCCATGAAAGAGGCATATGTTCAGCAGTGGACGCATTTTTAGATTAGATATTTATTTGTAAAGTCATGTACATAAGATGTTATTACAGTTATACAGTAAGCTTCCATGACACCCTGTCAGGGCACACAAATTGTCTTATATCTAGCTTAATACTAAATTACAGGCTATGCATGCTATTATTATGTAGTATTTGAATTAATGTAGGTAAAATTAAAAATGAGTCAAAGCAAAAGTTAAATTGAATGGCAATGTTTGATTAATGACAAATTTTGATAGTGACCTTCTCTTATAATGCGACTAGGTTTCATCATTTAGGAACTCCTCCACTGAGTAGTAGCATTTATGTATGAGAAAAGTTTTTAATTTTTTGTGAAACTGTTTTTCATTTGGTTCCAATTTGATCGCATCGGGTATTTTGTTTACGACTCGGATACATACGAAATGGGGCCCGTTTCTATACATGGCTAATTTGGCGTTTGGTATTTTTAGTTTGTTTCTATTTTTGCTGAGAATAGAGAGAAGAAGAGATGTTTGTAATAGACTTCACCTTTTACACAAATGTTAGTGTAGAATTTGTTTCTGAAGAAAAAATAGTTTAGAGAATAAATGTGACGCGGACTAATATTCAGTAAAGTCATGTGTAATAATAGGGTGCATACCTATACAACTTACTCAAAATAATTTCCCTTAGTTCTTAATTCGCCGAGATCTGTATCTGTAGATACCTATGAACTATAGAAAATATTTTTGCACTAGGCTGTGCCACAGAAACTCATACTCATTAATTCAAGAATATCATGTGACTTTTTTCCAACAGGGATCCCCATGTCAGAGAAGTTTAGCTTCTGTCTGAACACGCTTCTATCCGACTTGGCCACGAAACAGCCCTCGCTGCGAGAGGAAATCATCACGGCGCAGATCGAGCTGATGGCGAGCCTTACCCAAGTAATTCTGGAGTGCCATCAGACCAGAGACTATAGTGGCAGTGTATCCAAACTGCAGCTGTGCAAGGGGACTATACCTGTGCTTATAGGTTTGTTATGTTTACACTTTAGAGCTTATATTTCTCTTTCTTCTTTCTTTTGTTGCCTCGTTGGGTGAATGACATTCGAAAAATCGCGGGGCACTTCTGGATGCGACTAGCCCAGGACCAGGATAAGTGGCGTACACGAAGAAAGGCCTATGCTCAGCAGTCGGCGAATGGAGGCTAAAATGATGATGATGATGATTTCTCTTTCATAAGTAATGATATAATATCATCTTCGCTAATACCATAAAACTAAAAATAAAAAGAATGGGTTAAGCTGATACAAGTTTTCTAAAACAATTTAAATAGACTTTGATTAACATAGTTAAGCTTTATGAAAAACTAAAAACCCTTTGAATGGGATAACGTGTCGCTTCCAGCGAGTATCACTCAAGTTCTGATTGCTATTATATATTATTTTAATTTCATGTCATTTGTAAGTGACAAGTGGTCATAACTAGCCTAGTCGTTAAGCGACTTAAATGTGTAATACTGTACATCATTCCTAAAAATCATATTTTTCCAGGTCTCGCGAGATCCATGGGCCGCTTCGCTACCATCGACCCCCCTCTCCTCTGCCGCCTTTTCCCCCAACCGCCCAGCCCAGTCAAAAACAAAGAGCCTGAACCCAACTTTGAATACTCCACGCTAGACAAAAAGAGGAAATTCAACCAATTCCGACCGATCATACCCAGATCTCTATCAGGGAATCTCAACCCTGTAGAGCATATCATGGAAAACGGGAACGATACAGTCGATGGAACCTTAAAAAGAGGATCTCTCAACAGTTACCATTCTGTCCCCTACGACCCTACGACTTACTTCTTCCATAAGTTTGGGTCCAGTTTCAATCAGTTCCCGTACATGAGGTTCTCCGAGTCTCCAGAGAGGAGAATAAATGTTCAGTTCTATGTGAGATATCTGCAGAACATTCTGTCGTATGCGAAGAAGTTGCTGACCAAAGATTTGCTGGCGTTTTTGGATGAAGAGGCGGATGATATATACGCGGCTGGGCAGATACAGGTACTGTTTCATGTATTCATGCATGTTTCAGTGTTTAAGAATATCCCAAGGTCAATTCACAAGAGCTGACACGAATGGAACGAATGAGTGAATGAAAATATCAATTTTTTGTTGCCCACCGTTTTTATGGTGGATAACAATGAACCCGACCAAATTACGTAGGTTGGTTTTGGGTATGTTGTCGGGAAACCTTTAACGTGTTTTTAAGTTTGTCGCATTGCGTATGTTCTTTCCCTCATATGCACACGCGTATGGCACATCTATAGAAAATATACTATAAAATATAGTTTAATTTTTAACAGGTTTTCCCGTACAAGTCGTTCTCCGAGACGCTGAACCTAGTCATGGTGACTCTGCTGAGAGAGATACTACAGCACCAGAAAGATCTACCCGGACCCTTCACCAAAGATGTGCAAGTAAGTGTACTATATTCATATTGCACACTTAATGTAAATAGTACATAAAGTGCTGGTTGTATTGCATACAACATGATTGTTAAATATACTTACTTAGTCATTTGTATAATTCTATGTAACATTTGGAAAAGTCATAACAAAACTTCAAAAATCACTTCAAATTGTATAAATTATTTTAAGGACTTTTGTACGCCAAAAGGCAAAACCTAGTAATAACAAATTGCTAATTCTATTCACCACTGTAACGGTTTCACTTATGTTTTACAAATAAACACTTTGACTATGAACACGCTCCCTGTTGAGGGGATACTGAGTATAGGGATGTTAAAATCAGCTTCCTTTTTCGAATTGTCAAATCAGTAGCCAGCTATGGAGTTTATATGAACTTGCGTGTAGTGTCACGGTCTAACTACCCATATGCAGTATAGTTATAACTGTAACCGTGTTTATAAAAAATAATGAAATCCAGGGATAAATAGAGGGTACATAGTAGGTAGAACCACTTTCCACTTCCATCTCTTGTCCCTGGATAAATAGAATCTATGCAAGCCGTATGGGCCGTTTACCCGTACTAAATTCCAAATTTCTCATTATCTGTGCAGGAATTCGTAAAATGCCTGTTCTTAAGCGGGCAAACCGAGCTGCAATCGCGCCATCATGACGCCTCCGAAAAGGAAGACCGAGAGAGCAACTTCGCTACCGTCAACAAGTTCAAGGTCAACGTCATGGCGAACTCCGCGTGCGTCGATCTACTCGTCTGGGCCATTGGTGATGAGACAGGTATATCATATGACTCATGCGTTAGAGAGAGATCGCTACAATCGCATCACGACGCCTCCGAGAAAGAAGACAGAGAGACCAACTTTGCCACCGTCAACAAGTTCAAGGTCAACGTCTGAACTCCGCGTGCGTCGATCTACTGGTGTGGGCCATTGGCGATAGAACAGGTAGGTAGATAGACTCATGCGTTAGAGAGAGAGAGAGACAGAGCTGCAGTCGCATCACGACGCATAAGAAAAAGAAGACAGAGATCAACTTCGCTACCGTAAACAAGTTCAAGGTCAACGTCATGTCAAAATTCGCGCGCGACGACCTGCTGCTTTGGGCCACTAGTGATGAGGTGATGAAACCATTACCCACTTAATTTTTAGTCGAAATTTCGGTCGTTGCCTCGGTTGAGGATTATTTATTTATTATTTATTTATTTAAACTTTATTGCACACAAAGAAAAATGTACAAAATAAATGGCGAACTTAATGCCAAAAGGCATTCTCTACCAGTCAACCATTGGGTCAAACAGAGACATTTGTGTATGTTGGTGCAGGAAAAAATAATAAGGAAAAAATTAAACGTGAAGTCAAATAATATTATAAATATATAAATAGTTAAATACTACTACTTATATAATGTATAAAAGATAGACTAATACATGAAGGATCCTTGGAAGGGATAGAAAATTAAGAGCGATATTTCGACTAAACACTACGTGACAAATATTACTTGTATCCATCGTATTTTCACGGAAACATACGAACGTGTCTTGCTATTTCAATCAGTTTCGGTACAAAAAGTACTGAGGTTGACTGAAGTAGCATGACAAATACGAACGTTTCCGAGAAAATACGATGGAAAACAATTATGCAATACATCTGTACTATGTTCACCACTAGATTTTAATATTTTATCAAGTAAATATAGTATTTTATAAATGTATAATCTATGTTACCAAAATCGAAGGCATCGAAGCTTCTCGAATCGCTTATATTATACTTAATCTTATTTATGTATATGTCGTTATATATTTCCAGTGGATGAGGAGTGTGGAGTGCCGGCTCTTATAAACGCTCTAACCATATTAATAGGTACATTCGTGGGTTTTAGAGTGACCCCGAGCCCTGACGGAGCTAACACCTGCATGATGAAGCTTAACTATTTATACTACTTTTTTAGCATTAGAAAAAGGACCCGACCTTTTACGTTTTTAATGTAAACTCAGCCGCAAAAATGTATGCCAACTTTATGAACGAATTCCATTTATATTATTTATAATGTTTCCATGTAATTTTGCAACTGTCTGTACGCCCATTTACTAAGGGTAACCCATTAAGAAGCCAACTATTTCCTGATAATATGATGATAACCCATCTATATGGTTATTCCTTATCAAAGGTAAACCTAATGAAATAAATTAAAAAACCATTTATGCACTTATTAAGAGAAGATCGCTCGTTTCGGTAGCAAGTAAGATGTGGTTTGGGAAAAAGATAAGACTTAATTTTGGCTTCTTATATGTTGAAAGGGTAACTTTTAACTAACTATTACACAAGGAATACGTGTTTAGTAAGGAATAGCGATTAATTGAATGGGTGATTTTTTTGATAATGGCTTTGAAATCAAAGTAAATGAGTTATTGAGTTGAGCAAGGATTCCGTGAGCTAAGCCTTATATAAAACCCTTTAAAAGGGATAAAGGTCAGGTCCATAAAAATAACTCCATAGACGTGAGCAGTGTTTTTTATTGGGCACTGCGAAAAGTGTCTTAAAGTGCAAGTTTCTTTTGTGGAGTTTTTTCTCGTGTTAAAAAACGTAGTGTAGCTATAAAATTGAGAGTCGGTTGAAACTTTGATTTAAATTGTTCGATTTGAACACCTACTAATAGTTTGATCCAAAGTCCTATTGTTTCATCAAAATGCTTCATATTTAGTTAATTCATTAGTGCAGTGATTACTAACATTTCATACATTTCCCAGTTTTGTTCTGATCGATTGTACAGTAATAATTTATCTTTGTTTATTAATTTTAGGTGCCGATTCATTGTGTGGCCGTCTGACTGAGAAGATAAACTCGAATCACAATCATAAATTGATACTGGCGCATATGCCTCTTCTCATGGTCTGTCTTGAAGTAAGTATATTTCTCGTATGCCGCAATAAAAATCCCTGTGAACGTATTTTTAGCCTATGTGTAGTTTCAATTCTTTTGTTCTTATCTGTCAGTTTAAAATGTGTGTTTGTTAGATAAAGAGAAAACACATAACCATCAGAGGCATATACTCTTATAAAAACTTATAATTTTCTTTACAGGGACTTGGTAAACTCGCAACGAAATTCCCCACGATCGCGAACACTTCGATATATTGCCTCAGGGACTTCCTCGTCACTCCCTCGCCGATATTATTTAAACTGCACAAGTTAGAGCTGGAAAAGACGGGAAAGGAACATATGAAAGTTACATGTAAGATTAATCTGTAATTTTGTGATATATATCAACTATTATCAAGCGTAGTGATTTACGCGTGTAAATTTTACTTACGTAATTGGAAATAAGTTTTGTTTAAGCTGCGGTGGGCTCAACCAGCAGAGTAAAAAAAAATCTTAGCTTTGAGTAACCTTGAGGTCTTTCCCTAGTAACTTCATCTATCCGAAACCTGATTGAAAAACTTTTGCTCGATAGAAAAAAATCACTAACATAGGTCTAATATACGCCATTAACAATATGTAACAATTTTTGCATAAAGGCTAAAAATACAAAAATTGCTCTTAAAATCCGCAATTTCATTATTGATCAAATTCATCGATTAAGTATTGATTATGTAAGTATGTATTTATCTATATACTTATGTATGTCGCCGCCTAATAATACAAGCTTTGCTTAGTTTGGGGCTAAGTAGATTTGTGTAAGATTGTCCCCAAATATTTATTTATTACTTTTTTGTTAAAATTACTAAAAAATAACTATTTAATAACAATGATATTCGCGATCCCGGGCATGAGCAGCTGTCCGCTCAGTGGTTAGCGAGCTGCGGCCTGAACTCATGGCGTCTTAACTCTCATTCTAACAATTAGCTGCTGCACTATATGCTTGTCGCGAACGTATTGCGAACCAGCTAATATTAGCCAACGTCATGGAGTAGATGGCGCTAGTAGTCACGTTTAACTTAAGTAACCGCTTCTAGGTTATTGGGATTTTTTGAGGGAAGTTGAGAGGGTAGATGAGAACGACAGTAGGAAAAAGGGGGTTGTGTGCGAACAGATCGACGCGGCAGTGATACTTGCTTTTAGATCAAGTCAAGAACGTTCTTATGGTGTTATTAGAATAATGATATGTCTCTGGTATATTGTGACCAACTTTATCAGTACTCAGAGTGAACAGTGCTCCAGTGAGGCTAATATGAACTTAAGGTAATAAAGTCGGACACCAGCACAACTCATATCGTCATCTCACTAACGTCCAGGCCTCGTATAGGTATGTAGTATGTTTACATATCGCTTTCCAGTATCCATAAAAGCATTGGCTCATTCGATAGGTTAATAAGTATGGTGAGCTTGACGACATGGTGGAGCATGCTGGGAATTTTTATTCACATGTACTGTTATCATCATCAAAAGTAACATATGTTTCTCTCTAACAGATGAAAAGTCAATTTATTTACGCGCGTACAACTAAAGAGCTGCATTATTTGGTCTATTTAATTCAATTTAATGTTTTATTTCAACCATGAAGCTCATATTTATGTAACCCTTTTCTTCCAAAAAGGTATTCAGCAGGCGAATGTTAGTGGTTCACCTGAGCACATAAGCAATTGAGTACCTACATTTTAACTGAACATTCTTGCTCTTTGATATTATAGTTTATAAAAAGCAGATATCTAAATACTATACTTTCACGATTATTAATATTTTGCGACAAAGGGTAATCTGAATTAAAAAGCTCTCTTTAATCTTTGAAAACAGTGTGTTAATTAGCCCTAAAGCAGCAATAGGCAGTGGAATGGAATTTCAAGTGATGGTTTTGAAAGATATAAATATTTAAAAGGATTCATTTATATTTTTTATATTTTAGACCCAGTATTTGTCACTGATTGATGTGATAAAAATGTTTATGCGTAAATCGACGTGAATAAAATCACGGACGCGATATAATACTTTTAAAACAGTTGCTGACAACTTGACTGTCCCAACATATTTAAACTAGATTATTTCACACAAGCGCGATATAAACGCACCAGAGAATGATAAGAAGAATAAAAACCACTTTGCAAACAAACAAACAGAGTTCATTTTGACTCAATATCTGCATGATAAATCGAAATGAACGGTAAGAAAAGGTGCCTTGAATATCACATCACTTGTTTTGGATTTGACGGTTCGAAGTGGGAGCCTGATTTGACAAGTCTGTTGAATGTCCAATTAGCATAAAAAAAAGGAGTGTGGTCGAGTTGTAGATAGATTCTATTTTACATTCTGATTTGTGATTATATAAAAATAGCGTGATTCTCCCTTGGCTGGGGAGGGCTGCCGGACATGAAGTGGGTGCACCCAGAGATGGACATGTCAACAGTGGCCTTAATGGATAAGCGAATAGATTTAAAGCGAATACTTAACATAGTAGATTACTGCGAGTAATATTCAGTAAAGAGAAGTAGTGGGAATTTAGGTTACATACACCCGTTCGGATAAGACGGCCGCATTTGTCTGTGTGGTAACTATCATTGCATATAAAAACGTATGTTGTTTTCGTTCACGCGGTCGTCGCAGTGTTCAAAACAGTTACAGTTGTTTACGTCTGCTGTAGTAATAGTTATTATGTTAATAACGATGTCAAAAGAGCAAAGTGACAAAGTGACAGAGCGAATCACAGATGGTAGTTACAGATGGGATAGACCTATCGCGAACGGAGCTCTCACTGTTTAACAATACCGATATTTGATATCAGATCGCATTGCCACTCTCTGACACATGGGCCGCATGACGCGGTCTCTTCTCGTGACCTAAATTGCAACTAGGGACTGCTCGGAGCAATCTAGAATCGTACGCGCGGGAGTGTAGGAAATAACATTGGTCATGGGTTGACGGAGAGACCAGTAATGGACCAAATATGACAGGTGGCAGCCGTGATCCCACTCAGCTCAGCTCAGACATCGATGGACGCTCACACCAGTTTCAGGATCCTGCTTTCAATCAGTTTAGCACGGAAATTGATCAGTATTCAGATCAGTCTTAGGATCCTGTTATTAGTTGGCTCAGCACAAACATTAATGAATGCTCAGACCAGACTCAGAATCCTGTTCTTTATCAGCTCAAGACAGATCACTCACAATCACAACTCAACTCAGACCAGATGCACGATTGGATCGATCTCAGAAACGCAGTGTCTCAGCACATTTCTGTAACGTCATCAGAAATTGCACAAAGTCTCAGGCCGT
Source organism: Cydia pomonella (assembly GCF_033807575.1). Classification (NCBI taxonomy): domain Eukaryota; kingdom Metazoa; phylum Arthropoda; class Insecta; order Lepidoptera; family Tortricidae; genus Cydia; species Cydia pomonella. Next base: position 4,573,926 of record NC_084722.1, read on the forward strand.
GCCGATTCACGACGCAAAGGGTGAACCATGCGGTTCGAGAATGGATGACTAAAACACATCGTTATTCACAAGTGTTCTTATTATCTGATTGTTGATTTATTTATATGTTTGCCTATAGACATCTAATTTCAATTAAGAGTAGCATTTTCTTTCTGGGCGGGAGTGTCGCGAACGTATTGCGAACCAGCTAATATTAGCCAACGTCATGGAGTAGATGGCGCTAGTAGTCACGTTTAACTTAAGTAACCGCTTCTAGGTTATTGGGATTTTTTGAGGGAAGTTGAGAGGGTAGATGAGAACGACAGTAGGAAAAAGGGGGTTGTGTGCGAACAGATCGACGCGGCAGTGATACTTGCTTTTAGATCAAGTCAAGAACGTTCTTATGGTGTTATTAGAATAATGATATGTCTCTGGTATATTGTGACCAACTTTATCAGTACTCAGAGTGAACAGTGCTCCAGTGAGGCTAATATGAACTTAAGGTAATAAAGTCGGACACCAGCACAACTCATATCGTCATCTCACTAACGTCCAGGCCTCGTATAGGTATGTAGTATGTTTACATATCGCTTTCCAGTATCCATAAAAGCATTGGCTCATTCGATAGGTTAATAAGTATGGTGAGCTTGACGACAATGCTTACGTAAGTAAAACTTACGTGTGTAAATCTGAGTACCTATTTCTTGAACGGTATAAGGTTGCGGACTGGACGCACATGGCGGGCGGTGGCTGCCGCTGTCGTCCAAACCAGGCCGCGTAGGCAACGTCACAATCGGTAGCCTAACGTAGTCATCTCTCTCTATCACTCTTCCATATTAGTGCGACAGTGACAGTTGCGTTTCGTTCGCTACGGAGCGTTAACAATTGACACGTTGGCTACGCGGTCAGGTACATTCAAGTCTGTACATTTTGATCGTGCCGCATAAACTACCGTTCGTACCGCCCGGCATCGAGCGGCACGATGTAAATGTAAATAATTCCCATACATTACCTTTTGACCGCTTTCTCTCTCGCATCGAAATGTGGCATAGACGCCAACATCTCAACTAGTGAGAAACGAATTTAAACCTTATCTGTCAACAGTAAAATTGCTTTGACAGCGTCTGCCATGACCCCTTGAGTGGTCGTTGGCGTGGTAGGCACGACAACAGTCAGCACACGACCACTTTAGTGGCTCTTGGCGTTCAAAGGGTTGTTATGCATAAATATTGGCACTTTGTCCGTGTCGAAATTTAATACCTTGACTGTACGTAATGTTTACACACCTAATACAATTAATGAATCATTGATTCATGACAGAAAACCGCGCCGGCGAAAGAACCTTAAGATAAAAGGGGACGATCGCGCAAAATCGCCTTTTTTTTTTTTGCCAAATTTTCCTGTCTTAATATGTACTAACATTATTGAAAATGTTGCCCCTTCGTTTGATTTTTGCGATTTTTTAATGATCAAGCGCCCCAAACCGTCCCACTAACACGGGGATAACCGGTGAAATCGTTAACTCAACTCAATCAGTTAACCCCAGGTTAATGGAATGGTGCAAGAGGCCCTTAGAGTTAGAAGCATTTAAAAATTTGTATGAAATTTGGTTTTCGCTACAACTCTTATAGTAATCAAAAAATCCAAAAAAGTTGAACGATAGGGCTATGTTTAATATACACAAAATTAGGTAAAAATATTTTCCATAATGTCAATATTCAGAGAAGAAACTACGTTTGTATGGAAAAGTAGTCGTCAAATATACTTTTAAAAGGTCTAATTTCAACAATGATCCGTAAAACTAAGTGCAATTCATTGAGTGTTTTTCAATTGTGCATATTTTGCGTCACGGTGGATTTCTCTTAGTCCAATTCATCCCATTTCAAATATTATCTCGGCTATTACTTGCTTGGTAGTCTAAACAGCACAGTATGCTTCCCACATCATTATGTTAAGCACAGATTTCACAATTATCTATACTTATATTTTGATTTCTTAATGAAATTCTTCTTTCTTATTAAAGCTAACTCTGTAGATTCGAGGCTAGCAGGTATTAGTAGTTAATATTAATGTTTTATTTAATTTACGCGAAGGGCTGTTCAAACTGATGCTAATCCAGATATTTTTTGTGATACTTGCCGTATGTTACTTTACATATTTTCACTAATGAACTTGTGGGAAATAGGTAGAGTCAATATGGGTATGTGTGACTATGGGATAAGTGTAGTTGATCTTCACATTGGGGTCTGTTTATTACACATAGATTAATGTTTATTGTGAATTCATATCAGGGACCGGTCCGGTATCCCCTTCGAGGGGTATTTCGTAAGGCTTTGCTTACCAAAGCCGTTGCTAACTAAAACCCTTTCATTTGGCTTTTAAGCGCTTCAGAATACGAGTAAGCTGATTCAGCACCCGTTCCTAAGCGCTAACCTCTTGAAGGGGTATCGATTGTAAATTATAACGCTTATGCCATTTTCAACTTTTTCTTCGTAAAATTAGAATCAAATATTGCTTAATTATGTTTAAAGTGAAGGACTGGATGTCTAGCGCGTTGACAGCACTGATGTCATATTTTTTTGAATTAGGAAGGGCATACATACCCTTTTATGTTAGCGGTATTTCTGAAAGGGATACCCCTTCCTAGAGCTAAGTCAAATAAACGGGTAAGCAATTCAAAGGGAAAGCCAATCGTTGGGGCTATTCGATAAACGACTAGGCTATTTAAAGGCTTTTTTCTGGGAAGGGGTGGACGGGTCCCTAATTCATATATTTGTCACAAAACGCAAGTAGCAAATGTATGAAGTCGCAATAAGCAAACACTAAAACAACTGTATTACACATTCAGGCTCCAATATGAAGGCCAGCCACACTTATCCCGCTGCCACACTTATCCATTTTGCTTGCATTTACAAACTAAGTACATCTAAAATACATAATTCTAGAGAAACATCTGTTTCAAAACGCAACACAAACTATTATTTTCTCCAAAGTTTCCCCAAGGCGATTATACATCCATACTAATATTAACACGCTTTTATTAGGTCGACCTGTATGTAACTATGTAATGGAATCTAAGGTAACTAATTTAACCATCTTCCACGGATCGTACCGTCATGAAAATTAGCAGCTGTATGTAGTTCTGATGACAATGCAATAATATGGTACTGTCGAACTGATCTGATGATGGAGCCGGAAGATATGAACTGGAACTTCATGATGTAAAATCGTATCATAGCTGTGTTTGGATTTGTTACAAAAGTCTTGTAATAAACTTTGACCACGATTAGGTTTCAAGGTCTGGTGATGAAGTCGGAAGATTGGCACTGGCAATACATGATGGAATATCGTATCATAAGCGTGTTTTCTAGTGTTTTTAAAACTATAAATTTATTCTAAATGCGAAAGGTAACTAGGTCTGTTTGTCTGTCTGTCTGTTATCTAACTTAAGCTAGGACTTATTGGGGAAGGATATAGGATAATTCTTCTCCCTTAAGGGAGTGAAAAGTGGGATGGTATTTACTATGAAAGTGAAATGGAAATACTAACTCTACTCAAACGCACTCGCGGGCAAAAGCTATTTTAAAATAACACTGTACCATGTATCTAAAATTGGGATTAAAACACAACATAATGTTTATACACTTATTCGACTATTCACCTCAGATTACTATTAAAGTGAAGAAGAGCGACTGCTTCCCACTCTGGATTAGCCTCAGTTTGACCAATCTTCTTTTCCTAATTCAATCCAATTTCAGTACAAGGTAAAGAGCTGCAAGGCATGACGGAGAACGGGGTCCCGGTCAAATCTACGCCTTTCGAGAAGCTTCGAGACGCGGCCATAGAGAACCTTTGCGTTGCCTTAGAGGCGGCACTTACTGTGGACCCCTTCTGTGTGCCTGCTCTCGTGGGTTCCGTCAGTAACAGACTATTCACAGCTGAGACTAGTGACAGGTGAGCGAGACACAATATTCACCTATCTCGATCACACTAAAAGTAGATCAAATCTAGAAATCTCCATAGCTACGACCAGTTATAAAAGAATATTCTGGTTAGGTTGATTGCACAATTTGCTATGGAACTGTAATGTGGGGTATACAATGGTAAATAAACCCTCTAGATATTATTATATAGAGAAGAATGGTAACAAAAATACATATAATAAATGACTAACATTGACAAACATTTCCATTTAATCTCCATAACAATTCATTTATTGTACGTTAGGTATTGGATTAACCCGTCAATTATCAGGGTTTAAGTTTGCCAACCTAAAAACGCCCTTTTAAATTTAATTACACAGTAGAATGTTGATTATCTTTGTTGACCCGATAACGTGATACATAGTAGGCACCGTATGTATGTGATTCATAATGTTTTTATTTTTTTATTTACAGTGAATCATCATTGATAAGCACCAACATAGTGATAATGTTGGGCCACGTGGCAGTGGCGTTAAAAGACACGCCGAAGACTACGGACACGGTTCTTCAGTTCTTCCAACAGAGGTATGGAATCAACAATTTCACGTTGACCCTGGTCATACGATTTTGAGACTTATTGAGATTGAGATATTATGAGTGTAGGCTCATGGCACACTGCATCCTATTCGCACGTTCAAAGTCGGTTAAAAGTGTGGCCTATGTCACCTGTCATGAAAACATATCGGTTGACACCTCGTTCCGAAACAAGTGTAAGATTCTCATCAAAATAATAGGCGTGTCTTACTAGATCAAATATGAAATTATGGACTAAAACTATGTATAGAAGGTACAAATTCCTTCGAAGCGAGTCGTAATAGTACATTGTGCAACGAGGGTAAGGGTAAGTGAAAAGATTTTGCAATATTCTTATCCCTCACTTACGAAGAAATAAATAAATTTCAAACATTTACGAAGCTGATGGTCCCGGGTTCAAATCCTGGTAAGGGCATGTATTCGTGTGATGAGCATGGATATTTGTTCCTGAGTCATGGGTGTTTTCTATGTATTTAAGTATTTATAAATATTTATATATTATATATATCCTTGTCTAAGTACCCTCAATACAAGCCTTATTGAGCTTACTGTGGGACTTAGTCAATTTGTGTAATAATGTCCTATAATATTTATTTATTTATTTATTCGTCCGCCATTTTGTCATTGTTTGATAGGTTAGGCATCGAAGGCACAGACCTATCTGGTATTCAGCCACGATTGAAAATTGTGTAAAAATATTTTAAACGGCTATTAAGTTAATAAAATTACTCCCAAGGGGTATGGCTTTCTTCACAAGCCATAACTCCCGCGGGAACCTTTAGTACACCTACATGAAATAAGATCTTTTTCGAGCAAGTGTGCTGAAAATGATTTATTTTATCCAGATTATGCCGCGCCCCATCATCCCTGGACACGCTGATAGTGGACCAGCTGGGCTGCATGGCGCTGGCCAGCCCCGCGGGCCCGGCGCACGACGAGATCATGCGCATGTTCACCGTCATCACCGTGGAGGCCGCCTCCGCCGCCTACCACCACACCGACGACCGCAAGCAGTACAGGTACGTCTATTTAGGGTACACTCTATTCTGAGCAAGCTACTGAGCAAAGTTACGACGCGCCCGGAGGTGCGGGCAGCGGGGCGTCGGCGGCGTCCAAAATAGTTTCAGTTTCATTACAGACTAAAATTTTGATGACCGGTCTGGCCTAAGTAGTGACCCTGCCTATGAACACGATGGTCTTGGGTTCGAATCTCGGTTAGGGCATTTGTTTGATGAGCACAGATATTTGTTCCTGAGTCATGGGTGTTATATATATATCGTTGTCTGAATACCCACAACACAAGCCTTCTTGAGCTTACCGTGGGACTTAGTCAATTTGTGTAAGAATGTCCTTTAATATTTATTTATTTATTTAACATTTTGATCGAGTCCCGCGGACCGAGCGAAGCGATCAGAATTTATAGACTATGCCCCCACCGCCCCGTTACTATATTGACTTATTTTCTAATGACGTCGTTACTCCTGTAATCAAAACGAGATGCAATTCTGTAGTTTGACTTCTCTTTCGGTCGCACCTCACGTTTGTACTGCACTGTGCGCTTTATCTGTACAACGTTTGCGACTTCGTACGCGTGCGTTCAGTCCACGGCCTCAGTTATCGTACTTTTAATTAGCATGTTTATCGAATGAGAAACAATAAAAAGACTATTTTTTTATGCACTTTTAATACACGTAAACAAATTATGCTGAAGTTTATTTCACAACAAAGAGTTATTAATAGTAGAAGAGGTGTAAAGTCAAAGAAACAATCGTGTAAGTCGTTGTTATGGCTTCGTACATTCTGTGGCAACTTTCGCTGTCAAAAGTTGACAGTTCGCTTATACCCTGGCAAGATTTTATTTGGAATTGGCCACGTTGCGGATTTTCAATGGTAATAATTTATTTCACTAGCAAGAAGACTCTTTGACAACAGGCGGTGAAAGTCATCGAATGTCACCAATATAAGCAAGAAGAAAGGATGTCGCAATTATAAACGATTTTACTACAAAAATGCCAAAGAAGGTTGTCAATGATGCAAGAAACCACATTTTCAATACAGTAATAACAAAAAGGAGTAGTGCCTAGTAAGAAATGTGTTTAATAAAAAAAAAATTGAAACAGTCATTGACATAACCGGTACTGACATTTTATTTGAAATGATTGCCATACCATAACTAAGCTGCTTGTAGCGATACAATTTCAGGGCCAAATAGAATATTGTCAGGCTTGACATTACCACAAAACGTGGCGCCGTATAACGCTTAGTTAGGTTGTCAAACTCATTTTTTTCTTAGAACATATTTCTTTCCTATATACAATAAATGTTTGGTTCACAAGTTCTCCTCTATGGTTGTATTGATCCAGACCAAGTATTCAGACACCCTGGTGTAGACTCCGGGGTAAATGCCGCAACGTTCGCCGAAGGAAACTACGCCGACTTGCACGCCATTGTAGGTCAAGGGACCACCGCTGTCCCCCTAAACAATTAAATAAAATTTATATACAGGTTGTAAATTTAGTCATCTGCAATAATTTATAGTGTGAATATATAGGTCATACTGTACAACTTTTATGAGGCCAACTTCGAAATCGCGAAAAAAATGGACTCTCTCATCTATAGAAAATGTCAACCTCTCACCAGCCAAATTGTATGAAACATCCAATTTTTTTTTCATGATTGCAGTGTTGGTCCATCGCTCGAAAAGATGCTAACTTTGGCCTATGATCTAGTAGATGGCGCCACTTTTTGATATTTAACAAATTTAACACATATCAGTGAAAGAATAAGGATCAAAGTCAAATGGCGTTCTAAAAGTTTTAATAATTTGTCGAAAGATGGCAGTAAATTTTCTGTGGCTACAAAATTAACTTTGACAACCCACCTTTATTTCAAATTCTCTTTGTTATTGCTTAAAGTTTTTATTTATTTAAACATTATTGCGCAATTCAAGAAAATACAAATAGCGGACGTAATACCAGAAGCATTCTCTACCAGTCAAGCATAAGGTAAACCAAAAGATTAACTTATATCATGTGTCATAAGGCTGCCTTTCAACTGGGGCGGAGAGAAGAGAAGACGTGCGGGAATCAACCAACAGGGTATTTGACTGTCTGTGTGTAGGCGGCGCGTGCGTTTTTCTCGCCGTGAGGAAACTGCCTCGCCCGTATGCTCGCTCTGTGTGGACCCGGATAATTACGTTTATCTTTTTTTTATGTGGAGCTAAATTAACCAGTTCAACAGGGTATTTGACTGTATTTAAAATAAATTATTTCACAACATGCACGAAATAAAGCACCGCAACATTAATAGGGAAGCGTAGATAGCAGTTATTTTTAGACACTATTTCTATTTTATAATTCGTATAAAACTATAAAGAGTAGGTAACTTGACCGTGACCTCATTTTATAGTGTTTCATATAAATTCCATAGTAGCAAATCGTTTTTATAGTTCGAAAAAAGAAACTGATTTGACTAGTAGTTAAATACCCTAAAACATTGGTTGTAATACAGCGGAGCGGAGAAGACAACCAACGCTATTGGCCTCTGCCTCTCTGCGTCTCAGTGAAAAAGCTTTTGTTGTATGCCTGACTTTACCTGGCAGGAATCGTGGCCTTTTGATCCGGCACATATTTGCTCTCCAGTAAGCTCCTCATAGTCTTTCTGGCAGCATTCGTTAGACACGATCGGCACTGTAGTCTGGCGCAGCTCATTCTCCATACCTGTGCTATTCTGGTTTGAAAAACAAAAGCAGATTTTATTTATTATTTATTTTCAAAGACACACCAACAATATATAAACAAAACAAGCAAGTAACTTATATAAATATACCCAGTAACTTGAAGATAGAAACACAAAAATGTACTCATTAATTTTTGGCTACTCACTCTTATAATTATTTAGTAATGGTTTAAGTATCAAACGTAGGGGTAATTAATATAATACAAATGGTGTAAAAATGTTATCCTCTCTCTCTCATCCTAGCCGATTTCGACCACAGCGTCTGCATTATATCCCATAGGTGCGGGAACTAAGCTGCTCCGCCCGCTCGTGCGCCCTCATGCGACTGCAGTAGCCAATCTTCGTCTGCAGTACTCGTCCACACCGAGGGCATGACAAGACTCCGTCTACGTATTTATAGGTTAAGGCAGTAGGTGGTCAATATCCAGAAAGGAAAATGGGGACTAGGTTTGTACAGAGAATAATAGAGGAGTACAGAGGCAGCTAATATACAAATAACACTGTGTCAGATATTTTTGCGGCCTTCGTTATGTAACATATTATTGCAGGTAACTGTACAGTACTAAATCTACTTACTCCGATATCACCCCATCCCGTAACATTGACTAGCGTACCCTCCTCCAACTCGTAATTTTCACCGGGCAACTTTGCTTTCGCTACCTTGCAACCAAACGTTACTGGCTCCTTGAGTTTCACGAGGCATATGTCGTTCTCTAGGGTCATGTTAAGTAATCTGAAATGCTCGTGGATGAACTGCTCTTCCACATCTATGAAGATGCCGCCGGCGTTGAGGCGGTCTGAGCCGATGAGGACTCTTTTTGTAGCATTTTCTTGCCTACGATTTATAAAAGGTTAATAAGGGTAATACATGATAAGGTAGGCAGATGATTCACGTGCGCTTCGCACTTTAGTGCCGGCGCGAGCTACGACCCGAGCGATAACATGGGAAAGCCCACACGTAGCGAAAAGTGCCAACGAACAGAGAACCCGCCTAGCGAGTCGCTGGCAGTGAATGTGTTAAGTTTCCTACATGCTGAAGAAAAATGCTTACTGTTTCCAGTCGATAAAGTAAAGGCAATGAGCGGCAGTTAACACGAAGCGCTCATGGATGATGGAACCGCCGCAGAACGCCTGGTATTCTGCACCTTCGGGTTTGTAGTACAATGCCACCATGAAAGGCACGTCTTGAACGGACACCTTGTGACCGCCAACGATCTCCAGGTTGCTCTTAGTGCAGTTGTCCGCTTCATGGACAGCTGGAAATTTGTGTTTTTTAACAAAGAACTGTTTTAAAGAAAATGCTATCCGTTTGTCTTACTCCTGATATCCTCCTAGGCTTACAGTCCTAGCTATAATAGGGACTTATTTAGTTCGATCGATACAATACAAATCATGTAAAACTTCGCTACTGGCCCTCGTATTTTCCAAATCGGCCATTAACACACCCCATAGTACCTACTGTATGTAATACATGTCAATTATAAGATGTAATGTTTTGAAAAGATGTGTTCCGCCGATTTTCTTGCAGGTCCCAAGGGGGGATTTAAATCTTCTCGGGTCAGAGGTGTATGGACTGTAGGGTTAGAGCCAGCGTACGTTTATAAGCGCATTATTATTATTATTATTTTATTTTTATTTAGGAAACAAACAGTCATATATTAATATATACAAGCTTAAGTGATAACAAACAGACCTTTAGTTCCATTAAAAATAAAAGAATACATAGTTAATTAAATTACAGATCGAAACAGGGAAGGTGATAGGCATTATAATATGCCTATTTAAATAATAAACTATATTTATGACTAATTAATTACCTGAGCCAGATACAACTTGAAGAAATACCACAATAGCCAAAAAACACATCGGCTGTAGGATACCCATGGTGAATGTGCGTACGTGTTGAAATAGTTTTTATTAATGTTTGAACTTAATTAGCACATTTATTAAATAAATTAACGATATCTAATCTTTATCAATAAAAGCAAAGTAGAAATAACGAGGTTTACAAATTAATTATAATGACACAATTTGTTTTATTCATAACAAGCCTCTGCCCGTGACTTCGTCCGCTTTGATATCGGGGCCATGTAGGATGGCGGTTCTTGCCAATTTTTTCATCACCGAAAACCGATTGGTGAATGGTAATATCCAACAGTAAAATGGCACTTCTGATAAGTCTAAGAATCCGATATTTATTACCTATTTATGCATGTTATTAAAGTAGCTTCCAGTAATCTTGAGTTACCGTTTCTCCGCAGACACGTCTCCGGCGCCGTTCTGAACGCGCTAGCGAACATCGCGGCGAACGTCCGAGGCACGAGCGCCCGTCTCGAGCTGCTCACTCGTCTACTCGAACTGTTCGTGCAGCTGGGATTGGGCGGCGAGCGCGCTACTGATCGCTCACCAGCACCCGTGCTCAAGAGCTCAGGCAGCGCGGGGAACCTTGGTGTACTCATACCCGTCATAGCGGTCAGTAGATAAAGCAATTTGAAGTTTATATACAGCACGTATATTCTATAGTCAAGTGGCACGTCTCTGGCGCCGTTCTCAATACGCTAACGAACAACTCACCGAACGTTCGCCGCACGAACGCCCGTCTCGAGCTGCTCACTCGTCTACTCGAACTGTTCGTGCAGCTGGGATTGGGCGGCGAGCGCGCTACTGATCGCTCACCAGCACCCGTGCTCAAGAGCTCAGGCAGCGCGGGGAACCTTGGTGTACTCATACCCGTCATAGCGGTCAGTAGATAAAGCAATTTGAAGTTTATATACAGCACGTATATTCTATAGTCAAGTGGCACGTCTCTGGCGCCGTTCTCAATACGCTAACGAACAACTCACCGAACGTTCGCCGCACGAACGCCCGTCTCGAGCTGCTCACTCGTCTACTCGAACTGTTTGTGCAGCTGGGATTGGGCGGGGAGCGCGCTACTGATCGCTCGCCTGCACATGTGCTCAAGAGTTCTGGTAGCGCAGGCAACCTTGGTGTGCTTATACCCGTCATAGCGGTCAGTGGGAATTTTAATCTTGTCTCTGTACAGTTACAACATATATTTAAGTGCCAGGGCCGAACTATTAATGCAACTGGGATTAGGCGGCGAGAGCGCTACTGATCGCTCGCCTGCACCTGTGATTAAGAGTTTCAGCTGCGCGGAGAATCTTTGGTGAGCTCATACCTGCATTATTGCATGATTTTATTGACAAATTCTGAATCACGCTAATCATACATCATATCAGCCTTTTATCGCCCACTGCTGAGCATAAGCGATCCAATACTCCACTTTTCCCGGTCCTGAGCCAATCTCATCCAGAAGTGACCCGCAATCTTTCGAATGTTACTTCCCAATTCTACTACTTGCGAATCTTTCACCGAATTCATATAGCATACTAAGTAAGTAACATTAGCCCCGTTGTTATTCATAGTATTTTTCACAGGTATTAGTGAAGAGACTGCCCCCCATAAAGAACCCGAAGCCCCGGCTCCACAAGCTCTTCCGGGACTACTGGCTCTACTGCGTAGTCATGGGATTCACGGCGGCAGAATCACGTAAATATTGCTTTTGATTGTTAATAAGATTCGCTATCTCTTTGACTATTTACTTTTGGTTCGCAGCGTTTCAAATTTTTGCCATGTAAATAACCTTTGCTTTGACTAGTTTTGATACTCATAAGGACAGTATTATTCATTGCTAGGTATAATTTCAGTAGATATTCTCGGCACGGCACAGAATTGGTTGGTATAATTTTATTTCAAGCCTGACAAGATTTCAATTGGCCCTTGCCATGTTGCGAATATTCATTGGTACATCGCTCACACTGTTAATTGTCCATCGGTGGACCTTATTACAAAAGGCATAAGGTCCACCGAAATAGCACAAAAGATTCCGATGGGTCGAAGTGTATGCGCAAGGGCTCCCAAAATGATCAGATAAGATAAATACTCTTTGATAACAGGCACTAAAACTGCTAAAAGTCATCCAATGTCATTGGTGTAAGCAAGAAGAAAAGATTTAGCAATAATTATAAACGATTTTACAAAAAAAAATTCCATATGTAAGTTGTTAGTAGCTACACTATCTCAGTCAAATATAATTTTATGCAACCGTTGTTTAAGAGAGGAAAAAAGGCGAGTGGCGTAAGTAACAATTTGAGGCGAAGCTGAAAATTGTTAATAAAGACGCGACGAGTATTTTCTGACTCAGTTCGTCTTCATCCATTTTAACTTGAAAGACACACCGTTTTTTAACAAAAAAGGGTAAATAATTCATTAGTACCAGGGGCTTGTCGATATTTACATTATGTTCAAGTAATCGAATTCTACAAACCTACGTGTTGATGAACGTGGTTTAATTTTTCGAATTTATTGTCCCTTCACCGATGTACAATTTCGCTGTTAATACATAATGTGATACTTAATTATATTCTTGTAATAACTATTCAACTAAAATACACAGTATTTCAGCCTTAAGTAAGGACGCTAAACACAAAAAAATATCGTATATTGATACGCCATCTGTCATGCCCATACTTAATAAATACATAGCGCTCTCGCAGTGGTATTAGCGGGATAGCAATACGATTATGTACCTACGTGCGATAGAGTAAATTATTCATGCTTACTGTACATACAGTGACGTACAATGGCAAAAACTTGAAACGTTGATCTGTCTTATTCTTAAACTGTATCTGACCTTACTAGACATTAACGTGTTCTCTTCTTCCGGCGACGCTGTAGCCATGCGAAAGCGTGAGTATACGGCTTGTAGACAGTTGTGTGTTTGGTTTTGATGGTTTTGCGTATTGACTAGTTGTGAACAAAACAGACTGTCATTTTGGAACGAAAAATACTTGTTTAGTGTTGTAATTTAAGCCATGGTTGAGTCTTTTGGCATATTCATAGACAATGAAAAGTAAAATTTTATTTTAAAAATCAGTCAAGCCTTTTCCTTAATTCCACGTTTGCGCATTCTATTAGGAGCGATTTTTACATATATTTTACCTAAAGGACAACTTTATGTATAGTAGTACATTTTAAACTTAATATTCAGTACAATTAATGAATCAATTCGCTTATAAATATGAAAATAAGATGTCAAACTTTCGTAGGTTCAAAATTAATTAGAGCGGTAGATTGTATTATGGCAGAGCGCCTTACGCCAACATATCGTATCATATAAATAAACATGGTAGCATGATAGACTCGGAACTTTAAACTTGAAACCTAAAACAAGCTTTCTGTTATATCAAAAAGCTATTTTCCTCGAGTTCTTAAAACACAGCTGAGGCCTAACACACAACACTAGACTCGTTTGTTCTATTAAAACGTAAAACCGAGGTTTATGAGAGTCCGTTTTGTTGCAATTAGTCTGCAGGTTGATTTAAAATGTGATGTTATAGTTATTGATCTATCAAAAAAAAATTAAGGCTGGCAACACGAAGGCAAGCTAATCCAGTGGCGTGTGATATAGACTATTTGCACTTCTAATTACTTTTCTGCTAAAAAGACGAGATATGCTATCTTGCGAGAGTTGACACGTAAACATGTTATTCACACCGGCAAGGTCGCCATGTGAGAATTGGATTAAGTTATACAACTCGATTTATAAGCGTTAAAAACGAGTATGCATTTCAACAGACTTTTTTGTCACAGTTATAATTCTAACTATGGCATCACATTTCACAAAAGGTTGTATATTAACAATAAATAATGTAACCGTTACAGCGATATTACGTAGTGTGCGTATTATTTCAGAGTGTGCTTTTTAGGTCGATCATAGTGCAATGTTAGAGTTTTATTTCTGAAAATTCGTAGCTTGTACCCTTTTTTGCGGGTGATATGAAGTTATATCGCAGTTTCATGACGTCGTGATATAACTGAGTTATTTTATTTTCCGTGAATGTCCCATCCCCATTTCATCCAAATTAATACTATTCAAAATTTCGATTACCATTGGTTTTGTAAAAAAGTATTTGTAGAATGCTTATCGAGTGTTGAAGTTTTACTTTTTGAAGACCCTTTGAAATTAAGTAATATACTGTAATAATTAAATCGTGAACTTTCCTTTCGACAATATCATTAAAGACTGGTATACCAATATAACGATAAAATTACATGACTCCAATAGTGATTATTCAATAGCTATAGTCGTACATATTTTTTGTATAGGTTAAGTAAAAATAATACTCCGAATGTGTGTAAATAAACAAAAATGTATATAATGTGAATCGCACTTTTCTTACAAACCACAGCTGTGAATAATCACTGTCAAACTCTCAAAAAACGACCAATAAAACAACACAATCTCCTCAGGGTTATGGCCGCAAGAATGGTACGCCGGTGTAAAAGAGATAGCAGTAAAATCTCCGTACTTGGTCTCGCAAACTTCACTCCGTTCCGACCTGCGCGAGCTTCAGTACACTTCAGCTGTCAGAAACGATTCTGTATCAGTGACAGAGCTTCAGGAGTTGAAGACGCAGATATTGAACCTTTTGGACCATCCTCAAGATGTATCGGTGATAGTTGGCAAGCTCACGTTTGCTCCGTGTATGTATCTGCTCAGTGTGTACTGGCTGGAGACGTTAAGGTAAGTCAGAGGTACAAACTATTGGTCATAAATAGTTTGCATATGTGACTTAGGTCCTAGAGTTGAAGACGCAGATCTTAAACCTTTTGGACCATCCGCAAGATGTATCGGTGATAGTTGGCATCTTACTTTCGCGCCGTGCATGTATCTGCTCAGTGTCTATTGGCTGGAGACGTTAAGGTAAATCAGGGGTAGAATCTACTGGTCACAAAAAGTTTGTATTGACTTAGATTCTATAGTTGAAGACGCAGATATTGAACCTTTTGAACCATCCTCAAGATGTATCGGTGATAATTGGTAAACTTATGTTTGCTCGAAAGTATATACAATGGAACCTGGTGATTATTTTAAAACATGTCATTGTATTATGTAAAAACTTGATTCAAAAGAGAATCAAACAGTTTTGACCATTCTATCCATTGACAGCTTTAACCAAATTATTTTCTGTCACTTGTAGGGTGACTAACTCTCCGGAGCCCAGTCTACAGCCGATCATCGAGTACCTGAGTGACACAGCCCTGCAAAAGGACAAGAGTATGATGTGGCAATGCGTCGCCAGGTATGTTGACCATACCATCTACTTATATATATTCATGGGATTCGACCAATTGTTTCTTCATTATTAATATATCTTTTTTTTTATAGCCTATATTGTGTCCTATATCATTGAAAATTTTAAAAATGCTTAACGCGACCCGTCCATTTTACAGACTATCTAATCATCAAATATCACGCTATGAATGCATCGCGTACATGAGCGTGGTATGGAGGAGTCTTGTTTTCCAGCATGCTTAGTCTTTCAAATTATATCTTTCACAGTGTCGGCGACAAAGTATTCCTCAAATTCCTGGACGTGATGTCAGAGAAGGTGAAGGACGAGTCCCGAGAGCGCGAGCTCGAGAGCCACGCTCAGTTCCTATTGGTCAATTTCAACCACATACATAAACAGATACGACGAGTGGCTGACAAATGGTTGGCTGGGCTTGTGGACCGGTTTCCTCATCTGCTGTGGAACTGTAGGGTAAGTCAGTCTTGCCACACACTTGCGTTCTATGCCGGTATATGATAAAGACTGCGTGCGGAATTTGACGTCTTAATCTCTTTTTATTTTAAATTTGACTTGCGTTTTATATACATAAATATCTGAAATTCTGAGAAAACTGGCCGCCATTATGAAATTCTTAGTTAATGGTCCGATTAATTCTTATTAAGAGGTCTCTCGGCAGATGTCGATTTAAATCGCAATGGAAACAGAAAAGCGAGCTCGAGAGCACCGCTCAGTTCCTATTGGTCAACATCATCCACATACCCAAGCAGATACGGCGAGTCGCCGACAAGTGGCTCGCTGGACTTGTGGACAGATTCCCTCATCTTTGGATACATAAACGTCCAAAAAATGCTACTATTCGACGGCCAACCACATGTCTTCGCGACTCGCCGCTAAACAGTACATAACGTAAATCATATTGGGTCCGCCCACTAACTCCTCGATTTCGGCATTCTTCAGTACCCTCCACGTGCCGTTATCTCTTTTGATAGGTCCCAGGATCTTACGAAAGATTTGTGTTAATGTCCAGGCATCACACCCATACACAAGGATTGGTCGAATGAATACTCAGGAACTATAATAAGAAAAGATTTTTTTATTCAGTTTTAAAACCAAAAAAATAAATGAACGTAGAGGTGTTCAAACCTTCAGGGTATTCGAACACAACCGGACCTTAATAGGTTTTTTTACGAGGAATTGTTATGTAAATATAAGCCAGTACGTTGACGTATTTTGACAGCGTATAGTAACCACAATACTTTTCCTTAGATATATTCCGCAAGTCTTTTAAGCCTTTATTTATTTCCCACCCGATTTTGAACTTTATTTCAAAGTGATAGGGTTCAATTTTGCATGACTCCGGACACCGTTACACTTTATAAACTGTTAAACTCCCTTCAAAATTGTGCAGCTATTAACCAAAATTATTCTCCAGGTCCTCTGGTCCATGTTGGACATCCTGCAAGTCCTGAGCTATAGCTTGGAGTTAGACCCCAATCAGGAGACGCCGCTGCTCAAAGTGCCCGGCACTGACTTCACTCTGCAGCTGCAGGACACCTTGGAAGGTAGAGAGGTGAGTCCACAGGTTGAAGTATAACTTGTCTCTTGTTAGTTTCTCCAGGTTCTCAGGTCCATGTTGGGCATCCTGCTAGTCCTGGGCTACATCTTGGAGTTAGACCCCAAAATAATGTAACAATAACTAGGTGGGGGTTTCGGCAATCTACGTTTTTTTCTTGCTACCTTTGGCTGTCCTGATACTGAGCTTAAGAACAACTGCTAATTATATTCCTAAACCCTAATACCTGTCTGCCTTCAATTCGACACTAAACAAATCCTTCATTTTCAGGGAATAGTAAAAGATTTCGCCGATCGCTGCCACGGAATAGTTCAGGAGGCCATGAAATGGGCACCGCAATCCACACGCTCGCATCTGCAGGAGTACCTGAATCAGGTGAATTGCCGGTTGATTCCGATATCCATCCAAGCCAAGACAAGCAAGCCAAGCCAAGCCAAGGGGGGAGGGGGCAGCTTCTGACTATATTTATGGCCATCAGCCATATGAACTGCCCCCACTCAACATATTAATCTGTAATTTTTCCAGGTCCCGAACTCAACACTCTGGCACCACGTAGGGCTGGCGCTCGCGACCGGGGCGTTGCTGGGCGCGGCGGGACTCAACCGCGCGTCGGCCCCTCTGTCCCGCGCCGCTCTAGAGAAGCGTCCCTCCTGTGTTACGCAGGATTCAGCTGCGTTGCTTGCTGTAGTGTCACAAAGGAGTCGATATGCCGGTGAAGTAAGTACCTACTTGCCATGATACTTTTTTTTATACTACGTCGGTGGCAAACAATCATACGGCCCGCCTGATGGTAAGCAGTCTCCGTAGCCTATGTACGCCTGCAACTCCAGAGGAGTTACATGCGCGTCGCCGACCCCCCCCCCCTCCCCTTCCTTAGCCTTACTCACCGGCAGGAACACAACACTATGAGTAGGGTCTAGTGTTATTTGGCTGCGGTTTTCTGTAAGGTCGAGGTACTTCCCCAGTTGGGCTCCGCTCTAGATCTGGAATGACATCCGCTGCGCTGTGCCCTACCACACTAAGCGAGAAGACATTCACAATGCCCATACCTCTCTTACTACTACACTCTAGTACTACATAATATGGGGTTCAACCGCGCATCGGTCTCTATCCCGCGCCGCTCTAGAGAAGCGTCCCTCCTGTGTTACGCAGGATTCAGCTGCGTTGCTTGCTGCAGTGTTACAAAGTCGATATGCCGGTGAAGTAGGTACATCTTCACATGGCGACCCTGCACTGGTACCATGTACGCCTACGAGGTACCATGCTTGCTGTAATATCGCAGAGCTCCCGATAGGCTATTGAAGTAGGAGATGCTACTACTCCGGGTAACGCCGCTGGTTATAAATACATTCTTCTCACATAGCGACCGTTTCTCTTCGGGCCACATCAGTCGACTGCGCTATGAATTTATAATCGCTTTTCACTGCCAAAAGCGTCGCCTGTCCTTTGAGCTTTTTTGAAGAACCTTGTCATAATGCAAAGGAAACACTTCAATGTCAGTTCATCCCGCATCTTGCACGTTTTATAGAAAATGAAAATACTACTACTTTTTGTGACACAAATATTTTCGTTTGTAGGTGGCCGGAGCCGTGATAGCGGAAGGCGGCGGCGAGGCTGCCTTATGGCGCGTGGGCGCTCGCCTCCACACCGCACTAAAAGACGCCTGCAGCAGCGAGAGCGAGACGGCGCATCGTGCGGCATTGTGGCGTGCTACAGCGCTGCTAGTACATGCGCGACATCATGCGACGCAGGATGGTACGGCACGTGCGCTGTTGCATTCAGTGGGTGAGTAAAATCTACAGTAACTTAGAAACAGCTTAATAAAAAATGTAGTATAATGCATCAGTAGGAAATGATCGGTCGCAAGCTGACATTCTTTATATATGTCAGGTAGGATGTTAATTCCTGTGTTTATGGTCTCGAGCGTGACTTGCAAAAGCAAGTTTTGTTTCAAATCTCCATCAACAAGACACAAAGTAAATCTTACAACTTGCGATAAATATGGGTGTAGGATGACTTCAGCCGAGATTGAAGCAGCTTCACTTCACTTGTAATTCCCAACCAAGCCTGAGCGAAGGTCTCGTTTTATAATCTCCTCGTAAAGTGATGGCGTAATAAATGTGTATCAAAATCATTTGACCGAAACTTATTATCATATTTGTACTGCAGCATGGTCCCAAGTGGACATATTCACCGAAGACGCCGTGACGTCCGCCGTGGAGTGCTGGCAGTGGCTGACCACGGCGCGGCCGGAGCTGGAGCTGCGGCTGCTGCAGGAGATGTTCGCCGCGTGGCAGTGCACCGTGGATCGCCGCATGGGGCTCTTCTCGCCGCAAACTGAGGAGACCAGCCCGCTAGCCGCCTATGAGGGTATGCTATACTGTAGACTATTGAGATTCACCGAAGGCAGTGGAGTGACAGTGGCTGACCACGGCTATTGGACTGTTCTCCCCATAAACTGAGGAGATCAGCCCGCTGGCCGCTTACCGACGGTATGTTCATCGTCATATTAACCTCTGCCTACGACTACGGCTGTGACAACTCTGGATTTACATTCTCGTACCATTGGGCAGACGAGCCGCGAGCCGAGCAATGTGGCGAGAGTGTATCGATTAGCTCGACGAGCTTACGAGCTGTGGCCGACATGTGAAACGAGCCGGGAGTCGAGCCACGTGGTGAGAGTATAACAGAGAAGTACGGAATTTATAGTGAAGGAATCGCGGGACTACGATTCTGCAGTTTGCTTGCGTGTAATTTCTGCCTTTTCCATTTGACGGCAATAAATACGAACTCTTCGTCTCACCGCTAGTGAAATTCTTTGTAAACTTTTCAGAGCCTATTTGCAGAATGACTATAATAATATTTGCAACTTTATAACCTATTGATGTTTTGTCAAAGCCTAGCGTTCAAGCCTAGGATCTCCAAAACGGACGCCATTCGCCAATGTGTTTCTTTCGAGCTTGTTGTGCGAAATGTCATTTAGTATTTACCAGGGTCCATTTTGACAGGGTCCAAGCTAGAACCTCGACCACCATTCGTAGCGCCGCATGCAGTGTGGGTGCGCTACTTCTGCGAGCTGGCCGAGACCGCCAAGTACAATAGCTACGAGAAGGTCGAGATGCTCGCCAGCATGCTCCATAGGTTAGTATAATTCAGCAGAAGCGTGGTTAGCCACTCAAGGACATAGGTCCTAAAAGTAACTTTAAGAGTCGTCTAATTTTACGCTAAAAATTTAGACCTATGGGACTTAGGGAGTTAGTTGGCAAACCCTGGAATGCGCAAGAGACCCTAAGAGAAATCCCGGTTTTTGTACCTCGAGATTTAACGTACACGTACATGAATAATATTTAAGTAAAGATTATTTCCATTTATAATATTATCATCTCTAAAAAATAATGATATCAAACACTTTTCAGATCTTTGCCATTGGCCGTTGGAGATGTTCGGGACAATATAAACAGACACGTAGAAGCCGTTGGTGTCAGATTCAAGTAAGTTGTCAGTTTTAAAATCTCAATTTGAACTTCGTTATATAATATCTCGTTCGATAATGTCCCTGATTTTTGCGAACAACGTACGGCGTAAATTTGCGAGACAATTAGTTTCATCCGTCTCAAAGAATCAGGCCTGCCAGTGGAATAATAAAATAATTGATCTAGAAAGTAATTAGTAAGTCTATTGCGGCGACCGGTTTGGCCTAGTGGGTAGTGACCCTGCCTACGAAGCTGATGGTCCCGGGTTCAAATCCTGGTAAGGGCATGTATTCGTGTGATAAGCATGGATATTTGTTCCGGAGTCATGGGTGTTTTCTATGTATTTAAGTATTTATAAATATTTATATATTATATATATCGTTGTCTAAGTACCCTCAACACAAGCCTTATTGAGCTTACTGTGGGACTTAGTCAATTTGTGTAATAATGTCCTATAATATTTATTGCTTCACTGAGTCAATTTGTTAGAAGTCACTGTATATTTAAATAAAATGATTGAAAGGAAACTAACTCTAAACATCTGTTCTTTACAGACTATTATCCTGCGGCCTATCTCTCCTACAAGGCGACATCCTACCCCGTTCTCTCGCCCGAAACATCCTTAGAGAGCGTGTATATAGTGCTTGCTTAGATTACTTCTGCAGAGGCCTGCAGTGTCCCAGCAAAACGTCCTGTGCGTTGAGAGAGGACATCATATCGCTCATCAAGTTCTGGCAGCTGATGCACTCCGATAAGAAGTATTTGAAAAGCAGTGATATTGGTAAGTATTTCTCTTTTTAGGGTTCCATACCTCGAAAGGAAAAAACGGAACTCTTATAGGATAACTTTTTGTCGCTCCGTCTTTTTGTCGGTCAAGACCCTTTTTCTCAGGAACGCGTGGAGGTATCAAGCTGGAATTTATATTAAATACTCTGGTCTACTGTCCCTTGGAGCTGTGAAAAAATCAAACTTCTAAGCCAACGCAATCAAATGATACAGCCGTTTATGCCGCAAATTTTCGACACTCGCAAGGGAATCAAAACCTACAGGGTACTTCCCGTGAACTCAGAATCTTGAAATTTGGTACGAAGCTACGTAAATACTTATAGCACAGATAAAGGAAAACTTGCGAAAACCGTAAATTTTTGTACGGAACCCTCGGTGTGCGAGTCCGACTCGCACTTGGCTAGTTTTTTTTAGGGGTGTTATTTTACCCCGACTTTTAGCTTGGGATATTCTCAGAGAACGTGTATATAATGCGTGCTTAGATTACTTCTGTTGGAACCTGCAGTGTCCCAACAAAACGTCTGGTGCTGTCCCCAGTTGACGGTACCCCACTTGACGGTAAGTATCCACCAGTAAGATATCCTCATTTGTAAAATAAAATGCTGAATGACTAAAATCTAAAAAAAATCACATGGACCTTATACTCACCTAAAGAGTGCAATGGCTTATCCAATAAATGGGCCGATTCTGATTTTATTGTCGAATTTTTTTTTTCGTTACATTTGCATTTGGACTAAATACGGCTGGTTTGAAAAGTTCCTCATTCTTGTAAATACGAAATCAACACTTGCCCTGAAAAAAGTGTACATAGTTTTCATATTTCGGCCATAGGCCATTACGGTGAAATTGCGCTTACATTGTACAAAAGAGAATTTGAAATAGAGGTGGATTGTCAAAGAAAATTTTGTAGCCACAGTAAATGTACTGCCATCTTTCGACACATGATTAAAACTTTTAGAACGCTATTTGACTTTGATCCTTATTCTTTCAATGATATGTGTTAAATTTGTTAAATATCAATAAGTGGCGCTATCTAATAGTGCATAGGCCAAAGGTATGGCGGCATCGTTTCGAGCGATCCACCTCTATTTCAAATTCTCTTTGATTGTACAGAATAGGGAACTCTTATCTATCCACGAAATTTTATTGTAAACACACTAATAAATATTCGTCAAGAAAAAATAAAAATAGGTCCAAATAGTGATTTCTACTGTATTGTTTTAGGTGATTTCGACCAGCTGGGCCCTAGCAGTCAACAAAGTATCTACACGTCGAACTCCCCTACTGACGCGCGCTCGTCGGTCAACAGCAGCGACATCGGCAACCGGCAGACCACCGGCTGGATCAACACGGTAAACTGACTCTTAGTACCCCGTGTTAAGGTACTTTTTGACGTAATGGCTCGAGCAGATAACCATCGAGATGGTGGATATGTCGAGTTCTATAATTAAAGCCCCATTTAGACGGATCAGTAACTTGCATGCGATTTTCGTATTTGGTCGATCGATTTAATTCATTGTACTCTGTAGTTAGCGATGTATCGAATATTTATATGCAATGTATATATTCGATGCAAGTTCTTGATCTCTTAAATTAATAAGGTAAAGTAAGTTGGACCTTACTGCACTGTGTTAAAAGTTATTATTTGTCATATAATTTACTGTTCATAGTTTATTGGGTTTCTAAATTGCATGGAGTTTTTAGTATTAGTTAACACACAAGCACCGACAAATTTACTAATAACACCATTTTTTTAGATCTTCTTCACATACATGACTTGTAACTAAACTATACAATCAGGGTATTAAGTATGAATTGTTTTAGCAAATGAGCACCTTTGACTTTATTTTGCATTAAGTTCGCAAACGATTATTAAGCCAAATATTGAGTAATATGGATGTTTTCGGTATTTAAAATGAAATATTTCACACTATGCACGAAATAAAGCACCAGATAATTATTAGAAAAATATAATTAGTATGTATATTTGACACAATTTCAATTTAATAAATGGGATAGAACTCAAAAAGGTAGGTGATTTGATAGTAATATGGAGTTGATATTAATATGGATTAGCAAATCGTTTTGACAGTTCTATAAAACCGGCCAAGTGCGAGTCGGATTCGCGCACGAAGGGTTCCGTACCGTTACGCAAACAACGGCAAAAAAACACGTTTGTTATATGAGAACCTCACTTAAATATTTATTTTATGCTGGCAACAGAAATACATTAATATAAAATAATAATTTAGCCTATATACGTCCCACTGCTGGGCACAGGCCTCCTCTCATGTGCGAGAGGGCTCGGGCTATATAGGGAGCGTGCATGAACTGTAGGAGGCAGCACAGGAGCCGTCAGATTTTTGGCGCGAAGCGTAAATGTGATGTTTTTTGTTCCGATGTAGCCCACAAGATGGCAGAACCTACTATGCACAAGAAAACACGTGACGTGTACATGTGCATGTTTATGGTTCCGATTCAGGCCACAAGATGGCAGACCCTCTAACGCGCACGGTCCCTATTCCCCACGCTAGCCCAATGTGGATTGGGGACTTCACATACACCTTTGAATTTCTTCGCAGATGTATGCCGGTTTCCTCACGATGAAATACATTATCTGTGAAAAGACTGTCTAGCTATCACATATATCACATAGATACAGTCTGGTGACAGACAGACGGACAGTGGAGTCTTAGTAATAGGGTCCCGTTTTTACCCTTTGGGTACAGAACCCTAAAAAGAACTGATTTGACTAGTAGAAAATTGTCGTATAGTGTAATGTATCAAAGAGAATTTGAAATAGAGGAGGATTGTCAAAGAAAACTTTGTAGCTACAGTAAATTTACTGTCATCTTTCGACACATGATTAAAACTTTTAGGACGCAATTTGAATTTGATCCTTATTTTTTCACTGATATGTGTTAAAATTGTTAAATACCTATCATAAAGTGGCGTCATCTAATAGATGAAAGGCCAAAGGTATGGCGGCATTGTTTCGAGCGATGGCGCCGTGACCTTTAGCCGATAAGATGTAAGATACCCGGTACTATGGCGCCACTTTTTGATATATAACAAATTTAACACATCGGTGAAAGAATAAGGATCAGAAGTCAAATGGCGTTATAAAAGTTTTAATCGTGTGTCGAGAGATGGCAGTAAATTTACTGTGGCTACAAAATTCTCTTTGACATTCCACCTCTATTTCAAATTCTCTTTGGTAGTATTTTATTGTGTTGTAGTTTTTATGTTTAAACTGTTTATTTTTTTTATAACTAACTAGAGTCAAAAGACAGGCAGTATGCACTACTTGACGGTGAGTTATCTTCGATTTGGTATCGGTCACGCTTGAACAGACAACGCATATTCACGTATGCTTTATATGTATTTAAATATGTCCTATATTAATGTAACGGTTTAACGTTATGTATTTGTATTTCACGCCAGATACATCGAGTATATTATAGTAAATTATTTCTCTATTTTCTACCTGAACTCGAACATTGTAATACATAGACTTTATTATTATTGCGATAAAGTTAACGTCAAAATATTCTGTCATTATTTATAAGCTGAGGTGCAAGCAAGATGTAAAATAGAACTTATGCCAGTCCTGTTATTATTACGCTGTAGAAACCCTTTTTAATATCTGGTAAATTTAATGTCATTCGGTATTGTCATAAAGAAATAAGTAAGCGTAGAGTGCTCACTCCATACATCAGTTACCAAAACGCTTATTATTTCCGTAGTCGACATCTAGCGTCAAGTAGATTTATCAGTACTGCTACTCGACAGTAGATACGGGACGAACGAAAAGTCTAATGCTCAACCATTTTCAGCTAATATTATAACCGAATTAACCGAAACTCTATTTTCAACTCCTTCTGCTTGTAATATTAGTTGGGAATTGTTGAGCAATACACTTTTCGTCAGTCGCGACACTCGTGACATCTAGTGCCAATTAGCGGTACTGATAAATCCGCTAGTTTACACTAGATGCCGACTACGAGAATAAAAAGCGTTTCGGTAAGAGAACTGATGTATGGAGTGATCACTCTATGCTTACTTATTTCTCTAAGGTATTGCTTTATATGTAAATAAAATGCTTTATTCCAGCATTTTAACTCTTACGAAACAATAGGTAAATATATGACACATCCAGCCTTGTAGCATTTTCCGCTTGTAACCTGGTGAAAGATCCACTTTCTAGTAAACTGAAGCTATGCTAAGCTATCCTCAGATCAGTATATTTATGGTCGTCACCTTAGATTCGTGTTGGTACATTTTTTGTTAATAAATCAATTTATTATTTAAATACTGAATTCTGAGTTTCATCTAACCGAGTAACATCATTTTCATTATTATCTTGGCAATAACGAATTAACCATATCACTCACATTACCCTTAACGCTACACACTATTGCAAAATGAACCCAAACCCCTATGAAACAGCGTCCAATATCCCAGGTCCCGATGTCAACCACCACGCTCAGCAGCGGCGCCGGTAGCATCGCCGGCAAGCGGTCGAATAGAAGCGTGAAGCCGCCGGCCAAGTCTCAGGACACGTTCGTAAAGGATTACGTTAGGAAGAGGAATCTTATTCTGGAGCT
The DNA here is from genome assembly GCF_033807575.1 of Cydia pomonella. Taxonomy (NCBI): domain Eukaryota; kingdom Metazoa; phylum Arthropoda; class Insecta; order Lepidoptera; family Tortricidae; genus Cydia; species Cydia pomonella. Next base: position 4,599,735 of record NC_084722.1, read on the forward strand.
TATGGTGAGTTGAGAACTTTTATCATGTCAAGCGGTCAAAATTCATTATTTCAAATGCAGTCAAAGTATACGAGTATGAATGTTGGTTTATTTGTAATATCAACAAATTTTGTTAATAAGAATCGTGCTTTCTTACTAGAAGAATAACCAGTTAATTTAGGGCCATTAGTATCGTTTGTTTTTACACTGTAAGTCACATTAAACCTTTAGGTACATTGTCGTTTAATTTCGTTCAACAGGCTGTAGAAATAGAGTTCCTGGTCACGTGGCACAACCCGCATGGACGTCCCGAGCAGGCCATCCCCGGCGAGGACAACATCGCCACGTGGCGCTCCAAGCCCAACACCGAGCGCACGTGGCGAGACTACGCCAAGCTGGCCTGGGACATCAGCCCCACGCTGGCCGTGTTCCTGCCGGAGAGGTGAGTACGAGCCATCTACTAACCATATAAATATAATTGTTTTTTCTACTATGAAATACCGATGAATAGTCGATCCACCCACTTTCTACATTCCTCGTCCGGGATGTTTCATTTTCAATTGTTTTAAATTCATTTATTATTTACTTTAGGTTTAATAACGAGGGTATCATCGCCGAAATGCGTCGCAAAGTGCAGGCCCAGCCGACCGCTGTTTGCCACATCCCCCAAGCCCTCAAATATCTGGTCACAACGGAGACTTTACTCAACGACGCGCATGAGGTATGCTTCACCTTTTTAGAGGTTATCTAATTATTACTCCATATAATAGCATTTTACGTTGACTCTTAATTAAGGTTAGTGACATACAAAATAATAATAATAAATCTAATAAGTACCTGGGCGACCGAGCTTTGCTCGGTTATAACTATTTATTGTAATATATGATATATATATAATAGGTGATAATCTTAACTACATTTTTTTACTAAATTAAACTTGTCTAAAACAATAAAAATTAAAAAAATATATATAAACTTGAACATATAAAAAAAAAACAAAAGTTAGTCACCGGGCGAGATTCGAACCCGTAACACTCGTTTAGCAGTCCGCGTCTTAACCCGCTGGACCAGACGGACAGTGGCGGGCAACACGAAATTAGCGACCATATTCTGCGTCGAAAAAAAACGCATGAAAACTCGAAAACACGCGTTTTCCCAAACATAAGACTAATCTAGATAGATTGTATACCCCCAAAAACCCCCATATACCAAATTTCAGCGAAATCCTTAGAGCCGTTTCCGAGATCACAGAAATATATATATATATATATATATATATATATATATATATATATATATATATATATATATATATGTATATATGTTATACCATTACCGCATAAAACCCAATTTCACGTGTTAGGTTAAATCGAAGTAATCAAACCACAGTTTTTCACTCAACTAACTATATTTGAAACACTTGTTTACACCTCGAAATCCAAGCACCGAATCCGCTCGGACTTGTTATCGGTTACCAGTTCAAAACTCGATCAACCCACCTTGTTTCAATAAAAGAGCACGAATAGGAACTGGCAACCAATCCCAAGTCAATAACATTACTTTATTTTCATTAGCAGTATTAACTATTGTACATGTATATTGTAATATAATATATAAATGAATATTGAATATGAGTATGTAGTATTTCTAAATTAGTATAACAATATTTATAATTAGGTACATTCATTATTTAATATGTTTATAAAGTATATATTTAAACCTTGGACAACATTTTAGTTCCATATTTTCACACTAGGGGAACCCACTCGAGTTTCATTTAGTCAAAATATGACTATTAATAAACATAAGCTTACAGATTCGTCCATCCTGACAAATCATGTCACGACCTCGTGTAAGTCCCCATGTGTGACAAAATGTTTCCAATCAATAATGCTTGCTTGATTTAGAAAACATGACCATCTCTTAATTAATTAACGGATTGTCTCATTTATCTGATTAATTATACAATATCTCATGAACTATTATTAACTTTCAATAGTGAATCCTCTCTTTCCCATGTATTTGCATTACATACAATTTAAGTAACCCTGTGTATTAATTTATTCTCCAATTCATTATACTACTATAAAAATCCTTTATTTTTATAATATCTTACTAGCCAAAAATTTTAAGACTTCCAAAAATTATTTATTAAGGTGGTTCGATTTTCATACAAAAAACAATCGCTATTTTTTAATTAATTACACAATATTATTACATAAATAGTTGCGCATCTATCTACTTTCGAATATTCATTTGCGCTAAATTAATAGAAAAACTTTGTTTCATACAGAAATCATGCAATAATCAACGTTATATTTTTATAAATTTTACTCATGTGTGTGTGACAAATGTCGTGTACAAATACATTGCGACGTTGCCACTCCATGCCTCGGGCGGCCATCGGCGCGACGTTGCGATGTTTGACGCGTTTTTAGCTGACTCTGTCTACACTGACACTCAGTGTGACCAGGCGTACGATAATTGTCGTACATGTACGATAATTTGGGCCCCGGTATGACGTAATGTTCCAAAGAGCATTATCGTACACTAAAGTACTATAATTTCAGCGCTTGTATGATGCCACCTTAAAGGTCTAGTAACTTGAAGCAAAATATGACACTTTCTGTCAGATATAGGCTAAAATTAGTATCTTTTGGGTGTTCGGCTCCTTGGTGTAAGTTTAAAGTTTAAAATATCACAATTTCCTGTGTACCGTTTGAGTCTATCCCAAAAATACACAAACATAAACAGATTTTTTGCGCAATTTAGACGAAAATTGTATTTTTTTTATTATTATTTCGAAATTTAAGCTTATTTTGCTAGACATTTTTAGGGGCTGCCTTTTTGATTGGCGTACGATATTTTTTCAACGGTACAATAATATTGACACTCAAATACGATAATTCTCTTCCGCTCACCTGGCAACACTGCTGAAATTTGACAGGACCTGGGGCCTACCGCGAAAACCGAAATTCGCATATTGCGGGGATCTTTCTCTTTTATTCTCACTAAGACGTAATTAGAGTGACAGAGAAAAATGCCCGAAATTGACGAATTTCGATTTTCCCGGTAGCCGCCCTGGTGCTTGAGGTACTTGATAGAAAACAACGCTGCCGCATGTTCTGAATTGTGATTTTATGTGTTTTTGGTTTGAAAATGATAGCAACGTCTAAATCAAGTTACAAAAATCATCGATATTCTGGTCCGCGAAAAACCAAGAAAAGTGTAACTGTAATTGGAGTCTACAAAAATGACCAATTCATAGAAAATATGACCTAGAAACTAGTTCACTTTTATAAAACTCAATTTTGCCCGAGATTGTACTTATAGTGTACTGTAGGCGAATACCTAAGGGAGCTAAGTGTATTGATCTTGAATAATTAGTTGGCTAATACATATATGACTCCAACATGATATGGACATTTACATCATAACTATTATACCTAGTTGGTTACTAAGTTCTGTTACTCGATTTCTTTCTTTCTTCCTAGCGTTGTCCCAGCATATTGCCACGGCTCAATGGAGCTTGGGGTCCGCTTTGACAACTAATCCCAAGATTTGGCGTAGGCACTAGTTTTTACGAAAGCCACTGCCATCTGACCTTCCAACCCAGAGGGTAAAACTAAGCCTTGTTGGGATTAGTCCAGTTTCCTCACGATGTTTTCCTTCACCGAAAAGCGACTGGTAAGTATCAAATGATATCTGTTCTGAAGTTCTGTTACTCGATTTGCAACCTCTTTATTTCCGTTAAAACAAATGCTACCGAAAAAATAAAAAATGACATAATGTGGTGGATTTGTGAGCTATAATTATATACCACACATAACGCTTATCTCGTCGTATCTATAATGAATTGGGGCCTAAAAGAGAATCGTATTCCAATTTTTTGAAACGCTTGTATTACTTTCTATATTAACTAAAAGTTGCCTTAAAATTCAGCTTTTATACTAAAAACGGCTTTAAATATGTTAAATTAACAAAATATATTTTGACTGATGCTTTCGCGCCCAAAACGCTCTTTGAAAATTGTGTGACGTCACAGTTTATGGTTTGACACATAACTACATACACACGTAGAAGATACGAACTGTCAACTGATATTTATCATTTGTTGTTAATCGCCTAATTGTCAACAGTGTCAATCCGAGAGTTGTGACGTCATCAGAATCTTCAATGACGTTACGAGTTTGGTCACGTGACGTGTGCCAAAAGATATTTTAAATTCAATATTTACAAAAATATGGTCATTACAGGTCCCCTAAAAGTAGTTTAACATGTTCTTATAATCCAAAAGAATTTATTGGGATACAATTATGCCCTAAGATTTGTAGATGGAAACAACCCTATTGCGATGCACAAATGTGGGCACCTGCCAAACATGATTTTGGGTGTGTCATACTCAGGGCTAACACAGATTCATTTCTGTGAAAAAGGTGTGAAAACCGGAAACTGGAAACCGTTCTCGAACCAATAGTGAAGCCCTTAAGACACACCCTATTTCAAAACCAGCCATGGATCTTTGAACAGGACTCAGCTCCTGCACATAAGGCAAGAACAAGTCAAGCCTGGTTTCGAAGGAACAAAATTGACTTTATTGCCCACGAAGACTGGCCGTCCTCCAGCCCGGACCTTAATCCCCTGGATTATGCCATATAGCAGGTTATTGAGGAGAAAGCCTGTGCTAAACCCCACACAAATCTTAACTCCCTCAAGCGGGCCATAGTTAAGACAGTGACGGAATTAGACATGACAATCGTGCGTGCCGCTATTGATGACTGGCCTCGTCGTTTGAGGGCCTGTGTCAAAGCCAGAGGAGGCGATTTTGAATGATATTGTCATATGTAATTCCTGATTTTGTGTACTTCATTTTAATATATACTTTATTAAACTTTCGTTGGTATATTTTATGTAGATAAAGATTATTGCAGTAACAGAATTGAATAACCAACTAGGTAGAAAACAATGCAATACATAAACACATAAATTGGATATGATGTGATCCGTTGAATGAAATTGACAATAAATAAAATAAATAAATAATTTTCTATCTCTAGGCATTGTGTGAAACTTCTAGTTGTGTCAAAATATCGGGAAATCAATAATATAAACAAACATGGTAAATATCTCATTTCTTTTTATAATGGTTATAAATAGAAGGCCATGCAATTTTGTAACTCACTGTAATTTAATTAAATGTATGGTATTTTTTTTTTTTTATTCTACTGTAAAATAGTACCTACTTTTTAGGGTTCCGTAGCCAAATGGCAAAAAACGGAACCCTTATAGATTCGTCATGTCCGTCTGTCTGTCCGATTCTGTCACAGCCACTTTTTCCGAAACTATAAAAGCTATACTGTTCAAACTTGGTAAGTAGATGTATTCTATGAACCGCATTATGATGTTTACACAAAAATAGAAAAAAAAAACAATAAACTTTGGGGGTTCCCCATACTTAGAACTGAAACTCAAAAAATCTTTTTTCATCAAACCCATACGTGTGGGGTATCTATGGATAGGTCTTTAAAAATGATATTGAGGTTTCTAATATCATTTTTTGCTAAACTGAATAGTTTGCGCGAGAGACACTTCCAAAGTGGTAAAAAGTGTGTCCCCCCCCCCCGTAACTTCTAAAATAACAGAATGAAAAATCTAAAAAAAAAATATGATATACATTGCCATGCAAACTTCCACCGAAAATTGGTTCGAACGAGATCTAGTAAGTAGTTTTTTTTTAATACGTTATAAAATTAAAAAAAAATTTTTTTTCATCAAACCCATACGTGTGGGGTATCTAGGGATAGGTCTTCAAAAATGATATTTAGGTTTCTAATATCATTTTTTTCTAAACTGAATAGTTTGCGCGAGAGACACTTCCAAAGTGAAAAAATGTGTGTCCCCCCCCTGTAACTTCTAAAATAACAGAATGAAAAATCTAAAAAAAATATATGATATACATTACCATGCAAACTTCCAACGAAAATTGGTTTGAACCAGATGTAGTAAGTAGTTTTTTTTAATACGTCATAAATGGTACGGAACCCTTCATGGGCGAGTCCGACTCGCACTTGGCCACTTTTTTAAAGGCTGGGCAGTAAGTGATTGCTTTAATTTTAGAACAAAACAGCGTTTTTTTTTGAAAAAAATACCGGAAAATCTGACTTACAAATTTGGACTTTCTTAGGTTCATTCTACTTAGAATCTTCTCCACCCTAGCATTAAAAAAAGATATCCTAAAATATCCATAGCATTACGTCACATTTTAGTGTGAAAGAAATTTCAGTGTAAAACTAAAATTTCAATACAAATTTTCGGGTTTTTTTAGCACGAGGATTGATTATGCTAGTGATTCTGAGTTGGAAGAACCCAAAAATATCATGATGTGTGAGAATCAGATTTTTAATATTTTTATGGAAAACGCTCATATTTCTCATAAAATAATTTATTAATAATAGGTACTTGATAATACTGATAACAAAAATAAATTAATGAGTCTCGAACCCACATCCTCTTGCATGTATTTCCACGTACATACCGCAACGCTATTGAAGCCTACTTACGCTGTGCCAAATTGTCTACTACAAGGATCCCAGTAAGACTGTTTCAATGTGTGAGTGATACTTAGAAATAGAGTCAAGAAACATTCTGTCGACATTAAGGGGTAGTTTTTGTACAATGAAGTGTTCAATGTTTGTTGTAATAGTTCAATATTTATTTAAAGAGTGCGCTAAACATAATTTACAGTATAGAAATACCAAGACTACTCCACAAAAAAATTAAAACTCAAAATTTGCAATTGTGGCGCCATCTAGTGAGGTTTAAGCTTTGGGTAACCTAGTCGAACCACCTTAATAACATATTAAATATATACCTTGATAACATATACCATCAATTACTCCAATATCTCATCACATAATATTTAACCACACCTTCCAAAAATAACATTTAATCATTCCTTTGAAAAACAATTAACATCCTTCCATCATTTCTCTGAAATAAAAAAAAGTTAACATCCTTCCATTATCTCTCTGAAAAAAAAGATTAACATCCTTCCATTATCTCTCTGAAAAAAAAAAAGATTAACATCCTTCCAATAACCATTTTAAATTATATTTAATCATCCTTCTATCCGTGACACTATTTTTGTGGCTTTTATCTCATTTTACAGCTGTTTATTATTAGTATTTTTTTTTTCTCTTGGATCATGATTCCTAAATTCCGCCTACCTCTAATATATCATCCGTTATATCCATGGCTGTGTTACTACTGTTACTAACATCATCCTCTTCCATTTCTTCTGAGCTCGTGTCATCTTCTGACCTTTTGAAATGTAACCACGGGTGTATCTTTTCTACTGGATATACACCCTCAATATCTCAAAAGGCAGCTTGAAAAAAGTTACAAAGCGCTGAAAAATACCAAAAAATGGATTCCTTGCCTCAATGAAAACTCTACCAACAAAAAGACTTTCTCAAGATCAAAAATAATAGAGACTGCCACATCGTTTTATAAAAACCTCTACTCATCGCAAGATAACAACCAAGAGGAAAATGAACCCATCATCCATGACTCGACAACTTTAGACAGATTCTCTGATTCTGAAATTATGAAAAAAATAGATAGGCTAAAATATGACAAAAGTCATGGACCGGACGGTATTCCGAACGGTAGTAGGCAAGTTTCTGCTAGCCCCTCACTTAACAAACTTGTTTAACAAAATCCTAAATGATAGAAAAATACCCACCGACTGGGCAAAGTCAGATATAATATTGTTGTACAAAAAGGGAGATCCAGCTAACATAAATAATTACAGACCTATCAGCTTGCAACCGAATATGTATAAATTATTTGCCTCTTGTCTCGAAGAACGCCTAGCAAAATACACTGAAAAACACCAACCACCAGAACAAGCTGGCTTTAGAAAAAGCTTTTCAACAACGGATCACATCCATACGCTAGAGCAAATCATAGAGAAATATGAAGAACACCAAAGTCCGCTCTACTTAGCTTTTATCGACTATGCGAAAGCGTTCGATTCCATATCTCACAAAAGCATGTGGACAGCTTTATATGAATGTGGCGTACCGTGTGAGACTATAGAGCTTATAAAAGATATTTATAACAAAAGTGTATCTTATGTAAAAATGGAAACTAAAGGCTCTGAAATCAAAATCTGCAGAGGAGTCAGGCAGGGAGATCCGCTCTCGCCTAGAATTTTCATTACTGTTCTTGAAAGTATTATGAAAAAACTTGACTGGAAACAGAGAGGTTTAAACATAAAAGGTGTTTGTCTGAGCAATTTGAGATTCGCCGACGATATCGTTCTCTTCTCAGAAACAGCAGTACAACTGGAAAAAATGGTTTGCGAACTTCTCAAAGTCAGCCAAGAAATAGGATTAGAGTTAAATGCCAAGAAGACTAAAATCATGACTAACTCTATAAAAATACCCATCAACGTCAACACTACTCAACTGGAATATGTACAAGATTACATTTATTTGGGTAAACAAATAGCATTTACTAAATCCAGACACTACGACGAAATAAACAGGCGAATTAATATTACATGGAGTAAATTCTGGAGTTATAAAGAAGTGTTGAAATCAAACCTTCCTATAAAACTTAAGAAAAAAGTACTAGACACCTGTATACTTCCATGTCTGTCATATGGCAGCCAAACCTGGATTTTCAACAATAACATAAACAATAAGTTACAAGTATGCCAACGAGCTATGGAACGGAGTATCCTAAATATTAAAAGAAGAGACAGGAAACGAAACGCGGACATCAGAAAAACAACCAATATAATAGACGCTTTGGAACACTGCAAACAACAGAAATGGAGATGGGCTGGTCATGTAGCACGCATGAGCAAACAGAAATGGACATATACAGGGTGATTCATGAGACGTGAGCTGGACTAAGCCTACACAATCAGTAAATGTTAATGAATCGTTCACCATCATATTTAAGTAAAACAATCACGCTTTTTATCTGTTATTTAACTTTTTCTTAAGGACAAATTTGATTATCTACAATCATGGACACCCTACAACACTTAATTAACAAAGATAAAACCTCTTTAACCGTTATGACAGCACTTTGATTATGAAGAAAATAAAATGTCACACTTGAGTGAGATACGATTTTATAAAAGTAACCAGACTCCGATGGCATTCAATTTGTCACTTATTATGGATAAAACAAAGAGGGTGACCATAAATATCGTAAATAAAATAAAACTTTTTTTTTTTAGCAGTAAAAATTAAATTAACGTTAATCTCACAAATACTGGTACGAAACAGTTGCTGATAATTTACCGAATATGCAGACTTGAGCCTGCTCACGTCTCCTGAATCATCCTGTATAGTGACTACTTGGCCAGGACCACAACATAAACGAAAAAGAGCAAGACCAAGACAGAGATGGACAGATGAAATAAATAGAGTAGCTGGCAGAGACTGGATGTCCAAAGCTAATGATAGAGTAGTATGGAATAAGATGGAGGAGGCCTTCACTCGAAGAGAGGTCCTTAAGTCATAAATAATTTAATTGAACTGCATGACATACATTGAAAATAAAAAAATAAAAAAAAATAAATAAATAAACGTTTATTCACATTTCATGCCTTATAAATATTTACAATATACTTCTGCCAAACCACAGAGTGGTTTGTTGGCAGACGAAGCTCCTATAATATGCAAGCATGTAGTCTATATGTTACTTATATTTTTATCTATTTAACCTCTTACCGCATGCGCAGCCCTATATGGCAATTATAATATTCAATTCTATTGATAGCTATTAAAGTTTATTTTTAAACAGATATAATACTTTTGTTTACGACATGAAGTAAGGGGTTAACGCTACAATCTGATCATACAGTATAAAAATGCAGTGCATGTATACAATTTATAGCGGTTGTATTTTACCTTTTATTTTATTTAATAGATTGTTGCTAAGTTTCTTTTTAAATGTTCGTTTTGTTATCCTTTTGGTCTTCAAATCCGATGGTAACTCGTTATAGATCATAGGGACTAAATATTTTCTACATCTCTGGCCAAAATAATTAGTAAAACTAGGTACTAGCAATTTATTATTATCTCTGTTTCTTATTAACCTTTGATTGACAATAGGTATTTTAAACTCATCATTATACATTTGTTCCATAGCTAAGAATAACGTGACTTTTTCATGAACTGTTAAAATTTTACATTCTAAGAAGAGTTGTTCATAGGTAGTACTTTTACATTTAAATTTAGTTTTTTTGTCAACCATTAATTTCATGAATCTAATCTGCAATGCCTTTATCTTATCTAGATACGTTTTAAATGTACGACCGTAGCTTGACAGCCCATACGACAATAGTGAATCCACTAGAGCATAGTACACTGCATACATAGTGGCCCTATTTAAAACAAAGTGGCCCTATTTAATAAAATAACAAAATGTATAATTACTTATTTCAAATCGTAATCGTATTTAATAGTAAAATTTAATGATTGATTTAATTAATTAAGATGAAATTAGAAAAAAAATTATATAATTTACTGTTAATATGAATTGTGAAATTGCCAATCTAAATTATTTTGCATGTGAAATGATTTACGAATTGTTATGCACTGAAATGTATTCTAATTTATTAAGGAATAAATGAGGCTATAATAATAATAATAATAATACACCCCTGTAGATAGCCTTCCCTTTACGCCTTGTAATCTGAGTATCTTCTACTGAATATCTGTCGTTACACATTACCCCAACAATTTTGTACGGACCTAAACATTTTGATATTAGCTTCTTACTCTTTCCCGGGGCGAAAACATTCAGAGTCAGTGTGACCGATCAACGAGCATTTATTGCATTTTTTTATAGGCTTAGGACACTTTGACAAGGGGTGCCCATCTTCTCTGCAATTATAGCAACGTATATTAGTACGAGTATTATCCTTACTTGTACTTCCTACAGTAGTATTAGGCTTGATCTCCCGAGTCTTTTTATTTGAATGATTAAAGTATCTAACGGGCCCTGTTTTTGCATTACGTAAATATGCCAAAAGCTTATCCGTATCTGTGAACTGTGCTGCCTCTGCTCCAAGACGCACCGACCTATCGTCTATGCCATATACATTCAACCGCCCTTTTCCCTACTATGTCACAACGATTTAATAAGGCAACTTTTTCGTAGTAATATTCTTCGAGTGACTCTCCAAACTTAGCCTGCTTAGCCAACATGTCTGTTAACATTTGTCCATAATTTTCTTCTGAAGGAAAGGCAGATTTAAGTTTGGCTTGCCACTCGGACCATGAATATAACAAAGTTGGTAGACCCTCGTACCATTTTTTTTGCGACGCCCACCAACTTTGGTAAGGCATAATGTATTATTTGACGTTCTGACCATTCATACAACTGGGCACATTCATTAACCTTTGTTAACCAGTTTCTAATAGTTTGGTTTTTTAATGAAGGACCAAATTCTGGCACTACGTTAACGTTTGAAAAAGTTTCCTTATTACCCCTACGAGAGGATCCAAGGTTGTCTAACAGCTTTGTAAATTGAGACAAAAACTCACGTGATGTGTCCTCGGTAGTTGAAGATTGCTGTTGTCGAGGGGACTCCCTGAATCCGCTTCGTCGTCGCGATGGTTCTCTGGATCGGTCATGGCGTCGTAGTGGTTCCCTGGATCTACTGCGACGCCGTGGTTCCCGTTGATCGGCGTTGTTTCCGCTTCCTCGTTCATTAGCAAAGGCACGGCTCCGACTTCGAGTACGACTCCGGCGTAAATGGGAGCGTGACCTCGTTGATGGTGAACGTTGGCGCCGTACCCTCCGTGGTGAAGGACTCCGCAGCACTCGTCTTCGTGGAGTCCGTTGTCTGCTACGCCCGCGACCACCGTCGAGACTTGAGTTTTCATCGGCTGCTTCAGCTTGGGCCTCAGCCGGCAGTGCCTGATCGTCGTCATTCATTTGTAACTGTAACCAAAATACGCGAGGACATGATATGTTCATAACAATCTATATTTTACTTTATTTTACATTTTACTTTACATTTTATTTTATTTTACATTTTACTTTACTTTACATCTGACTATACTTTACATCTGACTCTACTTTACATCTGACTCTACTTTACATCTGACTCTACTTTACATCTGACTCTACTTTTCATCTGACTCTACTCTACATCTGACTCTACTTTACATCTGACTCTACTTTATATCTGACTCTACTTTACATCTGACTCTACTTTACATCAGACTCTACTTTACATCAGACTACTTTACATCAGACTCTACTTTACATCAGACTCTACTTTACATCAGACTCTACTTTACATCTGACTCTACTTTACATCTGACTCTACTTTACATCTGACTCTACTTTACATCTGACTCTACTTTACATCTGACTCTACTTTACATCTGACTCTACTTTACATCTGACTCTACTTTACATTTGACCCTGTTTTACATTTGACCCTGCTTTACATTTGACCCTACTTTAGATTTGAACCTACTTTACATTTGACTACTTTGCTTTGCTTTACTGAAAACACTTCTTATGTTAACATTATCAATAATTAGAGAAAACAAAATGAAGCGCTAAACTCATGTTACAATAACATAATAATAATAGTAAAGTAAATTAAGTAATCTGGTCTGAATTATATCTTAAAATATACACTAATACGAGGCACAAGTCTATATTGACTTTCAAATAATCAGTTATTACTCATCACTTCCTTGTAACTGTAATTTTTTTTTTTTTTTTTACAGTGGAATTGACAGATTTAATTACAATAAATATTCAAATTAATAATGTAATCACCACCCCCCATAAGCAGTAGCGGTAATTAATTGTTAATAGAAATCGAACGAAATTACTAACTTAAAACTTTTAAAACAAGATTAATATGGAACGTTGCTAGCCGCGTATATATGGCAAGAAAATGTACCTAAAAGTCCAGATTTACTCTCACGCGCTGCGTCGCGTTGCATGTGGTAAAACTGCAGGCGCTTATGTTTGTGGCCTATTTCCAACAGTATTAATTGTAAAGTAAAACATTCTAATATATTGAAATAAAAGTAACACGTACCGTTAAATTGATCCCACTTCTGAATATGTTATACCATTACCGCATAAAACCCAATTTCACGTGTTAGGTTAAATCGAAGTAATCAAACCACAGTTTTTCACTCAACTAACTATATTTGAAACACTTGTTTACACCTCGAAATCCAAGCACCGAATCCGCTCGGACTTGTTATCGGTTACCAGTTCAAAACTCGATCAACCCACCTTGTTTCAATAAAAGAGCACGAATAGGAACTGGCAACCAATCCCAAGTCAATAACATTACTTTATTTTCATTAGCAGTATTAACTATTGTACATGTATATTGTAATATAATATATAAATGAATATTGAATATGAGTATGTAGTATTTCTAAATTAGTAAAACAATATTTATTATTATTATTATTCCCTTTATTTATTTTTGGTCTTAGGCTAGGTCATTTATAATATGAATATAAAAGTAAAATATAAAAACACTTACAAAACAATACAAAATATATATAAACACATTATAAAAAACCTAACCTAGGGTGCCGCCAGCAGCGGGGCAGGGCCCAAGCTGCCGGTGGTCAGGGCCGCAGAGAGAGGAACCGACGGACTATCCGCGCCGTGTCCAAGATCACCGCCTTCTGCATCTGACCCTTGATCCAACCACCTAGCGAGAGTCTCTCAAGGTGTTGGTCGAGACTTTTCGCTATGAGACCGTTCGCTGAAACGACTATCGGGACAATGATCGTCGAATCAACATCCCACATGGCGGTTATCTCGTGAGCCAAGTCTAGGTACTTACTGGACTTGTCCTTCTCGGCTTTCACGAGATTCTCATCATGGGGGATGGTGATGTCGACGAGCACGGCCCGGCGTTGCGATCGATCTATTATCACGATGTCAGGCTTATTGGCTACAATAGTCCTGTCAGTAATAATAGATCGATCCCAATAGAGCGTGGCACGACTATTTTCGAGAACTGGCGCAGGTGAGTACTTGTAGTACGGTACTTCGCGGTCCACAAGGCCGTATAGAAGAGCAAGTTGCTGGTGAATAATCCTGGCTACGAGATTATGTCTGTGCAAGTACTCGCCGTTAGCAAGATGAGAACAACCGGAAATGATATGCCTGAGTGACTCTCCGGGACGGCGGCATGCCCGACAAATGTCGACCGTACCGTCCTTCAGGATATATTTCCGATAGTTGTTCGTCATCATAACTTCGTCCGCAATTGCACAGGCAAAACCCTCGGTTTCTCCGAAGAGGTCCCCGAATCGTAACCAGTTCACCGACGCGAGCAGGTCTACGTCGGGTCCCGTGAGGGCCTTGTAGAACCGCCCGTGTAGCACCTTACTCTCCCATGCCGCCTTGCGATCCGCAGTACTTAGTACCACAGGTTTGCGCCAGTTCTCGTTTGCCAAGGAGAGCGGCGTGAGGTTCCTGTCTACTGCCACCACATCCCGATGCATCCCACACTCGTTGTTAAGGAAATAATTCCTGAGATTGCACACCTCGCGGTTGTGGAGATCTTTGGCGTTTAGGAAGCCTCGACCTCCACACTTCCGTGGGATGTACAATCTCATAACTGACGAGCGTGGGTGCAGCATACGATGTGTGGTGAGCATTAGTCGGACCCTCCGATCCAGGGCGTCCAGCTCGGTCTGAGTCCATCTTAGTATGCCAAAGGAGTATATGAGTAGGGGCATTACCCAGGCGTTGAAGGCGCGCACTTTGTTGCCTCCTGACAAAAGACTGTTAAGGACTTTTGTGAGCCGACTGAAAAAGCGCTCCTTCACCGACTGTCTAATACCCTCGTCCTCAATACCCAACGACTGTGCCATACCAAGGTATTTGTAGGTTTCTGATTCAGAGATAGATCTGAAAGACATTGTCTCAGAAAGTTGTAAATTTGTTGAATTTACAACCTTCCCCCGCTGTACATGCATAACCGCACATTTATCGACACCAAACTCCATGTTGATGGCACTACTGAAATCTTCGGTGGTTTTCAGTAGCTCCAACAAGTCTTGGCTATTTGGTGCAAATAATTTAAGGTCATCCATGTACAGAAGGTGAGAAATGACTTCACCCTCTCTCCGAAGCCGGCAACCTAATCCCGAATCCTTCAGCAGGGTGCTGAGGGGATTCAGAGCTAGGCAGAACCACAGGGGACTCAGACTATCACCCTGGAATATTCCTCGCTCAATCCTTATAAAATCCTGCGGGCCAGGGCGGTCATCCCCACCTCCTGGTTGACGAAGGACTGTGGTCCACTGCCTCATACATGCGCTTAGGAAGGCTCTTAAAGCTGTATCAACTTTATACAGCTCTAAGACCCTCCCCAGCCATGAGTGAGGCACCGAATCATAGGCCTTCTTGTAGTCAATCCAAGCGGCAGAGAGGGCCCCCCTATTCCGTCGGATTTGTTGGCAAATGGTCATGTCTATGAGGAGGAGCTCTTTAGTACCACGGGACCCAACCCTACATCCATTTTGAGCGGAGGCCAAAATGTTGTTAGCGACAATGTGCGCGTTTATTTTTGATCTCAAAATGGATGTAAGGAGCTTGTACAGTGTAGGCAAGCACGTGATGGGTCTGTAGTTCTTTGCTTCCGTGGTACTACCGGACTTATAGAGCAGGAAGGTGACACCAGTTGTTAAGGAAGGTGGGAGAGAACCAAGCTCGAGGGCTTGTTGAAATTGTGCTGCCAAGCGTGAGTGCGAGCATCGGAACCATTTTAGCCAGAAGTTGTGCAATCCATCCGGCCCAGGACTTTTCCAGTTCTGGGCCGTGCGGATGGCACAACTTACGTCATCGGGGCTGATGGTGATTGCCCCCATAGGTTCGATGGTCTCGCACTCACGCTCGACAACACTCATCCAACCACCCTCGGTGTGCTCGACAGGCACTGACCAGATGCTACGCCAGAAATCAGTCATGGCAGTAGCATCCGGCGACCGCGTGTCGGACGCACGAAGGTTGGTTTCCTCCCACTTTCGGTTTACCTTCCTTTGATCACTCTGAAAAAGACGATTCTGCTGGAATCGATCCACACGCTTTCTGTAGCGGCGAATACGGTTAGCCCATGCATAGACTTTCTGCTTCAGAAAGTCGATGCGCTCCGTGACATTGGCCATGTAGTCGCGGGGTCTGATATCCGTCCCCGCAAACGCCTGGTTCACAAAGCGCATTACTCGGGGGCGGTGGTTGCCCCCCCTGAAGCAGGTCAGCTTTGCAATGAGAGTCCTAAACGAGCTGATACGTCGCTCGATCCGTGCTTGCCATGCAGGGACACCTCCGGCGGTCCTAGGTGCACGTTCAGCGTCCGGGAACTTGACTCGAGCAACACGGCACGCCGCGATGGCTCCGCAGTACATGATCGAGTGTGTATCATCTAAATCTTTGCTAGTCCGTAAATGTGGCTCTAGTAAAGCGTTTAGGGCTCCCACTAGCGCTAGATTGCGTCTATTCATAGGCAGACGTGGTAATCGTGGCCTAGAATTGGTTGTGGTGCGATACTGCATAATCGCCTCTTCCAAAGTCCTCCTCAATTGCTCATTGGCAGATGTACTCACGCTCTGACTCGCAAAGTCCCCCGCGTCGGTACTGAAATCTACCCGCGGCGCCCCCGGTGCCAGGTCGGGTGCAGGCACCGGATCCGGCGACGTGGCGGGCAGATCTCGCACAGAGGCGGAGTCCACGCGAGCAGAGAGAGCCTCCAGGCGAAGCCGATCAAGTGTCGCGTCATCCAACCGCTTTAGCCGCTGAATGACGCGTACCTGATCCGATAATCGCTGCTCCGATACGGTGATGGTAGGTTCAAGAGCCTGAAACAGAGGCAGTATTCTTGAGCGATACGCGGATAGCTGTGTTCCCCCCTCTGTAGCCCCATAGTAGGCGCGCATGACGTTCTCATTCATGGATTGAGACCATCGCATGCGACGCACTACACCACCGGCAGCGGGAGCCGTGGGCGGGGCAGGATGTCCCGCAGGCCCCAAGCGTGCCGGCAGCGGTGGCCGCCCTCGTCGCGCAGGTGGTCGTGGCGGCGGCGGCGGCGGCCCGCACTCGTCGCTCGACTCGCTGGTGTCGGGTGCGGTAGCGAATTCATCGCCCGACGACGATTGCAAGGAGACGGACGAGGCAGGCGAGGGTGGTGGACGTGCGTTTCGTAGGGACGTTGATTGATCGCGTGCTTTGCTCCTCGTTATCATTCCTTTGGTATTTTGTAGTTGTAGTACATGCTGAACTTTTATGGCAGTTTATAGACCCGGTTTATACTTGATCGTATGCTTGTCATTTTAGGTACTATTTTCCATAAATTTAACGTAAAAATCAACACGTAAATACAAAACATAGAAAATAAATTAAGAGAAATTACAAAACACGTGTGACGTTGACAACGTCTTTTTTTTTTTTTTTTTTTATTATTATTATTATTATATCTCCTTGGATTTCACGGGCCTATAAATCCCGGTCTTTTGATAGGCTTGCATGGGGATATAGATCCAACACGTAGAGGCCTCTTGGAGAGCTTTAATGTCATGTATTATTATTATTTATTATAGACAACATAATGGTCCACATAGTTGTTAGTTTTGAACTTAATCTACATGTTAGTTTACTAACGCTAATAATAAATTAATAAAAGTGATTTAGTCCTCTGGCTCATTTTGCACATAAGAGGACAATCAAACTAATAATATTTATAATTAGGTACATTCATTATTTAATATGTTTATAAAGTATATATTTAAACCTTGGACAACATTTTAGTTCCATATTTTCACACTAGGGGAACCCACTCGAGTTTCATTTAGTCAAAATATGACTATTAATAAACATAAGCTTACAATATATATATATATATAAATATATATACAAGAATTGCTCGTTTAAAGGTATAAGATATATCTACAAGTACAAATAAATAAATATAACTAGGCAACCTAGATGCACCACTTCTCAGCATCTGTGGCTGCCACATGCAGTCCATTCCAGTGCATGAGCAGTGGTGCATCTATCTTACCTGCCAACGTTTTATCCGCGCTTAAAAATTTGGGGGTCAGAATTTGAGATTGCGTACCATTATCCCATAAAAAAAAATTACCTATTAGATTTTTTATGATACCCGAATTTTACTTAAGAGCTCTTTCATCTTGTTTTCATTTAGACATCTTAATAAAATCTAACTATACTTCCGTGTCAACTGTGTTATTTACAGGCATTTATCTTAGAGACCGAGATTGTTAATAGCGTACCCAATTTGTTTTAAAATAAAATATTTAACAACGGATTATGGACCCTCGTACATGCGAGTTTTACGGTTTCTATGCTTTTCGCGATAATGGTCGATATGACAGTTTCTTTAATTCTCTTTTCTTCTTCTGGTTCTCGTTTCGTTTGGTAAAAAAAAGATATCGAATTTTAAATAAATTAATGTTCTAAACTTCCAAAGTTTAGGAAGATTAGTACATTAATTATTTACATGATAGCTACTCCATATAAAAATGAACTGTCATAGGAACAATCATTCGACACGAGAGATGTAATTGTTACTTGTTTAATTTGACAGCTAGTCCACATGGTGACATGGGCGCGCGTGACCCCGGTGGAAGCGCTGTCGTACTTCAGCCGGCAGTACCCGCCGCACCCGCTGTCGGCGCAGGCCGCCGTGTCCGCGCTGACGTCCTACCCGTCCTCCGCCGTGCTGCTGTACATCCCGCAGCTGGTGCAGGCGCTGCGCCACGACACGGTGCGCTTATACCTTCATACTCGTATATCCATAGAAGAAATTGTGGTAGCCAATGTTGCCAAATATATTTTAGATGCATTTTTCCAGATACCCTAATTGAAAAATCTAACAATTACGCCTTTTACCTGATATGCGAGTCGTCAGCTGAAAATTTCTGCTCGAATTTGTGTAATCATAACTTTTATGATAAAATATATTTATACTTTGTTATCATAAAAGTTTTGGTATCATAAAATAGTACATTACGATACAAGTGCGAAAAATAGGAAATTCGAAACGAGTGGCGATAAATTAAAACACGACCGAAGGGAGTGTTTTAAATCGACACGAGTTGCGAATTACCTATTCGCACATGTATCGTACAACGTTTTACAGTACATATGGCCCTTTAAATGTTCGACACAGTAACGTAATATGCTACTTCTCGCACTAGTGCTATAAAGTAGCCCCATATGTACTGTAATATATTTATATTTTGTTGGTTACGTGCTTTGCGAGCAGAAAATGTCACCGGTTTGCGTATTAATTAATGAATATACTTTAGCCTAACGTGTTGGAACGGCGCGTAGTGTTATTTTATTGTCAATTTAATTATTATTATTTTTCCTCGATGTTTACAATGATTTAAATTTTATGTATTTCTGACATAAGTATCTATTGTATATATGAATGTAAATTATGACAATGTATGATCAAGTCAAGACAAATAAAGAATATGAATATGATAAGTTTTAGGATATCAAAATATTGGCACGTCGGTCAAAATGTTCATATTATTTCAGATGGGCTACGTGTCAGAGCTGATAAAGTCCCTGGCTCGCAAGTCGCAGGTGGTGGCCCATCAGCTCATATGGAACATGCATACTAATATGTACACCGACGAAGAAATGCATAACAAGGATCGTAAGGATTATTTACTTATTAAATTACAAAATAGGTGTCCATTACTGATACTATTTAGTGTCCATTATTGAGTTGCTAGTTACTACCCTATAGGTACTGAGCCCTCTAACTCTTTTAACGTTACACCAATAGGGAGTATTACTGCAATGTTCTGCCGCCAGAGTGCGGCACTATCGCCTATCTTAAACCATAGACTAACTTATACGTACTGTGCCTTAAACTGTTTTTAACAAGTTTTCACAGATAGTAAAATATGACACTGATGTATCAAGGTGTTTTTTTTTTACAAAGGGCCTGCCAGGAAACGCGAAAATCAAAATTTTGTTATCTGCCTCTTTATCGCTCGAATGTGCAAGAGTGATAGAGAGGTAAGATAACTAAATTTTGATTTTCTTGTTTCGCGGTCGGTGGTAGTGGCGTCCCCTACCCAGAGTTTCGCGTAACATTCCCTATTATATACAATGCGCCATTGAAAACCTTATCTTAATACACGAAGGTTAATTAAACTGTAATGTAACTATGGCGCATCATATCCGCGGTCCCGAGCACGCATATCCATCTCGCGCGCTCTTCACGCTCAGTGAGAGTGAGAGAAGAACACGACCATACTGAGCCTTATATAACCTACAGAAAACCGTTGAATTTAAAGCACAGTTATCGAACGTTAAATAGCGTCACATACCCGATACTTTTTTTGATTGCCGCAATAGGTTTAATTGTTGTCAATGTCATATATTGCTTACCTAATCTTATTATTTACGATACAGCGGTCCTCTACGATACACTGGAAGCGTTGACAAAGAACATAGTCGACACACTCTCAGGGCCCGCCAAAGCGTTCTATGAACGTGAATTTGACTTCTTCGGGCAGATCACGAACATCTCCGGAATCATCCGACCGTACCCGAAGGGCGCCGAGCGGAAGAGAGCGTGCCTTGAGGCCTTGAAGAATATTAAAGTATGTTCTTTGTATATTAAATCCTATCTCGCTACGTATATCATCTAAATTCTTCGATAGACTTTTAATTACAGTAAATATTAAAAACGTAAAATAGATGCATTATTTAAGAGATGATATGAAATAAGAGGGAGTATATGAAATGACGCGCGACAGAGAGGTGTCGAAGAAGAGAATATTGTGCCGATCCCAAGAAAATGGTATAACGCAGGAGTCTCCAAACTGTTTAAACCAAGGGTCAAGGCTAAGTATTCTTTCCCGAATCGTTTTCTGATCTCCTGTAGGGCAATCAAATTGATTAAATAAAGATGGTGCATTTTTTTTTGATATATTGATGAATGTGTTTTATGCAGGTCCAACCGGGATGTTACCTGCCGTCTAACCCAGACTCGATGGTACTAGACATCGACTATAAGAGCGGTAAGTTTACTCATAAATTAACTACAATCATTTACGATAGATACAATTTTTACACGCCTATAATGTGTCAATAAATTTAGACACATTAAGAAAATTCCGCAGCTGTGCCCCAAAAAACTGTAGTATATTTTAAGATGAATTTAAAGTAATCGTAGTAGGCTTTTTTCATTTTGTCTGTGAGCGAAAGAAGCCTGTTGGTATTTTCAATGGTTATTTATTTCATAAAATAAAGTTCTCCGCTTGAACATAGGCTTATTAACGACGACGACCGGTCTAAGCTGAAGCACGATTCCACATAATGAATATTATAATAATTATAATTGTGTGTTTTTAGTATAGTTTTAAGGTGTTTATCTATGGGCCGATAGTTGTTTGAAAATAAAGATTTTCATTCATTAACACATTGAGTACCGGGAACTCGCTCGGCGGGTTCTCTGTTCGTAGTCGCTTTCCTCTACAAAGCGGGAAAACGCTGGGATCGGCTACGAGTGTAGCGCTACGAAAACGTTGGTAGCGAATGTGTTAAGAGCCCATCAACGGGCTCCCTAGCGCCATTGCTAAATAATTGCGATTATTCAAATTTAACGATAGATATTTAAAAAAGGGGGCCGCTACGTACTGTATTTTGTATTTAAGTACCTTTTGAATACATAATAATAGTTTTTACGTAGCTGGATTCGTCAATTTAGGCGCCCAAAGTTAAAACGGCCGTTTTTGTTTTGAGTTCATAGATCGACGAATCCAGCAACATAGTAACTAGTTTTGATGTATTCAAAAGGTACTTAAATACAAAATACAGTACCAGTGGCGCTAGTGAGCACGTTGATGATCTCTTAATTATGTTTACAATGTTAACGATTTCAGGTACTCCCATGCAGAGCGCAGCGAAAGCGCCGTACCTTGCACGGTTCCGTGTGCGCAAGTACGGCATCGCCGAGATGGAGGCCGTGGCGATGGCCGTGGCGGCCGGCGAGGACCCGCCCGCTGTAAGTTATTACAATACGCTGTCTCCTGTAGTTACGTTCAACTGCCACCTTGTGATTTAAATCGAATTCGAAAATTTGATATGCATACTTTCAGCAACTAAGCAGATGGTAGCTTACAGTTCGTCAAAGGCGTAGCCAGCCATTGAAATAGGGGGGGGGGGGCATGGGCGTAGGCAGGGGGGGGGGGGGCAAAGCATAGGTACAAATGTACCTATGGCGGTGCATGTTGTGACTCGTCCGTATACAAAAAGTGATCGAGGTGTGCAAGATTTGTCTCTGACGTGTGTAATTTTCTATGTATTCGTGTCGTCATTACAGATTGGATTTTGTATGTAGTGAGTGTGAAGTGCGACTGTGTGCACGTTTCCCCCGGCAAAAAATAGCAGAATGTTTTGTACGGTAAGATATCGCTTGGGTTCCTCCCTTCCGACGTGTCGGAACCCGGTGTTGCTCGAAGGCTGTACCTGAGCGACGTACGTATGAAAATATACCTTAAAAAATATACCTTATAAAAAATACCCTTAAAACAGAGTCTGTCATGATATTGCTCTATCAATGATTTGCTGATTAATGATTCTCACATTAATTATTTGTGATACAGGAAGATGGCAAAGACCGCTTCACCTCCATGGTGGCGGAAACGTGGCAGGCGGCCATCTTCAAAGTGGGCGATGACGTCAGACAGGACATGTTGGCGCTGCAAGTGATCTCCCTGTTCAAGAACGTGTTCCAACAAGTCGGGCTCGATCTGTATCTGTTCCCGTACAAGGTGGTGGCCACGGCGCCTGGGGTAAGTTAAAGTTATTCAAATATTATTGAATGCCATTTCCTTGTCTTCATTAATGACTTGTTTGACATTATGAACACCCTAGAACCTAAATGGTCGCGTACTGTGCGGCTTAAGAGGAATTTCCTAAAACAGCTATTATGTCCTGAAATCTTTATTTTTTATAACTTTTTATCTGACATCTTGTCCCTTTCGCACAATACACGATAAAAATGCAAAATTATATCGAAAAGAAAGAACAGGGTCATTTTATCCCCGTATCGCACTATATTTGTAACGCACATATTTAAAACTTTAGCACTACATTTCTTGAACTGATTGGTGTCAAAATTGAGTTCCGAGCGGCGGCGGCAACAATTCGTAACAATAACTGATATGATATGTCGTGAAGTATTAGTTGTTCTAAATTATAGCAATTATTAACTTCATTGATTTTGCAATAAGACAATTCTAGCATGCGTTGCGAACGCTTTATTTTTAATTTGCTGATAAGAAGTCTTGCAATGATGACTGCACTAGTGATTCTGTGCTTATGATCCCGTACGGGCCAGCTAAAATCTATACGGGGTTTACTGGAACCCGTATCACACCAGAAAGCTATTTTTGTTCCCTGGTCGGTACGGGGTCCCTGAGACCTCGTATATTTTGAATACAGCACTTGGTTATACTTTTGACAAGAAACTGAAATGTATATTTGACTTTATCGTAGTCTTAAAAATAACCAAGATACAGTTTCCGCACCAGCGAGAAAACAAGATTTTTATCCCTCGCACTAAATGATGACATCGTACGGGGTTCAAATGCCCCCGTAACGCTGTGAACATATTCAATATCGCTTTCTACTAAATATTTTATAAAACTACCCAAATTACTATTTGTTTACCTGTACCTATAATATTTGAAGAGTTCCTTCGATTTCTCTAGCTTTCCATCATCAGATTTTTTCTGACCTGATGAAGTTGAGGTCAAATGTGAAGAATTATAACTATTTCAAATCAAAGATCCCGACGAATTGATGAACATCCTCCTTCGAAACTATGAAGTTGTTAATGAAACTTTAATTGAGTGTATTTTCGCAGTGTGGTGTCATAGAGTGCGTGCCGAACGCGAAGTCAAGAGATCAACTTGGCAGGCAGACGGATATCGGCATGTATGAGTACTTTATCAAGAAGTATGGGGATGAGACTACTAGAGAGTTCCAGGTAAGTGATGGTATTCGTAAAACTTAGATAGTTACAATGTGTTTTCTCATTCCAAAAAAAAATATATCACTGTGATAGATTTAGAACGACCTAGAATTGTTTGCCTCAGAATATGGTATATTACTTACATGACTTACAACTAAATTGTTTAAAAATTGGATGTTGCTTAAAAAAAAGTTGTTATAAAATTAAATTAAATAAACATTTATTTCAGAATTAAATTTCCATATTATATTAGTGTTATGTATTTTGATGTAGATATTAAGTCATAACATCTGGGAGCCGGAGCTTTGCTCAGAAAACATACAAAAACTAAAAAATGCACGTTATCCCAGAGATGAGACCTAGCTAGCAGTGGCGGATCGTTCAAAGAACTCGATTCCCACCGGCTTGTCTAATTTCAGCCCGTTGAGTACTTACACGATCGGTTCATGGAGAAAAGGAAAGCAAAATTAGCTCCGGGTTCCCTACGAATATTTGTGACGCGCCGCCACTGCTAGCTAGATCGATTTTTCGCGCCCGAAAACCCTCATATAGCAAATTTCATCGACAGAGTCAGAGCCGTTTCCGAGATCCCAGAAATACATATAAAGAATTTTTTACTGAATAAAAACACGTAAATTATGATCAAAGGGATGGAGCCTCCCTGTAAGCAAAATAAATATCAAATTATATTTCGTATATAAGTTCCAAAAACTCATTGGTTCAAGCCAGGGTTTGAACCCGCGACCTCCGGATTGAAAGTCGCATGCTCTTACCGCTAGGCCACCAGCGCTCTGTCGAGATATATCGTTTTATGTGAATTTAATTTCCACCTTAAACAGAATGGAATAAAGTCGATATTTAAAACCGCCGTCCAATACCTACATATATTGACCTTGTAATTATTATAACTTGTGTGTTTAGGCGGCAAGGAGATGTTTCGTGACTTCAATGGCGGCGTACAGCGTCATCGGCTTCCTACTGCAGATCAAGGACCGTCACAACGGCAACATCATGCTTGACACCGACGGACATATCATACATATAGGTCAGTTAAGTTAATTTTATTTATATTTTTATTTTTATGTATATTTTGATCCTAATTCTAATTTCTGATCTCAATTGTAAATGTAAATAGGGGTTTTTTTCAATTTTTTTGTAATTTTAATTTTATGTTAGTTTTAACTTTAATTTAGTAGTAATTTTATTTTGACATGTAAATTGACTTTATGAATAAATGAGTATGAGTATGAGTTTTAGCACATTTACGGCGTTTACGTAGTCTGTAGCAAAGAGAATTTGAAATAGAGGTGGATCGGCAAAGAAAACTTTGTAGCCACAGTAAATTTACTACCATCTTTCGACACATGATTAAAACTTTTAGAACGTCATTTGACTTTGATCCTTATTCTTTCACTGATATGTGTTAAATTTGTTAAATATCAAAAAGTATTCGCGCCATCTAATAGATCAAAGGTATGGCGGCGTTTCGAGCGATGGCGCCACAACCTTTAGCCTATGCTCGGTAAGATGACACGACTTTTTGATGTTTGCCAAAAACACATATCAGTGAAAGAATAAGAATCAAAGTAAAATGGCGTTCTAAAAGTTTTAATCATGTGTCGAAAGATGGCAGTAAATTTACTGTGGCTACAAAGTTTTCTTTCTCCACGGCTTACGCTTAGTTATGAGATCCCTATCCCATAACTAGGCGTTATGCGTTTTAAGATTTTATGTATAATTATAAAAAAAAGAGTCCCGCCGAGTTTCTTGATATCGGCGTACTTATCTTCTCGAAAGTCTCGGGACTGTGATGTAGGGTTAACACCGGTGGTTGTTTCTGACAATCATAAGTTTTTGTAATATGCCCATATTTAAGAATGAAGTCTTTCAGTTTCTTAACATTGTTACTGTGACAAGGTGCGAAATGGTCAGTGATCGGAACTATGGGAGTAAAACTTTAACAAAACTTGCTAAGCGGACATAAAATAGTGCATACAGCCCTAAAAATATTCATGTCCATAGGGATAGGAATAGTATAGTACTTACAGCCATAAAAATATTTACAGTCATAGATATTCGAATATGTTTAAGGCTATAAGCACTCTTTTTACGTCCGCTTGATAAGTTTTGTTAAAGTTTTACTCCCATAGTTCCGATTACTGGAAATGGTACAGAAATCAAATTCCTTGAGCGTGCATGTGCATATGTAGTTCAAGCTAAGCAATTGAATCTGCGTCCACATTGCTTTGCTGCCGGCGTCATATGATGTCGGTTATCGTGTCGTTCTATGACAGATGAAAAACAAATATAGAAATCGATTTGATGTGTTTTATGTGTCTTAATTTACTTACTTGCTTTTCTAACGATAATTGGATTATTTGCATGTTTTTAGTAAAATATCCTATTGTATGACGGTACCTTTATGACATAATCATTTTTAAGACGCTTTTATTAGGTCGACCTGTATGTAACAATGTAATGGAATCTAAGGTAACTAATTTAACCATCTTCCAAGGACTGTAGCGTCATGAAAATTGGCAGCTGTATGTAGTTCTGATGACAGTACAATAATATGGTACTGTCGAACTGATCTGATGATGGAGCCGGAAGATATGAACTGGAACTTCATGATGGAACATCGTGTCATAGCTGTGTTTGGATTTGTTAGAAAAGTCTTGTAATGAACTTTGACGATGATTAGGTTTCAACGTCTGATGATGAAGCCGGAAGATAGGCACTGGCATTCCATGATGGAATATCGTACCATAGTCGTGTTTGCACATTTTTGGTTTTTACGTGCATTTATAAAAGCGTGTTTTTCTATTGTGTTTTAAACTATTTATTTTATTTATTTTTTATTTCAAGAGAAAACTTAAGTGGTAGGTATACTTACATATTTTTTCGCCAAACTGTGGACAGTTTGTTGGCGAATAGTGCGCTCCAAAATAAAGCTAACAAATTGCTTGTTTATTAATTTATTTAGACTTAAATCGCCGGGAGTGAAACTAACCGTGAATCATTCAAAAGTGTTATAATGATTTTGTCACAGATTTCGGGTTCATGTTTGAATCGTCACCCGGCGGCAACCTGGGCTTCGAGCCCGACATCAAGCTGACGGACGAGATGGTGATGGTGATGGGCGGCAAGATGGAGGCGCCGGCGTTCCGCTGGTTCTGCGAGCTGTGCGTGCAGGCCTTCCTCGCCGTGCGGTACGTGGGACGCTTAACACCTTGTGTTTACCCAGTCATTCGCTAGATGGCGCTGAGAGGCATTGCCTACATCGCGCAAACGTACAATTTTCGAGCAATTCGTAAATTTCAAATTCAAAGTTCTGATGTCCATATAGTGAACTGTACCGAAAGTCAGATAAGAGCGTTGCTATCTTACGCGTTCTTGGGACACAAACCCTTTGAGCGCCAAAGACGTCCACAGACATGCACGGTTATATATCAACCTTCGGTCCAATTCATCGATGATGTCGAATCCAATTCATAAGCAAAAATGTAACTCTTCCACAGACCATACCAAGAAGCCATAATATCCATGGTGTCCCTCATGCTGGACACCGGCCTGCCCTGCTTCCGCGGGCAGACCATCCGCCTCCTGCGGTCCCGCTTCGCGCCCAACTCCACAGAGAAGGAGGCAGCTGCCTTCATGCTCTCCGTCATCAGGAACTCCTTCCTCAACTTCAGGACCAGGACGTATGACATGATACAGTATTATCAGAACCAGATCCCGTATTAATTTGTAAATTATAGGGAAAAAAGTGAAATTGAAGCCCATAGGACACCGGCTACATGCGCTAAAATGAAGCCATAATATCCATGGTATTGTAACACTTGCATGGCACTGGCAAGACAGAGACAAAACATCCTGATCACGGAAATACATCCTGGTGAAGCAAAACATCCTGATCACGTAAATACATCCTGGTGAAGCAAAACACATCCTGGTCACGGCACCAAATTGTGACACGTAAATGTCACATCTTTCATACTGGACACCGGCCTGCCCTGGTTCCACGGGCAGACCATCCGCCTCCTCCAGTCCCACTTCGCGCCACTTCCTCGGAGAAGGAGGCGGCGCCTTCAGGCTGTCTGTAATAAGGAACTCGTTCCTCAACTTTCGGAATCAGATTAGATTCCGTATTAATTTGTAAAGTTTGAGAAGATTGAGATTGAATCTGAGATTTAAAACCACCTCGACTACTAGACGGTACACAAACGATAATCAAGGTCACCGCACATAAGCGCTCTCGTACAAAATTAATATTGGAGCGCAGTACAGTACTGTAGCTTGTTTCGGTTGTGCCCACAATTACCAACAGAACTCGTGTTAATTAAAAACATTTACGAATATTGAGCTGTAGTAATGCGTGGGCTCTTACAGTATAAAATACAACTCAGTTGTGCTCGAATCGTAGCAATTTACAAGCGAAATTGTACCTATGTGCGGTGACCTCGTGCTTTGTAAACGCTTAATAATGCGGTATCTGTGTCTAAAACTTTAGTAATGGTATTGAATGAAATATTGATACAACGAAAAATCATTGATCTGTTCTTATATCCTTGATACTAAAATCAAGCGCTCGATTGCGCAATCTACAGGTCGATTCACAAGAGCTGGCATGAATGGAATGAACGAGTGAATGAAAATATTTTTGTGTGTATCACATTAACCAATAAAATGGTGGCTCTGACTGTATACCGAAGTTACTACTGTATACCAGCTTTCGTGAATCGACCTGTGCTCTGTACCCAGTAAGTTGCGTAAAATCTAAGACAATTTCGTATTTCGAATTTGACAAGTAAACGAAATGGCGCTGTACAGCTCCATACAATTTGCGGCAAGTCTGTCAAAAGTTGACGTTTGACAATCCAGTGACCGCAGAACATATGGCGCAGTACAGCGCCATCTGTGTTGGATGTCAAAATAAGGAGCACGTTTCTTTCTTAGACTTGGTATCAAGGACATTAAAATCGGTTTAAAGACTGAGCAAACGCTAATAAGGAAATTGTATTCGCGATTACGATATTCGCACTATTTCGTTGCTTTAGTAAAACAATATAGTATCTTTAACTAAAGACCAAGGTATAAAGGAAAGGACCTTTTGCGGTTGGAACAATTAAACTTGACATTCAAAATTAAACCTTGGCGTTCTAGATATAAAGTTTGCGGTTGGAACAATTAAACTTGACATTCAAAATTAAACCTTGGCGGTCTAGATATAAAGTGACATTCAGGTCTGGAATATTCAGGAACTAAAATCTTGATAGCAATAATGTGGAGCTAAAATCATTGAAAACAAGGTGGCGAACTGGAAGTTATTCGTACTTAAGAATAAAATTCTTTTAATGATATTGTAATATATGGTGATCAGTGTTATTACAATATTTTAAAGATACCAGGAATTGAATATAAATATATTATTATGAATATGTTTTTGTCGATGTGAGGAAATATAATTCCTTGTAGCTCCTTTTCAATGTATAGATGATTATTATTCAATTTTGAGACCAGTATTGTAAATGAAGAAAAATAACTTCTGCAGCTGACTCTACAACCCACAAGAGACTCTCCAGTATCTGAAGCCCTATCGCGTCAAACTTCGTTATCTGCCTCTCTATCGCTCTTCCATATACGTGCGATAGAGAGACGATGACGAAATTTTGATTATCGTTTTTCGCGGTAGGCTCTGACCCCTAAAGTTGCCTTAATACGCCAGGCAGACGACTCATACATTGTATTCTCTGCCAACATTGTATTCTGAGAGATTTCTAGATTAGCTAAATTATTTATTTTCTTATAAGATTTAACCATTTCGAACTGTTGTTTCTGACGTGTGGGTAAATTAGATATTAGAATAGGAAATTACTGGCCAATTCGAACGTGCGCTGACTTCAAACCGATATCAGTAGGGCGCTTGCTCCGAGCAATTTATTAGGGTTGGCACAACTTGACGTCCCTATACATGCACGACCACAGATAAGATAATGACTTGAATGTTGACAACCCTAAATGGCCGAAAGGGATAGTGCCATACATTAGAGAGAGACAGCATAATTCGTCCCTACTCGTAGTGCTATTATTTATTCTGTGCCGATATTAGATTGATATTGGAATCGTCGGTTAGCTATGATTGGCGTCTCGCTCGCACTAATACTTGTGAAATGAACGCACGAATGACAGCCAGCTAATATTTTAATATCGGTTTGATGTCAGTGCACGTTCGAATTGGTCTGAGAGTATTGTTTTCCGGCCTACCGCCACGTTAGACGTGTGGCCTCTCTGCGCACTTGTAAATACGTACGCGTACGTGTGACAGGGAGCCAACACGTCGAAAGTGGTTCGCGGTAGGCCCTCTGTTCTCCTATTACAGGTTACTCCCAATATGACACACCATTTTACACTACATATGGTGCTACTTTGCCGCACTAGTGCGATAATTAACACATTACGTAACTATGTCGAAAATTTAAAGGGCTATATGTACTTTAAAACGTTGAACGATGCATGTGTAAATAGGTAATTCGCAATTCGTGTCGATTTAAAACACTCCCTTCGGTCGTGTTTTAATTTATCGCCACTCATTTTGAGTTTCCTATTTTTCGCACTTGTATCGTAATGTACTATTAATACCTATTTTTTCGAAGGTTCCGGGTTAACGCGTACTATCTGTATGTACATGTATATCGTTCTTATACTTTTTTTTCTATATGTTAAATGAATAATTTGTTAAGTAGATGTGTTTAGGCAAAGTATTAAAATGTATTTTGCTATTTGTACCAGTACGATGAATGATTTATTACTGTATATCAAATATTAATGAATAATAGGGGCTGTGCTATTGTTTTCAAATGAAATATAATTTTATGTGGTTTAATGTTACTCGATTAATAGTCTGTTGTTAATGTAATATTTTGTGGACATTCCTATAATCACAATTATCTTGTTGGAATAAAGTGTGGTAAAGGTGACATGCGTTTTTCTTTTAATACCAGATAATGGCAAAAAGGCACAGGGACTGGTCCGGTATCCCCTTCGAGGGTTTTGGAAGGGGTATTTCGTAAGGCTTTGCTTGCCAAAGCGGTGGCTAACTAAACCTTTTCATTTGGATTTTTAAGCGCTTCTTAATACGGGTAAGTTGATACCCGTTCCTAAGTGCTAACCTCTTGAAGGGGTATCGATAATAAATTATATCGCCTATGCCATTTTTAACATTCTCTTCGTAAAAATAGAATGAACTATTGCTTATTTGTTTAAACTGATGGACTTGGTGTCTGGCGCGTTGACAGCACATGTGTTTGAATTAGGAAGGGGATACCCTTTTATTTTGGTATCCCTGAAAGGGAAACCCTTTCCTAGAGCTAAGTCAAAGGAACGGGTAAGCAATTCAAAGGGAAAGCCAATCCTTAGGCTGTTCGATAAACGACTAAGCCATTTAAAGGCTTTTTTCTGGGAAGGGGTGGACTGGTCCCTGGCATACAATATGCCTCGAGGTAAGCACACGCCACGAATGTTGCCGTTCGTTCATATGTATACAGTGTTTTTTTGTTTTGTGAAGGTAAAGACAAACTAATGCAACTTACAATGTTTATTTATTCTTATAAACATAACATCCATTATTTACATCATGTACAAATCTTTATAACTACTCATTCAAAGTCCATACTATGACTTTCAAGGAAGGACAAGTAATATTCAAGTTTCTTCATACATTTCTTCAACTTGTTCCCATCTAACGGAGGTAAATGTTCTGTCCCATGTTCTGGAAACTTCTTAGAAAATGCTTTATCTTTACTTTGTTTCTTATCAGTAGGCTGCGCTTTTGATATAGATTTGGCTCTATGTAGTACCCTATAGAGATCGGAGAGAGCTGATTTGCAGTAGTGAAGTTTTTGCTCTTTGCTGGGTCCTTGGAGGATTAAATAGGTGTCATGCTTCATGGCATCTAGACTCGGCGCGTCTGTTTCTATGAGGTCACTCTGAAACAATCAATAGTATATAACATAGGGCAGTAAAGTAAGAATTTTATCATCGGCTTCGCCTCGGCCGACAATTCCATGTGATCTGAGGCTTTCTTTGTTACTGGTCGAGGTGTGTCCACAATTTTTCTGTTCGACGGAGTCGGAAAGCGGCAATTTCGTTTTTGCATCGTACAGTCAAGTCTGAAAATATCTATACGGACAAAGTGCCAAAAATATGTACACACTACCCTAATATATGGGCCATAAGGTCGTGGATACATATTTTTGGCACTTCGATTGTGTCGATGTTTTCAGACGTTTTACCGAAAGTTGACGTTTTCCGCTTGGCACGAGGCATTGACTCTGATACTATTAAGGCCAGTTGCACTGATCACACTTGACAGACTGTCGCTCAGCAGTAAAATATGAAACTTTTCAAAATAAAATTTAGCTAATATTTTATGTGATATACTAAAACCTGATAGTGATAGTCCACTTTGAAACAAATGACTGGTATTTATAAAGCAATGTTTCTTCTAAAAGCATAAGGTAATAATACAAAATATGTACCTGTAAGCATTTCTGCACAACTGACTCGACGGCTATGGCAGGGTCATCGAAATTGGCATTTGAGTCCAAATTAGCACAAACATTGAGAAAATGCGTTGCCCATTCCAGGGGCTCCACGTCTCCGTTGAAGTATCGCATCACAAATGCGTATGACGCTATGATATTTGTTATGTTGAACTTTATGGTTGGGGAGGGTTGGACAGTCTGTAACAAAAATATGCTTATATACTCGGACAAACCCACTTCGTCAGTAAAAAGGCACCAAATTCAAATTATCTATGGGAGGATAACTCTTGGCGTCTACTTTTTTAAAATTTGCTGCCTTTTTATTCTGACGGAAATTGGCATGCAAAGTGAATACAATAGATGTTTTTACCAATATATCTATACAATAAAAATCAGGCTGTTCAACTCCTTGATGATATCCAACATTGATGACTAATAAGTACCAGGGATGACTAGAAAACACTGGGTTTCATTTAATAGTTCTAAAATGGTCGCCCAAATTTGCTCAAATTTTGTTCATGAAACTAAAATATAATTAATTACTTCATATTGACTCACTACTAAAAATCTTAGTGTTTATTAACCCATTCAGGGCCAGCGACTCAGCGTATGGGTCATGCTCAAACAGTTCCACAGGGCCAGCAACTCACATGCGAGTCATGAATAGATTTAAACATTAACGAAACACAATTTGACATAATAACGTAAGTAAAATATTGTTCTAATTTAAAACCAATTTGACCGTTCACCCCTCCTACTGGTCTTGGATGGAGAACCTGGCAGAAGCTGCTCAAAGTTGTAAAAAGTGTAACTTTTCTGCAAGCCCTGTGCCCCTAATGAGGATAATAGACAATATATCATCCTAGATCTATTGGATTACTTACAGTCAAAGAATCTAAAGCTGGAACCTTCTTTAACTCTGGACACTTTTTCAATGCTTCACTTTCTTCCTTAGTTATTTCCTCTACCTTCTTCTCTTTCTTTCTAAACATCCACCATGGCTCCCACTGCGGCATAATGACCCCTATGTCACCCTTATTTAATAAAGCCTCAAATTCATTCCTCTCATCTTCTGTTAATGCTCCCCACAACTGATCAGCATCATTTAAATTTAATCCTTTAATTCTTTCATGAAGATCCTCGCCTTCTTCATCATCCGAGTCCATGTTTTCTAGCAACTCCTCGATATCATCAGTGTCTATGTCTTGCTCATGCATCCGCTTTAATATATCAATCATTTTGCGCTTAGATTCATCATCAACGTTATTTGATGCAAGTTCTTCTGTCACGCAGTTGCGATAGAAGTTTTCGGAGCATTCTTGATGTTTTTCAGATCTGTAGCAATCTAAAGAGCAGTACAATACTTCGCAGCGGGGGCAGCAGTATTTACTAGGGTTTTCATTACACCTAAAAGAAATTGACAATGTAGGAAAGTTGCTGGTTTCATTTATATTGTTTAGTTAAAATGTAAAGTTGTAAAGTTAAAGTGTTGTAAAGCTGTAGTGTGGTTACAAATCTACTAGAAGCGCGTTTAAATATATATTGTATTATAATAATAGAAATAAAATACTTACAGCCCACAGATTTTGGCGCCCTGTATGTTGGACGATTCGTCAGACATTGTAGTATAATGCTTTGGTAACTAGAAAACGTAGCCTACTTGTCTTTAATAACAATGATTCCGCCGGTAAATACAAAGAGAGGCAAGGGCAAGCATGAGAATTTCTCATTGAGAAATAAGCAGTGAAATTGAAATGTCAGTTGTCAATTAAAATGACAAAGTTATCAGCTGTTCTTTCGTTATCTTCGAATTAATGGTAAAACTGATATTTTCGACATTCAAAGATATAAAAATCACTTTTGCTTTCATGGCCCTTAAATATATAAAATAAAGTAAATATGCATATTAAGTAACTTGCAGTGCCTGGCAGTAGAGCTTTTTATTATAGCTCAAACAGGAAACCGACGACAGTGCCCCTACCACTGACAGCTGCCAAATAAGCGCGGGAGGGGAGGTAAAAATAAATAAACAAAAAGTAGGAAGAAGCGGAGTCGTACGTCTTATTAGTTTAAGAATAATTTGTAGTTGTATAACTAAGGAATGACGGAGCCTGAACTCGTTGCAGATTTCTTTGGAGTTTATTTATTGTACAACATAAATCCCAAATACAAGGGTCGTACATACATTGGCTACACCAGAGACCCAAACAGAAGGATAATGCAACACAACAGGGGAACGTGGGCTGGCGGTGCGCATAGGACCAGTAATAGAGGTCCATGGTAAAATATATCGCCGATTACTTTTTCATTTGCTTACATTTTTTTGCCTGCCTTGTTGACAAGGTTGTTTCTTATCCGTGATTCATGTTATATATACTGACACTATTTTCTGTTTGTTTTAGGAAAATGGTTATGATTGTACACGGCTTCCCAAACAACATATCTGCTTTGAGGGTAAGTAAACTTCGCTAAAAGATCCACTTTTATGTGCAATTGTAACCCGAGAGGATAGTCTATCATCTATCTGCATCTGTTAAAGTGGACTATTTTAAACATGGGATGTAACTATTATATAAAGAAACTTTAGATGCCTTTAACTTGTACAGCTCCGGCTCTGCCTAGTTTTTTAGAATAGTATACACTGTAACTATGGCATTAGTCATACAATAAATATTCTCTTTATAGTTTGAATGGGCCTGGCAGAACCCAACAAAGACAACAAGACTGCAACACCTATCCCTAAAGAGAGTGCCCAGGAAGGAGACAGAGTTCCGCTTTCAGCTCCGAGTTGTCAGTGAAATGCTTAGGGTTGGGCCATGGTGTCGACTACCGCTCATAGTCAGATGGCTGGAGAAAGACTTTTATGAAGAATTTCCAGTAAGTATTACACGTAAAGCAGTTAAAACTTGTTAAAATAAAAAATCATAATCATATTTCATATATATGTGCACAATTTTTATCAAATTAAAAAATACCCTATATATTTTGTTGCTAGCTAACTGTTTGTCAATCAAAAATCGAGCACGTAAGGGGTCATTCATTAATTGCATCACACAAATTTCGAGGTTTTTTGATCCCTCCCCCCGTCCTTGTCACAATTGGTCACATATGGCAAACCCCTCCCCCTGGTGTGACATCACATTTTCGGCAATTTTGTTTTCAATTAAATCAGCAAATTGAATTAGTTAATACAACATCAAAATATTTTTGATAAAATAAATATTTGTAGTTTTAGAACACAAAACCGATTAGGAAAGAAAATTAAACTAATAAAAACGATTATCGTTCCTAAAACTCGTTATTTAACTGTATAGGAAATAAAAAATATATAAACATATTTGGTTCCTTATGAAGTTTAAGTGACATCACAAAGTTTGTGGCTCCCCCCACCCCCTTGCCACAACATGTCACATTTTCTTGACCCCCTCCCTTCCCCTAAACGTGTGATGTAATTAATGGATAACCGCTTGCGGATTTAGCATTCTCAACTATGATTTACTTTAACCATAATAAATTTAGTTTTATTCTCAAGAAGGGGGCAGCTGCCCCCCCCCCCCCCTGCCCTCCTTGGCGACGCCCTAGTTAATATTTTCTAATGCCATTGATTTAAATTGGGTCACTAGAAGTTATACTGTGTAGTTAGAATACCTATTTTACTAAAATTTATTTATTTTTAGCCTGAAAGGGAACTTCCAAATCACATGAAAATATGCCATGGACCAGTCAAGAGCAAGAACCTGACAAAACTCAAGGAGACCCATGCTACCCACACAGAATGCCTGATATGCTCCAGCTACATTACCAGTCCCGATTCTAAGCTATCCTGCTTAAACCCTCACTGTGACCTGATATCTCACATAACATGTCTCGCCCAGTTATTCTTAGAACCCACTGAATTTGTCCCCGTACAAGGACAGTGTCCTTTCTGTGGTACAATGCTTAAATGGGGTGATTTAATAAGAAAGATGAGAGGTTGTGGTCAGGTTACACTAAGCCAGGAAGATGATTATGGTAGTAATGATGATGATGAAGTTTTGTCACAAGATAGAGCGTTTGTTGATAATAATTCCATTTGGTTACAAGACTGTGAAGAGTTATGACGAACAATATATACTTATGGGTGTTTCATTACGTTTTTATTTTTTCAATGGGCGTTTAACCTCTGGGGGTCTAGCAAAGAATACAATCGTTCGCAGAGAAACGAAACGCTACTTGCCTCTATTGCACTTAAATGGAAGAGTGATAGTGACAATACCGTTTCGTTTTCAACATATATGGGCGTAGGCAGGTACAGGCAGGCCTCCCCCTAGGGCTCCGGCGATATATCAACTTGCAGATGAAAAGTGCCGATGCAGTCTAGGCCGGAACAAGCTTATCTAAAAGATGTCTATTCACTCTCGATTTAAGATCCAAGTTATAGTGGACTGGAAATAGATTTGCAGGAAGTGAATTCCACTCCTTTCCTTAGCCGTTCGCATGATAAAGCTGGATGCGTAGCGTTTAGTGCGAATCAGTGGTAAAGTAACCACGTAAGGGTGAAACGCAAGTCCGCGTCTAGTCTCACCGGCAGAACGGAGATGGGGGGATAAGATTATGTAATCCCATCGCATACTCCCCGAAATATATCCTGTAGAATACCGATAAACAGGCTATCTTTCTATGGTGTTCTAGGCTCTGCAGTCTAGCCTCTACCAATCTCGCATCTCCAATAAGCTTCCTAGCGCGTTTGTCTATAGAATCTAAGGCGGCTAGCTGATACTTGGCGGATCCATCCTAAAGGTGGCTGCAATACTCCATACACGACCGGACTTGAGCTATGTAAAGCTAAAGAAGCTGCCCCGGTGTGGTGTGAACGGGTTTTGGACCCGGGTATGTCCTTAAACTAAGACCAAAAGAGAGGTATGGGCAATGTGAATGTCATCTCGCCTTGTGTGGTAGGGCACAGCACATCAGATGTCATTCCAGATCTAGAGCAGAGCCCAACTGGGGAAGTACCTCCACCTTACAGAAAACCGCAGCCAAATAACACTTGACCCTACTCATAGTGTTGTGTTCCTGCCGGTGAGTAAGGTTGCCAGAGCTCAACGAGGGGGGTGGGGTTAGGGTCGGCAACGCGCATGTAACTCCTCTGGAGTTGCAGGTGTACATAGGCTACGGAGACTGCTTACCATCAGGCAGGCCGTATGCTTGTTTGCCACCGACGTAGTATAAAAAAAAAAAATACTGATTGACCTTAGAAAGGGCGCCTAATCGTCTAGTTGCAGATTCAGCCTGAGATTCAATATACGCCCCAAAGCTCGGGTTAGATGAGATACTTGTGCCAAGTAGCTGAAGAGGGTGGGATATCGGTACGGATACATCCCGGAAAGTCGGGAGTCAGGTCGAAAGGACTCCGTTTCGCAGTATCCTTTTGAACATTTTCCAAAAAACGAAACGACAGAAAATTTCTAATTAACTACTAAACCTGCTTACAATTTTTCACGAGCATCGCTTGAGAATTGCCACTTGTAGAGGAGAATATCCGGACATACGAACAGTTTGCCCGAGTCTAAACGGAGATCTTCGCTAAGGCTTCGGTCAATTATTTAAGTTTCGGCTGAAACTAGAGCCAAAACCAAACCTTCGGTAACGCTTTCGGTAAAAAAAACATGTTTCGGTTGGACACTAGATATGATATCTACAGCATCATCTATGAAAATACTACCTATTTAATAACACGACAATATTTTGAAAACATGGCAAATCGTTGCAAAAACGTTTTTATGGAAACTAAGCGTAGAGTATTAAATTATATTAAATAAAACGTCTTTACTACTATAATCTCTATTTATTTACATCATACAATAACACTTATGTCAGAACCAAAACACTCAAGGATAGGCACATTTGTTTATCAACTAAAATAAATAATTATAATACAACTAGATTAATAATTTGGTACATCAAACCACTGGTACCGCTGCTCACCTTCCGTGTCATATTTGGGTTCCAGGCATTTTCTGTTCAACCATCTATCAAAAAAAAAAAAGAAGTTTAGCTGCGTTAAATTGTGCTTGACATGTATACAAGGTGGCCAAAAATTATGTGCATTCCCGTTCCAGGGAGGTTTTGGGATTATACTGAGCAACTTTTAGTATGGGACCAACCCCGAAATCGCGAAAAAAAATTTTACCCTCCCATAGAAAATGGACCAGCTAAAATGTATGATACAGCCAGAAAAAAAATTCGCGATTTCGGGGTTGGTCCCATAGTAAAAGTTGCTCAGTCAGTATAAGCCCAAAACCTCCCTGGCAACGGGAATGCACATATTTTTTGCCCACCTTGTATATGTATACACGATGTTCCGATACAAATAGCACTGCTGCGCGATGCAGTGCGGTGTAAGCACCATCGACAATGAGGTACCTTGTCATAGATAATGCCACATATAATGTATCAAAAGAAGTATAAAATGTTCAATAAACTTTTCATTTAATGGATTACATAGTCAACGAAAATTATCCTTACTAAGGTTTCAAATAGGCGGTTAAATTGCCATCCTTCTATTTTCAACTCATCTTTTAACAAATGGCATGTGATTTTTGATACATTGCGGCTTTTCATCGATCAATTGAGTTCGTTGAACCCCCAAACGCACCAATGAGGTTTTCAGAACTTATGTACGAAATATCATTTGATATTTACCAGTCGCTTTTCGGTGAAGGAAAACATCGTGAGGAAACCGGAATAATCCCAATAAGGGCTAGTTTACCCTCTGGGTTGGGAGGTCAGATGGCAGTCGCTTTCTTAAAAACTAGTGCCTAATACCTAATTCTTGGGATTAGTTGCCAAGCGGACCCCAGGCTCCCATGAGCCGTGGCAAAATTCCGGGACAACGTAAGGAAGAAGAATTGAGGTCGTTGAACCCACGTAGCTCTAGCTATGTATCTCAAATCGCATGCGATTTGTTGCAAAGTCTGCAGAGCCCTTGAAAAGGCTTATAACAGCGATACTGACCCTCCTTTCTTATTGCACCCGACCACAGGGTAGTCCTCCCGGAAGCACTTGGTGTCTAGTGCGTTGAAGTAGACTGTGCCGATCTGCTTGGAGATTTTGCTCTTGGTGGCGCGCAGGCATAGGCGGAACTTCTCGTCGCATTCGCAGCTCAATCTAATATAGTAGAATAAATTGAGCTAGTTGTAGTACTACTCGTTGCTTATCATTATTTCAATCTCTTACGAGGTACCACGAGAAAAGTACCTACCCTCGGAAAGCCCACCATACAAAGTTGTCCTATTTTTAATTTGAACCTTGTATAGTAAATTGGGATTAAGAGGCTGTCAACACCCAATGTCCTTGAAATTGATGTTACTTAAACAGTTTTTTTAAGAAAGACTATTTGATTAGTCAAGTAAGAAAAATATATGTTCATATTAGGTAATTATATTTCAAAGACCGTGGTTGTACTCGATACATGATTGAACGAAATCGGCT
Source organism: Cydia pomonella (assembly GCF_033807575.1). NCBI lineage: Eukaryota > Metazoa > Arthropoda > Insecta > Lepidoptera > Tortricidae > Cydia > Cydia pomonella. The sequence continues at coordinate 4,639,791 of NC_084722.1, forward strand.
CGATAGAAAATAATTGCAAAGATTGGTCTTAAAATCACAATTAAACGGTTTTATGTCTTTATTGTTTTGACTTATGGGTCTGCAATTAAAATCACAATTTCAAAACATTTATATCTAAACCGCTATTGAGTAAAATATTACACTAATAATCCACTTTTTTTTATTTAAATATTTTTCTTATTATTGTCTTGCCCAGGCCCAGTAACATGCGACAGTGCTATCTCATTTACTCCGATACAAATAGACAGTGTGCGCGCTTTAGGTATTGACACTAACAGCCTCTTAATTTCGCTTGTTTCAGAAAGCAATTAAACAAAAGAAATTCTACTTTATTCGGTTTATAAAAGGAAGGTTTATAAATCTAATTACAAGATTGAAACGAAGTGTATATTGGGCCTTAAGTGGCTATTAGCCACGGGCTAGCCAAGGTGACAATCGTTCGCAGAGAAACGAAACACTATTTGTCTCTATCGCACTAATATGGAATATGGAAGAGTGGTAGAGAGACAATAGCGTTTCGTTTCTTTTTCTACAAACCATTGTCATCTTGGCTAGGCCCCCTGGCACAACCTAAAATAAATGCTAGGGCTGCCACCGGGCATACCTCTATACCGCGTGTAGAAGGCATTGCTTGTGATATTGTGCTTGGTCTGACCCGCTGTTATGGTGGCGGTGCAGTGGTCGTGGTCGCGACAGTACATTACGTCGGTAGCGCCGCCATCGGGCATAAACACCGCGTGTAGAAGGCATTGTTAGTGAGATGGTGCTTGGTCTGGTCCGTTGTTAATGGTGTAGGGGCAGTGGTCGTGGTCGCGACAGCACATGTCGGTCTCGGGCATACATATATACCGCGTGTAGAAGGCATTGTTAGTGAGGTTGTGCTTGGTTTCGCCCGCTGTTATGGTGTCGGGACGGTGGTGGTGGTCGCGGCAGCACATGTCGGTCTCGGGCATACATACCGCGTGTAGAAGGCATTGTTAGTGAGGTTGTGCTTGGTCTCTCCCGCTGTTATGGTGTCGGGGCAGTGGTCGTGATCGCGGCAGCACATGTCGGTCTCCCGGGCGGGGCCGAGATCGTCGTAGCCGTCCGCTATGTCGCCGGCTCCGCACCATTTTGTACCTTAAATAATAAAACGGTAATACATATAGTATTACCGGTGCGTAAGTAATCTTATTAAGGTCCAGTGGGTTCAGTGAGCAAAGTTTTTGAAAAATTGTAGCGCTTAGATTATTTAATATGGTTACCAGAAAATATGAATAGCGATCTTGAGGCCTTTCTCTATTAACTTCATTGATTCGAAACCTTATTAAACAACTTACGCTTGATAGAAAAAAATCACGAATATAGGGTACGCATCATTAAAAGTTTGTAACTATTTTTGCACAAAAGATATTTAGATACATGAAAATTTCTTCTAACTAAAAATGCGTAGGTAATGTTATTTCTGAAACTCCGACCGAACTCATCGATAAAGTACTTTTCATGTTAAAAATAACTAAAAATAATAATTCATATACAATGATATCGCGGGTAGGCACGGCCGTCTGCTCTATGCTCAGCGAGCTGTGTTCGGAGACGAACCTGAACTCACTGCACCTTAACGGGCAGTGTATATTTTCCACCATATATTTAAAACTTGAATTATTTTCAATTTCGTTACAAATCTATGTAGAAACTGCGGCGTTGGTTTCTTGGGCAGATCATCGTTGAAGGCAATAATTTTTTTGCATCAGATCGACGTAAATGCACAATGCTGGGATCCAGTTCCACTCAGAAAAGTGAATAAAGATGATATGGCTATTAAGATAGATTTGTGTTTGGTGGTGATGATACGACCGAAATCAAATAAAAAAAAATCTGATATTGATATATCCCATTTATCATTACAACAGTTTATTCCTGCAATAAAAAGTACAGCTAATAATAATATTGATTAGTTAGTATATTTCAGCATACTTGCCAATTTTTAGGGTTCCGTAGCCAAATGGCAAAAAACGGAACCCTTATAGATTCGTCATGTCCGTCTGTCTGTCCGATTCTGTCACAGCCACTTTTTTCCGAAACTATAAGAGCTGTACTGTTCAAACTTAGTAAGTGGATGTATTCTATGAACCGCATTAAGATTTTCACACAAAAATAGAAAAAAAACAATAAATTTTGGGGGTTCCCCATACTTAGAACTGAAACTCAAAAAATCTTTTTTCATCAAACCCATACGTGTGGGGTATCTATGGATAGGTCTTCAAAAATGATATTGAGGTTTCTAATATCATTTTTTTCTAAAATGAATAGTTTGCGCGAGAGACACTTCCAAAGTGGTAAAATGTGTCCCCCCCCCCCCGTAACTTCTAAAATAACAGAATGAAAAATCTAAAAAAAATATATGATATACATTGCCATGTAAACTTCCACCGAAAATTGGTTTGAACGAGATCTAGTAAGTAGTTTTTTTTTAATACGTCATGAAATTAAAAAAATTTTTTTTTTCAACACACCCATACATGTGGGGTATCTATGGATAGGTCTTCAAAAATGATATTAAGGTTTCTAATATAATTTTTTTCTAAACTGAATAGTTTGCGCGAGAGAACCTCCCAAAGTGAACAAAAGTGTGTCCCCCCCCCCGTAACTTCTAAAATAACAGAATGAAAAATCTAAAAAAAATATATGATATACATTGCCATGTAAACTTCCACCGAAAATTGGTTTGAACGAGATCTAGTAAGTAGTTTTTTTTAATACGTCATGAAATTAAAAAAAAATTTTTTTTTTCAACATACCCATACATGTGGGGTATCTATGGATAGGTCTTCAAAAATGATATTAAGGTTTCTAATATAATTTTTTTCTAAACTGAATAGTTTGCGCGAGAGAACCTCCCAAAGTGAAAAAAAGTGTCCCCCCCCCCTGTAACTTCTAAAATAACAGAATGAAAAATCTAAAAAAAATATATGATATACATTACGATGCAAACTTCTAACGAAAATTGGTTTGAACGAGATCTAGTGAGTAGTTTTTTTAATACGTCATAAAATTAAAAAAAAAATTTTTTTCGTCAAACCCATACGTGTGGGGTATCTATGGATAGGTCTTCAAAAATGATATTTAGGTTCCTAATGTAATTTTTTTCTAAAGTGAATAGTTTGCGCGAGAGACACTACCAAAGTGGTAAAATGTGTGTCCAAAGTGGTAAAATGTTGAACGAGATCTAGTAGTTTAAGTAGTTTTTTTTTAATACGTCATAAAGGAACCCTTCATGAGCGAGTCCGACTCGCACTTGGCCGCTTTTTTAATATTATTTTCAACAGTTAGAGTTATTTGAGTTTTGCATATGGTTTAATATTAATGTTAATTTCTGAGCAACATAATTATTATTATTCATTAGTGGAAACTGTTTGGTTTGTGAATGTGTAATGATATACTATGTGTGTTGTTTTTGCCTGTTTGTTTCCCAAAGGTTTAAATAAATAAATAAAAAATACCACGCTGTTGCTTAACAAGAGTAGGATGATTCAATATCGAAACCATGTCACCGTCTGTCAGTTTCTTGAATCAAATTGACCCCGTGATATCACTGTGACCATAGACAAAGGAAAATCTGTGACGCATCGTTAGATAATTGTTTTAATTAGGTTAAGGTCTGATACCAGAAGTTGTCTATACCTAGAAAAGGTTAGTTATGATTTCTGTGATCGCGCGACACGCCATCGCAAGTCTAAGGTTAAGTACGAGTTTATTCAACTCCAAGGGTTCCGTACAAAGTTTCAATAATGCAACTAAAGCAGAGACGCTTTGCAATTAAAAATATGCTGCAGAGGAAAAAGTGACTAGGATAATCGCTTTCGGGAAAACATGCGAAAAAAAAATGCAAAGACCTAACTGCGTTTGGGCTTGTGCACAAATCACGCGAGGTTTTTTCGGCTACTTTTTTGATCCCCTCTCCCCCTTGGTGATATTTGGCGAGTTTCTTGGCCAACCCCCCCTCCCCCATATAACCTCACGTGTATTTTTATTTTATTTTTCATTCCTCCTAATTTTAAGATAAGTAGTATTGTATAGAGTAAATCTTATTTATAGGCGCTATTTTGAAGTGCCAAGTGAAGATTTATGTTTAACGACACCGAGAAAAAATATGTACCTAGTAGACATTTTTTTTCTTAGTTTCGTTCACTATAGAAAAATACACGTGAGGTCTCCTTTTCCCCCCCCCTCCCCCAACGTGATCTATCGTGATTTTTTCGTAACCCCCCTCCCCCATTATATTGATGCCGGTTGTCAATGTCACTGTGCGAGCTTGACAGCAATATAATTATGCGACAGCAACAGGCGGGTAAATGTACGAAAATCTATATGAAAAGCGTCTCTGCTAACTGCTATTTTAGGCTATCGCAAAAAGTCTCCTCTTCTTAGTAAAAAGACGTTCAGCCACAGTTAAACGTTATTATGACATTAAATGGGTTGTTAAAGTTATTTGGCATTATTCTACGCTTATACTACGCTCAAGATTCTACATTAGATTCACTCGCCACGCCCTGCAAGCGCACGCGACTCAAAATAAGCACTCGAAGAAATATCAAACTTTACTCTCTTGTTGTACAAATAACAATTTCACTATGACATTTTTTTTTATTTATCTCTACTTATTATCTCTAGACGTACAAAGTCTCCGATTGCAAGTAAGTCCTAACGAAAAAATCATGGTCATACGTCTATTACTTTAATTAGGTACTGATTATACTAATTTGCCTATTTGCTTAACTCGGGCGAAAGGTAGCATTTCTTCCCTTGGTTAACAATCTACTATACTAATAGTTCAAATTTAGCCTATTGAGACGGAAGTGTAACTACGGAACCCTACACTGAGCAATGATGTTGATTCATACCTGGATAAATCAGACTAAATCTGAGATCAGACTCGTCCATTTTCATTTCGTCGCTGTCTTCAATCAAACCTCTTTCTCTTAAAGTCGATAAATCCACATCATTTATAACCCAACTAGTACACGATTCAAACATAATTATTACTACAAGGCACGAAATCTTAGACATTGTAAACATTTCAGTAAAACCAACTGTTAACGTTCAGAGAAGTGAGAAGAATGAACGATAAGTTAGATTGTCTTTATTTATATCAACTGAAAAGCCTGAAGTAAATTAAAATACAAGGAAGTCTTCGCAGCCTTAGTTTAGCCTCCTGTGGGGCATTATCTACTCTCGACAAGTAGACTGTTAGTAAAGTAAGCTCGACAAGTCCTTGTATATCATGAATTCAACTACAGCAACAATTAAACGTTATTGGAGATCATGTAATACTGGTTTGTGTGCGATTAACTTGCTCGCGTTTGGCAATGGAACACCTTATCGCCGTATGGGTAAATTCCGACTGAAAACCTTAATGTTTGACATTGAGTACTTGGTCGAAACTTCCTTTACGAAACCATTTACATAAGGAGATTTACATAAAAATTTGTTGTCATAGGTATTAACTAGGTTCCTCTTAACATTCTCATAGCAAAGAAAATTTATACCTAGAGGCGTATTAGTCAACTAAATTTATTGCCATCTTTCGACGACTCACTCAAATATATGGCTATTTGACCAATATTCTTTCACTTGTCGCCATCTACTCGAGTATAGGCCAAAAGGTACACCGCCATCTATTCGAGCATAATTTTTTCTTGATTTTTCGGGGCACATATTTTCTTTGACTTAATTTACCTTATACAGAGTTATAAAATATCTTTGCTCATAGTGTTCATTACTCCTCCTTTATAGCTCCAAAAATTAAAAATTTATAGGCCCATAACCCAGTCTCTTTTAACTTGATCTGTAATTAGTTTTAAGTTAATTGATTCCATTGTGTTACGACAATTAAGCAGTTTCTATCAAAGCTTCATGCATGAAAGCATGAAAGTGTGTGTATGCTATAAATTTAAACATACGTGTATGTTTTAAATTATTCCATACAATTTATAAACATTCGTAATCTCACAATGGGTTTGGCGGGTTTAAGTATTTTACAGATTATGCCAGCATAAGTTTTACACGTTAATCCTACGGATAGTGTCCGACTTGTTTTTTTTAAATTAGTTGGTCTAGATGCTAGCATTTTTAGGTCAATTCTCATAGAAAAAAACTAGGTACAGGTAAAACATATGCTGACGCCATCTATGAATACTTTTGACAGTTGCAAATGCAAACTCCATCTCAAACTAATTTTCCAATGTCACTTACGGTTGTTATGGTGGAATAGGTCTGAGGGCCTACCGCGAACACCAAAGTTCGTAAATTGCAGGCATCTTTCCCTTTTACTCCAGTTAAGGCGTAAATAGAGTGACAGAGAAAGATGCCTGCAATGGAAACTTCGGTGTTCGCGGTACGCCCTCTGGTCTCTGTAGGGGTGTCTTTTCTACCGATTACAAGGCATTAGCGGCAGCGGCAGGCGCGGTTTATTGTTCATATGTTCATAATTCATAACTGCGGCGGCTTTTTATCGCCTGTTGCTATTGCTGTCACATTCTAACAAGTTTGTAAGTGCGAAAGTGACAGGTTATAAAAATGGAACCTTGCTCCCATAACTGGTCTATAATTTTTATCAGTGTAAACGCATCTTTACCCATGAAAACTGCGTACCTAAATAAGACTTTCACGTGAAATCGTGCATGAAATCCATCACTAAAGGGCATTATTCTTGTATCTGCATAAGTATATCCACTGTCTCCATCAATACTATCACTATTATTAAGTACCTATCCTATCATTGTTGTGACCGAAGAGTAAATGAGTTCAAAGGTATGCAAACTAGTTATACATTCTAGTACTTACCTATACTAGCTAGCCCGACCGCGTTTTAATAAATTAATAACACGATATCGTTCACTTCCTCCCGCGGACGTTCCGGCTGTGGAATGAGCTCCCTGCCGAGGTTTTCCCGAGAGTCTACGGTATGATATGAGGTACTTCAAAAAAGGAGTGTACAGATTTTAAAGGGTCGGCAACGGTCGTGTAACACCTCTAGAGTTGCAGGCGTCCATAGGCTACGGTGACTGCTTACCATCAGGCGGGCCGTAAGCTTGTTTGCCACCGTCGTAGTATAACAAATATCAAACATAAACACCATCTGTGCGTTGACTGAGGGCTAGGGACCTGCATTTGTCCCGTAAAATGGACGACCGCCTCGAAACTGCCTTTCCATAAACGTAGTCCCCATTTTCCTCTGTAGATATTAACATTGAAAAAAATAATAAACAAACGTCGGACGTAAATACTATAATACTTCAAAATAAAATATTGTAGAGAATTTTATGGAGAATATACTTCTCCTAGACATTTTTATTATAACTATCCCAGTTTTCATGGTCAACTAAAAATGGTTGTATTAAAGTGGGAGGGAGGGAGGGAAACAATAACTTCTCGGCGTGTTTCTATTTCTACTTCAATTTATTCTTATAAACCTAAAATCTATATGCATGCCAAGTTTCATGCTTCTGCTTGATGCTTCCGAATCCTTCTTTTAAGTAGATAATAAAAAATAAATTAACAACAGAGACGAATTGCGAACATCGAATGCAATAAAATATTTGACAGCAGTCAGGGCTAACCCGCATGCAACGTCAGAGAATAAAATTTATTGCGAACCAGGTGATTTTATTTTGTACATCCATATTATGTTTACCCATTTATTTACTTTAGCTACTTTGTAACTTCCTGCTAAATTTTGAAACTAACTGTAGGGTACAATAAAGTTTACAATTTAACAGTTATCCAGAAAGCCGTTCAGATAAAATTGTGTACCATTTTATTAGGCAGGCGTCCGGTTTTAAATCCTATAGCCCAGTATTTAGTCCATCGCTTTCACCATATAGCCTAAATTTTAGATTCCATCAACTCGCAATAGTCCTTGCACCCTGGCAGGTGCTGGTTGAGCGTGCGTCCCTTGACACGGGCAAGGGCAGCATCCGCTCGATGTACCCCTTACATTTCATTAAAATGTCATAAGGGCATCTACGCTAGTCATTGTACTTATATGTATAAATATATATGCATAAGTATATATTTATACATATAAGTACATTGACTAGCGCTGCACTGGTCGTTTATTAGTGTAGGTTTTAAGGTTCTGACGGAAGATCAGCGCTGTGGTTTCCGCAACATTTATGCTGAGTCAGCGCCTATTCTTTACCACAACACATGACCCTCTACTAATATCTCTATTAATCTAAAAATAAGACACGTAATACATTGTTATTGATATTAGTGTCAAATTGTATGTTACTTTTTCTTTGTCTCTTGTCAATTTTCTTTTTCTCTTGTTATTTGTTTGTGTCACAAAGCATGTAAGTTGTGGTTGAATAAAGATTTTATCTATCTATCCATCTATCTACGTGTTGGCTTCGCACATAAGAGACGTAATATACAGACTAAAATAGTGCAGGAACTGCCGAAGCATTTGGCCCAAAAAGTAAGAGGCAATTTGTTCCCATAAAAGTCCAGTGGTTACGGCTGTCGTAGAATAGTTATTTACGATACAAGGGCGGAAAGTAGGAAAATCGCAAATAGCGGCGATAAATGACACAACACAAGTTGCGAATTACCCATTCGCACGTATATCGTACAACGTTTTACAGTAGGTACATAACTGGCCGCGTAGCCAACGTTACAATCGTTCACGCTCCGTAGCGTATCGTAGCTATCTCTCTCTATCACTCTTCCGTATTAGTGCGACTGTGACAGTTGCGTTTTGTTCGCCACGGAGCGTGAATGATATGCACGTTGGCTACGCGGCCTGAACCTTTAAATTATCGGCACGGAAAGTGCTCATTCCCGCACTATATAGTGCAGGGAAGTAGGTATATAGGTACTGTAAAACATATTGTGTGCAATTCACGGTACAGTCAAATAATTTAATTTCAGTAAGGTTCAGTACCATTTAACCTTGTCACAGTGACACTTAACATGAAAGTCGCTAGGGACCTCATACCTACTATTGTCACTTTGACAAGGTACGAAATCGTACTGAAATTAAATTCCTTGAGTTCTCGGGCATGTTTAATGCAAAACTCGACTATTTGTGGCCGTTCACGCCTAACGGCCACAAATGTAACGTAGATCCTAAATCTACGTTAAATGCGCTATTTAATACAAAAAGAATCATGACCCTAAAACCCATATTTTTTGTTTAAAAAAACCTAAAACGTACACATGTTAAAATTGCACTTTTGACAAATCGTTAAAAGAAGTTTGAAACTAATTTTAAGCATGTTCCCACTGGAAGTTACATACCTAGATGATGATTGATTATGTATCTCAAGGTGTTATTCTTTGAAATTAAGTTATAGTTTATTTAATTTGACTTCCAGGTCGTGGAAAATCTGCCTTTGATTAGAGAGTAGATATATTTTACTATTTTGGATACAACATAAAAACGATAATTTTGAAGCATGTTACAAAAACGTCAATATCTCCGTAACTAGAAACTGCCATAGGGACCCTTTTCTTATGGACGGTCACATTTATTAGTAAACACCCCTTTGGACGTAGTAGCATGTCCAGCGGTGGAGTGTATTGACGCGGGCGAAGAGTTGGCTGCCAAGGATGCGTGGACTGGTAGTCACGTCTGGAAATATTGGTACGAACAAAGTCCCAAAAATATGTATTCATGACCTTATTGCCTATAATATTAAGGTGTATACATATTTTTGGCACTTTGTCGTCCGTATTTATATTTATGGACGTGACCGTACATTTAGGTACAGGGTATGCAGGGTAAAGATATATACAACTGAAAATATATGAAAACCTCTTTGACGCCAATGACGGATATATCCGCACCGTAGGTCCAACGCCGAAGATGGATTAATATGTTACAGACCACAGAGCAACATAGACCTACGCGCATATACATAGAGTTCAATTTCGGTTTTGACACTTCGGTGACGTGGCGTTCGAGTGACAGCTTTTGTGTATGGAGGGTAGAGGAAAGGAGAATAATCTCTTATGGGATGACTGTTGCTAAACTGTCCAGCTGGCAGCTGTAAATAATAGTTCAAAATCTGTCCGGTGGCGCTAGGGTAGCACAAGGACATGACATGAACTTAGATGTTATTGACGGAGTGAAGAGCGCAGTCAGTGATATCATTATTTTATCAGTTAAAAATTTCTTCGGGATGATTGATGTACACTTTTCATACACATAGATTGTTCTCCATCCCTCTACCCTCCATACGGATTTTGTGTTTGACATGGCGTCGAAAAGGTTAATGATAGTTTATTTCCGTCAGTAGTAAAAAGCGACAAATTTAAATAAAATGTTATCTCATAGACAATATCAAATTTTTCATGGTATTTGCCCTTGATTATTTATAACATTTGATTGTAAAAATAGAGTTACCGACTTCAAAAAGTGTTAAAGCCCGACCAGAAATATATGATATGATCATTGTCAAGAGGGCGCTGTATTCTCATGTATAGGTTGACAGTTCAGTTTAGTATGCAAAATTTAGTTCTAGTAAAATTCCGCAATATGGCGCGTAATCATATATCACTGGTCAGGCTTAAAATAAAGTATTATTTCTTTTAATATGCTCTAGCAAAAGTAGCAGTACCAAATGCCTTGGATAAAGAGGCTTTAATATGGATACTTAGTTCTTATCAGTTACTTCCGTACGCTTATTTTAATTTTCCTAAGGTTTCTAAATGTAATATTTGTTTACTTCTTATGAGATTATTTTCTGTATTCAAGCCTTTATTTAATTTGCGCAGCGGGCTAAGCACGGTCGCATTTTTATAGCCTGTCACCATGCCTGTCACGTTCTAACCAGTATGTAAGTGCGAAAGTGACAGGCATAGTAACAAGTGATAAATATGGACTGTGCTGCAGTCGCTGAGTGTGGGTCAAATCTTGGATGCTAAATTTGACCCACTTCCCGAATTTATATTGAGCTAAAATTTTGCATATATATGTAAATCGGATGACAATGCAATATTAAAATGACATGGAGCTGATCTAATGATGGAGACAGGAATTGGCCATGGGAACTCTGTGATGGAACAACGCGACATAATTGTTTTTAAAGTTGTTAGAATTGTCCCGACGAGTATTAGCTGCCTGTGGAAAGAAAAGTACAGTCAGCGATAAAAAAATGTACACATTTTAACTGATTAAACAACAACGGTGCCCCCTTGTAAAACAAATAACTATTGTTGCACCACACAAGAAAAAAAAATCGAAATAGATTTATCTACAATGTAAACAAAGGCGGACTTATCGCTGTAAGCGAGTTCTTTTAGATAACCCGAGGGTAGCAGGATATAACGAACGAAAATATTTAGAAATAGGATGAACAAGAAAGAAAAAGAAGAGGTGTTCTGAAAGAGGATCGAAGTACTCGTAATATCCTGAAACCCATTTAGGTATGACAGTATCAATGATTATCAAGGCCTGATAAAAGCCGTGCGTATGCAGCAGGTTAATGATGGATGACTTTATCTACTTACGTATAAAAATCAAACATTTAAGACCGCGCGATTAATAGATACATAATCATTATCACGCCACCATCATGTCCGATAAAAAAAAAACATTTCTTATCGTACATAGGGGGCACAATGCAATGCAGGAAAACCAAAAAATCTCATCACGTAGCCATTTCGTCAAGCCCCACTAGGCTTACGCGGTTACCTACGTAGGGGAACTAGACGTGAACGCGTGATTGCTTATGGAAGTGTCCTACTTGGGCGATCGTTTTGCGAACGCGAAGCGGCGCGGAAGATACAAGCCGTTGATATCTAGATGCAAGTGTCCTACGTGGGCAATACACAACAATTTTTATAGGTATTGGCGAAGTAATCAAAATAGGTATTTTTATTAGGTAGGTACTTCACCAATACCTATAAAACTACTACTACTTACGCTGCAATCCCTGCAGAGCAATTGCCGCTAGATTTGACTAGCATAATTTTAAACAGAACAGAAGTATACTTTCAGAGATATTAACGAAAAACGTCAAAACCTGCGTGATCGCGGAATCATCCGTTGCAAGTTGCGTTCGGCGCGCCTAATCCTTTGTTCCTTTTTAGTTTCCTGGCTTTGCGCTCACTCTCACTTATGGAGTTCATATTGTTGCCACCTTTCGGTCTTCACCATCAGACCAGATCGATAGTACCGTAGCATTGCATTATTTACGTTTACAAAGGTTAGGTATGTAAATACCTTTTCATTTCTCATACTCTGAAAGTTGGTCGTTGTTGTTCTAAAAAGTGTGCAGAAAATGATACGTTCCTGCTCTAGAGCACTGTATTTTCGAAGTACGTTTTTTCTCTTTTTGTTTACGATAAGCAATTTAAATTTTATATTTTGGTTTTAAATGGTCTTTCCATTATGATAATTAACTCCCCATTCCATAATTTCCCTAGATTGTTAATTGAAAATACCCTCAAGACCGTTCCGTTCGTCCGTTGGCTCGTTGGGTAGACGACATTCGGAAGACTGCGGGTCACTTCTGGATGAGATTGGCTCAGGACCGGGATAAGTGGCGTACTAGAAGAGAGGCAGTGGGCGATAAAAGGCTGATATGATGATGATGACCCTCAAGATATACTACTGAAGTTTACACTGTGCCGTGTTTTTTTAATGCACATGTATTTTACTTTTCTCGTACTCGAAATGAAAAGTAGAGTAGTGACCTTCGTCTGCCATAACACCTATAGTTCTTCTTCGCGCTGTGGACACGACGACTTTAGGTGTTCTTAGCGTTCAGAAGGTTAACTCGGGTGAAAGGAACCATTAAGTCTTGGACTATTGGCGCTCTCACTGCGTTCGAGCGTGCGTGTGCCCTCAATGCCTTTCATCCCTTGGTTAACAGTCTATATATAGGTATTTTAGTTAAATCGGATATCGAGAACTGGGGGCCTACCGCGAAAACCGAAATTCGCAAATTGCGGGGATCTTTCTCTTTTACTCTCACTAACACGTACTTAGAGTGATAGAGGAAAATGCCCGCAATTGACGAACTTCTTTTTTCGCGGTTATAGTCCTGATTCGAATCTTGAGATCCAAATAACACCTTTATTAACTAAGATTTTGAGTCGAAGCAAAGCCTGTAGTTTTGTGTACATGGACAGTTTTCAGCAGTGGCAGCATGGTTCCATTTTTATCGCTTGTCACTATGCCCGTCACATTCGCACTTACATACTTGTTAGAACGTGACAGGCATGCTGACAAATGAAAAAGAGCCGACCATCTTAGCCCTACAGTTGTTGCACGTATCTATCACGCTCTTTAAACGTAGCTTGAAATGCCTGTTCAAAACTATTACATCAATAAAACAATCACGGCGATAATCAGAGACAGTCTCACGTCTAATAGATACATTGATAAAAGGATTTGTTTGAATTACGTATGCAGTAGGTAACCGTTAAGTCTGGTGGCCTAGCGGTAAGAGTTTGCGACTTGCAATCCGGAGGTCGCTGGTTCAAACCCCGGCTCGTACCAATGAGTTTTTCGGAACTTATGTACCAAATATCATTTGATATTTACCAGTCGCTTTTCGGTGAAGGAAAACATAGTGAGGAAACCGGACTAATCCCAACCAGGCCTAGTTTACCCTCTGGGTTAGAAGGTCAGATGGCAGTCGCTTTCGTAAAAACTGGTGCCTACGCCAAATCTTGGGATTAGTTGTCAAGCGGACCCCAGGCTCCCATGAGCGGTGGCAATATGCCGGGACAACGCGAGGAAGAAGGAAGTAGGTAAGCGTTAAGGATGTGATTTATTTTAGGATATGGAATAACTGGCGGAAAATGCCCATTCAAAATTATTACATCAAGAAAACGATCCGGGCGATAGTCTGAGACAGTCTAATTGATATTTTGATAAAAGGATTTGTTTGGATTACGTGGGCAGATAAATAAAATCCTTCATTATTTGAGGATATGGAAAAAAGTGAGTCATGCACTCATGCATCATGTAGTCGTTAAGTGTAAATAATCTTTTATAGCAAACTTCAGGTTGTAACATGGCTTACCTGCATGGTACAGCCACTACGCGCATAGGCTGGTGGTAAAATTAAATACCTGTACCCTTTGTGCTCGTCTTTTGTTTTCTCTGGCGAATTGTCTTGGAATTTTGTTGCAAATAGCGCAACGCGCATCACGCGCATGTAACACCTCTGGAGTTGCAGGCGTTCATGGGCTACGGTGACTGCTTGGCATCAGGCAGCCCGTATGCTTGTTTGCCTCCGACGTGGTATAAAAAAACTTTGATTTTATTTATTTAACGCATTCACTGCCACCGACGCATATATGCGTTCCCCGTCATACAAGTTTGTTCCTAGGCCACGCCCCCTGGCAGTGAATGCGTGACTTGATACTTATATTTTCTGTTAAAAATTTATATGTGGGCTGCGTCTAAGTCTAACGCAGGTTAAATTTGTATAATTGTATATGTATTGTATATCTTCTTCCTCCTGCCCTTATCCCACGTTATGTGGGGTCGGCACAACATGTTCTTCTCTTCCATTCTCCTCTATCTTTCGTCACCTCAGCACTCACTCCTTTCTTTCTCATATCCTCTTTCACACAATCCATCCATCGTTTTTTGGGTCTACCATCCGCTCTCCGTCCATCAACATTCATTCCTAACATTCTTTTTCCTATATGGCATTCATCCCTCCTCACTAAATGCCCATACCACGCTAACCTACCACTCCTTATCTTCTCCGCTACCGGTGCTACTTTCAAACTTCCCCTTATATACTCATTCTTAATTCGATCCTTTCTCGTCACTCCACACATCCATCTCAACATTCTCATTTCCGCTGCGTGCACTCTTCTTTCATCCGTCAATTTCGTCGCCCAGCATTCTGATCCATACATTACAACAGGTCTCACGATCGTCCTGTAGATTTTCCCCTTAAGTTTAAGGGGCATTCGTGGATCGCAAGTTGTTCCAGAGACCTGTCGCCATTTCATCCATCCCGCATTTATTCTATTTTTCACGTCACGGTCGATGTTTCCGTCACTTTGGATCAATGACCCAAGGTACCGGAAATCGGAGCAGACTGGTAGGGATACACCGTCTAAGGCAATATGGGAAAAACTGGATAGACCACCGAAATCGCAGAACATATGCTCCGTTTTGGTTCTGCTTATTTTCAGTCCCACACTTTCCAGCTTTTCTTGCCATTTTCCCAGTCTGCTCTGGACCTCAAGTGCATTTTCTCCGACAAGAACAATGTCGTCAGCAAACAGCATACACCAGGGTGCTTCCTCCTGTATGTTCGATGTCAGAGCATCCATAACCAGGAGGAATATGTATTGTATATGAATAGTATTAAGTTTCTGCTAATGTTTAAACCTAATAGAAGTCAAATTGTTAAGTAACTAGTTCTTGTACCTAAACGAGGCTTGAATTAAGTTCCAAACTGAAATTAAGTAAAGCACGCACGATTGTTGCAGCTCTTACTTCTTCTCTTAGTCTTGAGAAACACGACTGCCGCCTGCCGCTGTTTGTTTACCTGATTTTATTGCTACGGAAGTTTTTTATCTGTGGGTGCCTTGGTGAGACATACAACACCCGAAGCCACATTCGTTCGGTTCCGAGTTACCTCAAGATCTACGGACGTTGGCCAGTAGGATAGTATTAGGTCCACAAACAACAAAAAAAACAAAAACTTGAAATTTTTTGCTTCTAAGGGGGTGAAATATTGTTTGAGGGATCAATAACCGCTGAAACGATTTATTTGAAATTTGGTGTGTAGATAGTTTTTGGTATGCGAAAGGATATGGTGAAAAGGGGCGGAAAAAGGCGTTAGGGGGAAAAAGGGTTGAAGTTTCGATGGAGAATCAGAAAAAAAGGAGATTGTATAAATGATACCCCCAGATACGTATTTCAGGATTTTTTATGGTAAATCACCCCTATCCCTTTAAATTAGGGGATGGAAAATTGACATGCTTACAAAAAGAAGTGATATCCCAAGAAAAACATTTTCACGTAAAATGTTGCCAAGACCAAGCCATAAGGCTAGAGAGTTTGTGAAGTTAGGGCTTGTAGAGTTAGAAGCTTGGCTCTACAAGAGATCTGATAACTTTTTTACAGTGCGAGCCTTATGGTTTCGTCTTGGCAACATTTTACATGAAAATGTTTTTGTTGGGATATTTATGTTCCTATCTACACACATATCATATACCCGCTATGATGCCTTCAAAATCCGTAAATAATGGCCAACATTACGATAACCTGTTTTGTTACAAAAAAAATCTTATCTGTGATAATGTTGTAATTGCTTCATAACTACATCAAAATCGATTTGGTTATGACATTCAATTTATTACTTGTTTTCTTAGAGTGTAAGTAAAATGACAATTTTAATTATAGTTGGTCAAACCAATTTGTCAGTAAATAAGAACAATAAAAACTATACTCATCCTTTTCTTTTGGATGCTAGTACTAGTGTAAGACAAAGATAGTATGACTCCCTCTGTCTATGTTTGAAATGAGATAGCCCTTTGACAAACTATAGTTTTGACATTTTTATGCGCATGATTTTTATATTTTTGTATGTCTTTGATTCAGCTTTATTAATTTATTATTCTTGATAATTTATGTTTTCCTAGCATGTAAGTGAATTGGTCTGACACTGTAAACTTACATTGTATTTAATAAATAAATATAAATATAAATTCAAATTGGGAACATCTCTAAAAAAAAGCAATTCGATTTGACCTCTATTCTAATATCAGTCGAGAATACGAGATGCCTTTTTGTTCGAAATGAAATGTCAATTACATACAATTTTGACAAATTTCGCATGTTAGTTTGTATCGAATGATACGGAAATAAGTCCCAGACTCTAGTTTGTCTCTAAATTAAAAAAAAAGCTACGGATGCGTGACATGCTTGAAAAAAGTTTTCATTTGCCGCCATTTGACATACAGTTTATCATTTAATTACTTTTAAGTATAAAATGAATTTGTTTTGTTGTTTTTAAAGTAACTATAGCAAAAATTTCGTGTAAAAGAAAGTACCTAAGTTACGCCCGCGCTAGAGAATACGCACGAGTGTCAAACTGGTGGTAGACGTACCGGAAACACAATTAGCAATGGCTTGTTAACTTAAAATCAGGTGTTTTTTAATAACGCCATTACTTAATAGATAATCATCACTACATTTTAATGAATAACAACTTCTAATTATATCAATGAGGATAAAGTATTACGCACTAGCGTAATACTAAATGATACGCTGTATGATAATAGATAAAATGATAACTGAATAGCAAAGAATAGGATACCTACTCACGCTGAATAGTTAACATCGCCAAAAATATGACGATAAATTGATTATCTATGATTTATATTAGGATAGTAATAGATTCAGACCAAGATAACTCTGCAGCGATTTTAATAGCACAGACGTGCAAGTGTTATTTTAAACGTTAAACTTCTATTGAATTATGACGACTAAATAACACTTGCACGTGTGTGCTATTAAAATGGCAGCAGAATTATCTTGGTCTGACTGTAATAAGGTGTCCCTACCTTGCGACTTAAAATTAAGAACGCATATATAAATCAGAGTCATCACATCAGCCGGAATGTATGAAACAGCCAAAATGTTTTTCGCGATTTCTGCATTGGTCCCATAATAATAGTTGTTCAGTATGACCTGTAAATACACTACAGAGTATGGTTGGTGAAAATAAATGGTTGTCGGTTTATGGAAAATAATTTTGCGTGACAACGTGATAAGAAAACATTGATGAAAAATTGCATACTTTTATTTATGAATTGAATAGAATTATCATTATTTTGTATAATACAAGTTACCATGGAGATCTGTCCACAACGTGGCCGTAACGTTACCATGGACATTTGTCCACAACGTGACACTTTTTCGTGCATGCTCATGCTACCGGTGTTTATTTATTTATAAGACATTATCACGTCAAAAATTCAGCCTGTATGTGTCCTAAGTGGATTTTCAAAATGCGATTTTAGGCATAAATATGAGGCGTAATTTCACTGCTGTGTAACTTAAATTCATTAAAGTCCTATAGGTACATCATTGGAAAGAATGGAAAGATAATTAAATCTGGCATAAAATTATGCATGATTTATTGCATGTACCAATTATGGATCTACTGATGTATTGAAATATGCTCATTAATTTAGGCGTTAGAAAAAAAAAATGATTTAATATTTTGCGTCTTCTCAAGGCGGCTCTACTGATTTTTCATTAATAAAACAAGTGTAAACAGGTCGTGAAGGGCAAGAGGAATCTATCGATATGTCATTTAAAAATCCGACTAGTATCCTAAGCTACAGGATGTACTGAATCATCAGTACTTAAACCCATAACCTTACTTTCTGGTTAAGTCACAGTCTAGTAAAATGTTGATATTGGGGTAGATCATGTACAAATGTATACACAAAAGTGTAATTAATATTCCTCCGATTTTCCTATTAAAAGAATATCCCCTGGAAGTGTATAAGCGCTAAACCTAGTTTCAGCAAGTAGACATAGACATAGACATAGACATAGACATAGGCATAGAAAAGTTTTATTTAACATCACAAATATCGCATTGGTACATTTGAACATAAAATCTTAAAACTACTAAAACAATTTAATACTAAGATGCGTTGGCTGACGTATAAACAGCGTGATGTTAAAAAGGGGCTCGACTCAGCATAAAGTTGCAGTAAATGTACTGCAACGCTGGTTTTCAGTCGGACCCTAGTAATAAAAACAAAACATAAGAAAACAAATTTCAAAACAAAAACATTAGGAAAAGGAAGAGAAGAAAAAGTTAGATGGGTGTGTATGTGTATATGTGACGAAACGGAGTGCAATTTATAAAATTATTTGTGTACCTACTGTGTAGTTTTTGTATGTGCTTTAGTTTGTGTATAATATGATATTAGAGTATTTTAATACTAGTAGCTCTGTGAGCTGTAGACCTCGCGAGCATAGCTTAAGGCTCCTCTACACGATGGCCCCGCGTAGGCAAGTCCTAGGGGCGCATTTATGCGTTAGAGCAGCGGTTCCTAACTTGAGGGTAATTACCCCCGTAGTAGTAAATCTGGTATTTTACGGAGGTAATAAGCTCAATTAAATATAACAGAAATTAGACCTGTAAGAAAGAATATTGATATTTATTGGGAGTAGGGGTAAAATCGGGTTACCTAGTTAGTCATAGGGGTGGAGGAACTGACAAGGTTAGGAACCACTGCGTTAGAGGGAGCAAGTGATATTGCTATCTAATTTCACCGCAAAGCTGCGTCCCTTAGATTGGCCTACGCTGGGCCATCGTGTAGAGGAGCCCTTAAAACTGAATAAATGTACCTATGGCTCCGCTGTTTAGAAGAATTTATAAAAACTAAATTGACAAAAAAACATAATTATCGAATAGGATGGTCCAACTTTGTATGTAGAAAAAAGTTGAAAGGATTTTATCTTCACATGGCTCCCTTTATAAAACAGTAATCTATGTGCCAAATTTGAACTCATTGCGAATGATTAGGTGGTCGCTATGATTTTTTGTGATTTGCAATATCCTCATACAAATAAAAAAATGCAAAGTTACCTAAAACAAAAAAAAACGATCGCCATCTTTTTAAGCATACTTATAAATAATAAATAAAACGAATAAAGAGCCCTTACAGACATTTCCAAAGCAGATTTATTGATGGGTCAATTTATTTTCATACTATTTTGTATAGCAGTATTGTTTCATTTATAGCGACCTGTAAATAATGTTAATTGCTCTTATAGATACTTTTTCGTATATCAGAATTTAAAAAGCCTGCACGGAAAAGGTTTTTTCACTAATAATTAACTAAGAAAACTTTGTAGATAGTAAATTTACTGCCATGGAACGTTATGGTGCCATCGCTCGAAACGATGCTGTCAAACATTTGGCCTTTTATCTATTAGATGGCGCCACTTTTAGGTCGTTAACAATTTTAGCATATATTAGTAAACGAATAAGGATCAAAAAGATCATCAAGGAAAGGAAAGTCAAATGGCGTTCTACAATTTTTATCATGTGTCGAAAGATATAGCAGCAATTTTACTGTAGCAACAAAATTTTGTTTGACAGTCCACCTCCATTTCAAATTCTCTTTGCCAACGCCTACAAAATGGGAAGGAAAGAGAAAATACTCCCTTTCCCGTTTCCAAACGTCCACAGTTAGTCGATCATCCCCTGAATGGTAAAAGTAGAACCACCTCCATCTTCGTCGGCAGAAGAAGGGCCATCAGAGCTTCACTCTGTATTGTATTATCTCTATAGGATTTGGCAATTTAATCCGCTAAAACATCATTTTGCTACATCGAATACCTTGACTAAAATATCAACAGAAGATATGTAATAAATCTTCGGAACACTGTGTTCCTGCAAATTTGTGGCCTGAATTTTAGTAGACAAGATTATAGCAAGCATCGCTGGCTCTTAGTAATCTATATTATGCACCAAAATTTTCTAAAAGAATGCCACGAACCGTACCGAAACTTTCTGCGGCGACTGCACGCAGGAAATATGTTAGAAAACCGTTTCCCTCTTTTAGCTATGATATATATTTTTTATTTATTAAAGCAATAGAACATACATTTACGTTTAAACTTCTATTCCTAATATCAATATTCCAATCTACAACTACGTCTCTATAGCAAAGCCAAAGTTGATAAATTAATCTAAATGCAAAAACTTTTTAAACATGAACCCGTTTTCGCCTGCGCAACTGTCCGTCTCCTTGAACTTTAACGGCTGTAAAAAAAGTTCAGACAATAAAACTGAAACGAATACGCTTTGCTCGCGCTTCGTGCTCGCTTGATCAACAATTACGAAATTTAAATAAAAAAAAAATACAAAATGTTACAATTCAGGGAATAGATCCAGGGTCCTCTTCTCTCTCCCTGTTACAAAGCTTAGTCAATAAAAAACAGGAAATTAAAGTGCAAAAAAAAAACAAAAAAGATTTCATTGTTCGGGATTTGAGACCGGAACCTCATGATCGTATAGCTAGTGTATTCCAATTGAGCCACGAATGGATATACGTAACACGGTGAAATTAGGCTACTTATTCTCGAGTATAACCTAAATATCTAAATACCCCCTAAACCAGCGTTCTAAAATATCTGAATTTTTTGCAAATCACTCTGTAACCATGTCTCACAAGGAGGAAACTCTTATGATATCGATACGGCTATTTGTTTAGGCGCGACGTGCCATGGCTCCGCCATTTTGAAAAAATTCCAAAAACTGGATCGACAAAAAAATTCTATTTGATCATAGAATATGGTCGCAAAATTTCACGCGAATCGGTTGAGAATTGCGACCTGTAGAGGAGAACATCCGGACATACGAAAGCAGATTGCGCGAGTCAAAACGTAGACCTACGCTACGCTTCGGTCAAAAATAATAATAAAGCATTTTTTTTGTATATATAAGTTAGGATAGGATATATAGTTGAGTGTAAATTATTTTGTACTTATTAAGAATATATTAGTTAATGAATTATGTTTGGCTGGGCTATTATAAGAGATAAGAAGGTATAGCTCTACAGCCAAGAGGTAGTGCATTTTGAATATGTAGAAGGTGTCGCTTAAGCCGTGTTTTAAAACTGTTAAGACTTAAAAATCTGTAATGGTGGCGGGATATTATTCCAGCACTTAGTGGCTGTGTATTTAAAACTACCTCGAAAAGCAGAGGTGCAATGATGTGAAGCTACCAATTTGTTGCTGACCGATCTAAGACCATACTTCATAGAAGTGTTTGAGCGCCAGGTGAGCTTTTCAAAGAGGTACTCGGGTTTTGAGAACTTTAATACACCAAACAACAATGAAGATAGATGGAGTTCTCTTCTGTAAGCCATTTTGAGAATGCCTGAGGCATTTAAATAAGGACTCACATGCGCTCGAGGGGGAATTCTAAAACAATAGCGCGCACATGCGTTTTGAACTCTTTGTATAATGCGATCAGTCCGTGCTAATAAGCGTGGACCATATACTACATCTGCATAATCAAACCTTAAAAGTATAAGCGTATCACAAAGTTTGATTCTAAGGTCTTCGCTAAGAATATCACGGATTCTATAGAGAATTTTTAGTCTATAAAACGAGTTTCTGGCAATATCTGCAATATGACTTTCAAAACGAAGAGACTCGTCCATTATAACACCTAAGTTACGCGACTCAAAAACACGATCTACTTACCTATTTCTTCGCCTGAAATGAACATTTTTGGTTTATAGCTGTTTATTTTTTTTAATTGGTGTTTGGAACCGAAAATCATAACTTTTGATTTGCTAGGATTTAGCACTAAAGAATTTGAGGATGACCAAGTTGTTTTTTTATATATATATGATTTTTTTATTGTTATTTATTACAGATAAAACACAATTACAGAATATTTGATCAAAAAGTATCGTTAAACCACAATGGTTTGTCTCGATACTCCATTCCGCAGTATTTAATAATTAGAAATACAATGCAATACACATATACATCCAATTCGTAAATGACATTATAATTGCAAATATCACAAACTGAGCGCGTCTGTTATCATACCGGCCGGCATACTGTTATATTGTTCAAGTCTTCATTTATAACAATATGTACTTTTCTATAACAATATGTACTTTTTTCGCAAAGATATCAGACGTTTTTCGTGTAGAATTTAATAAGTTTAATGTTGTCTTACACCATATTTTCCTAGATAACGTAGATTTTGAGTAATACGCGAATTTCTCCAGGATGGTACACATTTTCCAAGATGGCTGCGATTCCTCGAGGCCCCCGAATATCAAATGGTGTAAGTAAGTAAGTAAGTAAATATTCTTTATTGCACCACAAAGAAGACAAATTTAAAAAACAGATTTACAATGTAAAGAAAGGTAGCAACAGGCGGTCTTATCGCTCGGTGTGGACATGAATAAGGGGCCTTTTATTTACATACATACCAAATTTCAGGACTGACCAAGAAATTTAGAAATTTGTTCTATTCCGATTGTGCAATTAAATTAACCCTTCGTATGATGCCTGTCAAATTTGATTTGAGATTTTTTTTATAACTTTTATAATAACTAAAAATTTGAAATAAATCAAACATAGGGACATTAGCTCTGGTTGATATACAACAAACTGTGTCCAAATATTATTAACATCGTTAATATCCAGAGAGGAAAATTAGGACAACGTTTGTATGAAAAGGCGGTTTTGGCCGTGGCCTCTTTATATTTAATTGGCCGAAGATACTAACTTGTAATTTGCGACATTATGATTAAGTGGGATATACCACGTGATATTCCATACAAAAAGAGAAAACGTTTTTCCACTTCTAAATAGTTTCCATTCTCTATGATTTTTAGGGTTCCGTAGTCAACTAGGAACCCTTAAAGTTTCGCCATGTCCGTCTGTCTGTCTGTCTGTCTGTCCGAGGCTTTGCTCAGTAGTCGTTAGTGCTAAAAAGCTGAAAGCATGGATATATACATCAATAAAGCCGACAAAGTCGTGCAATAAAATCAAAAACTTTAATTTTTTTAGGGTACCTCCCCTACACGTAAATTGGGGGTGAAATTTATTTTTTTCTTCAACCCTACAGTGTGGGGTATCGTTGGAAAGGTCTTTCAATACTAATAGGGATCTTCAACAAACATTTTTTGATAAAGTGAATATATTCGGAGATAATCGCTCCGAAAGAAAAAATATGTCCCTCCCCCTATAACTATACCTATAACTTTTGAACCATAGGTCCAAAAAAAAAAAAGAAAAAAAAAACGTGGAAGTAGAGCTTAAGAAATACATTAAATGAAAACTATAGCAGACATGATCAGTTTAGCTGTTTTTGAGTTATTACAAAAAGTTTACTCTTCATAGTAAAAAGACGTACATCCACAGTTCATCCCTTGGTTAACAATCTACTATACTTTAAGCTTACTTTATAATACTTACTTTAAGCATTGATATCAGGCTACGGAACCCTAAAAAGGAACCTGCGGCATGTATAATTAGTTATTAGAACTCATAGATAGTCGATAATAATATACAGATTTCGTTTGTCTATTTTTATCTGATTTTTATCAATTGATTAATTATTTAGCAATGTAAGGCAACGGCGTAGGCGGGTGATTAATTAATTAATTTTCATCACACTTCCTCACAAAAGATCTTATTTAATGCAGGTATACTGAAAGACAAAGGTCTATATTGTTCCCCCGGGAGTTATGGATTGGGAAAAAAAAGCGGCCAAGTGCGAGTCGGACTCGCCCATGAAGGGTTCCGTACCATTTATGACGTATTAAAAAAACTGCTTACTAGATCTGGTTCAAACCAATTTTCGGTGGAAGTTTGCATGGTAATGTATATCATATATTTTTTTTAGATTTTTCATTCTGTTATTTTAGAAGTTACAGGGGGGGGACACACTTTTTTTCACTTTGGAAGTGAAGACCTATTCATAGATACCCCACACGTATGGGTTTGATGAAAAAAATTTTTTTTTTTAATTTTATGACTTATTAAAAAAACACTACTTACTAGATCTCGTTCAAACCAATTTTCGGTGGAAGTTTGCATGGTAATGTATATCATATATTTTTTTTAGATTTTTCATTCTGTTATTTTAGAAGTTACAGGGGGGGGAGACACTTTTTTTCACTTTGGAAGTGTCTCTCGCGCAAACTATTCAGTTTAGAAAAAAATGATATTAGAAACCTCAATATCATTTTTAAAGACCTATCCTATCACGATTTTTTGCCTAAAAACTTATAATGTCCGGCTTCAAGGGTTTTAGTCCATCACAAGTATCACAACATGTGCAGGTGCAATAAATACCAAAATAAACCGGCCAAGAGCATGTCGGGCCATGCTCAAAGTAGGGTTCCGTAGTTACTCTTCCGTCACAATAAGCTAAACTGGAGCTTAAAGTATAGTAGATTGTTAACCGAGGGATGAACTGTGAATGTACGTCTTTTTACTACGAAGGGGAAACTTTTAGCGATAACGCAAAAATAGCTAAACTGATCATGCCCGCTATAGTTTTCATTTAATGTCTTTCTTAAGCTCTACTTCCACGATTTTTTTCATTTTTTTTTGGACCTATGTTTCAGGAGGGACACATTTTTTTTTTCTTTCGGAGCGATTATCTCCGAATATATTCACTTTATCAAAAAATGTTTCCACTTTTCGTGTAGGGGAGGTACCCTAAAAAAAATATTTTTTTAGATTTTATTGTACGACTTTGTCGGTTTTATTGATTTATATATATCCATGCCAAATTTCAGCTTTCTAGCACTAACGACCACGGAGCAAAGCCTCGGACACTCGGACAGACAGACAGACAGACAGACAGACAGACAGACGGACATGGCGAAACTATAAGGGTTCCTAGTTGACTACGGAACCCTAAAAATGCCAAAACGCGATGTGGGGTTGCTGGAGAACATGACGTGATAAAAGTGGTGCAGTCTTGTTTCGGAGGCCAAGTCTCATTTTGGGCCATTGAGCCAACGGAGTAAGTTAATAAAAAAAATCGAAATCGCTTCTGCTTTATTTTTGTACCACACTGTGCTATTTATTATATATAAGCAGCATATTTAGACACGCTGATTATTATTCACTTGGCAATTCAGGACAACGTCTAGTTCTCCAAAACCATGAAAATTAATCCGGAAAATACGATGAATGGTGACTTGATGGACAATCACTACAATCTTGGACACTATTTTATGGACTACATGACCAGATTCCCTGAAGACTGTATTTGGCAGGTGGGTATCATAAATTAATTGTCAACAGTGCCTTTCATCCGAGTTAGAGTTTGTGCGGAAAGAGAAGACTCGTGGAAGTCGTGGAACTTATGCTGGGTTCCCTTATATTCCACGACTCTTCTCTTTCCGCACAGACTCTAAATACTCTACTTTTCATATCGAATACGGGAAAATCAAAAAGACAAGGCAAATTTGCATAATCAGTAATTTTATTATAGTAATAGACGTATGGCCATGTTTTTTTCCTTAGGACCTACTTGCTATCGGAGACTTTGCATGTTGGGAGATATTAAAAAAACATTTGGATTGCAATATTTATGAACACACACATATTTTAGCAAACTGCAGTAATTTTAAAATGATTTGTTCATTACAGTATGACAATCAGCGGGATTGCATCTTACTTTTAATTTTTTTACTTTTTCGTTCAAAAACTGCCAATAGTCAACGGCATTGCTCACACAGCCAATTAAACTGTTTGTGAAACTAAATATTAAATAACATTTGAATGAGGAACATAAGCAATTTTTATGTTAAATTTTAATTTATTTACATGACTAATGCCAAATAACTTAAAAAAAAACATTTAATGTCGTAATAAACATTTAGTGTAGCTATATAGGTACGTCTTTTTACTATGAGGGTGAGACTTTTTGCGATAACTCAAAAAAAAAAGGCTGAATTAATCATGGTCACTTAGTTTTTATTTAATGTTTTCCTTATGCTCTATTTCCACGATTTTTTTCATATTTTTTTGACCCTTGGTTCAAAAGTTAGAGGGGGAAACATAATTTTTCGTTCGGAGCGATTATTTCCGAATATATTCACTTTAATTCTTTTTTGTCCAGCGATACCCCACGGTGTAGGGTTAAAGCGAAAAAAAAATACACCCCCCCCCCCCCCCCCCGTTACGTGTAGGAGAGGCATCCTAAAATACTTTTTTAGACTATATTTTACGACTTTGTCGAATTTATTGATTTATATATCCATGCCAAATTTCAACGATCACAGACACAGACAGACAGACTGGCTGTTTTGATTATATATAAAATTCTTGTCCAATATAACATCCTTGAAGATTAGTGAGATTATCTTAGTTCGTTGAGATAATCCGGTTCCTGTTTCTAATAAATATTTTTATCTGCATATGTAGATCGACGCTGGTACAGGCCAGTCAGAATCGAAGTTGTCTGTAAAGAGCCGGTCGATACGATTGGCGAGATGCCTCCGTAACGCGGGCCTGCGGCCGGGCGACGTGGCCGTCGTATGCGGCAGGAACCATCTGGACGTCCACATTCCATTCTATGCAGCATTTATGAACGGGCTGCCGTTGGCTGGAATTGATCCTATTTACAGATACGGTAAGCTGTTAAATTAATAGTGTTATACATATCAAAGAGCTTTTTAATTACTCGTACGATTTACGTTATTGTCAAGTGGGATAACTGGGAAAGGGAGGAGTAACTTTAGACAAAGGAAATATTCCCCAATTATATGAACGTGGCTGGCAGCAGTGTTCTTTTTACAATCTCGAATCAGGAATTATCAGTCTTAGGGTAATTTTTTTAACTAGCTACAATTATCTAATATCCCCCCCCCCCCCTCACTGTCCCCAGTCATCCCAATGGACGGTACGTGAACAATATTAACAGGTACTAGGAATCTACATAAGGCCCTCAGCACACGGCGCGTAAGCGTAAAAGACGCGAAGAACGAGAGAGCGCTACGTACCTACGAGCACGTACAAGTTCAAATTAAATAAGTCCGTACACGAAGCGTTGTCGTAGCGTAGCGTATCAGATTTCTCCCGTCATTACGACAGGCGTAGGCGTAGTATAGAATTACAGACGTAAAAAACAAAATAATACATAATCAAACAATAAAAAATTTCATCTGAAGAGAAAGTAAGATTGTCGATACATCCGCCGAAGACATCCGTTTTTCTAAGCTCAAGTACGCCATAGTAAATGTATGGCATTGTCCTACGAGCACGTACAAGTTCAAATTAAATAAGTCCGTACACGAAGCGTTGTCGTAGGGTAGCGTATCAGATTTCTCCCGTCATTACGACAGGCGTAGGCGTAGTACAGAATTACAGACGTAAAAAACAAAATAATACATAATCAAACAATAAAAAATTTCATCTGAAGAGAAAGTAAGATTGTCGATACATCCGCCGAAGACATCCGTTTTTCTAAGCTCAAGTACGCCATAGTAAATGTATGGCGAATTTGATCTTAGAAATCGGACAGGCTATAATCGTAACGTTTTTACGATACGCTTACGCGCCTTGTGCTGAGGGCCTAAGTGTTGCGTAATTTGCATTGCTATTTAGTAATGAGATGCGATGAGATTGATGTGATGTCATAGATAAATAGACTAACACTAACATAAATCGTCAAACTTTTATTTGTAGAAGAAATCAAAGTTAATTTTAAGACGACGCAACCAAGAATAGTCTTCTGTGAAGTGGAAAATTTCGGCGACGTAAAGAGAGCCGTGAATGATCTCGGACTTGATACGAAGCTGGTGACATTTGGTGACGGTGATCACTCGTTAGCAAAGTTCTTGGAGATGTACGATGACCATGAGCCGGAACACAATTTCAAGTAAGATTTAAATAAATGTACATATAAGTATGTAAGTAGAGAGATACGTTAAATAACTATAATTAGAGCGTTTTCACATAGAAATTTGTTTGGATTTTGGATCAAATATAAATGAATGTTATTAAATAAATATTTATCATTCAAAATAATAAATTAAAAGTCAATTCTACCAGCTAGCATAAGGAAACAACTCAAAATTTGCATCAGGTTACTTTGCTACACATGTGGATAAAATGCAACTTTGTCATCCGTTTTTGAACAATCAAGAGACCAACTGGTGTGGTGGAATATATGTGTATGTGCTCCAAGATTATTAATTTTCAGAGTGGCGAGCTTCGATACGGACAAGGTGTTCGCTTGGCTCATCAGTACGAGCGGAACCTCGGGACTGCCCAAGGTGGCAGCCATCAAGCACCCTGCCGTCATCAAGGGACTTCGGCTATACGAGATGCTCAAAGGAAAGTGAGTTTAAATGTTTAAACATTATATTTACAATAACAATGTACATAATGGATATACATTCATCATTTTCATCCGCTACTTTTGTTGCTGACTGCTGTACGGCTGCGGTACACTAGTTCTGCAAAATGTTTCTTGAAGAACTTAACTTAACCTTTCTTCTATTATGTTATAATTAGTATTCTTAATCTTCTAGAGAAATTCAACCAGCTCTGAACTTGTCAAGTGTGCAGTGGATATCCTCGTACCTAGCTTCTCTGGCCATGATCACCGCCAACCACATCAAGGTGCAATCTTCGTCCCCCATCACCATCGAGCACGCCATTGACATCATCAATAAATACAGGGTAAAGTTTTCTAATAGATACCTACTAACAAAATAGTTTCATTTCTCTTCAAGTCTTTTTACGAGTACTACCTACCTACCTACTAACAAAATAGTTTCATTTCTCTTCAAGCCTTTTTACGAGTACTACCTACCTACCTACTAACAAAATAGTTTCATTTCTCTTCAAGTCTTTTTACGAGTACTACCTACCTACCTTACGAAATGCATTCTATCGTCTCAAGACCTTATACAGCTGTAGGAAATACTTGTCAGAAAAAGTGAGAGAAATTCTTGTGGAAGCTCTAGTACTATCACCATTTAACTACACCGACATTGTTTATGGTCCGAGGTTATTAGCGAGTACAAAGAAGTCCATACAACGAGTACAGAATGCTTGTACACGTTTTTGTTACGATATCCCTAAAAGAGCACATATAACACCCTACCTTAATGTCAAAAACACCTTAAAGATGGAAAATAGAAGAAAACTTCATTTGTCCTTTACACTACGTAAGATTATAGAGTTTGAGAAACCTTATCTTACCTTTTTGAAAAATTGAAGTGGGTAAACGATGGAAACAAGTCAGTGAGAAGTCATAGAAAACATTCCTTGCTTGTCCCTAAACATAGGACCAAGTTTTTTAGGGGAGGATTCAAGTACGCAGCAACAAAAATTTGGAATGATCTCCCGCCACCACTAAGGAGTCCTATGCCGTTGCTAGAATTCAAGAAGCTGGTTAAAGTACATTTACTTAAAATACAGAAAGGAGATCCCCCCCCCCCCCCCTAACTAACTTACTAACTAACTAATAAATACATAACTAACTAATAAATATATACACATATATATATATATATCACACACGCATTCACACACACACACACACACACAGACATATTCACAAAACAACCGCGCCGATCGCATATATTATATATTAGATATTATGACTAGGATATATAATGACCGACCTGTCAAAAAGGGACCCGTCTGAAAATCAGCGCTGGGTATATATCTAGCAATAAAGCTGAGACAGGTACCCATTGCCTATACCAAAAAACCAGATAAGTAGTTAAAAATTTAGGAGCTAAATTGTTTGTTGTATGTTATTTTTTATTTTGTATCTTTGGTAGTTGGGGCAATAAATATTTTTTATCTTTATCTTTATCTTTTATCTTTACCTACTAACAAAATAGTTTCATTTCTCTTCAAGTCTTCTTGTTGTATATTTTTCTCTTGTTGCGGTACATCTTTTGTATTGCATTTTGGATATGTTTATATGACTGTTTGGTTTCTGAAAAAAAAAGAATACGCCGAAACCGTACGGCAGAATGGGGGACAAAAAGTAGACCCTGGGTTCTGGAACAGCTGTGGATGAAACCAACATAATATAAACGGTAAGATAATAAAGAAAGATATATCTCAATGAGATCATAGTTCCCCATGCGATCCAGTGTTATTCCTTTTGAAAGATATGAAACACACTAGGTCTTGAGTAATTGATTTATTTGTGAATTAAGTATTTGATAATATTAAGTCCGACGACCGACGCTCACGTTGGCGCGGGAAGCTCTCTTGACAGCCGCGCCCATGACAGCTGGGCTGTCAGTTAGGGCGCGTTTACAAACCCGGACAATATAAATATTAATAACTAGTATCAAAATAGAAATAGTTTGATGACAGACGGTGTTTTCCATATAATAATGATATAAATTATCATACATTTCTAACAATTTCTTAATAGAAGCAATAAGAAATTAACAATAGGTACTATTCTAACTTTTCAGCCTGTTGTAAGCACCGGGAGTCCAGTTCTGTTTACTGGCATCGTCAGGCATCCAAAATCTTGTGACTTGACTAGCTTCAACTGCATCATCCTTACTGGTTCTTCCGTGAAGTTGCAGATTCTCCAACTACTCAATGTAAGTCTATAGTGGCGAAAGTTCATTGACAGTGTGTTCATCACACTTCTAGAGGAGTAGGTACGTGCAATTATTAATTATTATAGGCTAGATGACGTTTTAATTAATGGTATCAATCGATCAGGTTTTGAGGATCAAATGTCTATATGGAACCTACTGCATTAAAATTAATACAAAAGTCAGAACTGACAGACAAACTCTAACAATCGTACTCTACTCACTGAGAAGCCGTCTTGAAGTATTGAAAACAAGAAAACGGTTGAATTAAGATTTCGTATACCAAACTATAATTACGTACTTTTCATGTATGGGCTCCCACTCAACTATAAGATTAATTTCGATACGCTGTAGTCAACTATAAAAAGAATTTAGCAATCACGTGCCGCCGTGCTCCCATAGAAAAGACTAAACGGGCGCGGGGAACAGGGCACGAGGCGGAATTCGCGCATTTATGTGTACAATTTTGTCTACTGAGATACTTACCAATTTTTATTAATTTATTTAGGTTATATAGTAAAAAAAGTATTATTTTAGATGACCCGTAGAAAAAGTATTGTTTACAATCGTTATATAATACTTGTGTACTTGTGTACCGTATTATGTCCACCACAGGACAGGCTATGCCTAGTGTGGGGGCCAGCATAAATGTAATACTGTTATTATTCTATTTCTGAAATAAAACATTTGTATTTGTATTTGTATTTGTATTTGTATAATCAAGCTTTTCAATCTCGTACCTTACTTGTACTCGTACCTTAAACACGGTACCCGACTGAAAAGCATTCTATTGTATCTCGATTGTATAAAATACTATTTAATAAAATGTAACAACTCGAATAGTTTTTCGTCTCGTCGCTCGCTCACACGTTTAACTATGGGTTTGTGATTTATTTTTATGGTTAATTTTCAGTCAAGAATGCATCCAAAAGCTGAGGTATGGAATCTGTACGCTCAGACGGAGTGCGTAGGACCTATATTCCTCCCTTGCCCACACGGCCCTGCAGGGAATGTGGGGAAAGAATTACCAGTAGTAAAAGTACAGGTACTTATTTTATTTATTTCAATTCATCGATAGTAAACTATTTTGAATAGGTACCTAATAAAAGTTTTTCATGGTCTAATCAAAGGCTTGTACCGATAAAAAACTGTAAAGTTCTAACCGCTGTAATTTTTGATCTAAGCAACATGGCTACGGCTTTCTTACCGCAGTAAAAAGTCTTATTTTTATATTATGTATATTTATATCATTCTGATTTAATGCTATACCATGTTACGAATAAAAGTGAACACTGAGAATTGATATTTTCCAAAGGCATACGACTGCCAAAAACTGAAAAAAGCCATGCAAAATCTGACACTGAATGCGTCAGGAAGAAGCGGCTATATATCACTACTACAGAAATAACTGTACCAAAACAAAAACTACAAATTATCTATATTAAATGTTGCCCCTTATTTTAATTATTCTAAAAAACATAGTTTCTTAACAATTTTCATCTGATTTTTCCATTTAAAGTTTACATTTTTTTAGTGTACCTCTGCCTACACCTTTTAAAGATTTATTATTTAAACTAAATGTGTTGATCAGTGAAGATGTAGTTATTTAGCCATAATTTTTCCTTATCATCATTAGTTTATTATTAACATTTAATGTATTTCTATCACTGAAATGAAACATTTCTATAAATAAATATGCTACTCCATATAAAAATGAACTGTCATAGGAACCATACACTCAGTATGGCTCGAAAAGCTGTTGCTAAAGTTAGATCAAGTTGTCAGCGATTTGGATAGTCCAGATCGTGCAAGTGTTCTTTTAAACGTCAAACTTCTTAATTCTAATATGAATTAGGACGTTTAAATAACATTTGCACAGTCTGGGCTATCGAAATCGCTACCATCTTAGCTGGGTCTAATTGTTTGTGCAGTTGGTCGACACTGCGACTGGCGAAGTCATCACGAAGCCAAACCAGACCGGAGAGCTCTGGTCGAAGGGACCAAGATTTGCAGTAAGTACCTAGACTCTAATAGGGTTAAAAATTAGGGACATTTGATCCTGAGTTATAGGTGCTTTCTTTTCTATGTATTGGTATGAATTATATGCATATTACCTATACAGCTATAAAGATAGCAGTAGGCACGTTTAATCATTTGTTAATATTTATACAACACATGAGATTCGTCTGTCATAACTAAAAAAATTCAAGCCCCTAATATGAACGTCAGCGAATTAGGTTGGCAACTAACTGGACGACCGGTCTGGTCTAGTGGGTAGTGAAGGAACCCTATGAAACTGATGGTCTCGGGTTCTAATCCCGGTAAGGGCGTTTATTTGTGTGATGAACTGATGAACACAGATGACTCCTGAGTCGTGGGTGTTTTCCATGTGTAATAAGTATGTATGGAAATGTATACGCAAGAAGCACTTGGCGTCTTTTGGCTTCGTTGGGTGGACGGCATTCTGAAGATTGCGGGTCAATTCTAGATGAGATTAGCTTAAAACCTGGACAAATGGCGTACTCGACAAGAGGCCTATGCTTCATATTGAGCGATGAAGGCTGATATGATGATGATGAATGCGTCGAAAATTGCATGCAATTATCGGTGAATTAACTGTATGTTCATGTTTTGTAGGAGTACTACAATAACCCTGAAGCAACTGCGGAGGCGTTCACAGCTGACGGCTGGTACAAGACCGGAGACCTGCTGTACAGAGACGGAGACGGTTACTACTTCTACGTGGATCGTATGTCCAGTGCCTTCAAAGTTAGAGGTTACTTTGTAAGTTATGCATACCTACTATTTTCTAATCTGGTCTTACTAAAGAGAAGCCGAAGAACGTGCGAAGTGGAGTAGAAAAAGCAGGTAAGTAGGTCCTGCGCTCTGACGAAATAGCGGAGGATGCAACCGGGATAAACGCTAAGATGTGTGTGTGTGTGTGAGAGAGAAAGAGATTTGTCTTCTAAGCTATTTTAAAATACAATCACTTAATCAAAGTTATGCTAAATTAATTTATTAAGCAAAAATGATTTTAAAACACGGAAGGACATTCATACATATAATACGCGTAATAAGGATAAACTATGCGTTCCTTCGACTAAGCTAGTTAAAACATTTAAGCAAGGTATCTCCCTAAAAGTTACCCTTTACAATCTTTTGCCTCTACACATAACTAATTTAACATGCATACAATTTAAAAATAAACTTAAACGTTTCTTCCAATTAAATCCATTTTACTCAATCAATGAATTTACAGATAAAATGAAAAATTATGATTTTATTATGTAAAATAATTCTAAGCGTAGGTGCTTTCATACTGTATTATATTGATGTATTTGATCATTTACCATTTAATATATTTTGATTTATATAATTTTGTCTACCTATATACCTAATAAGACATTGCATGATTAGTTTTAGCAATGACCTGTATTTTGACATGCTAGATGTAACGTTCTGTTGTTACTTGGCCAAATAAAGAAACTTGAAACTTGAAACAACTTGAAACTATCTTTCATCACTTAGACTGTTTAAATACATCTTGCAATAGTGATCAAATCTCATAGGAAAGAATGTTAAAATGATATATGGTTACGTGTGAAGTGCATGGTGGGTATAGTAACCTCCTGAGGCCCGGTGACGTCATCTTTTGTAAACATATTTTAACTTGAGTACTATATGTATAGAGTCCAAACTCTATGTAATATATTTACGACATGGGGCCTCATGAGGGTAAAGCGATCGCAGCACATGCCGTGGTAAAATGAAGGTTAGCGTCTTTAACATTTCATATAAGTTGTATGCTCGAAATTGAATTTTTAAGTTCCGATAACTTCTTCATTTAAATTGTGTACTTAGTGTAAGGGAACTAAGGGACCATTGTAATCTGTATGAACTGCTTAATGGCTAATGTATTTAATATGATAATGATTAATACTGAGTCCGTGTACATCAGTTTGTAAATATCTTTGCAAATAACACATATTATGTGATCTTTTTCTAGAAGTCAAGTATGGGTATAGTAAGTTATCCTTAAAAGAGAGACAGCACCATCATACATTGTGTTGTTATAAATAGCTCATACGCATTACGTTTTCGATTAAAGATCCTAAACAGCGTGATTTTTTCCGACATCAACCAATTTACACAAAATCTTAACAAGTTATACACCTACCAAATGAAATTAAAGAAATAAATAATTTTAGTAACTTTAAAAATTAATTAAAAACTTATCTAGTAAAAAAAGCGTATTACACATTAAATGATTTTTTTAAAGATAATATGGACGAATAACGTTACCGGCACAAATAAGACATACAGATATATAATACACCAGCCCTTTCTAATTGGCTTATGCCCATGATGCATGTTATTTCATAAGTTAGTTTTAAGAATATTGCTATACCCTTACAGGGTTCATGTGGAACTGTATTAAGTAGTTTTAAAGAACTGTACACTAACATGAGTGCAATAAACAATTCTGATTCTGATTCTACTAAACCTTCCTCAACACTCCAAACCGTATGAAAATCTGTTCAGTAGTTTTTGTGTTTTAGGG
Organism: Cydia pomonella; assembly: GCF_033807575.1. Lineage (NCBI taxonomy): Eukaryota > Metazoa > Arthropoda > Insecta > Lepidoptera > Tortricidae > Cydia > Cydia pomonella. The sequence continues at coordinate 4,675,432 of NC_084722.1, forward strand.
ACGGGGAAATTTGTTTCGTAAGATGTAGTGGTAACCGCTAGATTTGTCGAAACTGGGTCGCGTGACAGTCGTGCACGTAGCTCTCCTCTGTACAGAGTGAAACATGTCTAGCGTCTTTCGACTTAAAATACGTGAATGACTCGTTTTTTATATATTTCATATTAATTACGTTCCCTAACTAAAATGAATTCTTCAGGTAATGCCCATGGAAGTTGAGAATGTGATCCATACGCATCCCGATGTGATAGAGGCGTGTGTGGTCGGCGTGCCGCACGCCGAGGACGGCAAGCGCGCCCTCGCCGTCGTGCAGCGCCGAGTCGGCGCCGCCGTCACTGAGCAACAGATCAAGGACCTCGTTGCCAGTTAGTATTACGAGTGTAACACTACTATCAAAATCTTAACAACAGTAGGTAGTATATACTACATACTACTACTTTTGCATCGGGCCCAAAAATCAAGTTTGTTCCAAGCTCTAACCCCTGTATTCATAAAACCAAAGAGAATTTGAAATGGAGGTGGATTGTCAAAGCAAACTTTGTAGCCACAGTACATTTACTGCCATCTTTTGACACATGATTAAAACTTTTAGAAAACTATTTGACTTTGATCCTTTTTTTTCACTGATTGTGTGATTTATTAAATGTTAAAAAGTGGCGCCATCTATTAGATCATAGGCCAAAGTTATGGCGGTATCATTGCGAGCGATGGTCATAACCAAATCAAATTCTCTTTGATAAAAGTTTTAACTTTTAATTATCTTACTTAAACTTTTACTTTGTTTTTAACTTTTGTTAAATTCTGTTACGTTCTAACAAACCAAAATGTCAAAAATGACGGATAAGGACAAACGATGTTCAAGGACACAACACCATAAGCGTTTATATAGGTACCCATCTATCGTGTAATTTGTGGTGAAATTAGGCTCATCTTTTAAGTAATTTACCTACCTGTCCCCCTCATAATACTTAATGATACATGAGTATACAGAAACTAAAGTAATCGTTGTTTTTACCAGGTAAACTCTCAGACAGCAAACATCTTCATGGCGGAGTCATTTTCGTAGAAAGTTTCCCGAGAACAGTCACCGGCAAATTGAAGAGAACCAAAGTTCTCGATATGGTCTTAAATGGGCAGAATATGCGTGATATGGAGATTCCCAGCGTCGGCAACACGAAAAAATTGATAAGTACCTTTCAACAACTATGCAGCTACGAAAACAACTCCAAATCTGATGTTCCACGTGTAAAAGTACCTTAAGCGATCGTCGTTTACGTTATTAACGACTTGCTAATACTTATAATGCGGTGCCACTCTACGTAAGCCCCGACCGCCATAAGGTACGTTTACCCGCTGAACGTCACAAATAAGCACGTCTTATCGAGAAGAAACTTGACCGGTCTAAAGGGATAAATCTCAATAATAGTTCACTATGAATAAATTAGATTGGCAACTGTTAAAGGTTTTTATAAATGGTTCCAGCAATCAACATATGTAGTTTTACCTGTCTCTAGATTTCTTCTATGAGATATGGCTTAAAGAGCCTACATTCAGGCCATATAACAAAAAATATTTTTCTCAGGCTTGACAGGTAAATCCTATTCCGGCACCATCTGTAAAATACTTCGACCGGCTCACCCTAGGTTATCCCAATGCTTAACCTAAAACAAAAAAGCATCCTTGGTACAATGCTGAGGAATGAGCCTATTTTATTTAGATTTAAGCTAGGTATAGTAATTATCCATATATAATCATTGTGTGTATTGTTGTTGTAAATAAAATGTTAAGAATTTAAAAAAATATATTGAATTTCTTAATAATTTATAAATATACTTTTTCCCCGACCTATTAAATATTTGTTGCAATAGAAATTAATTATAATAAACTTGCGATAGTTGCGATGATAGTTGATCTTGACTTGGTTTCACTTGAATAGAGATTCGATTTTTTAATGTCACTCGTTAACATTATCATCATAATACCCCCCTAACCCCTATAACACGAGCAATTATAAAAAAGAGATAATAAAAACTTGGAAAAATTACAACATAACTTAATTACATTTCTTTTTAGGGTTCAGTAGCCAAAATGGCAAAACGGAAGCCTAATAGTTTCGTCATGTCCGTCTGCCTTTATACTCTGAAACTATGTATAAGACATATTTTAATAAAATTCAGTGGCTTGTCGAAGTCCTACCTATATTATCCATTAGAAGATATATGACAGAACAAGAAAAGGGAAGTGCAGTATGAGTCAAGGCTTCACGTGTGACAGTGATTGGCTTTAAAATTTTTCGACAAAAATTTACTCTCTAACACGGATAAAATTTAAACATAGATCACGAGTTATTTACCACAGAGAAGTCACTGTTTTTTAAGTATTTAACATTCAATAAGTGATACTAATGTACAGCTTTTCGTCTTCCTTGCCGGTGTTGGTCGAAGCCATGAGAAAAATGAAAATTTACTGTTGGAAATATATCTTATACCTTTAAACGAGCAATTCTTGTATATTTATATATATATATATATATTTCCGGGATCTCGGAAACGGCTTTAACGATTTTGCTGAAATTTGGTATATAGGGGTTTTTGGGGGTAAACAATCGATCTAGATTAGTCTTATGTTTGGGAAAACGCGTGTTTTCGAGTTTTCATGCGTTTTTCTTTCGTCGCAAAATATGGTCGCTAATTTCGTGTTGCCGGCCATTGTCCGTCTGGTCCAGCGGGTTAAGACGCGGACGGCAAGAAACAACCAGTGTAACGGGTTCGAATCCCGCCCGTTGACTAACTTTTGTTTTTTTTTTATATGTTCAAGTTTATATTAATAATTATAAGTTCACATTTTACTTTTTTAAGTTTATGTAGATTATCACCTAAACATCACCATATTACAATAAATAGTTATAACCGAACAAAGCTCGGTCGCCCAGGTACTTTTATTTTAATGGCAACACATGGGTTACTTTTTTGGATTATTTGGTTCATAGTTTCGAATTATTTTTCACATAGCTCGGGTACGGTCAGCTGTCAACTCAATACATATTTTGTGCATTTTTAGGCTTTGACTTGAGTGATCTGTCGATACCCCCCGTCAGGGGGGTATGAGGGGCCGCTACCGCACTATGGCTGCGGCGGCTGTCGCGGGTCGCTTCCCCACCGACTGGTGGGGTGGTCTAATGGCCGTCATTTTGGGGACGGTGTGGGTAGCTGGTGTGGGCCAGCTCTTCGCTACCGATCGTTATCAAACCCCACGGCCCCTAACCTGGTGATACCGTTTGAGCGGGGCCAGGTTATGGAGCCGCGGAGAAGGCGACCGGCAGCTTAGCTGGCGTGTGTTGCGTGTTGAATCCGAGTGTATCATTTTTAGGTGTAGGTAGGTATGTACCTATATCCAAGCTATGTGAAAATGACAATGAAGAACCGGAGGAAACGTTCAAATAGGATGTTACGAAATTCTGGACATTACCAGATTTTATTTAACTCGTGATTAAATGTTTCTAAGAGGCGTATTTTTATTTTAATTATAGGATATAAATCTGGATTAGATATGGATCGAAATCGTATCGTATAATAAAATAAGTATACGCCTGTTAGCAGTGTTGGGCAAAAAGTAATTGCATTACGAATTATGAATTGCAATTACAAAATGTAATTTGAATTATGAATTGAAATTGCGGAAATGTAATTTCTAATTGCATTAAAATTTCACTGCATTACAAAATGTAATTCGCAATGCAATTAGAAATAACATTTTGTAATTTTAATTTGTAATGCATTACAAATTACACTCACACAAAAAACATAAAGGTGATATATTTTTCTATCCTTTAAATGCTTATTAGTAATTTAAATTGTATTTTGGTAAATGTTTATCCAATAAATGTTTTAAACTAGACTGAATATTTTCCTTAACCATTCCACGTGGGCAAATTTGATCATGTTTGTGTAAGTAATAAATAGTTTACACAACGTAATTGCGTAATGCAATTACGGATTAATGTTATTTCAATTAAAAATTACCAGGTAATTCAAATTAAATTTAATTCAATTACGATCGTAATGAATGCATGCAATTACTTGTAATGACAAGTAATTGCATTAAATGTAATTTAATGCGTAATGCAATTACAAATTAATTGCATTATGCCCAACACTGCCTGTTAGTTTGTTTGCTCCTAATGTGACGATTTTAACGAGCCCAAACTAAATTAGCTTGCGTTAATATGGAGTTTATAATGTGGCAACCTTCGACCTTCATCACCAAACCAGATCGATAGCACCGCAGCATTGCATTATCTACATTGTTATAAAGTTTAGGTACGTTAATACCTTTGCTAGATTTTATTAATTCTCGATGTCCAATTGAAACTAATTTGAATCTTGTGGTTCACTTAACACTTTAACTCCGATCTTGAGTTGAATAAGAGCCTGTAACAGTACATTACTATAAAGGCTGGGAAACGAAGGGTTGAAGGCCAAGTAGATATAGACACGGGCAGAGAGAGATACGCAGCCGGAAACCCCGTTTCTCGCAGAGATTTGTATAGTGCTTTTCTCAATGGGAAAAAAAATGACAATTTGTTTTATTCGTAGGAACAGCTAAAAACAACTACGCTACGGAGACTTCTTACCATCAGGCGGGCCGTATGCTTGTTTGCCACCGACTTAGTATAAAAAAAATTACGAATCTACTACTATTTGATGGTTGAATGCCAAGAAGGTTGCTTTAGGCACAAAAACAAAAGAAGGCTTAGGTTTGTAAAGCTGTATAAAATTCCTTTACATACGAGTACATATCATCTTCACTCATCATACCAGATAGTAGTATTCCGGGCCTAATTTGAAGTAAATCATGTCAACATTTTATTGCAAGTTTGAGAAAAAAAATTTTAGTACAAATTTTATTGACAATAACAATATACATAATGGATATATACAGATGATTACTATAACTAGCTTATATCTAAAATAGGCCCTTGAGGCATTGTACCAAGGAAATATATAAATTGAGAAAAAATATTTTTGAATACATGGACACTTTTCAGTCCACGTAAAATTATTAATTACATCAATAAAACAATCAGGGTGATAATGTATGATAGTCTAATGGATAATTTTGATAAAAGGATTTGTTTGGATTACGTAGGTAGTAGGTAAGCATTGAGGATTTGATTTATTTTAGGATATCAATAAAATTGAGTCATGTTATCATGCATCATGTAGTCATTACGTGTCAATTCTTTTATAATAAACTTCAGGTCCCTCCCATACCTTTCGGCACGAAATTTTCAGAAATTGCACTGCTAAATTGAGTCGCTTAAGAGTAAACATAAGTGGTCATTTTTACTTACAAACGTTCTCGACATTTTCCACTCTGAATTTTGGCCCTAGAGGAATATTTTTTTATATGAATTTATAACCAGTACACACAGTACGTGTCTGTACGTTTTTTGTCACTTTTTTAAATGTAAATGCTTGACTTGTTGATGGAAATACAAGAATCACTATATGTATGCCTTTCACATTTGAAGAGTTCCCTCGATTCCTCATGGATCCCATCATCAGAATAGAGTTTTGACAAAAACGGGACAAATCTGTAGGTGTATAAATTTAATCAAGAAAATAATTTTCAAAATCGGTCCAGAAATGACGGAGTTATGAAGTAACAAACATACAAACGAATTGAGAACCTACTCCTTTTGAAATCTTGAAGTCTGATAAAAATTTGCAATAATAAACACAAAACTCAAAACAGACACAGATAATTACTTTTTCATTCCGTTCCCGAAATTTCGTTACGATTGGTAAGTTTCGGAGAAGGGAAATGTCGAGATCAAGACTTCGATTTCTGAGGTTTACGCAGGTTTATTCACCTAAGCTGCAGTTGTCCTAATCGCACTAATTTTAGGATTCGCCCCCGTCAGCGCGACGGAGATATTTACCTAAAATTCTCAAATATGAGAAGGGGCTCAGCTGGTATTTCGTCGTTGAAATTGCTACAGGTTTATTTTTGCACCACACTGAAGGTGACAGTCTAAAAGTGACAGTCCATTTTCGAAAGCAGAAAGAAGCAGCAGTGCTGCAACGTAACGTCGCAACAGCAGTGCAGCTGCAGTCCGAAATAGACTGTCACTAGGGTGACCAGATCTGATTTCTGGTTTTACGGGACAATAGCACTGAAAATATGGGATTCGAGGTTAAAATACGGGACAGGTCGTTTTCTTATTCAATCTAATATTTTTTTTATTACTTTAATATTAATTTGGCATATCTTATTAAATAACTTATAAATTGAGCGACTTTAGAAAACAATATTAAATATTATAAAATACAACAATTTTTATATTACCTGGAAACATCTGGAAAGTAAAATGATAAATAATCAACTAAATAACCTATACATACAAACTTTGATTTTCTTTATGCATAAAAAAAACCCAATATTTTATTCATTATAAAAACACAATATAAATTAAAACTAAAATATTACTAAATTAAATCTAAAATAAAACTAAAATAAATCTAAAAATGGCCCCTGCGGCATAGTACCGAAGACGCTGGCAGCATTTCCTCGCTGGATCGTTAGACTGATGCGTTGAGCGAGGAAGCTGCCAGCTCTTTGATCTCCTGTGGCGTCTCTGAGTCTCTTAGACAGATCTTTGAAGAGACTCAGAACGCCAGGGCCCCACGGACCAAGGGTCTCGACACCGAATGGAATAAAAAATAAATATTTTTTATTTATTTATTTATGAATTACCCTTAAAATAATCAAAAATCAACAATTTGTTAATTATTTGGATAAGAAAATTTGGTTTAAGTAATCTACTAAATAACATATAAAAATAAATTCAATCTTTCTCAATTAAATACTCTTACAATAATAAATATTAATAAACACCAGGTTTTATAAAAATGTATGGAATGATCAACTAAATACCCGCTGTGTGCGTGTAAATAAATATTGTTCAAATAGGTATTTGTATCATTAAATGCCATTACGGGACAACTTACTGTCCCGTATAGGTTTCCCCAAATTACGGGACAATGAAAAATTCGTGCCTGAAATACGGGACAATCCGTAAAATACGGGACAGCTGGTCATCCTAACTGTTACCTACGTACTGATTATATGCTCTTTGGTGTTATCGGTCATATATTACATATAAACAGCAAATCTAGACACGCCGATCATTATCCAATTGGCAATTAAGGAAAGCGTCTAGTGCTCCAAAACCATGAAAATTAATCCGGAAAATACGATGAATGGTGACTTGATGGACAATCACTACAATCTTGGACACTTTTTTATGGACTTCATGACCAAGTTCCCTGAAGACTGTGTTTGGCAGGTGGGTATCTTATAATCATTGTCAACATTCAATTGACCAAACCAAACTATTCAAACTAATGGTTGCTTATTGCACTTCGGTTAAAGTATCTTAAAATGTCCTCCAAAATTCTGAATTTGAATTTAAAAAAGGAATTTTTGTCACTAGACTAAAATTTTTATCACTAGACTTTTTCATCTTGAATTTTGCGAATTTAACATCCTTGAATATTAGTGAGAAGTTTTGTTTAATTTTTATTTATTTGTGTAGATCGACGCTGGTACAGGCAAGACAGAATCGAAGTTGTCTGTAAAGAGCCGGTCGATACGATTGGCGAGATGCCTCCGTAACGCGGGCCTGCGGCCGGGCGACGTGGCCGTCGTGTGCGGCAGGAACCATCTGGACGTCCACATCCCCTTCTATGCAGCATTTATGAACGGGCTACCATTGGCTGGAATTGATCCTATTAACAGATACGGTAAGCTGTGAAATTAATAGTGTTATACCTACCTAAGTTATTTTTACTTACGTTACTGTCAAGTGGGATAACTCCGATAACGAACGGGAGGGGTAACATTAGACAAAGCAAATATTCCCCCGATTACGTATATGAACGTGGCTGACAGCAGTGTGCTTTTTACAATCTTTGAATCAAGATTTTACCAGTTTTAGGGTATAATTTTCAACTAGCGTAGAATTATCTAAAGTCCTCCCCTCCCACTACTGTCCCCAGTGATCCCACTTGACGGTACGTACGTACAACAATATTAGGAGATACTACCTTAGAAATTTGAGTTGCTATTTAGTAATAAGATGAGATTGATGATTGACGTAGACTTCTGGCTCAATTAGACTAACATAAATCGTCAAACTTTTATTTGTAGACGAAATCAAATTTCATTTTAAGACGACGAAACCAAGAATAGTCTTCTGTGAAGTGGAAAATTTCGGCGACATAGAGAGAGTCGTGAAAGATCTCGAACTTGATACGAAGCTGGTGACATTTGGTGACGGTGATCACTCGTTAGAAAAGTTCTTGGAGATATACGATGACCATGAACCGGAACACACATTCAAGTAAGATTTAAATAAATGTAGATATAAGTATGTAAGTAGAGGCATACGTTAAATAACTATAATTAGAACGTTTTCACATTGTCCGATCCCATATTGGACGTAGGGGTTAGGAACTGACCCCCCTGCTTATAAATTTGTTTGCAGGGGGGTTAACTATCCCCGCAGCTGAAATGACGCACCGTGCCTGCTTCAGCGGTCATGCACACTACAGCAAATATTAAACCTGCACATATAGGTACGCACATAAACAAAAAATATAGGTCCGATAGCTAACGGGGTCCGATATGTCTGAAATTATCGGAAGTGCCAATACTATATCGGATGCCATAGGAGTATGTGAAAGATAAATGTTAGAGAGTGCCCTGTGGCATGAAGTCCACTTTTTGGGTAAACGTTATTCTGTATACTCGTATTATAAATACAGAAAAAGATATGTTATACATTTTACTTCTATCCGATATCTCTCATATCGGGTCGCACAATGTGAAAAAACATCAGAATTAACTTCTTCGAGCTCCAAAATTCCAGATAGATCATGAGCAGTTTTTTTTAATACTACGTCGGTGGTAAACAAGCATACTGGTACCGGTGGTAACTGCCTGCTGGTAGGCAGTCTCCGTAGCCTATGAAAGCCCGCAACTCAAGAGGTGTTACATGCGCGTAGCCGATCCTTACACTTCGCATCCTCGTCGAGCTCTGGCAACCTTACTCACCGGCAGGAACACAACACTATAAGCACACGAATGCAACACTATAGGCTAATATAGGTGTCTTTCCCTATCATGAAATGAAAAACACCCGTTAGCAACCCATAGCGAAATTCTTGATCTACGATATGGCTGGACTACCTACGTTCAAGCGAATACGCTGTCAAAACAGTTCTTTGGAAATTAGTAGAAGAAAAAACAGCAGCAGATAAACGATAACAAGGAATACACGATAAAGAGGAATAGAATAGAATACACGACAAACAAAAATAACTAATTTAAGGGGAAAAAATATGAGCATGTGCTCTAAGATCATTCATTTTCAGAGTGGCGAGCTTCGATACGGACAAGGTGTTCGCTTGGCTCATCAGTACGAGCGGAACCTCGGGACTGCCCAAGGTTGCAGCCTTCAAGCACCCTGACGTCATCAAGGGAATTCGAATATACGAATTGCTCAAAGGAAAGTGAGTTTATACATATTATATATTACATTAATTAAAATAATTAAGATCATTGTGGCCAATATAAGTCAGAATGGAAAAGCTTCACTCCTGCTTTGCCGATTCTGTAGGTGGAGTTAGCGTACAATACAAAAGCAAGCGTTTAAAGCGACAAAAAAGCTTGTATATGGTCTTCCCCACATATATCTAAAGTTGGTAAACAAGGGGAGGGAGCGCCAAACAATTAAGATAGAATAAATGAGATTATTAGTATTTAATACTAAAGAGATACTTTACGATGCTGCTTACCAGCAGCAATGTATTAACATTTTATAATTAGTATTTCTGTTCTCTAGAGAAATTCAACCAGCTCTGAACTTGTCAAGTGTGCGTGTGTATTTACAATAACAATGTACATAATGGATATACATTCATCATTTTCATCCGCTACTTTTGTTGCTGACTGTACGGCTGCGGTACACTAGTTCTGCAAAATGTTTCTTGAAGAACTTAACTTAACCTTTCTTCTATTATGTTATAATTAGTACCTATTCTTAATCTTCTAGAGAAATTCAACCAGCTCTGAACTTGTCAAGTGTGCAGTGGATATCCTCGTACCTAGCGTCTCTCGCCATGATCACCGCCAACCACACCAAGGTGCAATCTTCGTCCCCCATCACCATCGAGCACGCTATTGACATCATCAACAAATACAGGGTAAATTTTTCTAATAGGTACCTACTAACGAATTAGTTTCAATTCCCTTCCAATAAACACCGAAACCGTACGGTGGAGTGGGGGACAAAAGTAAACCCTGGGCTCTGGAACAGCTGTGGATGCTTCGCCATATAAGCAACATATAAACGCTGAGATAATATAGAAAGATATATTTTCATAAGATTCCCATGCGATCCCAGTGTTATTCCTGTTTTCTTACTAGGAGCAAGAAAGTAACAATACTATTCCGACTTTTCAGCCTGTTGTAAGCACCGGGAGTCCACTTCTGTTTTCTGGCATCACCAGGCATCCAAAGTTTTGTGACTTGACTAGCTTCAACTGCATCGTCCTTACCGGTTCTACCTTGAAGCCACAGATTCTCCAACTACTCGAAGTAAGTTTATAGTAGCGAAGGTCCTTTGACAGTGTGTTCAACACACATCTATACTATCCGTCAACCAAAGTAATGACGACCGAGGTCACATCACTATCTCTCTCGCTCTTACCATTCATTCACTTATTTATTGTATGTTGTTGAAGCCACGGACGTAGATATATACATCATGGTTAAAGCATGAATGAGAAGTGTTACGACCCCAGTCGTCAGTTTGGTTAGGGGATAGCATAGAGGAGTACGTTCATCATAGACTAGATAACAAGTTTTTACTCATAGTATCAGTCGATCAGGTTTGTTTTGAGGATCAAATTTCTATATGGAACCCACTGTGTTAAAGCAATACAAAAATCAGAAATGACCTAACAAAACGGCGTATGATCGTGACGTCACTCTCACTAAGAAGCCGTCTTGAAGTTTGAAAACAAGAAAATTGCAATTTTGACGGCCGCGACACTGTAGCACCTCGGGTATGAGCACGGAAGGACGGATCGACGGCTTCCACGCGATCATCAGGAAGCGGTGTAGCTCGCTGCTGAGGCGGTGGCGCGCCAGCTCGAATATCACCCTGTGCACGTTGGCCGACCGGTGGGACTTACCATGGCTGAAGCACTGGGTGCAGCTGGAGCCCCATTATGAAAAAAAATTGTTTTAATGCTACTACTAACTCTAGATTTAAGTATTAGTATGTATGTTACTAACACATTATGGACTTTTCTTCGAAATAAATGATGTTTGATTTGTTTTGATTGCTTTCATGTTTATAGTTGCCAATATATTTTTAGTAAAATGTAAGAAATCAAATAGTTTTTTCGTGTCGTCCCTCGCTCACACGTGGAAAAGCCTGATGTGATACGTCAAATATTAAGTCTAGATACGATATGGATCGCATATTTCAGTTTGAAGAAACGTCACTTTATCATTATTCATATCATATCTAGATCTAATGTTTGTGATTTTTTTTTTTATGGTTAATTTTCAGTCAAGAATGCATCCAAAAGCTGAGGTGTGGAATCTGTACGCTCAGACGGAGTGCGTAGGACCTATATTCCTCCCTTGCCCACACGGCCCTGCAGGGAATGTGGGGAAAGAATTACCAGTAGTAAAAGTACAGGTACCTATTTTATTTATTTCAATTCATCGATAGTGAACTATTTTGAATACATAATCAAAGATTATAATTAAATTATTTATTTACATAATAGATATATACAGCACTCAGAATTGATATTTTCAAAATACTGATTGAAAATTCATCCGATTTTTCTATGTGAAGTTTTTGGTAAACCTGTTAAATATCTATTATTTTTAACTAAATGTATTGTATGTGTGTTCCTTTTCCTTATAATGATTAGTTTATCTTTAAAATCAATCACTGCTAATCCTGCGGTTTAAATAATGTTTAAAGAATTTGATAAGCCGATAAGCCATTGATTAATTTTATGACGTTTATGAAATTGACATACATTAATAAGTTAATAACCTTATGCAATTAAATTTATTTCTCGGTGGTTCTAAAGCCCCATTTAGAGAGTTCAAGAACTTGCATGCAATTTTCAATGGGTAAATTTTTTTTTTTTTTACAATCTCAGTATTTGATCTATAGACTTTGTACTCTAGCCAGCAATGCATCTAATATAGCATGCAAATTTATGAGCCGTCTAAATATGGGGCTTTATGCTTCATTTTTACTGCAATCCTATTCTCCATTTTTAGGATTCTGTACAAAACTAGGAACCCTTATAGTTCGTCATGTACAGTCAGCCAAGGAAGTGGTTTACCACTTTTCGACTCTATTTGTCAAGTAATAGAGTCTAAAAGTGGTAAACCACTTTCCTGGCTGACTGTACCTACTTACGCCTATCTGTCCGCGGCTTAGCTCATTTATCGTTAATGCCAGATAAGAAAGCTGTATATCTATCACGACGTCAAAGTGATATAAAAACTAGAATTTTATTTCCGTCATCTCCCGACTGTTCCTTATGGTACGCCATGATGTATCATTAAATAAGTGCTTAAAAATAGGGGTATTAAAGAACATTTTTGAAAAAGTAAATATTTTCGGAAATAATCGCTCTAAAACTTAAAAAAATGTACCTCCGCTTAACTTTTAAATTTAGCTTAATAAAGACTTAAGGAAAACGACATAAGCCATTCTTCTTTATTAAAAGTACGTACTTATAAGCCGCGAAAAAACTCTTTCTTTACTTGTTACCTTCGATCAATAAATACCAATAAACCTTCGATCAATAAATATTTATTGATCGAAGCTTGTTACTTGTTGTTTGGGTATGTCTATTAATTACTACAAAAAGTCCTCTTTTCATTCCATCTACGGAAGGTAACTATGTAGGAATGTAGATATACCTCTCGCGTCGAATAATGGTTCCCATGATAGTTTCTTCAAATATTTTTGGGCTTAATTTAAGAAATCACATATTTTTTTCTTTCTGAGAGATTATTTCCTAAAATATTCACTTTATCAAAAATTGGTTGTCGAAGACCCTTATTCGTTTTAAAATACCTATCCAAAAAAATACACTCTGTGAGAGGTACCCTAAAAATATTTTTGAAGTTTTTATTTTCGCCATTCTATTTCGCGTTCTGTCGTCATGCATGATTTATGTACTCAAAAAAATTCAAAATTCAATTCAAAATTCAAAATTTTATTCTGCAAGTAGGCCTCAAGGGCTCTTTTACAAGTCAATACAACATTTACAGTAACATCATATAGTGACATGAAAAATACATAACAACATTTTATAAATACAACAGCCAATACCTGGGTAAACATTACATTATAATAATCTTAAAATAAATAATTACTACAATACAATAGAGATGTATAGTCTCTATGGTTAAAAACACATTAAATCTGGAGATGTAAAAGGTCCCCAATGTCAGAGTACTAATATTAATAAAATTTGGAGGTGTAAAGTCTCTCCAAGTGTCAAAATAAAATTTATACTAAATAAATAAACCGCGTCTGGACTGTTAAACTAGCAGTCTCATAAACTAATGCTACATTCTGTACATAACTAGTATGTACCAAGTCAAGTATATTATACAATATGACAGAGACGTACTCGTATCTATGCCAAATTGCAGCTTTCTAGCACTAACGATCACGGAGCAAAGCCTCGGATGGACAGACAGACGGATAAGGCGTAACTATAAGGGTTCGTAGTTGACTACGGAAGCCTAATGAACTGTCATTGGGGCCATACTGTAAAAGAGACACGGTCTATTTTGGGTGGGGAATATAAACGCTCCAGGTAGATTTCTGATAATATTTATATATTTTTTCTTCAAACAACACAATACAACTATCAACTATCGTTAATGCTTGCCGCTTTCAGAATGAAATCACCTGCAGATCTTTATTCGTTCAGCAGGGTGATAGTTCTGAATTCAAATAATCGCTGCCAACTTAGCTTGGTCTAACTCCAGTGTTTGTGCAGTTGGTCGACACTGCGACTGGCGAAGTCATCACGAAGCCAAACCAGACGGGAGAGCTCTGGTCGAAGGGACCAAGATTTGCAGTAAGTACCTAGGTTTTAAGTAATATTAGGGTAAATACTAGGGGAATATCTATTCCTGAGTTATGTTATGGGTGTTTTCTAAGTATTTAAGTTTTATTGTATTTAAGTATTCATTCATATTTTATGTATGTTATCTATATAGTTGTGTAAATACCTACCTATAACACAAGCCTTATTGAGCTTACTATAGGATTTTGTCAGATCATGTAATAATGTCCTATATAATATTTATTTTTATTATTAATTTATTTAAAAACTGCGCAAAGGAAAAAACTGCCCTTTGTCAGGTGAGTTTACCTATGGTTTTTAAATGACTTCTTTATGGAATACATGTATAGGTATAATAATATTAATAATCGCGAGGAGAGAACATACTACCATTACTTTTGCCTACTGATCAGATGTGCAAACGGAATATTTACAAAATTGCAAAATTGTCTCATTAAAAAAATTCTGGAACTCATATTTTTGTACGGAGATCAAAATGTTCCATTTTTCTCAATTTTCTGTGAAATTTTCCGGAAATTTCTGTGGAAATTCCACCTTTTTTAGGGTTCCGTAGCCAAATGGCAAAAAAGGGAACCCTTATACATTCGTCATGTCCGTCTGTATACATTTTTGGAACGAAGTTCCTTATCAGACAATTGGCGTATGGAGGCTAGGTGAAAAAAATCTTACATTTTTCCGTCACGGCCCTCTTTTGTTTAAATTCTTTCTCGAAAGTATTAAGTAGCCTAATTTTACCGACTTATGTATATGACACTGCAGGTAGCACTATAGAACTCCAGAGACTTACACTTAAAATGCAGAACAAGTTAATTTTTATTGTTTGTAGACATGTAAAATTGTTCATTTTTATTGTTTGAGACATGTAAAAGTGCCCCTGTGGCCTATTTGCTAAATAAATGTTTTATATTTGATATAAGTAGTGGTGGCGTTGGGAAACAATCAGCCAGTACCAGCGACCATGTATGCAGATATTACTTTTTTTTGCACTTGAATGTTTTCTTATGTTTAGTTGTTCTACCTGCCTCTAAGTCAAATTTCTGGACTGCCCGAGTAGCCAATCGTTAACGCTTCGTACCGAACGAAATCCAACTTTCACTGTCGTACTAATATGGAAGAGTGATATAAAGAGATGACTACGCTACGCTACGGAAGTATGGAGCGTTAACGATTGGCATGTTAGCTACGCGGGCTGATTTGTGAAATTTTGTGAGCAGTTTCGATGATTATTATTTTGTCAATCAAGTTTTTTTGTGTTTGCTAATCAATAATATACTACGTTTATCCATTATAATATATTTCGTTCCAACAGACTGTTCCACACACACTTTTCATTTATTTATAAAGGTTTAGAAGGTTTAGGGTTCTCTCGTTTCGGAGGCCAAGATTCTTTTTGGATTGCTGAGCCAAAGCAGTTAGTTAGTTAGTTGGTTAGAAAGGTAACAATTAAGTAAAATTTAAATTAAATCAATCCACAAGCAGCTCTGACAAAAAAATACTGACAGATTTCGCTTTTAGGTCTACCAGTAAATTACTAACTGCTGCCATAACTATTATTTCGGTATCAGATGGGTTAAATCAGCCCCCCTTTTTCGCCGGAAGTGGCCTTCTTTTTTGTACTTTCGGCAAGTTCCGTCGTGGCAGACTATCAAATTCGGACTTAGCATCACTTTTATGAGAAACCATTGTGCATTTCATCGCGGTATCAAGTCGTAAAAAACCGGGACAAATGGTGTATTACTCGACAAGAGGCCTATGCTTAGTAGTGAGCGATAAAGAGCTGATATGATGATGATGAATGTATCGCAAATTGCATGTAATTATCGGTAACATCTGTGGATCCCATTAACTGCATGTTCATGTTTTGTAGGAGTACTACAATAACCCTGAGGCAACAGCTGAGGCGTTCACAGCTGACGGCTGGTACAAGACCGGAGACCTGCTGTATAGAGATGAAAATGGTTACTACTTCTACGTGGATCGTATGTCCAGTGCCTTCAAAGTTAGACGTTACTTTGTAAGTAATGCACACTTATTTTGCATTTTTCTATTTTGGTCTTACTAAAGAGAAAGCCGAAGACCGTGCGAAGTGGAGTAGAAACAGCAGGTAAGCTGCTTACTAAGCAGGCCCTGGGTGCAGTGGCGGATTTGCAGTGTTGGCCGCCCTAGGCCCCAGGCCTGGTAGTAACTAGTAGCAGCCCCTTTCTCAGGACCCATCATATAGACAGCCGCCTTGCTGCCGCCCCTAATGTCTTGCCGCCCTAGGCCCGGGCCTACTTGGCCTTAGGGCAAATCCGCCACTGCCTGGGTGCGTACTTGCGTAGACAAGATGTCAATCGTTAATGCTCCGAGCGAACGAAACGCAACTTTCTTTGTCGCACTAATATGGAAGAGCGATAAAGAGATATAACTATGCTACGCTACGGAGCGTGAACGAATGGCATCTTGTCTATTACGTATAATTGGGTTCCGAAGTAATAGCGGAGGATGAAACCGGGATAAACGCTAAGATGAACCAGATATTTATTCTTCTACTCGTAAGCTATTTTATATTTCAACTTTTTTGCATTTTATACAGTTTAAAAAACAATAACTTAATCAAAGTTATGATAAAATAATTTAGCATACACATTATAAACAACAACTCAAACTTTGACTGCTTTACATCTTGCAATAGTGATCAAATATTATAGGAGTGAATGTTAAAATGTTTCGAGATTATTGAGCTATTCATTTTCAACTTTGTTCATTAATTACTATTAAGTTCCCTAATTAAAGTGAATTCTTCAGGTAATGCCCATGGAAGTTGAGAATGTGATCCATACGCATCCCGATGTGATAGAGGCGTGTGTGGTCGGCGTGCCGCACCCCGAGGACGGCAAGCGCGCCGTCGCCGTCGTGCAGCGCCGAGTCGACGCCGCCGTCACTGAGCAACAGATCAAGGACCTCGTTGCCAGTTAGTATTACATTACTGTTAAGATTTTGTATTGCATCGGGCCCATAAATTAATTTTGTTCCAAGCTCTAACCCACGTATTCATAACAAACCTTTGTGAAATTTTGAACTTTCTAACAAACATAAATGTAAACATGATATATATAATATAGATAAATACATAAACTTGGTAGAACAAATGTATAAAGTAGAGACTGGCTTGCGATAAAAAAAAATCCGGGAGTCTAAAGTCCCGGAAACGTACCATTTAACTAGGAAACCTATTTATTTGTAATGTGTCAATGTAAATATTATCTAGTATGTATTCAAGGACAATTTACAAATGTTAAGTCTAAACATAGACTTAACATTTGTAAATTACACCACAAGCGTTTATATAGGTACCTACCCATCCTGTAATTTGTTGTCGAATCAGCTCATCTTTTAATTGATTTACCTACCTGTTTCCCTCATATACTTAATGATACTATGAATGTTTGTAAGCTACACAAGTATACAGAAATTAAAGTACTCATTGTTTTCCCCAGGTAAACTCTCAGACAGCAAACATCTTCATGGCGGAGTCATTTTCGTAGATAGTTTCCCGAGAACAGTCACCGGCAAATTGAAGAGAACCAAAATTCTCGATATGGTCTTAAATGAGCAGAATATGCGTGATATGGAGATTCCCAGCGTCGGCAACACGAAAAAATTGATAAGTACCTTTCAACAACTACACAGCTACGAAAACAACTCCAAATCTGACGTTCCTCGAGTACCTTATGGCCATCGGCGCTTACGCTATTATTAATGACTCGCCAATACTAATGCGGTGCCACTCTACGTAAGCCCCGACCGCCATTAGGTACGTTTACCCGCCGAACGTCACAACTCACAAATAAGCACGTCTTATCGGGAAGAAGCTTGAGCGGTCTAAGGGGATAAATCTCATTAATAGTGCACTATGAATAAAATGAGGCTGGTAACTATCAAATGTCATCAACTCTAGTTCTCTTCTATTAGATTTGGCTTAGAGGGCTAGCATCCAGACCATAAAATAAAACAAAAACAAAACAAAAAAATTACATTCGCAGGATTGATAGGTAAATACTTTCTGGCGCCATCTGTATTTATGTGAATTATTTTGTGTAAATGTGATCTTATTTGGTTTAAATTTATTAAAAAGTGTGTTTTTAATGAACCCTTTTGTTCATAACCTTTACAAGCCCCAATTCAAGCCTGACTAGTAAATATGATCACGCGTGGTGTTATAATTTCTATGGAACTAATTTTTTCATACTTAACTGAACTGTCACCCTATACATGAGAATAACAGCGCCCTCTTGACAATGATCATAATTATATTTCTGGTCGGTTTTTACATAGTTAATCTATGTTATGCCTTTCTTATAAATACATAAGACAAAATGACGGATTAAGACACACAACTTATATCTAATAGTAATTACCTAAATCTTATCCGAGATTTGTTAAAAAATAAAGTATAGTTGTTTGTATATCATAAATATACTCAGTAGAAGCGCATGCATGTTTCGTTGCTCATATCCATTACCCGCTATAGTTTTAATAGTAATAGAATAGTTTGAGATAGTTTGTATACTTCCCCGAAGTTGTTTAGAATTGGCTTTGTAATTACCTTCTCCTTTGTATTATGTTAAGTTCAAACATTTATTTCTCATTAAGTGATTATTTTTGTCATCTTTTGAGAAATAAACATCGTAAACCTAAAGCTATGTCTAGGATAAATTAATAGGCTTGTTAAGACCCATGTTATGTTTTAAATAAATAAGTTTATTTTCACCACACCAAAGGCTCTCTTGATTGTTCAAAAACTATTGAGAAAGTTGCATTTTATCCACATGTGGGGCAAAGTAATCAGATATAATTTTTTAGTTTTGTTTCCTTATGTTAGCTGGTAGAATCGACATGTAAATGATGATTTTTTTTTATTACGTTCATTTAGATTTAATTTGGTTTAATTTTTTTTGGTATTTCACAGTTAGTATTTTCCTCGCGTTCGTGCGGCGAAAAGTTTTGTTTCACTCGAAGACAAAGTTTGTTCAACCCTCGTGCCTTGAAATCCTTGCAACACTCAATATTTCGCTTGCTCGGGTATCAACATTAGCACGAGCGGTTAAACAACAACTTTGCCCTCTAGTAAAACAAATAACTATTCTCAGCAAGTAAGTGATTATATTTGTAATCTTTTGAGAAATAAACATCTTAAACCTAAACCTATTTCTAGGATAAATTAATATGCTTGTAAGACCCATGTTAATATGTTTTTAATACATAAATTTATTTACTATATGTAATTATTATGATTAGATGAATCGCGAACTTGTTTATGTATCCATATGTTACAATATAATTATGGTTATAATTAGAACGAATAAAGACATTATTATCAGATATGTTTTAATTGCCCTTCAGTTTTATCGAATTGATGATAAATTTTGATGCATGATTAAGGATGACTCACGATAGAAAAGCCTGGGACCGGGCCGGGGCGTCCGACATTTTGTTTTCTATAGAAAGCATCACATGATCACCAATTATCCTTCATAGAAAACGAATAGTCGGACGCCCCGGCCCGGGTTCGGGCCGTTCTAACGAGAGTCATCCATTAGGCAGCTTACCTAGGAGAGAGGAGCGTAAAGCTTGTACCCCGCCTAAAACGAGTAGAGGCACTGTTTTTTGGCGAAATTTAGGCGCCGTTAGTTTAGGCTCTTCTCCCAACGCAGCTCGCTGAGCACTGAGCGGACGGCCGTGCGTGCCCGGCATCGTTAAATAAATAAAATAAAATCAAAATTGCCATTACGGAAAATGTTTTTACATAATTTGATGGTTTTTAACCACAGCTATGCCCCTAAGTTTGTTATTTTTTCGATTTTTGATTATTGTAAAAATTAGAAGGTGCGAAAAATAGTTTTCATACAATTTTTTAAATGCTCCTAACTTTTATAATAGTCAAAACTTCTAAAAAAAACGGCCAAGTGCGAGTCAGACTCGCGCACGAAGGGTTCCGTACCATTCTCTAAAAACCGGCCAAGTGCGAGTCGGACTCGCACAGGAAGGGTTCCGTACCATTATTTATAAAAACAGTCACCCATCGAAGTACTGACCCCGCCCGACGTTGCTTAACTTAGGTGATTGGATGAGAACCTCGATATTGGAAAGAAATATTTATTTTATTCTGTTTTTAGTATTTATTGTTATAGCGGCAACAGAAATACATAATCTGTAGAAATTTCAACTGGCTAACTATCACGGTTCATGAGATACAGCCTGGTGATAGACGGACGGACGGACAGCGGAGTCTCAGTAATAGGGTCCGTTTGACCCTTTGGGTACGAAACCCTAAAAATCACTTTTTTGTATAGGGGCCCCATTAAATATTTATTTTATTCTGTTTTTAGTATTTGTTAACTATAGCGGCAAGAGAAATACATAATCTGTAGAAATTTCAACTGGCTAACTATCGCGGTTCATGAGATACAGCCTGGTGACGGACGGACGTACGGACGGACAGCGGAGTCTCAGTAATAGGGTCCCGTTTGACCCTTTGGGTTACGGAACCCTAAAAACAAGCGTAGGGGCATAGGTATATAGGTATAACAATATACATAATGGATATATACAGAGGATTACTATAACTAGGTTAAATCTAAAATAGGCCCTTGAGGCATTGTACCTAGGATGCTGGTGGCATTTCCTTGTTGTATCGCAAATTCGCAATACCGTTGTACCAAATGCGTTGTGCGAGGAAGCCGCCAGCTCTTCGATCACCAGTTTCGTGATTTCGTCAACCAGACGTTTCGCGATTTCTGCTATGGTTAATTTTCCATAAAAAATCGAATTGACATCCTCCTCCATCTTTGAAGTCGGTTAAAAAACGCAGTAATTGCATCGACATAAGTAATTGTAAATGTAGCGTGAAGCGTGACTCATCTACCTGGGATTCACCGGTAGGTATGGCTTTACGAACTCCTTCGATAACCACTCGATGTTTCAACAGCTGCTATACCGAGAGTTACAGAGTGGATAGTATTTCTTGATAACAAAACTTTCCACTTTCAACATCATGCCCGCTTTGTAATTTTGACATAATATTATTGGTCAAGTCTACGATTGTTCGCGTCCGTACCAAAGAGCATATAATCACTACACTTCCGTAGAGTCATATAAAATATGTTTATTAAATATCACGCGAGATGGCGCTGTACCGGGAGCGGCGATTTCTACATCGCGCTATTGAAATGTTTATAGGTGTATAATGTGTGTGTAGGTGTATGTAAAAATTTTGCCAATTATTACCAACCATGACAACTTCACGTTTAAGTTGAATATATATGGAGCAGATCTGTTCCTAAGCATGCCAAAATATTTAATTATAGTCAATCCTCCTAATGAGCGTCCTTTTTGAACGAGTTAGGAGTACATACATACAACGATCGCCAAGACAATCAATTGATTAAAGATAGAGGCAGATACCAGATCAAGATGTTTATGATTTAACGTGAGAGTCAGGAGAGCGGGTGTAAATGTAAATAAAAGGAGTTTACGGAAAACTCACAAAACTTGTACCTTAATTTGCACTATTTAGTATCTCCTTTAAATTTGTACCTATTTATTTATTATTTTTGTATTTGTATTTTTGCAGGTGTAATTAAAAGTACACCCGCGATTCTGACAGTCAGGATCGCGCGAGTACCTTAAAATGCAATGATCCCGAGATTGCTCATACATTATACATTACATACGAACCAAATTTGCTTTAATATTCAAGTATAAATTCAATCTTTTTATTTGGAGTTTCCGAGTTTTACACTTGTTGTTTAAATTGCTATTACGTTACCGCAGGCGCTACTATGCTACAACCTAACGGTTTTATAAAAAAAATTATAATTATTTTTACTATGCGGATGCCGTTCCTGTCAAGATAAGCAAATCTATTAAGTTAATGAATCTAGATAAACAAAAAGATCTTTTAGATCTTTAAAAAAAGCCAAGCGCCGTGTCAAAGGATTCTAGCTAGGTACCTAAAAAAACAGATACCTACTAATATGTTCGTTTTTTATTGAGCTTATAATTTTCTACAATTTAATATACTGTGTGATTAATCAATCAAAGCCCGCACATTACGTCTGTCTGCCGTTATATTAGTGTGATGAATACTTCCCCGTAGGATCCTATTCCTATGCTTGTTTTGCTAAACAAATGAAAAATATCTACTATATTTATTTTCTACTGTGCCTATGAGTATATTTTACGTGCAGTATTTTAATTTTACTGTTATGGATTTCTATTGTCTTCGTACCACGTACCACGACTACCACGCGACAACCAATTTAAGTCATTACGAGGGTTGACTTCATTTGCGAGTTTCCAGGTGACCACCAGTGACCAGGTGTTAAATTGGGCATAGTTTAGGTACATATTTCTTATCTTCCATGATTAATTCTCACTTGATGGTCTCATCGCAAGATCAGCGCTGGAAGTCGCTAGCATCTTGCTGAGATGAGGCCATTTCGTGACACTTTATGCTCACTATGTTCTCTTTTATGTCTATTGACTGTGTGTGTTTAGGAATAAAACATTCTATTCTATTCTATTCTTACTATAAGTCTAAATTAACATATCAGTAGTAACTTGACGTAAATATGCGACGGACGTAGTTGAATAAATAGCGTGTAAGCAATAATGGCCTATAAGTTATGTTTTCATTTACTTGCTCTCTGAGCTATACTTGAATACCGAGAATACAACACACCTTCGGTACCTAATGATTGGTTTTACCATGCCATCCCATCTCGATGGCTTTTTATTTATTTTCAAATCAATATCATAGATGGAGCTAAATGTCACAATCAGCCATTACGAAATTTTTATCCTACAGATATATTTAACGTTATTTATGTATGATCTGTGGTTTTCATTAATTTCTATTCGACCCTCCAATTAACCATCTTAATTAATATTTAAATATCTACTACTAAATTTCTCAGCATCTTGTTTGTCGAAAAAGTATGTATTACTGCCTGCTGAAATTTATAAGACGTTGCCGGTGAGATGCTTTTCAACAGCCGCCATTTTGACTCTCACGATTTTAAGTTAACTTCTTTATGAAAACAAGTTTTCCTGAATATTTATCCCTTTTTTATGTAAGGGAATAGTACATTACTATAGAGGCCGGGAAACGAAGGGTTGTAGGCTCAGTGGATATAGATGGATACGCTACTGGATGCGGATGCTTTTCTCAAACTTTCAATGGAATAAAAAAAAAATAGTCAATTTGTAAAAACTATTTCGAATCTACTACTATTTGATGGTTGAATGCCAACACTTTGTGTCTCAATTTGAAGTTGAAAAACAAAACAAAAGAAGGTTGCTTTACAGGCCTTGGTGTGTAAGGCTGTATGAAATTTCTTTACATATCATCTTCACTCAGCGCACCGGATACGTAGTATTTCCGGACCTAATTTGAAGAACATCATGTCAACATTTCATTGCAAGTTTGAGAAAAGTAATTTTACAATACCATGTTGACTATGTTTCACTATAACCTAATTTATACATTTATTTAGGGCCTAATGAATCATGATTATGAGGACTAAAACATTTACACGTTCCATGACAATTATGTTTTCTAGATGTACTTATTGTTATCTTTGAAGAGCATTGGTAAAGATTTCGTTTCTTTAACAAGGGATAACGTTTATCGATCATTTGAATGGAGTTTAGAAGGGCTATGGCATCAGCGGTAGCGGTTAAAACTATTTGTTGGTTAAATAATGAGATGGTGCAAAAAATATCTACCGGCACACTTTTATGGCAAGGAAATGAAAACGTTTTCACAAAATATATTCTACCTACATGTCATATGCTTTTTCTTGGCTCAATGTCGTCATAACTTTTTAATATAGGTAACCATATCCACCTCTTTTAAGTAGATAGTGGACGACCCCTTCTCCATACAAAGGTAAAAACAAGGCAAATGTAAAGGTTGAAAAGGTAAAAGGTAGTCCTTACTTTCAATATTTTTACACAATTTACCATAGCTAAAATAATAATTCAGCCCATATACGTCCCACTGCTGGGCACAGGCCTCCTTTCATGCGCAAGAGGGTTTGGGCTATAGTCCACACGCTGCCTTCTCTTGTTTTCCTTCACCGAAAAGCTAGTGGGAAATACTAAATGATACTACGTACATAGGTTTCGAAAAACTCATTGGTATGAGCCAGGATTTGAACCCGCGACCTCCGGATTGAAAATCTGACGTCAGATTTACTTAGTCACCACCGCTGTACCATAGCCCATAAATACATACCTTACATATATAGATTTCATAAACTAAATGTTGCCCCATATGTTTCGTGTTTAATTTCGCCATGCCATGGCTATGCCCCTTCGTTATATTTTTTAGGTTTGTTTAAAAATTATTAATAGACTAAGGATCTTTTAAAAGAATGCATTGATTTTGTTTTTCACTATTCTAATAATAATAATATTAAATGAATAAAGAGAATAATAATAAAAAAAACCGGTCAAGTGCGAGTTCGTTTTACTCGCGCACCGAGGGTTCCGTACAAACTTTGAATTATCTCTTGTAACTATAAAGGCGAAAGGCTTTTGATCAGATGTACCTATACTAAGCATAATTTTGTGCAGTGCCATCTATCGGCAAATTGTCTAACTAATTTGCGTGTGGTACCTAATAGCTAATGCACGTATGTTGGTTTTTCGTGGATAATTCTCTATCATGTGAACCGATTTCAAAAATTGTTATTTTATATGAAAAAAGGTGTCTTTAATATAATCTCATAGCAATTTCCAGCGTTTTTAATTACACTTATAGTTGGTTAAATTGCAAACTGAATTCGGAAATGTTTTTTGTTAATTAAAAAGAAAGTTACCAAGATAGAGGTCTGATTATATTTTTCCTGTAAAATTTATAGTAATGTTAAAATTATGTAAAAATTTCATAATTTTTCATCGGTAAACTTCGGAGATAGGGGGGGAGGTATTTTTTTTTCACATTTTCTTCCATAATTTTTTTTTTTTCACCACAAAAAAATAATAAAATATTGTTTTGGAATGGTCAATTTGAGCTCTTTCAAATGATATCCCACTTGACCTAGTCAGTAGACTTTGAAATTTTGTCCCCTCTTCATATTTGGCATTTCCCATAGTTATTAAAAATAGAATAACAAAATAATACTTTCAATGTGTCTGGGTTAGCGTTGTTCATAACTATTCCAAATTTCAAATCGATAGCTTAAGTGGTTCTCGAGATATTTAGCGTTGTGACAGACGGAAGGAAGGGTTCCTAGTTGTACCTTTTTGGTACGGAACCCTAAAAACGAACAAATTAGTTTTTTTACATTTCTTTTTATAGGTATAGTTAATAAACATCTAATTTTATAAACATTTTCGATATAATGTCAATATCCAGAAAAACGACTAAAATTAGTAGTTTATGTCTTAACTTCTTTAACCCACAAAAAAAAGTAACAACATAAGGCGCTTCAACTTTTAGTTTGTACCACGCACTGATTTTATGCACTAATAAAAGCCATAACAGTCACCAATTTATCTATTCTCACCTTAGTGTTCTCGTAACGTCTGGTGTGCAACATGCATCTCAAAGAGCACACGGTAAACGGTGACGGAAGGGGAGATGGTGGTTATCATCTTGGACACTTCTTCATGGACTACATGACCAAGTTTCCTGAAGATTGTGTGTGGCAGGTCAGTTTTAAGTTGAGAAAAAAATATCTTACAGGTGGCATCAATTGACAGAAAGTGAGCATTGAGATTGTAGAGAATGACTCACGTGAAACCGGAACGGGGCGTCCGACACTCCGTTCTTTAATGACGGATGATCGGTGATCACGTGATGCTTTATAAATATAGGCTCCCTCATGCTTGTAATGTACATGATACTTAATTACTAATAGCCCCGTTTAGCCTATTAAAGTCAAATAACATTGGACTCTACTCATAGTGTTGTGTTCCTGCTGGTGAGTAAGATTGCCAAAGCTCAACGAGGTGCGGTGTTAGGGTCGGCAACGCACATGAAGCTCCTTCGGAGTTGCAGGTGTCCATAGGCTACGGAGACTGCTTGCCATCAGGCGGGCCGTATGCTAGTTTGGCACCGACGTAGTATTAAAAAAAAATGATAATGATTCTATAATAGCTGCTTATTTATTGATTACTATTTATAGTCCCAAACTCAACTACCCGCTAAGAAAATCATAGTACGCAACTTCTTTACCAACTTCCTTTATATAGTAGATTAAATAGTAGACTTACAATGTGTGACAAAATTAAATGTAGTGGGGATCCGTTAGGCAGTGTCTTACGTGAGCGATGACTCGCGAATGCGACGCGGCGCCATGATGCAAAAAATCTTCTCTATTTAGTAAAAATATGTAATGTACATGATACATGTAATAGCCGCCGTTTTGTCTATTCTAATAGAATGGTAATTACGGAACCCTACACTGAGCATTTTTTTTTATTAAAACTTTTCTAATCTAAACACCTTAGATCGATGCAGCAACAGGCGAATCCGAGACGAAGTCGTCAGTAAAAGCCCGTTCCATACGGCTCGCTATAAGTCTCCGGAACGCGGGGCTGCGGCCAGGCGACGTGGCCGCGGTCTCCGGACGAAACCACCTGGACGTTCACATTCCTTTCTACGCAGCGTATATGAACGGGTTGCCATTGGCTGGAATAGATCCTATTTATAAATATGGTAAGCTACTACTAAACGATTATTTATTTACCTATTCATGATTATTTACAGAATTACCTACAGGAAAAAAAATCGCTATTAGAATGAGAATGATGAACACATGTCGTACTTAAATTATTAAATATCATTTTATCAGAATTACAGCAAGGATTGCAAATACAAAAGCATGAAGCATGAAGGTACCTATGTACCTACTTTCATTACGGTGAAGTTAATGTTATTATATAAAATAAAATACAAATGCAATACAGTCATGTGTCGACACGAAATGTTTAACGAAAATCTCATTGATGCTGATACCATGCTGATGCCTATATCATCGATTTAAAATTTTGGTATTTAAAATCGATGACCTAAACTCCTATAGTTCATTGTTTTAGCATTAGAAAAAAGGTGTACTATTTTGACGTGTCTTTTTATTGAAAATTTGTGATAAACGCTTAAAAAAATCGTTTATATTACTTATGAAAGCAAAAGAATGTAAATAATCGTATATGATTTATAATTGTTATATATTTGCTGTGACTTATTTTTCACGAGTGTTTTCTTTAATAAAAACGTCAAGATCGCTTACCTTTCTAATGCTAAAAAAATGTGCTAACCTGTGGTACCAACGGTACCTAACCTACTCGTATTTTCGGATTTCAATCTCATTGCGGTATAATTCACAAAGGGCTACTAATTTTTTTGCAAGTTTAAGCATATTTAATTAAAGGTTTAAATTCTAATTTCGTTTTTATTTTACAGATGAAATTAAATTTCATTTCGAGACGACCAAACCGAAAATAGTGTTCTGTGAGTTGGATAACTTCGGCGACATGAAAAGAGCCGTGGCAGACCTCGAGCTGGATACTAAGTTAGTGACATTTGGGGACGGGGACCATTCGTTAGCAAAGTTCTTAAAAATGTACGATGATCACACGCCGGAACACGCATTCAAGTAAGATACATTAAATTACAATAATAAAATAAATTTGCTTAAATATATAACAAAAGTGGCATATCATACATGGAAAACAACGAGAAAGATTTTAGTCCGAGCACCAACCCAGCTACCGTGTAATCCTCGGTTGGTTTTAATTATACGTTTGAAAGGATCACTTCCTCGTAACAACCCATCCTAACCTTGTCGGCAGTGACCCTCATATATAATAATGACATCATATATAAAAGTCAAGAGTGAGAATATAAGTAAAGTTACAATATTTTTTTTTTACAGTTTTTAAGAGTGGTAATAGTTATCGCCGGCGGAAAGTCTGGCAGTGTTGATTGTCAATTTTTAACAATGTTTTCTAAAATATACATAAAACTCAGCCATGAGAATATTGAAAAAAGTTAGTAATATTTTTACCAACCTTTAGCACCTTGTAATGCAGACAATAAAAGTACATACTAACACTATATTATCCCATACATTTTATTCATGAGAAAATAAGTAAGGTCTGGCGGCTCTGGGATCTTGGACTATAAGCAGGAGGCTCCGGGTTCAAATCCTGGCAAGGGCTTTTATTTGATTTTTTTTTGACGACCGGCTTGGCCTAGTGGGTAGTGACCCTGCCTACGAAGCTGATGGTCCCGGGTTCAAATCCTGGTAAGGGCATTTATTCGTGTGTTGAGCATGGATATTTGTTCCTGAGTCATGGATGTTTTCTATGTATTTAAGTATTTATAAATATTTATATATTATATATATCATTGTCTAAGTACCCTCAACACAAGCCTTATTGAGCTTACCGTGGGACTTAGTCAATTTGTGTAATAATGTCCTATAATATTTATTTATTTATTTATTTATTTATTTATTTATTTATTTATTTATTTGTATGTTCATCACAGATATTTGTTCCTGAGTTATGGATGTATTTAAGTATTTATCCATATCTGTCATATACGAGTATGATAATATTTTCGTCTAGTACCCACAACACAAACTTTATTGAGCTCGATTTGTGTAAGATTGTCCAATAATATTTTATGTTTTGTCTTAGAGTGGCGAGCTTCGATACAAACAAGGTGTTTGCGTGGCTCGTGAGCACGAGTGGCACCACGGGGCTGCCCAAGGTCGCAGCGTTCCAGCACCCCACCATAATCAAGATACTTCAACTGTACGTGCTACTCAAAGAAAAGTGAGTCGCTAAGTGTATCAATGCTCGTATTCATAGTCACACTAATAGACGTTGTGCTCTAGGAGTTCATGAAGGAATATGTACCTTATTTTATAGCTATAACTCTCTCCTCTAGTAATAGTGTATCTCATTAAACTAGGCATATACTTATAGGTACACTACTTAGCAGTAGATACGTATTATTGTGTACTTTTTCATCGTAAGAATGTATCTACCTAGTTAGGTGTGTCTGATTATTTACCAAGCTATTAATTTGACTTGACCGTTATTCGAAGCTTATTAATTGAGAGAGGCACGTCGTTTCCCGCCATTGTATTGCTATCTCTTTTCAACGTATGGCTATATTTCGCTCTTTTCCCCCACCATTAGTGGACCACCACCTGGCAGTGGGGATGAGGTTTACTTAAATGAAATCCCAGAATGGCTCGTCATTGGCGTCTCGTTTCCCGCCGCGATAGGTCGTGCTAACAAAAAGTACGACTTTGGTTAAATTAGTTATTTAAAATTATAGCTCCAAGTACAAGCATAATATCTAATTTTAAAAGTTTATAGTTACGTGCTCATTACCTGCAAGTATCTAGTAAAAGGTTACCTATTTGTGACAACTTATTCACGTAAGTAATCTTCGAGTAGCTGTTACTTTGTTTCTACTCCATTGCACAAAGAGTTTCGAATCTACCCTTCAAATTTGTGGAAAAATTATAATTATTTAAACGGTTTTTACCGTTCGATTCTTATTGTTGTTTGTATTGTAGATTATGGATGATGTAGAAGGAAAACCTGAGGACAAACTGGATGTCTCGAAAACAAAACATAAGCGTGTATCGAGTGAGTCAAGCAGTAGTGATAGTGACTGCTCCAGTTCCTCAGACTCTTCCAGGTCGGATTCGAAACGCAAGTGCCGTTATCGCAGCAAGAAAAGGGGGGGCCGAAAAAAGTCCCGTCGCAGGCTCCATACATTAACTAAACAAGTAAACGAGCTGCGAGCACTTGTTAATCCTGATAATTATTACACTCGTGATGATGATTGTGATGCATATTCCGTAGTTTCGGACAATGTCAGTCGAGAACTTTATACCGAAGCGGAACCTCAGCCGGGCCCATCCAAACCTTTTGTTTTGGGCCTCGGTACCAAATTAAAGGAACCAACAATTCTTGAAGCTACAGAACAGCAAATTAAACTTTTGTGCGAGGTGCAACGCTTCGATAGTAAGGGCTGGAATGACATTCGCTATTCCGAAACTCAGAAAATCTATAGTAGGTCTCCAGGTTACACTGATTTGGAGGTTAATGAAGAGGTTAAACAGTACGACACTTATCCTCATTTGGTGCATTCTGACAAAGCGTATGGCGCCCTTACGTTTTGTTTGATAAAACAACAAGAAGCCCTGCACGCTGCAGTGGCAGAAATACTTGATTATACTAAGTCAGGTGGAGAGTTTTCGTACGAAAGCTTCCGCGATAAGGTAAGTAGCGTCCTTTTGGGCGGCGACCTTTTCAAAGTATCCGAAGACATGTTACAACTGGTTTGTGGACACAGAGCCGAGGTGATAAACATGAGACGAAATGGAATCACGAAGCATATCAAGGAACCTTTGCTTAAGGCGGCGATACGCAAGATACCGCCATCCAGTTCGTCGCTTTTCAACACCGAAGCATTTACCGCTAAGATTGAGCACCATGGTGGAGTTCGTAAGTGTTTCTGGCCGCTCAAAAAGACCACTGTTTCGCAAACAGATGAGTTTAAGGCCACTACAGGCGCTCCCTCGCAGGGAGCAGTGCCTCATAAAGTGCCCTCGCAGGGCTACTGCAATCATCCACATGCAAGCAATTCTTGTAATGCTCATGTTTGCCAAGAAAATGCTGCCGCGCAGCCATATCTTCCCCAGCGGGGTAATTACAATCATAACTATCCTTCGCAAGGATGTAACAGTGCATTTAAGAATGGGTCAAGCGGTTCCTTTCGGGGACGTCGGTCGAGACAATACCAGCAAAGGCCCCAACATCAGCCCAAAATCGCTCGAAAACGAGGAGCTTCCCCCACGGGGTACAGATACAATAAGAAAGGTAAATATTGACACGAGGTTCAGGGCAGGTCGGCTGGCACAGTTTTACAACATATGGGAGAACATGAACGCACCGGACCACGTGTTACGGATGTTAAAGGGGTATCGCATACCCTTCTTTCAGAAGCCACCTCTGGTTTATCCAAACTGTTGCGGCAACAACCTCAAATGCCCGCAGTCAGCCGAGATGACGCAGATCATCAATCAAATGAAGGAACAGGGTGTGCTAGAAGTTGTGGATCCGTCTCCCAGTTTCATATCAACGATGTTTATAGTGCCCAAAAGCGACGGCTCGCCCCGGCCTATTTTCAATTTGAAGGCTTTAAACCGGTATGTAATGGCCGAAAATTTTGGATTGATAAACGTGCACCGCGTGCCAAATTTCATTCAGCCGGAGGACTGGTTATGCAAGGTAGACTTGTCCCAGGCGTACTTCCATCTGCCGATAAGCCCACCACACAGGCGATTTCTACGCCTTATCTACGGCCAAGAGCTCATGCAGATGACCTGCTTACCGTTCGGGCTCAGCACTGCGCCAAAAACCTTTGCGACCTTCACCAATTGGGTAGCGCAGGTTCTAAGGGACATGAATATAAGGATAATAGTATACCTCGACGATTTCCTTATTGCTCACCAAGACAAGAATACACTGGCCAGGCATGTCAAGGTGGTCGTAAAGAAATTAGAAACACTAGGGTGGTTGATCAATTATCAAAAATCTCAATTGACTCCCCAAAAAGCACTGGTATACTTAGGCGTCTGGTGGGATGCCTGGGGAAACCAGAAACGACTTCCAGAGGAAAAGATCGCTATTTTGATAGGCAAAATTCAACTGATGCTTTCCGCTGCGAAAACCAGCCGGAAAAATTTAGAGAGGTTAGTGGGACTTCTAAACTTCGCAAGTTTTACGGTTCAAAAGGGGAGGTTGAACTACCGAGCCCTACTAAACCTTCTCAACTCTATGCCACGATTTTCAAGCCGGACTTATACCATTCCCGACAGGGTAAAGGAGGACTTGATGTGGTGGTTGCATCATTGTCATATGCCTTCGCCAATCCATCTGCCCCCACCATCGCACTTCTTAACAACAGATGCGTCAGACCTGGCCTGGGGTGCCCAATTAGACGATCTAGCTCTGACTGGATTTTGGACAAAATCGGAGCAAATGCTACATTGCAATCAGAAAGAGATGCTTGCTGTTCAAAGGGTATTAGAAGGTCACTGTCAGTACCTGAGCAACTCTACAGTACTTGTCCAATGCGACAACAAAACTGTGCTAGCTTACTTACGCAATCAGGGCGGAACAAAATCGAATCCACTCCTGGAATTAACATTTCAGATATTTTGCATCCTAGAGCAATATCGCATCCATCTGAACTTAGTTCACATTCCGGGAAAATACAACAGCCATGCAGATCACCTGTCGCGGCTTCGCCAGGCCCCGGAGTGGCATCTGCTTCCGGGGGCCTTAGAGAAAGTTTTTTCAAAATGGGGTGTTCCCCAAATCGATCTGTTTGCGTCTCACAGGGCGCATGTAGTGACAAACTACGTCTCACTGGACCAAAACGATCCGAAGGCATTATTTCACGACGCTTTTTCACACGTATGGAATTACAACCTGGCCTGGGTGTTTCCACCTCCTTACCTGGTGCCGAAAGTACTAGCCCATCTCAACCAAGCAACGGGCACGTATCTGCTAGTAGTACCACGATGGGATCGCGTTTATTGGAGAGCGGACATCAGGTCACGCGCTCTAGCAGCTCCATTCACTCTGCGGTCCCTGGAAAGGTTCCTGATCGACATCACGACGGGATTGGCACCACCGAAAGTTCAGGACATGGTCCTAGAAGTGTGGAAGTGTGGGGGTGGTCAGCGAACTTAACTGACTGGAATTCTGATCAATTAAAATTGCTCGAACAATCTTGGCGTACGTCTACCAGAAAAACTTACGACATAGCGTGGAAGAAGTGGGTGGTCTGGGCTACTAGTCATAAGGTAGACTATAAGAAGCCATCAGGTTCAGACGTAGCTAAATATTTGTCAGACCTTCATTTGATACATAAACTTTCGTACAGAACTATATTGCTTTACAAGTCAGTATAGTGTCAACATTATGTAATACTGAGGATTCTGGCCTATTAAGTTCACACATTCTTGTTAAACATGTCCTTAAATCAATTGCTTTACAGAAACCTATTGGCCAAAAACCACCTATTTGGAATATTAAAATTCTTCTCGATCATCTGAATAAATGTAAAGTTAATTTAGAAAGCCCTTTAATAGAAAGTTAATCTAGGCACACTGCTATGTTACTGCTTCTTTGTTCCGGCAGACGAATTCATGATTTGACATTGTTGAAAATTGATTGTCAACACTTTGTGCAATCTGATGATGCTATTGTTTTTTGGCCGACATTTGGGTCTAAGACGGATTGCGCTGATTATAGGCAATCGGGATGGAAATTGTTGCAGAACCCTGACGGTCAAAACTTGAATCCTGTGTTTTGGGTGAAGCATACTATTTCCTTATTGAAATGTAGGCGTGAGTTAGCCAACATATATGATTTATTTGTTACTCTAAGAGGTGATGTTAAAGGTGCTTCCCGAACGATCATTTCGGGATGGATAAAAAGCTTGTTTAAGGAAGCAGGCATTACTGCATCCCCGGGCAGCATTCGCTCTGCTGTGGCATCAAAACATTGGGTGGACAATTTCCCTGTAGACGACATTCTAGCGCGTGGTAATTGGCGCTCGGAAAATACTTTCAGTCGATATTATAGGCGTGAAGTGATGCCTGTATCCTCTACTGTTGATTCTGTATCACACTTGTTTGAACCAATTAAGTAGAAAACTAAACTAATCTTATAATAAAACTGTGATGATAAAAATTTGTCTGTTATAATATATATAATGTTCTTGAAATAAATGTTTAATTGCTGAATCTAAGGTATTAATACATTTCTGTCCTGTCAAATTTATCATCACGTTGTAAGGTCACATTGGCGTCTTCTTTTCCACCACCACCAGGCGATAACAAACAGGTCTCAATTAATAAGCTTCGAATAACGGTCAAGTCAAATTAATAGACGCGTTTTACCTACCAATAAAACGCATATTAATTTACTTACCTTATTCGAAGCTTATGAGTAAACTCTGCCTGGTGGCATTCAAATAATTTCGAGCCAATGACGAGCCATTCTGGGATTTCATTTAAGTAAACCTCATCCCCACTGCCAGGTGGTGGTCCACTAATGGTGGGGGAAAAGAGCGAAATATAGCCATACGTTGAAAAGAGATAGCAATACAATGGCGGGAAACGACGTGCCTCTCTCAATTAATAAGCTTCGAATAAGGTAAGTAAATTAATATGCGTTTTATTGGTAGGTAAAACGCGTCTAATTTGAAGAATTTCAATATTAGGGAGTGTTACTTCATATGAATCTATTCTCTTAATTTCTACTTAGTAAAACCGGGAAAACATCTTTGGCACCCTTTAGGCATGTAAAAAAATTATTCACTCACGCGGCAGAAGCTTTGAATTGTACTAATATCTCCGATTCTTCCCAAAGTCTTCGGGCCAAATTAACATCTTGCGCTTGTTTGCTGGGTAACACTTCAGCACAGTCTTCGAAATATCGTCCACTAGTTGTTGCTAACTCCGGCGTCACGGCAAGGTGGATCGTTGTCTGCGCTCCTTCCCACGGACTCTTCCAAAAGGCCTTTAGGTAAAATAGGAAGCTTGATGCCAGCCAGTTATCACTTCCAAACCCTGTTGCCACAATTCCAGGATGTAGGCAGTTAACTGTGACACCCGTTCCTTTTAACCGCCGTTCTAATTCTACTGTCGTTAATATGTTGCACAGCTTTGAAATGCAGTAGACTTTCAGTTCGTTGTAAGTGTTTTTGGTTTCCTTTTCTCCATTAAGATTATCGAAGTCGATAACACCTCCCACATGCGCGAGGGAAGAAACGTTTATAATGCGACTGGGAGCTGAACTTTTTAATAGCGGAAGCAGTAAATTGGTCAGTAGAAAAGGTCCAAAGTAATTGTTCTGCATTTGAAGCAACAAGCCGTCTTCAGTGTATTGGAAATAGGCTGCGTAGCAGCCTGCATTATTTATGAGAACGTCGAGGCGTTTTTCGGTTTTGATGATGGCGTCTGCGAAGTGTCTGACCGAGTGTAAGGACGCGAGGTCGAGGTGTCGGTAGTGTACGTCGGGGTTGGCAGTAGCAGCCACAATCCGGTCCCTGGCGGTAACGCCGCGCGCCTCGTTCCTGCAGGCCAGAATGACCCTCGCCCCTCTCCCCGCCAAATCCTTTGCAGTCTCGTATCCGATGCCAGCATTACCTCCGGTCACAATAATCGTTTTTCCAACCAAATGTCTGCTATTCTTACATATTCCGCAAGATAATTTACAGTACACCCATGTAACAAATATAAGCAATATCGTTATTAAAAACATTATATTGTATTTTGAGAACTGCTTAGCAACACTAATGTGTGGCGCAACTGAACCGGAATTAATGACCCGTTGTGCCACTTCCCCCTCCTAACGTCTTTACTATCTATTTCTATTACGAAGTGGCCGAAACAGGATTTTCGTTTTATGAGAAAACTAATTAAGTACGGTGTGTGGCCTCTATTTTTAATCGACTTCTACAAGGGCTGTTTGTTATTATTATTCTCTTTATTCATTTAATATCTTAGGTTAGGATTTTTTATAATATGGATATAAAAGTAAAATATAAAAACACTTATTATTATTATTATTAATTATTTTTATTAATACAATAATTAAAAACTTATAACTAAAATAGTTCCCTGCAAAACTGTATATACAGTTTGACTGCAGGTATGAGTCTCTTTAACATTACATACAATGTTTGGCAAACAAAAATTAAATAATACTAAAACTTATTTAAATTTCAAAAGAAACTAGTTTATGGATATTTATATCTGCGGTATGGACTGATCGTGTGGGGAAACGGGTTTGATGTTCAAAGGGCTTTCATCTGCCAAAAAAAATGTATTCGTGCCATACGTGGAGTGTGCCCAATGACTTCTTGTAAACCTCTTTTCTCGGAATTAAATATTCTCCCTCTACCCTGTCTCTATGTGTTTGAAGTCTCTAAATTTGTAAAACTAAATATGAACTTGTTTAAGACAGCAAAGGAGGTGTTTCCTAGAAACACTAGGAATACAAACAGGCTTGTTGTACCTAAACAGCAAAAAACTGCTGCTTTTAAGAAAAACTGTTACTCAATGAGTGTCGCCATATACAATAAGCTACCAGACTATATAAAAGATCTGCCATATACTAAATTTAAAACAGCGCTTTTTAAATGGGTACTGGAAAAAAAATCTACTCTTTTAATTAATTTATTGCGGATGGTAATGTATAAAATCCATATTAGTAAAATTTAAATTATTTATACTCTATACCATGACATTACATACTTAATTATTTTATTATCTATTGCTGGCACTACTGCAAAATTGACTTATTGTTTATTCTATTTTAGTTTAATTTAAGTTAATGTAGTTTAGTAATTAAGTTAATTTAAGGTAGTCTCATGTAGTACAAATTTTATGTATTATAAGGACCCATTTGCATGCTGACAAAAACGGCTAAAAAGGCTAGGACATGTAACTTTTGTAACACCTTTTTATGTGCAAATAAATGATTATGATTATGAGTATATCTATGAGCAATGAAAACGAAAGTCCATTTGTATGAGAAGGTGAAATTCGGCCGAGCTTTCCGGGAACTCCTATGGTATCAGAGAATGGCAGATACTTAACGCATAGTTTGATACACAAATTTTGATTCACTGAACCCATGCCTTGTCTAAAAAGTAGGTATTTCTTCTAGGGAAGTTCAACCAGCTCTAAACTTGTCGAGCGTGCAGTGGATATCCTCATACCTGGCATCTCTGGCCATGATCACCGCCAACCACATCAAGGTGCAATCCTCGGCGCCCCATACCATCGAGGACGCTATTGATATCATTAACAAATATCGGGTAAGTAAAGAGTTAAAAGGCGCGTCCACGTCATTAAGCTATAAACTACCGCGCCGGACACATTTGACCGGTTTTGGGTATGGAAATTACGTTCGCGGCGTTTAAAGTGTTAATAGAAAAACAAAAAACTAATTATACTAATTTATAAAATAATAAAAAATAACAACTGCCATAATGTGTCGTTTTGAATTGAAAATTAATTTATTGTTGATATGAAGTTATTGCTAACAGCATTTAGTAGAAAATATGCTTTAAGATGCAAAATTATTCACACCTTTTTGGCTGCGACGCTGCCACTATGTGACTTGTTTTCAGACATGCCTACTAACGGACATTATAGTTTTAAATCCGCAATTTTTATCTGTAAACAATTAAAAACTTTACTTATTCGTAATGTTTTTTTTTTCACCAATATCTAAAAAGAAATCGTCGTCGTGTGTGTGTGTCGTGGTCGTATGCAGAAAACGCAAAAATTTTTTTTTTCGGGATAGGATTTTTTTAGGCCTAGTTTGACTAAAACTCATATTTATTATTTGGTCCTTATGACCTCAGGAACGCGTGGTTAAAATCTGTCGGGTTGTACCAGCCCACGGTATTTATATTATTATACATATTTTATTAATACATATACTTATCATGGTCGCGCGTAGGTAATAAACGTGTTCAAACCTATTCCTATACCGGCTGGGAAAATGGGCATAAAACTCCGTTTCGTATGTTACTTCCGACTGCTTACCATCAGGCGCGCCGTATGCTTGTTTGCCACCAACGTGGTATAAAACAAAACAGTATGTAAAACTAAACTACGTTCCTAATTTTTCAGCCGGCCATAAGCACCGGCAGCCCGCTGTTATTCACAGGCATCGCCCGGCACCCGAAACCCTGTGACATGACTTGCTTCAACACCATTGTCGTCACTGGCTCCTCTATCAACACAGAGATATTGCAACTACTCAGGGTAAGTCATCTCTTGATCTTGATACTTATTTATTTACTAACAGCAACATATTTACATTCAATAATAACAGTAACAAAACCCATGAAAAATACAATATGTTTGTACACGTATAGTGGAGCCATTAACCACGTATAGTACGATGAATTTTATCGACAAATCATCCCTCATACCTATGTTTTTTCTCAACCATTTTAAAAATACAACCCCTCGAAGTTTTATGCTGCAAAATACGACTGCACTCGGTTAATGTACCATTATCTCTCCATTTACCTATCGCATTCGATAAATTTCAAGCATGAATGTCACAGATAATTTTCCACAATTACTAAAAATTTACTTTTTTTACATTTTTATCATTTGTTTCGAAAACGAGGTCATTGACCTTTACTTTTTTATTGTAAATTGATAGTACAGGATATCAGCTAAAAGTTGACATCAAAACGATAGCTCTAGTTAAAACATTACACAAGTTACACGAGTCCAAACAAGACTTACTGCAATGAGCGTCAACTTACTTGTAAAGCATAATTGCCCGGCGCCAGAATTATCATTTAGAACTAAAGCAACTTAGTTCGACGCACATTACCGAAAGGTCTTGTTTGGACCTGGACTCGTGTAACTTGTGAAATGTTTTAACTAGGGCTATCATTATAATGTCAACTTGTAGCTGATATCCTGTGCTATTATTTAACATTTAAAAAGTACAGGTCAAAGACCTTGTTTCGAAAAAAAAAGATAAAATGCAAAAAAAGGAATTTTTGAAGACAATTTTTCGATTAATTGTGATTAATTCTCGAGTAATTGTGGAAAATTCTATGTGACATTTATGATTGAATGATTATTATTTTTTAAATGTGCGATAGGTAAATGGAGAGATAATGGTACATTAACCATAACCAAGTGCAGTCGTGTTTGGCAGCATAAAACTGTGAAGGGGTGTATTTTTGAAATGGTTGAGAAAAAAAAACATAAGTAAGCGCCGTGATTTGTCGATAAAATTCATCATACTATACGTGGTTAAAGGCTCCACTATACGTGCACAAGCATATTGTATTAACTAGACAAAATATAGGTAACATCAAACAAAAGCCTGTCATCGAATGACTCTCAAAACCTTAGACATTCAGGATATTTCATACATTATATGCAGACCCCGTTATCAGTGGTGAAAATTCATTGAAATAGAATCATAGGGTTGTCACACAATATTCATTTAATTCGTGTACATTTGACATACTGGTATAAATGTCGCTTAAAACAATTTAAGATGAAACGCATTATTTTTGGTTTATTATTGCACTGTCACCGAATCTGTATCTATGTCACGAAATGTAATATACAGGAAATAGGTAAGAAATGAGTTGCAAGATTTATGATTCCCAGTTTTACATATTATATTTCACTCATAGTTACATCTGTAGGATAAAAAAAAAAATTTTGTCACGAAAAAATTATCAATAACTATTGGAGAAAAAATATCGTCTATTGCACAGTTTTACTAAAATTACAAACCATTTTTTCCGCGTCGCATTCGGTTTATTTCCAGTTTTGCCATTAGCTCCATTTTAAACTGAGAGAATTCAGCACGATTATCCAGGAAGTTTATATTTTTACCGAACAAAATTAAGTAAGTATATGACATCAGACATATTTTGACAAATAAATGTCAATTTAGTACCTAAGTATTATTATAGAGTTCAACAACGAAATGAAACCTTTTTAAAGGCAATTGGCTTCACATTATAAATATATACCAACTAGCGGCCCGCCCCGGCTCCGCACGGGTATTCAACATTTATTTTTTAAATATAATATAGCCTATGTTCACGTGTAGCTTCCCAACGGTGAAAGAATTTTTCAAATCGGTCCAGTAGTTTCGGAGCCTATTCAATGCAAACAAACAAACAAACATATCTTTCCTCTTTATAATATTAGTAAGATGAATGAAATACGAGTAAGTAGGTATATTGTTTTCATCAAATATTAGGTACCTATATCAAATTATACACGTGTAAATATTAATGTTTAGTGCCAGCCATAGTATTTTCAATGTTTCTTCACCACTGATAACGGGGTCTGATTATATGTATAGTACTATAGAACAAGTGCGTCACTAGCCGATAGACTGGGGTGAGGGAGGAGGGGAAGTTCATATCGACAAAAGTCTAACGATATTTATAACCGCTAACGATAGCGATATTTAATCTCCAGGGGGAAATTTTTATTGATATTTGTATAATACCTAATAATAATTCAGCCTACATACGTCCCACAGCTGGGCACAGGCCTCCTCTTGTGTTCGAGAGGGCTTGGGCTATAGTCCCCACGCTGCGGGTTGGGACTTCAAATACACCTTTGCATTTCTTCGCGGATAAAGAAAAAAGTGATATTGTATATTGTATTGGTCTGAATTTTCTTGTCAAATAGATGGTAGATGTACCTTTTGGCGTTGAAACTCTAGATCCATGGGGTCCCAGCGCGCACAAGTTTTTTGGAGAAATCGCGAAACGTCTGGTTGACGTAACTGGTGACCGAAGAGCTGGCGGCTTCCTCGCACAACGTATCAGTATTGCGATACAACGAGGAAATGCCGCCAGCATCCTTGGTACAATGCCTCAAGGGCCTATTTTAGATATAAGCTAGTTATAGTAATCATCTGTATATATCCATTATGTATATTGTTATTGTCAATAAATAGTTCTTTAAAATGTCAATAGATGGTTTTGATTTGAAGTATTTTCTAAATTTGCACTTTTGCAGTCGAAAATGCGGCCCAAAGCAGAGATATGGAA
Organism: Cydia pomonella; assembly: GCF_033807575.1. NCBI lineage: Eukaryota > Metazoa > Arthropoda > Insecta > Lepidoptera > Tortricidae > Cydia > Cydia pomonella. The sequence continues at coordinate 4,716,322 of NC_084722.1, forward strand.
TCTGTTTGCACAAACAGAGTGTGTGGGACCAATTTTCCTGCCTTGCCCAAACGGTCCCGCTGGAAATGTGGGAAAAGAAATTAACCTAGTGCAAGTTCAGGTATATTTTATTAAAATTTATCCTACTTTATAATGTCGATATTATTGGACGATAAAAATTAATTGTATCCGGTAAACATTTTGATATTTATGATGATGATATTATCAATGACATGGTTGATAAAGTATTTTACAGTAGACCTATCTTAGTGTTTGCGATTATCTTATACCTTTACACAAGCAATTCGTGTATATATCTAGGTCTTATTTCCGGGAATACGCGCATTTTTGAGTTTTTATATGTTTTCCTAGCAAAGCTCGGTCTCCCAGATATTATTGTTTATACATCTAGTGTTAAATAGGTACCTAATTAGTAAAAATTATTGGACAATTTTACACAAGTCCCACAGTAACCTCAATAAGGTTTGTGTAGTCGGTACTAGAAGACGATAGGTATATTTATTATTTATTTATAGATATATACTGTATATAATACTTATACACGTATAAAACATTCATATCTCAGGAACAAATATCGCAATGCAATGCGGGACCTCCTGCTTCGACTAGGTGGAGGTCGTTACAGTGTAGAATTACTTATTTTAAGGCGAAAGTCGAGGACTCGCCCGAAAACACCTTTTCATACAAACGTTGTCCTGGTTTTCCTCTCTGGATACACACATCCATCTGGACATTATAGAAAATATTTTGATACAATTTATTGTATATCAACTACAGCTATGCCTCTACGTTTGATTTTTACAGGATTTAAATTATTACAGGAGTTAGAAGCATTTAAAATCTTGAATGAAATCTGTTTTTGCCCTTATATTTTATAATAATTCAAACATCGAAAAAAGTCAAATGTAGGGGCATAGCTATGGTTAGTATATATCAAATTATGTAATAATATTTTCCAAAATGTCAATATCCAGAGAGGAAAATGGGAACTACGGTTGTATGGAGAGTCGGCCGTCCTCTTTCCTCATAATATCTATCTTAATTATACCTAAGTACTTACTATTTAAAGGGCCTAATGATAAAACCGGCATTAATATATTAATTCTCAGTTGGTGGACACAAAAACTGGCGAAGTCATTACCGAGCCAAACAAGGTCGGGGAGCTTTGGTCTAAGGGCCCAAGGTTCGCTGTAAGTATTTACTCATTATTAACAAAAAAGGTTTATAAAAACAAAACAAAACTTACTTCCTAATTAAGTACAAAAACCTATAGATAAAATTTTTGTCCAGATCGCCGTCAACGGGCAAGGGGTCCAAACTGGCCGTTTTTAGTTACGAAGATAGTGGCGCCTTTATTTATTTTCTAATATTTTGTCGCACTGTAGGCGCGCCGACAAATATTTACAGAGCCGACGCGCACTTGGCCCCCATGGCCCTGAAGTTTATAAATGTTGTATATGTATACAAACTTGTAATATAATTATTTGGTAAGTATTCCACTGAGCTCGGTTCAGTGCTCTAGCACTGTTAAATTCGTTTTAAAGAGTATAAAGAAGCCAATTTAATTTCAACGTCTGTCATGTAGGAATACTACAATAATCAAGAAGCGACCGCTCGGGTGATAACGGCTGATGGCTGGTACAGGACCGGAGATCTGCTGTACAGAGACGAAGACGGTTACTACTTCTACGTGGATCGCATGTCTTGTACCTTCAAAGTTAGACGTTACTTTGTAAGTATTTTAATTATCAATTCATCAAAAATATACTTATATGAACGAAGCTCCCAGTAAATCTTCTTTTAAAGTATGGCCTCCATCAAATCTATGACGATTTTGCTAATGTTAAGTCGTTCGGTAGTTACTTTTAAGTGTGCTCTTAGAGCATGCGGTACCTAGTGTACCTACTTGCTTTTAGTAAAGAGATAGCGGGACAAATGAGCTCGATGACAAATAAGCCTACGGTCCGTCTGATCATCCATAGTGCTTGCAATTCCAGAGGTGTTACGAGCGCGTTGCGGACCTTTTAAAATGCCTGTTGCCGTTGCGACGTTGTAATATTAAAAAATACGGAACCCTAAAATACATGGTCAACACCAGTAGTACATGGTAAGGTAAGCATGCGTCTCAAATTATCGTATTCTTCAGGTGATGCCCATGGAGGTGGAAACAGTGATCAAAACCCACCCTGATGTGGTGGAGGCGTGTGTGGTCGGCGTACCGCACGCCGAGGACGGCAAGCGCGCCGTCGCCGTCGTGCAGCGCCGAGTCGGCGCCGCCGTCACCGAGCAAAACATCAAGGACCTCGTTGCCAGTTAGTAAAGTTACTCACAAGTACACTTGCAAGCATACCTTTTAACATCCCATTCTCTTCATAAGATAATCGGAAAATTCCATGGAAATTAGATACAAATGCTCGATAGGTGAAATTTATACATATTTCTATAAAATTCGCTCAAAAAATATTTTGATAAAAATCGCTCTGATGCCGGATACTTTTAAGTTGCAGTTTTTTTATAATAAAGAATTTAAGTTGGTGCAGACGGATTGACTTTAAAATTAAATACCTATATTTATTCTTCTTTTTCAGCTAATCTCTCCGTCAACAAACATCTACACGGTGGAGTTATTTTTGTGGAGAGCTTCCCTAGAACATTCTCCGGCAAAATAATCCGACCAAAAGTTGGCGACATAGTCATGCGAGTTCACAGTGAACTTAGCTGTGATGTTCCAACGCACTCAGACTCACCAAATGAAAAAGTAAATTAGAGTACGAATGCTTTAAATTAGAAAATAAAATGTACATATTTAATATCTGATTGTTAGTAAGTAAATATTTTTAATGAATAAAGACATTCTAAACGAAAATAAATCATAATATTAAAACGGAAACGCTTATCGATTTTAACTGCTTTTTTAAGTAATGTAGATGTCGGTGTGTAAGAGAACGTTTGAGAAAAAATAGTAAGTTATAAATGTAATTTAAATAAGAAATATATAAATGCACGTGTCCTTAATAAATAAATGTTCCGGCATTAATATCATAAATCAAATGTACTTATTTTACTAAATAACATACTGGTGCCGGCTCTACCCTACCCTAACGGAGCATCGTAGTCTCCAAAGTAATAGTTCGCCACTTTTCCCTTTTGTGCGCCTCTTCACATACCTAACTACATAAAATTTTCAGTTTTACTTATATAAAATTCAAGTCTTTTAGTCATTATGTATGTACTTATATCGTTCTCGGAGTACTCACAACACAAGCCTTCTTGAGCTTACCGTGGGACTTGGTCATTTTGTGTAAGAATGTGCCTTATAATATTTATTTCCGAATGTATTAATAATGTATAAATTTCCGAATATAATAATTTATTTTACTTATACTGATGATTAGTACCAAATCACGTACCAATAAATAAATCTATCAATCTATCGATTTATTAATACTAATCATCACATAAATTATTATTTTTAAATCGCAGTTCCATACATGATACACGAGGCACATTATTGTAAGTTTTTTGATGTTTTTATTCATCGACGGTTTTATGCCCTATCAGTACTGCAGAGTACCGAGTACCTAGATTGTTTGAGAAGCCTGCCAGGATCCCTGTTTTGATATTTTATTCCTGATTCCTATCCCGTGACCATGACCACACCACCAGATACCTACTCCGTCACCAACCCGGCTGTCACATAAATTACAGTAGATACATGCTTAAGGAAAAATTCGGCCAAGATATGTCGCGCCATACTCAGTGTAGGGTTTCGTAGTTACCATTCTGTCAGAACAGGCCAAACGGGGGCTATTATTAAGTATCATGTACATTAGAAGCATAAGGGACTAAGGGAGTACCTTCGCATCGCTTTGTACGTCCTTTTCCTAAGAAGAGAAGATTTTTTGCAATAACTCAAAAACGGCTGGACCGATCATGTTCGCTATAGCTTTTATTGAAAGTATTTGTTTACACTTTTCTTTCATATTTTTGGACCCATGGTTCAAAAATTAGAGGGGGGACATTTTTTTTCTTCCGGAGCAATAATAATTTCCGAAAATATTAACTTTACCAAAAAAAAAAGTTCTTGGGGACCCTTATTAGTTTTGAAAGGCCTTTCCAACGATATCCCACACCATTGGGTTAAGCGAAAAATAAAAAATAAATGTATGAGAGGAACCCTAAAAAATTTTTATTTCTACTTTTTATTTTACCGTTCTGGTGCTATACATGATTCATGTATCCCTGCAGCTGTTTAGCACTAGCAATCACGGAGCAAAGCCACAGACGGACGGACAGACGGACATGACGAAACTACAAGGGTTTCTAGGTGACTACGAAACCCTAAAAACCTATCTACAATCAAAATATTAAGCTCTAGTGAGGGCAGAGCGACCAATTTTCAACAGAAAAACAACTTAACGAACTAGTTTAACAGGCTCATACCATGACGTAAATCACATGGGGAGGAACGTGAGGAGACTGAGGAGTAATGGCAAAGCAGGCATCTCGGCACAATGCAGGCCAATTATAAAAGGGCAATGGGTTCACTAACTGCCGTATAAAGTATTTATATGTCAAATAGTCAACGAAGATAATGTAGAGTTATAATCAACGTTGAGGTTGGCGTTAGTAGATGTCCTTTAAGTTTTTTTAATATAATATATGCATTAAAATAAAATTAATTTCGGTGTTTACAAGCCCGACATTGGAGAACGATCAGTTTATAACTAACCTTTGCCGCGAAGCGTTCGAATTTCCTAGTATGGCCACTATTATATTTTTATTTCTATTGACGTTCGCGTTTAGTTCCAGCCAATCTGGCTATACCCAGAGTTCGGAGCTGGTGCATCCGCGGGCGGCCCGCGCTGCTCCGAATGCAACTGCCGTTGAAAGTGCTCGCACATATCCGGCGCCAAACAGAGCCACTGGCTTTGTTGATTTCGTAAATTTGTTCACCGATGTGCCGATTTCTATAGTGCGGTCCATCAGCAGCGGCGGCAGCGGTATCAACGGCCTCCCAGTCTCCTTCAACGACAACAACCTTGGAGCTTTGGGTGAAAATTTCGTCTCCGATTTCAAGTATGGCTTGCGTAACGAAGATTGCGACCTCCGATGTGACCAGCTCATTGCTAAATATGGATTTCCTGTGGAGACTCATGAAGTTGTAACTGAGGATGGGTATATCTTGAAGATGTTCAGAATACCTAGCGACGGCGCGCCCGTTTTAGTACAGCATGGACTGATTGGAAGCTCAGATGACTACGTGGTGGCTGGCTCGGAAAGTGGGATAGCGTATTTACTAGCAAGGGATGGATATGATGTGTGGTTAGCTAACTCACGTGGCTGCAAACATTCTCGCCGACATATCAAAATAAAACCTTCCCAAGGTACTTTTTGGGATTTCTCCTGGCACGAAGTGGGTTACTATGATCTTCCAGCTATGATCGACTATACTCTGAACGTCACCGGTCGCGACAAGCTTAAATATATCGGGCACTCTCAAGGAACAACCGCTTTCTTTGTGTTGGGGTCTGAGCGGCCAGAATACATGGATAAAATTGCCTTGGCGGTGGCAATGTCGCCGGTCGCTTTTAATTCTCATATGAGATCTCCGTTCATACGGCTTTTAGCGCCTTCATCAGGATTGTTATATGCGGCGTCAAGAGCTTTCGGTATTCACGAGTTGGGACCAGATAACAACTTGATGAGGCTCGCGCGGTGGCTGGCGTGCGGCACGGGGCCCCTGGCGGAGTTCTTCTGTTCCAACATCATGTTCCTTGTAGCGGGGTTCAATGTTGAGCAGTTGAACGTCACGAACCTTCCTGTAATATTCAGCCACATGCCTTCAGGAGCTTCAGCGAAACAGTTAGTTCATTACGCGCAAGAAATTATATCGAAAAAGTTTAGGCAGTTCGATTACGGGGCGGAAGGGAACATGAAGCGATATGGGAGCAGTGAGCCTCCTGAATACGACCTCGGGAAAGTGACAGCGCCAGTGTCGTTGGTGTACAGCGATGCCGATTGGCTGGTCCACCCCCGCGACGTGGCCAAGACGGAGAGGCTGTTGCCGAACGTCGTCGACTCGCACAAGGTGCCTAGTAAAAACTTTAATCATATGGACTTTATTATAGCGAAAGATGTGAAACAATTAATTTATAAGAGGCTGAGTAAAATATTGTCTCGTTATTAAGATTCGGTAGTGGGCTCTTTACAAAATATGGTAGGTAGCGGTATATTCGACTGTAAGTAGGTAAATTAGGGAACAAATTGTAAGTTGTTAAAACAAGGTGTATCAAGGTATGAACACCTTTTGAGTTTAATTATATTTTTAAATGATGTTACCGACTTTTAAAAGATTTATTTTAAATAAACCAGAATTGTAAGATTTACTCAAATTGAAATTATTATATAAGACTGTCAAAGACTGCATAATGAGTACGTTTACAGAAATATTAAATGAAAGTATGAACTCTTTTGGTTGTCTTCGTCTTAAAATAATAGTTTTAATAAAATTAAATATTATATTAATTGATTCAATATCTACCTATTTTTATTTGATGTTTCACGTGTCTTGTTATTATCTAATATTACCTCGATGACCATGAACAAGGCCGTGATTGCGAGATTATATAAGTATACAAAACCGGAAAATATATGTTACTTAACAAAGTAAATGTATGTGATATAAAATATGTTTGCATTTTGTATTCTTTCAATGATACAAACTAATAATGAATTTGTGGAAACTTCATGGGAATAACTTTTTTTTATATAGGAGTCAATCGAGCAGACGAATCGCCTGATTGTAAGCAATTACCGTTGCCGGACTGTAAGATGGAAGTACGCTCTTTTCTTAAAACTATTTACAACACAGCACGAACTCAAAGGATTTTGCTGTCTGGCAGAAGAAAGTCATGAAAAACTATAGGTCCTTTTTTCGAAAAGGTTCGGCAAGGTTTAAAAATTAGGTGGCAAAGCTCTGATTGGCTGGTGCACCCGCGCGATGTGGCCAAGACGGAGAGGTTGTTTACGAAAGTCGTCGACTGTCACAAGGACAAGGTGCTTAGTAAAACTGCATAATATGAGTACCTACGGTCATGGTTAGAAAATTTAAATATTTAAAACATTTTGAGCTCGATTTATGCTATATTTATCGACGACGAAGATATTGGGAGCCGAGATCCCGGTATTTAGTAACTTCTTTTGTCTCTGCTGCCTCCACTAAGTACCGTACCTGGCCTGGTCAAGGTCCTTGGCAATACTAGTACTCGTGTCATCTGCCTAGGGACTAAGGTCAATTGATCCTAGGATCATCAGAATCCCGCTATGTGATCTGTCAAATTTTCAGGAACGCAAACCTTATGGTAGATATAGTTTTCAGGGTATAATTTCAGTTTTCAAGAATCGGAGACAATTCGGAATTTACAAGCACCTTTTGGTTCGAGTTCGTTGACGGTGGCAAGAGACGCCGGATTTGAGGTGCGATGAGTTCGGGGGGCCTACCGCGAAAACTGAAATTCGCTAATTGCGGGGATCTTTCTCTTTCACTCTCACTAGGACGTAAGAGTGACAGAGAAAAATGCCGGTAATTGACGAACTTCGATTTTCGCGGTTTTAGCCCAGGTCCTTCTCCGAACGCAGCTCGCTGAGCATTGAGCGGACGGCCGTGCGTGCCCGGGTTCTCGGATATCATTATTATTGAACTGTTAACTTTAATAAGAAAAAGTAATCGTTGAGTTTGATCAAATATAAACGCATTTTTAGAAGCAAGTGTTATTTTATTTTGATCGAAAATTGTATAATCAGGCCGCGTAACCAATGTGCCAGTCGTTATATCGCGTACGGTAATCATCTCTCTATCACTCTTCCATATTAGTGCGACAATGACACCAGTTGCGTTTCGTTCGATAATCGATTCGAAACCTGCCCACGTAGCCAGCGCGCCGGCTACCTGGGCAGGTTTCAAATCGATGAAGTTACTAGAAAACCGTAACCGTTTTTGATGACCGTATGATGATGATGATGAGTTACGATATTTCAAAAGCTCTGCCAGCTGGCTGAACTCACTGCACCTTAAGAGGGAACTATACCACGTGTCGTCCATACAAAAAGAGAAAACGTTTTTCCACTTCTAAAGATTTTCCATTCTCCGTGATTTTTTAGTATGTTATAGACACAATGAAAAACTAGGTTTATGGGATTTCCTTTTTTTAAATTAGCAATATCTTTTTTTATTAAAAAAGCGAAACCTTTGTTTGTTAAGATTTAGTTACTGGAAAAGGTTTTCTCCCGAAATGGAATTTCATGGAAAAAGTACCGTTATTTCGCTAGGATCGCAAAGCTATTCTTCTCTCTCAAGGCAGTGTGCCTGGAGAGACGGCCGGCGCTATTTGGCATGAAAGCCCGTGGTGTCCGAGTTCAAGGTTCCTTACAATGTAATAAGACTAAGAAGAGTAGGTTCTCTTGTAGTTTTGACATTCCGAGAGGTAGATATAGTATAGTGGTGGAGCCAAATGAGTGTCATAAAACAAAATGGTTATAAAAGATACAAAATTCGTGTACCAAATTATACGTTTTTCCTCATTCTATTGCCACTCTATTCAATAGTATCCATTGCTTAGTAGTCGTTGTCTCAGCGCCCGTGGAAAATAAATAGCAAAATTGTTTTACTAGCGGTTGCCTTTTTATGAAAGCATACGGCACTACTACTTAGAAGAACATATAAGATTTATAAAATATTGTCCCTATTATATAAATATTCAAAAAACTATGACTTTTTTGTATTTGTATAGTTCTGCTACAGACATTATTTCCATTTACATATGTATACATATGATGGTTGATTGCACAGAATCATACCCAGTGCCCAGACTATTTAATTTTAATGATTGTTTTACTTTTTGAGCCAGCTTTACTTTTATGGTATATCTGTTATGGACCAAATGATAAATTGGGCATTTTTCATAATGCCCGGTCATTATGAAAAATGCCCAATTTGAGATGGCAATGTGATAATACATATGCAAATAATTAAATTGCTTGGGCATTATACATACTGCCTCTCACCTATTGGGCAATGGAATAAAAAAACATTTTTCAATACTATTATTTTTAATTTTAACATTGAAGTGAACGTAAAATTCCTTCGTTTCCTAAGATGCAATTACCTATGATTATATAAATAGAAATATAACACAGAAGAAGCCTAAAGATGCTGCTACAAAACAACAACCCCTGCAACCCTAGAAGATCCGATATTCCAGCATCGTGGCGCCGGTGCTGCTTAACTGGGTAGCGGTGGTCAAGGCAATCACCGCGGAGTTGGGCCGAACCGTCAACGCCAATACAGTGAGGACAGGCTTTCGGTTCGAGCCCAAATCAGAAGAGGAGTACCGTACGGTGTTCAAGCATCTCGAAAAATTGGACAATGCCATAGAGTGGAACGTCTACGAGTTAGACTCGGAGAAGAAGATGAAGGTGGCGCTCCAAGCTTTAACAGCAGATTTCAGAGTAGAGATTTTCAGTTTTCCATCCATTCCAGGTTAACGTCCAAGCATACTGGGCCCTGGATTTGGGAGTCTGACCAGATAGGTTTACGAGATTTGAGGCGGGCGTTAGGAATTTTTGTGTTTTTTTTTTGTTTTAGTTATGTAGCTAACCAGAGTCCTCTCCTCCTACATGGTTGAGAGGATGAACCTGAAGAAGCATGTCGTCGCAGCATTCCTCGACACAGAGAAGGCGTTCGACAAGGTCGGGCATGAGGGCCTGCAAGCCAAAGCTGTCAACGTCATCGGCCCCACGTCGAGTCATACACGTTGTCAACTCCTTCCTCACCAACCGACGCTTTCAAGTGGCAGTTGACCTCGCGGGAGTCCCACAAGAAAGCTATCTATCGCCATCTTGTTATGCTTGGTAAACCGATGATATCTCGGTGGTTGGCCGCGTCAAGCTGGGTCTGTTCGTAGATGACGCAGCATACTCCGCGTCGTCTATCACACCAACCCACGCCTCACTGAAGATCCAGCGCTAGCTTGATGTCCTACCTGAGTGGCTGACCAAACGGAGGTTCTAGGTGAACTTCACCAAGACGCAGCCGCTCCTCACGAGAGCAGCCTATGCGAGCAACTACTAGGCGAGGAGATATAGGGGCAGCACATGGCAAAATACCTAGGGGTCACACAGGGGCATCACAACGGAGCAACACACGGAGGAGTTAGTGAGACGGGCTATAACTGCGCGTACCCTGCTTTGTCTACTGCTCCACAGCAGCCATCCCCCATACGCACAAAGCTGGGGATCTATAAGACTTACTTGCCAGGACTCTCCTGCTAGGAGACGCTGTCTCGAAGCAATTGTTAGAGCGCCGCCAAAAAAGGCCAGAAATAGCCACCTCAAACCCCCAGAAAGGGAAGTAAAAAAAAGAAGTTGGTTTTTACTACATATTATTCGAAACTGAATTACGAAAATAAGATCCGTCCGCGTCCATCCGTATCCGGTTTTAATTCAGTCCAAATCTAAAAAACAACAATGAGCGTTTTACAGTTAACAGTGAATCATTTGACGTCCGCACGTTGCTATCGGCGACTCTGGTTGGTCAACGCGTGTCACGTGTTTGTTTTCCTCCTCGCACCTCATCCAATGTATCTTTATTATCAAATTGCCCAACGACCACGTAGCAATATTCATAATGACCAGACAATGTGATAAATAATGAAGTTCAGATAATAATTTATCACTTGGCTTGGCCCGATATAGCTTGCCATTATTCATAATGCCCGGGCATTATATGTAATGCCCACATTAATCACTTGGTCCATGACATATCGATTGTAGATCACTTAGATAACACTATTCTTTCAGCCCTGTCCATAGAAATGTCCCACCTGTATAACTATTGTGCCGTTGATAGCTGTTGGTTCTCCGATAATTTGATATTCAACTCATTCCCTCCTAAGGCAAAAGAAAAACTCCAAAATTTGCCATTGAACTTTGAACCTATCTACTAGGAAATAGAATTGATTTTGCTTTGTTTTAATATTGAACGAAACATATCAAATGCAACTCTATTCCGATTGAAGATGATTTAAATTAATAACTATAAGGTAGAACCATGAGCCCGAGGATAGAGTATTGCCAGTAATAATATATAATCGTATACTTAATCTAAACTTATCATTATCAAGGCAATTACTGTGTTTACTGAGGCATTAGAACGTTGTACTTTGTCCCGTAGATACAAAGTGCAATGACCCATTCCTCTTCACTTCCAACGTATTAATTAGACGGATGCAACATGCTGAGATGAGGCCATTTCGTGGCACTTTATACTTTCTTTGTTTTTGTTATATTATGTAATACAACGTGTATTGTTTGTGTTTACGAATAAAAATTATTCTATTCTATTCTATTTTCATTATTGTTGAGTTATATAACTAAAATCGAAGCGGACGGCTTCCATTTTCAACGCTCCGAGCAAAGTGAGTTAACCCTTTACCGGGCTGACAGTTCAAAAATGACAATCGAATGTCAGTCTTACTCATCGAAAATAGAATACATGTTTGAAGAGCCGCATGTGGGAAATATATATCCCTTAGCCTGGTAAAGGGTTAATATATAAACGATATATTTTCATATAATTTTGCCTCACTTTGTACTTGACAAATGCCATGAAGATTAGCTTGGCCCGAGTATAAACATTTCATCATCACCAAACATCACCGGATTTCTAAATTCAAACAGGTTTCCTTACGGTATATCTCGCTATAGCTGGTATACTTAATATCAAATGATTTTCCGTTATTTAATATAGGGATCCCGAGAAATCCATTTTTACGACCACCAGCTTAGAAGCTGGCCAGCTAAATAAAGAATAAAGATTGGCCAGTTTTAATTTAGATGATACAATGGAAACGCTGCCCCATTCATATAGGTATTAGTTCGTGTCATCGCAGAGATTGGTCAAATCTAACCTTTAATAACAGTCACGTCTGAAAACATCGACACGATCGAAGTGCCAAAATATGTATACACGCCTTTATGGCCCATATATTAGGGTAATGTATACATATTTTTGGCACTTTGTCCGTATCGATATTTACAGACGTGACCGTACGCGTCGTCGTGAATGATGCGATCTATATCTGTTGCAACCGCTTATGTTGACTACCTCCCACAGACCTCGCATTATGAAACGCTGCTCGCTGACACTATGCATGAGCGTTATTTTACCCAGGTACACACTACACAGATAAAAATAAAACCCGGTCAAGTGCGTTTCGTTTAACTTTCAATTATCTCGTATAAATAGCGAACGGCTTTTTAGCAGAAGCACACCAGAAGCGACATTGTGTACAGCGCCATCTATCGGCAAGTTGGCTAACGAATTTGTGCGACCTGTATGTATGTCGCGTTTTCAGAGATAATCGTCCGTTTTTCAGAAAAAATACATTATCTAAGAAGCATGTTGACATATGCAATGGAAATTATTAAATGTTGCTATACAAACTCCATTCTGCAACAGTACGATTATCTTGAATCAAGATGTGAGCCGTATGTAAGTAAATGATAGTCACTGGCCTTTACTTCAGTAGATCTTGAGGTAGCTCGAAACCGAACGAATGTATAGTAGCTTCGGATGTTGTATGTCTCACCAAGGCACCCACAGAGGAAAAACTTCATCAGCAATACGAGTAAAATCAGGTAAATAAGCAGCGGCAGTCGTGTTTCTCAAGACTCAGAGAAGAAGTATGGGCTGCGTGCGAAGGCAACTCAGGTAGCCCTCATATAAACTTTTAACACAAATCATAAGTATCAAGTCACATTAAAAAAATAAAATCAAAGCTGTGCTATTTGCAACAAAATTCCAAGACTAAAATTCTCCAGAGTAAACAAAAGTCCAACGAAAAGGGCATATTTCTTTTAATAACCGACCAGTGCGCGTGGTGGCTCCACTATGCAGGTATGCCATGTTACACAGGGTCAGATTAATCTAACTCTGGGCATAATATGTGATGACAAGTAGGTCGTTTCACCATCCTTAATTTATATGAAAATAATACGTTTATTGTGACACTAAAATGATTTATTAAATGAGTAAATAAATATAAGAAAACACTTATATCTTACATTTTCAATATCGGATCGAGCAATGTGAAAACGCTCTAAGTCGTCTGATATGCTCCATCTACAAATACAAGGTGATCTAAGCCTAAGCGCACGCATCATTATAGTATCAAAACAAAACACACTCGTAATTCCACGCACAATCTCGCGTCGACGTGACGTTTGTGTAACGGTAACATCCAAACAGTTAACTGTGATAAAATTATGAGTGAAACGTCGAAAAATGTACCAGTGAACAGTCAGAAAAATGAGAATTATCACTTGGGACATCTTTTTAGAGACTGCATGCTCAAAGATATGGATGCTGTCTGTCAGGTTAGTGAAAAAAGCTCGACTCTAATTCCGCCACCGCGAATTTTCTGTTCCGTAACTACAAAGGTGTAACAAAAAGCGGCCAAGTGCGAGTCGGACTCGCCCATGAAGGGTTCCGTACCATTTATGACGTATTAAAAAAACTACTTACTAGATCTCGTTCAAACCAATTTTCGGTGGAAGTTTTCATAGTAATGTATATCATATATTTTTTTTAGATTTTTCATTCTGTTATTTTAGAAGTTACAGGGGGGGGACACATTTTTTTACTTTGGAAGTGTCTCTCGCGCAAACTATTCAGTAAAAAAAAAAATTATATTAGGAGTCTAAATATCATTTTTGAAGACCTATCCATAGATACCCCACACGTATGGGTTTGATGAAATTTTTTTTTTTTTTAATTTTATGTCGTATTTAAAAAAACTATTTACTAGATCTCGTACAAACCAATTTTCGGTGGAAGTTTGCATGGCAATGTCTATCATATATTTTTTTTTAGATTTTTCATTCTGTTATTTTAGAAGTTACGGGGGGGGGGGGGGCATATTTTACCACTTTGGAAGTGTCTCTCGCGCAAACTATTCAGTTTAGAAAAAAATGATATCAGAAACCTCAATATCATTTTTGAAGACCTATAAAATCTTAATGCGGTTCATAGAATACATCTACTTACCAAGTTTGAACAGTATAGCTCTTATAGTTTCGGAAAAAGTGGCTGTGACATAATCGGACAGACAGATGGACATGACGAATCTATAAGGGTTTCGTTTTTTGCCATTTGGCTACGGAACCCTAAAAATAGGGGAGATCCGATCCGTTTAAGGGCCTATTTAGGTTGATCAGATGCCCCGTATTCCAAGCACAAATTTTGATTGTCCCGTAATTTGGCGAAACCAATACGGGACAGTAAGTACATTATGCCGTAATTTTATTTATATGATGACATCGAAAAAATGTTATAAAATTATATTATCACATATTTTGACTATGGTGTAGAGTTTGTGAAGTTAGGGCATGTAGAGTTAAAAGCTTGGCTCTACAAGAGATCTGATAACTTTTTGACAGTGCGAACCTTATGGTTTCGTCTTGGCAACATTTTATATGAAAATGTTTTTGATGGGTTTTCACTTCTTTTTGTAAGTAGCTTATGACAATCTTTCATCCCCTAATTTAAAAGGTTAGGGTGATTGACTATTAAAATCTTGAAGTACGTATCTGGAGGCATATTTTATACAATCTGCTTTTTTTACTGATAGTCCATACAAACTTCAACCCATTTTTCCCCTTACGCCCTTTTCCTCCCCCTTTTCATCCTTACGGGGTGATTGTGGGGTTAGAAACCCCACATAACAAAAACTATCTACGTACCAAATTTCAACTAAATCGGTTCAGCGGTTATTGATTCCCCATACAAAATTCCACCCCCCTTTTCACCCCCTTAGAGGTGAACATTTTCAAGTTTTTGATTTTCGTTGTTGTTTGTGTACTAATACTATCCTATATACTAAATTTCAGCTTCCTAGAACTTCAGGAAGTACCCTAAGGGTTATGATGATCATCAGTGAGTGAGTGAGTCAGTGACTAAATCGGGATTTTTTAGATATTAATAAAATCTAATAAGGTATGATAGCTATGCAATTGATCTTTTTATGCTTAATAAGTCTACTATTGACATTATATCCCGAGAGTTTTGTTTATCTGGTATAATCCAAATCCACGTTATGAGGGTTAAAAAAAACCGGACAAGTGCGAGTCGAACTCGCCCACCGAAGGGTCCGTATTTTTTAGTATTTGTTGTTATAGCGGCAATAGAAATACGTCATCTGTGAAAATTTCAACTGTCTAGCTATTATGGTTCATGAGATACAACCTGGTGACAGGCGGACGGACGGACGGACAGCGGAGTCTTAGTAATAGGGTCCATAGGGGGGAGGGTAGGGTTTTACCATTTGGGTACGGAACCCTAAAAACGACGATGCTCTTCTAGAAAAGTTAGGTAGTGCTCTTGCGCTTCGCTTTGCCCCCAAATTACACAAATTGACTTAATTATTTCGTTATTTGTTCATTAATACTGTTTAAAGTGTAATATCGACAGCTTATTATACAGTAAACTAATGTAGTATTGTACAGTGAATGGAGAATTAATCTTGAAACGGGTTTAACCACCATTTTGGAGTCAACGGCCGGTAGTCCACGTACTACTTGTAAAATCCAGTAGGGCTAAGATGCTTGGCTCTTTATCATTTGTCACCATGCTTGTCACGTTCTAACAAGTATGTAGGTAAGCCCGAAAGTGACAGGCATAGTGACAGGTGATAAAAATGGAACCATGCTGTCACCGCTGCTATCGATTTACAAGAGCTGATAAAATTACCGTACACTGTCTTGTGCTAACGGTGGTCCTCATTTTCTTCCCTGGATATTCACTTTATTGAAAATATTTTGACACAATTTGTTGTTTATTAACATATACTTGATTTTGTTCTACTTTTTTAATTATTATAAGAGTTAGGAGCATTTAAAAATTTGTATGAAACAATTATCAAAAAAATCTAATAAAGTCAAACGTAGCATAGCATAGCTATGGAACATCCAATTATGTAAAAATATTTTCCATAATGTCAATATCCAGAGAGGAAAATGGGGACTACGTTTGTATGGAAAAGCGGCCGTCCCCTTTCGTCTTAACTTTGATTGTACTGTCCACAGAAGTGACCTTTTTCTAAAATGTGTCTGACCCTTTGTAACATTGGTGCAATAGGTATACTTATGTAGCCATGAGATGTCATTAATGTAGGTAGTTATCTCTGTCCATCAGTAGATGATTACCCGCATCCGGTGTGACTGGCGCTTTTATAAGTGCTGTGGATGTGGCAGGCAAGTATGTCTGTCTCCGTCTAACCCAGGCATAGTACAATTTATCGACGTCATACGTGCCACTAGAATTACAACTTTAGCATTCCGACTTAAGACAAAAGGGGACGACCGCCCTGAAACCGCCCTCTTTGAGCACTCACCGGCAGGAAACCAACACTATGAGTAGGGGCTAGTGTTAGGTGTCATTTGGCTGCGGTTTTCTGTAAGGAGGTACTTCCCTAATTGGGCTCTGCTCCAGTGGCGGCGCGTCACAAATATTCATAGGGAACCCGGAGCTAATTTTGCTTTCCTTTTCTCCATGAACCGATCGTGGAAGTACTCAACGGGCTGAAATTAGACAAGCCGGTGGGAATCGAGCTCTTTGAACGATCCGCCACTGCTCTGCTCTAGATCTGGTATGACATCTGAAGTGCTATGATATTCACAGTGCTCATACCTCTCTTTTGGGAGTAGTTTATGGACATACGGGTTCGGGTCCCGGTGACTTGCTTGATAAAATAAAATATTGCACTTTTTATACCTACCTGCTAGCAGCTGTTTGAAGTCGATGCCAAGCCAACTCTTAAGAGCGTCAAAACACTGTCGAACCGAATGCCGACCGTGGGGGCCGATTTTTGAATTTAGAGCGTTCGTTTTAGTCAGTTGTAAATCTGTGGAAAACGGCGAAATGCTATTTTTGAAATACGAGCGATAGTAATTGGGAATCTAGTGTTATTGGCTACTCGTTTTCAATTCTATTACTTAGTAGAATTTAAATGCCTAGTCAGAAGATATTATTATTTATTAAAGGGAGAACACGAAATCGACCAGTAGGTCTAAGATGGTCGGCTCTTTATCATTTGTCACCATGCCTGTCACGTTCTAACAAGTATGTAAGCGCGAAAGTGACGGACATAGTGACAAGTGATAAAAATGGAACCATAATACCGCCGCAGTAGGTCTAAGATGGTCGGCTCTTTATCATTTGTCACCATGCCTGTCACGTTCTAACAAGTATGTAAGCGCGAAAGTGACGGACATAGTGACAAGTGATAAAAATGGAACCATAATACCGCCGCAGTAGGTCTAAGATGGTCGGCTCTTTATCATTTGTCACCATGCCTGTCACGTTCTAACAAGTATGTAAGCGCGAAAGTGACGGACATAGTGACAAGTGATAAAAATGGAACCATAATACCGCCGCAGTAGGTCTAAGATGGTCGGCTCTTTATCATTTGTCACCATGCCTGTCACGTTCTAACAAGTATGTAAGCGCGAAAGTGACGGGCATAATGACAAGTGATAAAAATGGAACCATGCTGCCACCGCAGTGCGCCGGTTCGATAAGAAATACCTAAGAACCGGGCTTAACTGCGGTTAAAAAGTGCAGTATTCCTACGTTAGATGTCGCTAATATGATCCACCCTAATTGGTGTAAATGATACAAACAATCACAATTTACAGATAGACGCAGCAACAGGCGACGAAGAAACCAGAAGATCGGTTCTCACTCGCGCTACAACCCTGGCCAGATGTCTGCGGACCCTGGGCCTGACGCCGGGGGACGTCCTCGCGTTGGGCGGGGACAACCACCTGGACCTCCATATACCGTTCTACGCTGCCCTTATGAACGGGTATCCTATCGGTGGTGTTGACCCGTTTTTCAAATTTGGTAAGATTTACTATGGAAGTTACTAGAATTACTACAGCGCTGCTACTCTCTACAATCTCTCCAAACAGCCTCTACACGTATTAATTAGATCTAAGTAGGTATAGGTAGGACCCTGGTACCCAAAAGAGAGGTATGGGCATTGTGAATGTCATCTTGCTTTGTGTGGTAGGGCACATCACAACGGATGTCATTTCAGATCTAGAGCAGAGCCAACTGCGGAAGTACCTCCACCTTACAGATAACCGCAGCCAAATAACACTAGACCCTACTCATAGTGTTGTGTTCCTGCGAACGAGGGTGCGGAGTGTTTGGGTCGGCAACGCGCATGTAACTCCTCTGGAGTTGCAGGCGTACATAGGCTACGGATACTGTTTACCATCAGGCGGGTCGTATGCTTGTTTGCCACCGACGTAGTATAAAACAAAAGGTATGTTTACGCAATGCCTACGACCAA
Organism: Cydia pomonella; assembly: GCF_033807575.1. Taxonomy (NCBI): domain Eukaryota; kingdom Metazoa; phylum Arthropoda; class Insecta; order Lepidoptera; family Tortricidae; genus Cydia; species Cydia pomonella. The sequence continues at coordinate 4,734,738 of NC_084722.1, forward strand.
ACACCTATTTGTTACTCAATCATGGAAGTTTTCCTTAGAAGTAGGTCGTTAGATATAATTATCTATATAAATATTTATTTTAGTAATGCAATCCTATGACAGTCATGATAACTTTTTTTACAAGATAATAAACATGCAGTTATTGACTTTCTTATTAGTAATTACCTAATGTTAATGTAACTTGATTAACCGGGAATATGGTTGAAGTTAGTTAAGGAATTCTTCGTTATAACATTAACAAAAGCTACACCTAGTTATTGCTAGCTCTAAAGTTTTTGTTTGTTGAAAATATAAATATGAACCCCTAGTGTAAATTTAGTTGATAGCGAAACGTGACGTACGCGTTTGCGTTATGTCTCATTTTGTATGGGTTTTTGAACAGCGCGCCAAGCGGGACGTTTTGGAAAGTCAAAAATCTCATACAAAATGACACTTAACGCAAACGCGTACGTCACGTTTCGGTGTCGAAAATATTTATAATAGGGGTACAGTAAGTGTTTGAAGAACGTCGTCACATGTTTTTCTGACTTCAGTAGCTAATATCGTTATATTTTAACCAATTTACACAAAACCTGAACAAATTTTCAGTTCAGTCAATTTTCGCTGAAATTTTTTGATAGCAGAGGGTGCTGGTTCGATTCCAGCCTGGGGCACTGAAGGCCTTGGTCACTTTTTAGTATATGTAATTTATTTCAGTTCACTGAAATTATTACGATCTACTTACTTCTCGCTTAATAGTTGTGACAAAATACGGGCCTATAGTTGCAATCGCTCTGTGTGGCGCTGTCGTCTTCCACGGTCCTATTATCTATGACGTGACAGTACCTACATCCATTTACTTTAGTTGTCAAATTCGAAGCACGAGGATCTCTGCTATTTATATAAATAACTAATATAGGTATTTATCAGCGCTCAGGCTCTGCACATGGGGCTAGTACCCATGTGCAGAGCCTGCATGGAAGAAGAAGAAACAAAAAGACATATTCTCCTAGACTGTAAACAGGTAGATGAATACGAGGAAATACCTAGGGACTCCCTGTACAATAAAGGCTGTCTCCTTTACAGCAACCTGAAAGCTTTGCTAGGCTTCGTGGTGGAGTTGGGACGGGGTAGAGTAGCGCTACCACATTTTCATGCAAAATAGGCACAATATTAGTTGTTGATTTGCGGAAAATGCCCAGCATAATTTTCACAACGCTTTCCAGACGAAATCAAACAGCTGTTCAAGCAACTTGAGCCAAAGATCGCGTTTTGCCAGCAGTCTTCATACCAGGACTACAGAAGAGCTGTGGAAGAGTTGGGCTTGGACACGAGGATAGTCAAGTTTGACGGCAGTAGGCACACGATGACCGAATTAATACAACAGTATGATGCCAGCGACCAATCTATAGATGATTTTCAGTAAGTGCCACTGTTGTCGACACTGACATATATATGTCCATACTAGACGGCTATCGAGAACAAATTGTGTCCGCCATTTTCGGCATTTGACGTCTGTCATTAAGCTAAAGAATAAGCGTAGCTAGCCAGAGGCGAAACTGTTATGATAACTTCATTTTCTGCCTACATGCACTGTAGAGAATCTAGACGAAATGTATTTATTTCCTTACAAGTGAATTTTTTTTTTTTTACATATGTGACACTGACGATATTAAAATTTATAAAAATAGTCATAAAACTCTTTCTATTTAATTCTCGTATGTACTCGTAGCAATTTTGATCAAGTCGCGCTTATATCATAATAATATACGCTTTAAATATAATAAAAACACTACAAAAAATTACGAGATAAAGAGTAATATACAGAGGCCGGAATTCTCGTGGCATTTTTGTACTGTCACAGAGACTTCTCATTTATCGACTTCCGATGTACAAAATATCGATACAATTTAAGAACACAACATATTAAAAAGTTAATAGTTAATGAATATTTGACTGTAAAAGTAGTAATTGAACAAGATATTTTGGACGAAATATGACTACGAGTATTAATTTTATAAAGACACTAATGCAACACTTGTTAGTACGAAAACATACAATTGAAAAAGAAAAAACACTGAACTGAAGTAATTAAATGTGAAATTATTAACTATTCAGTTTTCATTGTTTTTATCACATTTTCAGCTACTCAATTTTTTCTGTTTCAATAAAATGATGTTTCCCTGTAATATAAATCTTCTTTAATATGTTGTGCTCTACTTTGTATCTATACATATATGTATATCGGTAGTCGATAAACGAGAAGTCCTTAGGATAATTCAAAAATGCCACGAGAATTCGAAAATATATCATTATAGTGAATATATTATATATTCTGCAAACAATAACGTAGATAATCATTAGAACGTAATACGTGTTACATCTGCGAAATGTAATCTATGCGCCAAAGAAAATGGCGTACCACCGTGTAGCGTGTTTAAAGCGGCGTTTCAAAATAATCTAAATGACCTTAAAACAAGAGTTTTTTCGCAGTGGATTGTTATTACATTGTTTTAAGAGTCTGTTCGGAAAGAGAAGAGTCGTGGAATGTATTGGGCCCCATACATTCCACGACTCATCTCTTTCCGCACAGACTCTATTGTGTTTCTTGATATTGTTAGAATACATTTTCATAACGTGCAGTCATTTTAAAATTTTATTTTATTTTTTAATTTTCGGAGACGTACTAATACTACTAAACGCAATGAAGTGCCGGCACTTTATTGAGGGGCGGAAACTTTTTGTTAGAGATGCTGACTCTATTAGTATTATATCATGATTATATCTCTCAATGGTTTTCAATCAAGGATCAATTAGTGAGGGGTCCTTCTTAACGGACTTCAAAAAAGGAGGTTATTTTTTGTATGTATGTTACTCGATATCTCCGAGAATCGTGAACCGATTTTCAAAATTTTGTTTTTTAATCGAACGGGTATAACCCCGAGATGGTCCCGTTGGCACCAAGTCGGGGTCTGATGATGGGATCTTGGAGAAATCGAGGGAACTCTTCAAATGTTATAGACACATGTATGGCGCTTTTGGTAATTTTTGAAGTCGGTTTTATTTTTTGTTAAAAAGTTTTATTAAAATAAAATGATCATCGCGGTCCGTTTCAACTCGAGTTTATTAAACAAACATAAAAATCAAGATATGTAGGCGGTCCGGGTCCGGACCGCGGGCCGCTTTTGATGAGCCCTATTTTAGATAGACAGGAACTCACGATAAAGGATCTTAACCGCCGCCATACAATAAAAGATGCGTATCTTTTATTGTATGGCGGCGGTTAAGATCATTGTCAAATGACATGTAACTTGACATTGGAGATTACAGCGAATATAAATTTACATACAAAACTTCTATTAGCTCTATTTTCTTTATTTAATAATTTTTAGCACCATTATGCCGTTTCATTTAATTTTAGAACTTGTAGGATTTAACAACCTGAGACGTTTTGTTTCTCTGTAATTTTCTGTACAAAACAGTCCATGCCGATTTTTGCGGGGCACGGAAATGTATGGCCTACGTACAAATAGCCGTGTCAGATAAACTTCAGACCATACAAAACATATGACCATTGGCCGAGGTTTTTCAGTGAGGGGTCTTAACCATCCACGTATACTACGTGATCATCCATACAAAAAGAGAAAACATTTTTCCACATCTAAATATTTTCCATTCTCCATGATTTTTTAGTATGTTATTATTGACACAAAACCAACTAGGTTTATAAATTTACCTTTATTTTCCAAATTTTTAAAAGATTTTTTTTTCAAAATAGCGAAACTTTATAAACCTAGAATATATATTATCAAAATCAAAGTGATTTGTTAAGATTTAGTTAGGGAAAAACGTTATTATAGAATTTCATAGAAAAATTACCGTTACCTCATTAGATTCCAAAAGCTATTCTTCCCTCTTAAAGGCCACTCCAGTTGTTAAGCCATCCAAGTTTACGAATGTCGTTTTAAAATGAGAGTTAAAATTCTTGTATGTGACAACTAGGTTCGTGTGACGGAATTAATCACTAATAAACCTTATTGCAACGACTTAAGGCCTACCAATGGGCAGTTAAGAGCGTTGCTTTTATTTGCCAAGCGTCGCTGTTGCCAAGTTAGTCTTGACAAATAACAAATTAACACATTTCAGACTTCACTGGCAAAGAAACCTGTGATCATGGACCTTATAAAAAGAACTCGTATTTAAATGAAGAATCCTGCCAGTGAGCATGACACGACACTTATCATTTGTGATTGCGTCACTAGATATATCTCGTCTGTTAATTACAGTCACATACCGTGATGACAGTAGGTACGTTGTAAATACAAAAACAAGTATTCTGAGAAAATATATCTGTGGTGTATTGAAGTTATAAACTTATAAACCTATATATTATAATAGCGGTACCTATCTTAGAATCAAACAGGCGCCTATGGTTTAGATTTAGATTTATTTATTTCATAATATTAAATTACAATATAAGTTATTCTACACTAATCTATAGGAATTTATACAATAATGATCGTCAATGACGAAAATAATTATAAATTATAGACAAATGTATCAACTTTTACTATGGGACGCCTCTGGCTAGCAGCAGACGTCAAATGCTGGAAATGGCGTACACAAATTGTTTTCGATAGCCCATAGGACGTAGTACATATAAGTTAGTAGTGTATCTGACATGGCTAGATAAATCGGCAGACTGTTTTATACAGAAAATTATAGAAAAGGCATCTCTAAATGCTCTAAGCTGCCGAGCCCTCGAGCCAGCCGCTGGCGGCCCAACCGGCGCCGCGTCCCCGAGTCCATACGTTTGTATGTCAAAGTCAGTCAAAATATTATTTATTCAAATAGGCCTAGCAACAAGCACTTTTAAAGATGAAAAGGCGATTTCGCACAGATCCTCCACTTTTGTCTTGACTTTAACGGACTCATGTTTTTTTTAGGGTAGCTGACATCGACACGGATAAAGTGTTTGCGTTTGTAGTCGCCACTAGTGGGTCCACTGGATACCCTAAAGTTGCAGCTATGAAGCATCAACCTATCGTCAAGATGATCAACATTTTTACAGCGGCGCACACTTCAAAGTAAGATCCCATTATATTCTTATTCAATTTTCTCTGGGAGGGGGAGGGGATACACATGAATTAAAATCGGCCATGTTTTCAAAAGAATAGTTTTGCTTCTGGTTTCAAAAAATATTGCTAAATCAAAATCTTAAGATCTTAAGCGTAGCAAGGGATTCTAAAGCACGAGAAGCAAATAACTTTGGTTTCGTATCACTCGTATGGCACATACAATTTTTCATATCAGTAGTGAGAATATACAAGATGTGGAAAATAATATATGAAATAAATTAAGTAAAGGCAGATTTGTAAAACACACTAAACTAAAAAAAGTGAATACCTCCCAGTCCAAGTTCCCTTCCCACTCTCATAAACAAATTTTTGTGATAGGGTAGCACAGTTTTTGGATTATTATATAGATACCAAAAAACTGGCTTCTCCCAATTAAAGGACGTTCAGGGTTGTGGAGAATTTTTTGTTTCGTTTGATTCAGCATGCATATGGATGACTTTGTAATCTTGCAGGAAGCTAAAATAAAATAAGTTAAATGTTTCCTTAACACGATAGTCTGGCAAGCCATGTCAGTAGAAATTAATTTTTGGCAAACATTTCATTTTTGGTACAAGGTGTTATCGCTGACTGTACTTTTCTTTCCACAAGCAACTAAATACTCATCGAGACAACTCTAACAACACCAAACACAATTACTTTGCATTGTTTTATATATTGCATTGTCATCTGATTTACATACTTACTCTACTCGTAGGTATGTATGCAAAATTTCAGCTCAATCAGAAATCAGGAAGTGGGTCAAATTTAGCTTCTAAGATTTAACCCACACTAACAAACTAAGATACTAACAGGGCAAGTTAAATAAAAGCTTGTAAAAAGGTGCCTTAGAAAAATATACTTACAATTTTTAGGGTTCCGTACCAAAAAGATATACCCTTATTTAATTAGGTACGCGGATTTTTCTTTTGACAAATCATTTTGCCAGGCTTATAGTACCTAATGACGTTGATTTCAGAACTTTAAAGCCTGCTCTGAATTTGTCAGCCGTGCAGTGGTTGTCAGCCTACTTCAACGCGATTTGCATGCCCGCACAGAACCAGATCAAGATCCAGACTTCGGCGCCTGCCACTGCGGACCATGTTATTGACATTATCAACAAATATAGGGTATGTTATGGGGAAGGTCGGTGAAAGGTAAAGAGAGTAAACTCATACATAAGTAGTACAAAACATACTTCAAGATTTATTTAATTACCTACTTACGAATTACCTATTATGAAGAAACGGAGGCACTGTTATTATGAATCCCACTCGCATACACATTCACACACACATACGCACACACACACACATACACACACACACACACACGCACACACGCACACACAAACACTTACTCTTAAAATCTAATTTAATAGTGTTACCTATTGTTATAAAATATTATAGATCCTTAATTGTAATAACACAATTGAATCGGGTCTGAAATTGTATACTTATTGTAAATTATAATAGTAAATAATAATCAGATTTGTAAATTGTATATTAATTAAGTTAAGTACAGTTTGTTGTTTTTACCCTATTTCCTAATGGAAGAGCGGGGTCTCCCGACACAAGTATTGTTATACTTAATGGGAGAGTCCAGCCCTTTATGTTATGTGTATTATAAGTTAAACCAAATAAACTATTTTGTGTTTTGTATTTTGTATTTTGTAATCCGTTTTCATTTCGTGCTCGTTTGCCGCTTACTCCTTTATATTTTTCTGTCCCTTTTAGCAAAATGTAATGGATATTTATCGTCAAATTTTCCGTGTTGCCAGCCAGTAGCGATGATGAGCACGCCTTCGATTCTGCACCGCATCCTGGAGCATGAGAAACTCTGTGACCTGACCTGTTTTGACGCCATTATCCTCTCTGGAGCTTGTATTAAAAAAGACCTCCTCGTCGATCTAAAGGAAAGGTATTTAGTTTTTTTACCTCTCTTGCAATACAATGCAAGTACTAGCAATATAGTACAGTAATGCAAGTACTAGTAATATAGTGCAGTAGTGTAGTAGTAGTAGTATATAGTAGTATACAATGCTAGTCAGTAAGTGCTAATCCGTTTTACTTACCTACTTGTTTATTTTTCGCATGCAGTTAATGTACCCACCCTCTCACCTCGAAAATAAAAGAACAAACCACCATCAAAAGTACGACATGCGGTTTGAAATTTACTGAAAATTTTGATTGTCTGGCGTTTGGCAATGGAACAGGGATTGCTTCCGTGGCTAATAAGCACCTATACTAATTTGCAGGCAGCACTTCGACCGGATGCGGTAGCGATAGAGGCATACGGGCAGACAGAGTGCCTGGGCCCCGTGCTGCGGCCAGCACCCGGGGGCCCGCTTGGAAACTGCGGTGTCGAAACACCCCTCAATAAACTCAAGGTAATAAGCACCTACTGATTTGCAAGCAGCACTTCGCCTCATCCGGATGCAGTAGCGATTCTTAGAGGCATACGGGCAGAGTGTCTGGGCTCCGTGCTGCGGCCGCCACCCGAGGGTCCCAGTACTGAGTTTGCATGGCGAGAACCGGGAATTCCCGGTTTCCGTACTGTATTTGTATAGAAAACCAGTACCGGGAGCACTCCCTAGTTGGTTGGTCACAGCGGCCTGAAAAAACTACAAAACGACGGGGCGAACGATTGTGTTTATTAAACGGCGACGAAAGATCGCAAACCTACCTAAACCACTTAACAAATGAGTCGATTAACTTATATAAGTTAGAATTTTAAAGACCAATCCAAAGAGGTAAATTAAAAATATTAAATATTTAAGCTTATCCTCGAAAAGATTTTTTTGTTTATCTTTTTAGTGTGTTGAACTGGAAATTGCTATATCGGTACAAAAAAGAACACTAATTTCATTGTGTTTCATGTCATTACATTATTGTATAAGCCTATAAGGTATTATTGACTATGACTAATAATTACATACCTTCTCGTTGGTGTAGGTATGATAAGAATACTGACTGAATTTTTAAGGATGACTCACGCTAGAACGGGCCGGGTCTGGACCGAGGCAACCGACACTTAATTCTATGACAGGTAACCGGTGATCACAAGATGCTTCCTATAAATTTCGACTTTCTTTCGACTTCAAAATTCCAAAAGCGTAGCGTAGGACATTCTCAATTCGGTAGTAAGTACCTATGTTTTTATAGCCATCTTTTTGTAGTTTTTTTGAGAACGATTTTTTTCTGCTCTGTACCTATACATCACAACCGAAGTTTGATCCGAACCCATGATTTTAGCCCTATTAGTAGGTATGTTTCAAATCCTGGAAGCTAAATTTCACCCACTTGCGGTATTCCGATTCAGCTGAAATTTTCCATACATATATGTATAAATCGGATGACAATGCAATATTATGATGACATGGAGCTGATGATGGAAACAGGAGGTGGCCATGGGAATTTAGTGATAAAACAACGCAAACTAATTTCAATTGGGGTTATTAGAATTGTCTCGATGAGTATTAGTTGCCTTTGGAAAGAAAGTATCTACAGTAAAAAAGTTAAAGTTGGTAAAGGTATAAAAAATTGTTACAAAAACGTTTTTTTTTTGCCAAAAACTCATTTAACTTTTCTTTGTGTTTATTCCCAGCTAGTGGATCCGGTTACGGGAGAAACAATAACGGAACCCAACGTTCCCGGAGAGCTCTGGACCAAAGGACCCCGGTTTACTGTATGTAAAACATTTATGACATGACGTCTACAAATTTTCTTAGATCGGAGTTATGTTCTGACAAAGCTCAGTGCACAGTCTTTGCCATGATAATTTCTACATATACGACAAAGGAAATATGACGTTTTTAGTTGCACACTCACACTTTGACACGTCTAAGGCGCTGCGGAGCTAGGTTGGTGTGCCTCTAACCTTATTATACTTAGTCGGAATAAAATGAGTGTCAGAAAAAGTCGTGGTCGCAAATTCACTGCAAAAATTTACTTTGTCAGTCACCTTGAGTGCGTACCAGCGACGCTCTCAGCGGTAGAACGCAGTAGCTGTGGGGAAAACGGCTAGGAGGCCATGATGTATAATTTGTTGTGATTTTACAGGAATATTATAAGAACCCGGAAGAGACAGCAAAGGCGATAACGCCAGACGGTTGGTACAAGACAGGCGACTTGCTGCGGAAAGATGAGAATGGATTTTTCTTCTTCGTGGAAAGATTGAAGATGCTCATCAAGTTCCGCTCTTACCATGTAAGATTCAAAAACTCTCTAAGAAAGTCTGCGTTATCGGAAGGCCCATAGGTCGCATTGTTATAGTAGTTTGTCACCAAACACAGTTTGTCACAAACATTGGAACATCGGAAGCTTGTAATATACTGGTAGGCATAGGAACCTACACTAGCCGCCGCCATACGAGTAAAGTCGAAGTTACTCTTTCATTTTAAAACGACAAACTGAGGTAACACGAAATTTGGCATGAATACCCTTTCGACCCCTTAACCTTTTTAACCCTTTTCCAGGTAGGTATAGTACGATTTATCGACCACATACGCGCCAATAGAATTTTAACTTTAGCATTCCGATTTAAGGTTCAAATTAGATTGGACTTACGGGAAATATGATTTGTATTCAAATGTAATTGGAATATATTTGGATTTTTTGGGTAAACCTTGTAGATTGATGCGGCCTGGAAAAGGGTTAAATTAATATATATACAAATTACACACTTACCTATTTATTTCACAAAAACCTAGTACATATTTAGTACCTACATATCATTTCAGGGTTGGTGTCTCCCGGTAAGCAATTATATTGCCTGTGTTGAGAGAGATCGTTCTTCCGTGATTATTGAATTCTAAATTATATGTCTTACGGGCAATAAGAATGAGGCCAGTACAGCGGTGTCACGCACACGAATTCGAGCCAATCGTGCAGTCTAACGCCACAACGCGATTGGTTGATGAGTTCGCATCACGCATTTGGTCGCAAGTTGCGTCAGACTGCACGATTAGCTCGAGTTCGTGACACCACTGAACTAGCACTTCCTTCCTTAGATATATGTCTATGGCCAGGTATCAGTTTTTGTTGCTTTATAACGTGTCATTCGTAATGTCAATTCCAGGTTATATTTGACAGAACTATAAAACTAATAGAGCGAGTTGAAGTTTTCTACGTAAAATTTCGTAATCGCTCCATTTTCTTTGTATTACAATTCCTAAAACATTTAAAAGGTTAACAAGGGTTTAACAAATAACATTGTTTAAAAATAATAATTTGACCCTGATTTTCATCACAGATCATCCCCATGGAACTAGAAGAGGTGATACAGAAACATGAGGGCGTCCTGGAGGCGTGTGTGACCAGCATAGATCACCCCGTGGACGGCGAGTGGCCGGTGGCGGTGGTCGTGAGGAAGCCCGGGGCTACAGTCACTGCCCAGGAGATTCAGTACCTGGTAGCAAGTGAGTATACTCACGGATTCACAGGGCCTAGCCAAGATGACAATAGATGACACAAAACGCCAATAGAAAATTAAATAATATATGGAATAGTCATATGATTTTCCTTGGCGTCTGTCATTCCGATACATTTTACTTTTCGTTTGATGTTTGTCGATGTATGTCATCTTGATTAGGCCCCCAGGCTTTTTTTTCTGTTTGTCACCATTCAATGGAGCATGCTTCTCAAAACCTTACACCTTTGATGCAACATAAAGGCAGTAGAAGACTCTCCACAGAACTGCTATGCAGTGAGGTTACTAAGTATGGCTTTTGTTCCGAGTGAGTCGATTTGCCTAACGAGTTGGCTTTATCTGTCTTTAAACAGACAATGAAACTTTTTCCAATCCATTAAAATTGGAGATACCAATTACGATGGATCTGCTATATTTAGTCTGTAAACAACTTCATATGATAGGATCAGATGGATGAAGATGATAAATGTGAATGGGTCTCTATTGTTTCCCATAAAGTTTTAAGTCATAATGTATTGTTTGCCCGCATTTTCGCTAGCCATAATTTGGTTTTTATCAGAAACGCGTAACTTTTCAGGATTGCCATAAAACAAACCTAACCTAACCTATCTATAGGATAACCTAAAGAAATTCCTGAAAAGTTAACGGTTTCAGAGTTATGACTATCATAACATTATGACTTTCAATAATTATGCCAAACAAAGGGATCCAATGTGAATATGTAAAGATGTTTTGGAGATGTAGGTGTTTATGTGCTGTTGAACTTTTTTAAATTGTTGATTATGGTGTTGAGGTCTATGTACTTCATCTGTGACAGGTAAACTGTCGGAGCACAAGCAACTGCGCGGCGGTGTGGTTTTCGCGAACGAGCTGCCGATGACGTCCAACGGCAAGGTCGCCAGGGTCAAAGTGAAGCAGATGGCCAAGGATGCCCAACAGTTATGAATCTACTTAAGTCAGTCTTCACATTCCGATGGGCAAGCTGGACATCGCTAACACACCGGAGTGGGATATTGATATCGGTCTACACACCGAAAAGAAAGGAGGAGGATAAGAAAATGGCCGAAAAAGAACCCCAAAAAAATCCAAAATCCAAAGTTTCACTTTGCTTTTTTTGTAAAATATGTTGCAAGTGTTTTCTTGATTCAATCTTAAATCAATTTATAAATAATTTATTTGATAATGTACACTATACATCATGCAATATTATATGATGCATCACTTCGTTGATTTTTATTTAAGTTCCTATTTTTTTACGATCGGTACTTTTAGGAGCGGTGTGGTTGGTTGGAATTGTCGATTAAAATCACTGGTGAATTAAGTGACTTGTAATGGGTAATATTTTATACTTACATATTATATAATAATAATAACTTATAGTTAGGGAAGTGCCGTAACACGATATTTTCGGACTGGATTGTAACACTTCTTTTTGATCAAAGCCTACTCCGTGAGTGATCCTCGTGATCATAATTATTTATTTATTTAAACTTTATTGCACGAGCTAAAATTGTACAAATAGCGGACTTAATGCTTTAAGGCATTCTCTACCAGTCAACCATTGGATCAAACAGAAACTTGCAGTTAGTGCAGGATTGTACACAACGAGAGGGAATATGAAACACAAATCAAGTTATTCTAAACAATATAACAATATTCTAGTCATACACTTACACATATAAAAAATAATAGCAATACGCATATACACAAATTTGCTCTGTGCTTGCCTTAAGGGTAGAGGGAGATCATTCCAACGGCGAATTGCCTGAAGGGCGACGGAGTTGGAAATAAAACCCGTGCGGTGATGGGGAATAGTTCGTTTCAGACTTCGAGACGTACGCAACTCGCAACCGGGACGTGGTGCTACAAAATTAAAGTTAGACTTAAGATACTCGGGAACAGCTGGATCAAATTATATAGAATAAAGGGTGCAAAGAATTCTTAGTGGCCTGCGTTCACGGATGGGAAGCCAGTTCAGTTTGCGGCGGAAGGCCGATACATGATCGTATTTACGCAGTCCAGACATAAACCTAACAACTATTCAGTAGCCTGTCTAGTTTGTTAAGTAAGTCCTGGCTAATATTACAGTAACACACATCTGCATAATCAATCACAAGCAACACCAATGCCTGAATAAGGAGAGTTTTTGTGCTAACTGGGAGAAAGCACTTGAACCTATAAAGAGATCTCTAAATGTTGGTTACTTTGCGACAAACGTCAGACACCTGGGAGGTCCAAGTCAAACCACTGTCAACAATCAGCCCAAGGTTTTTCACGTCAGACTGAAACGGAATTTCATTATTTTCTAATTTAATCGGATCTAAGCAGGATCTAAGAGCGTGATGTCAAGTAAGGACAGCAGACGTGGGCTACCCAGAATAATGGCCTGACACTTGTTGGGGTTGACAGAAATCCTAAAATTGCTAGACCACGCAGATATGCTTTCTAGGTCATTATTTATTTTCTGGATTGCTTGATCTAAGGTACTTCGGCTTGCTTAGGTGTAAAGTTGCAGATTAGAACAAAGACGGCAGAATAACAAATCACGATTATTTTATTTAAAGTTCTAATAAATCTCTCAAAATTAAAGGAACAAATTGCACATTTTATATTACATAACGAAATATAAAATAACAGCATGGAACGATATCAGTATCAAAGTAGCTCACGCAAACACGACGGCGGCCGGAGGCAAAATGTTCCAAGCAACGGTTTGCACCGGTTTTTATACCCTTAGGGGGGTAGGGTAGACTTGACGTTGCCAACAAATAATATTACACACAAATTATAATTTATTATCATCCCTAACCCTTCAAGTAATGTCAGCGAAGACTCCGAAAAAAGTCAAGTGGCCCCGCGGATTTGCGCAAACACAGTCAAGTTTCCGGGCTCCGATGGATGGTCAGCGTGCATTTTCACATAATCAGGGCCCGTACATTTCATGCCGTAGACAGAAAAATGACGTCACACTACATAGAGTATGATTCCAATTAGTATTTTCGTAATAATTAATCATTTGTCAACCTCTTTAACTAACTGATACATATACTTGACAATCATTACAGAAATGTCTAACTGACTTTCATCCTATTGTCACTCAAAGAAATAATAGATTATAAATTGATTAAATAATACATATTATTGTTTTTTAACAGCGTAACAAGCTTTTATTCACGTAACAAGTATTTATTTTGATACCCGTCAATAAGTTAGTTATCTAAATTTGTCAGAAATTTGTAGTGTTGTAAAAAAACTGCTTGTATGTTAAATTACGTCATTTTTGCGTCAACGGCATGAAAAGTACGGTCCCTGCACATAATCGTTGATTTATGCGTATCTTTCTATGAAAGTCCACTGGACCACGAACTCCGCGAAAAGACCCAGGAACTAATATCCGTGCTCATCACACAAATAAATGCCTTTACCAGGATTTGAACCCGGGATCATCGGCTTCATAGACAGGGTCACCACCCACTAGGCCAGAACGATCGTCAAATTTACGGAGTCAGAAAACAAAATTAATGCAATTAATGATTAAACGATCTAATTTGTCCAAGAGCTCCTCACTTAAGTCCGGATGTCACAGCACCATTGTCGATTATTGGTAGGATTAAAGTTTGTACTAGTAATATTTTGGTTTGAGTAGGTAAAAAGTGTTTAAGTCTATTGAGAGCATGAAGAGAACCAGTAACTTTGCGGCTTATGTCAGCTACCTTGTCCTCCAGCTCAGGGTACTAACTAGTTGGCTGTAAGGAATACGCGTGCCGTTAATGTATACAGGAGGTATAAATTCGACATTAAGGAGTTGTCAGGCGCTTTCGTCGCTCTCCTGAACCAACCAGGCCTAGGCCCACATACAAATAACTCATGGTCACGCTAATTAGAAAGAGATGCAATGGCCCACTTTGACTTTTCATGTGGACACACTTTTTTTGGCCAATGTACACCATCCGGATTATTTTCTAGATCCGAGACTTACTCATGCCCCGAAGTTAAGTTCAATAAAAACACGGTGTATATTTTAGAATGAGCTAAGAATTATATGTAATTTTTACGAGCTTACCACTCATTCAGTTCATGCGAACAATACTTAATAAGGCATCCAATAATTAGAGTAGCTGGACCGGCCGGACATTATCATGGCTGTATATTATTAGGTGCCGTCCGTCAACGTCAACCGTCAGTATATCTTATCTTATCTGTGACCAGTTGACCACTTTCTTTCAAAAGTGAGGTTATGTTACCTACTTACATAGGTCACCTAGATTTTAATTTAATGAAAGTAGGAAATTTAGTGTAATTTCTACATTAATAAATCTGTAGGTAATAAGATATACGTTCTTTCGTGATGCCTTCTTTTTCAAGACTTCAAAAAATAGCTATTATCAGCTTGGGCGCCGTTGGAGGCGGCCTAGCGTATTATCAGTTAAATAGTAAACAGGAGAGAAAATACGGCGTGCATAATTCGTGGACTACAAATTATTCTCCTAGTGTGAAATGGGATTCTAACTGGGATCAGTAAGTTTTATTGAACAATATCAATAAGTCCTTATTAATAAAACTTAGTGTTTCAAAGTTCACTCACCTGTGTAAATTAAGTTGCAGATGTTATGTGAACTTCAGATTAGTGTTGGTTTTTTTTTATTTAAAATGAATCAAGCAGCAGTCTTTTTCTTCTGCCCTTGGTAAACCACAATAAGTTCTCTATTGTGACAAATTTGAAAAGCGGGGTACATATTTACTAATTTTATTATTGGGTGTGCAATATTTCGGAATGGTTGCTTATGCAATCTTCACAGAATAGTCATATTGTGAATGTTAACTTGTTCATATTAGTTTGAAATTGTATATTAAATTGGTATTAAACACAGTCATAACTAATTTTAGCCGGGATCCAAAAGCTATTGTCAAGCCTCCAAAGGGAAGTAAACCAGAAGAAGACAACAAATATAATGAGGAACTGGAGAAGGCTAAGAGCAAAGCTGTACGGCACATATTTATGATCAGACATGGCCAGTATTTTGTTGA
This sequence comes from Cydia pomonella, assembly GCF_033807575.1. NCBI lineage: Eukaryota > Metazoa > Arthropoda > Insecta > Lepidoptera > Tortricidae > Cydia > Cydia pomonella. The sequence goes on from NC_084722.1 coordinate 4,750,289, forward strand.
CGGAGCCACTGATAAAGAGAGGGTACTTACAGAATTAGGTAAGATTATTGTCTTAAAATAGATGTTTCAATTAGGTATAAATGTGCACAGAAAAAAATCAAAAGGAGAGCACTTTTAAAATTTGAAGTTAAACATGACTACATTAAATTTAATCATAAGGTAAAAAAGTTGATTAATAACCTAGATACTCATTTCTGTTAATTATTTGCTGAGGTTTATATGTTACATGCCAAAGCCGAGTTTGGGACTTGTTTCTTGGTCTTTATATTTAGTAGTTTGTTGTAAACTATTTTGATGTGACAGTCAATGAGTTTGCCTATAAGATAATCTTTAGATCTAATTTATAACAATTTAAGTAAATGAGTCGTTTAGTTACTTAATCCATCAGAAGCCAGATATTTATATCCTTCTAAGGCCTAGTCATACAAATGAAAAATCCAAATTTTGCCACTGTAATTTGAACCTATAGTGCAGAAAATACAGTTGATATTATTTTGTTTGAAAACTGAACGAAACAAAACAAATGCATCTCTGTTCCAATTGAATATGGTTTAAATTTCATTGAATAAAAAAAAACATTTTCTATAACTAGGTCCTTGGGCCTTGCGAGGATAAACTTTATCTTATATCAATAATATAAGGTTAATACTGACATGTTGTTGGGCACCAAAGGTTTAAAAAATATAACAATAAAAATAAAATGCATTTTTTTTTCAACTACAGTTTAATTGGATCCACATTTTGTTAGCATAAAATTTTTATACCTAAAAGATTAAACTAAACATTACAAATTATTCCTACAGGCAGGAAACAAGCAGACTTGACTGGGCAACGGTTAGCATGCCTAGACATAAAATGGGACTTACTAGTTCGTTCTACAATGACACGGGCACAGGAGACAGCCACACTCATTCAGAAACATCTTCCCGCTGACCTGGAGGTGATCAACTGCTCCTTGATTGAAGAGGGGGCTCCAATACCTCCGGAACCCCCAGTTGGCCATTGGAGGCCTGAGCCAAAAGTAAGTTTTCAGGTTAGGAAATGTTTTAGAGAATAATACTACTACTAGTACTACTACTATTACTACCACTACTTACTATTGTACTTAGGTCAATGTTGAGAAATATAAAACTAGGTTGGGAAGACTGTCAAAAGGCAAGAACTTTCGTATTTTAGATGTACAGTCGCCATCAGATATATCGGAGCGGCCAAGGTGCTCACAAGTATCTGGGTACGCCTCGGCCACTCCAAAATATCTGATGGCGACTGTACTCAGCTTAGACACTGTCAGAGAGAGAGAGCTTCGATCCTTCTACCAACCTTCTGTAAGTGGAGTATGTATACAAGGCAAGAGTTAGATAAAGATAAGATACAGATAAAGCCCAGCCCAGCCCGTCCTTGTTACGTTCTTCATTCTTCTCGTACTCTGAAGTACTCCCTGTACTCCCTCATCGGACTGGATTAATGTCCAACTCATTCACCTGCCAAGCAATACGTCTGTGGAATGCTCTCCCTTTGCCTATCAGACAAGCTCAGAGCAAGCTTACATTCTAAAGCAAGTTGCATAAGCACTTATTTGAAAACATTCGCGACTAAATGTCTGCGTGATATCTCACACTAGGTACATAATTATTCTATATATGTATGTTTATTTAGATAAATATTGAATATGTTTATATTTAGGTATATTTAAAATGTATATTTGCGTAAGTATAGTATCATAGTAGTCTCGACTTGTGTCTATTTCTAATTCAATTTTTTACAATCCTGAACCAAACTAACTTTTTCTGTTTAGCCCAATGGTTGACTGGTAGAGAATCCCTCAAGGCGTTAAGTCCTCCATTTGTGCTCTTTAGAGAATAAAATATCTTTATTTATTTATTCAAATAGCAGGCATATTACAATGCGCTTATAAACATCAAATAAAGCTACACCGGCTCTAACCCTAGAAGTGTAGAAGTACCCTAGAAGTGTAGTGTAGAAGTTATTCTCGTATGTTTCTTTTATCTTAATGAATGTTTTAATTATACTGAATTTTGACTCTTAGAGACTATACATCTCTAAGGATAATTTAATAAAAATCATTTAGTTCTGACATTTAGAGATATTTACACCTCTAAATAATTTTAGAATTTATTTTTGTATCTATTTTGCATTAATATTATTTTCAATGAATTGTATTTTATAATTGTTGCTTGTTTTTGCTTGTATGTAAATTCCACGTTGACGTGTGAAAGTGCCCTTGTGGCCTATTTGCTGAACAAATGTTGATGTTAGAAGTGTAGACGGTTTTAGACTTCTCTCGTTTTAGACTAGATTTTGTAGACTTCTCCACATTGGCCTCATCTCAAGATTTGTTATCTCACAAACAAAGACTGAAAATATCTAGTTTAATTGTCTTTTCTCTCTTATCTGTGTTTTCTACTACACTGCCAAATGCATATACTAACCGTTAGTATATGCATTTGGCAGTGTAGTAGAAAACACAGATAAGAGAGAAAAGACAATTAACTAACCCCTCTGTTTAAATGTTGAATATGTACTTTAAAAATATGTATTTAGTTGACACCACACACATACATAATGGTTTTACATATGTAGAATTGAGTTCTGTAATGAACACTGGATGTTATAACTTGAAAAAGAAGAATAATGTGTGTATATGGGACAAAACCTGTGGAATTATCATAAGGAAGGGTGGTATTCCACCTGTCCAATTTCTTGGCCCAATGTGTATTTGCGTCTCACATTTTGCTTAATGAGAGTGAGTCAAGTCATTCCTCTGAACTTGTAAGATTGGGAAGTTGTGAGGCCCTTTTGATCAAACCTTGTAATATGTTACATGAGCAGAAATCTTGTTTTATAAAAGACGTCAATTTTTTTTTTAATAAAACCAACACTATTTTCACTCATAACTCATAATTTTAAAACTGAAACGGGACTTAATCGCCTGAAACGTCAAATAATAAAAGTTAGTCTAACCAGTAACCAGCTTTCATGAAGCTAAACTAAGCCTATGAACAAGTAATAACAATAGTTTGCACGTATAGCAGTTCTTCCAGGACGGCGCCCGGATAGAGGCGGGCTTCCGCCGCTACTTCTACCGCGCGCCACCCGAGCAGGTGCGGGATTCGTACACCCTCCTCGTGTGCCACGCCAACGTCATACGATACTTTGTGTGCAAGTGAGTTGTTATTATTAGTAATGGTATTGTAGGTACGTATAGCAGGATAGAGACGGGCTTCCGCCGCTAATACTTAATAACGCGCCGCCTGAGCATGTGTGCAACTCGTATACTGTCCTCGTGTGCCACGCCAGCGTCATTCGATACCTCAAGTACTGTTATTATTAGCTAAGTGGCTTGCACGTATACCTATTGTTATCGCCACCTAATAGGGTGACTGCTATAGTTATTGGCCACTACATAATAATTGGTCATTCTTAACAATAAGACTTGTATAGGCTTGTTTCTTTCTTATTTTTTAGGAACACCCAATTACCATGTTGTTGTCCTAAGGTCCAAGGTACCCCGGAGGTGCAAAGGGCCTTCACAAGCTCGCACCACGTCTTCTTATCTTCAGCGACCCTTCTGGCCTCGTTCCAGCTCAACCCGACCGCTAGTAGCTCTCATATGACGAACCGTTGCCAAGATGGAGCCACAGCTTCCGTCCTACGGTTTCCAACGCGAAAGCGATGTTAGCGTTATTCGTTTCCTCTTCAAATAGTATGTCCTATCCATTTCCAACAACAAACAACGCCAACATCACGATACTTCGAAGTCCGCGACTCGCGATTGTAATATGGAGGTATTGATATGCGTCTTCTGTTTTCCAGAGCCCTCCAATTTCCGCCCGAAGCGTGGCTCCGGATATCATTGAACCACGGCTCCATCACGTGGGTGTCCATCATGCCCAACGGGAACGTGGTGCTGCGATCGCTCAGCGACACGGGCTTCATGGAGCCCAATCATGTCACCAGCCGGTAAAATATACTTACTCACTCGGCTGGCGCGATGACCCAGCATTTATGTTAGATACGTAGACAATATATGTAAATTTTATGCCGAATGGGGAATGGGTCTGCCTTGTATGCCTTTACGCCAAACGATAAACAAAATGGCGGACTATATCTGTTTTATTTGGTTTAAAATTTATTTGAAAAAAACATTGTGTGTACTTATCACAGGCAGTAAGGGGGATTACAAACTCAATTCTGATGGGATCACCGCCTTTAATGCACAATGTCCAGTCAGATGCAGAGAAACGTGACCCCCCCTGCATAGACTGATTGTATGCAGGGGAGGGTCACTTCTCTCTGCAGCTGACTGTACTATTTGAAGTCAGCTGTTGAGACACTTTTAAGCGAATCACCTCACAGAAAGAGATGCAAAGTGACGTCATTCAAGGTCGTGCCTCAACAGAATGGCCTACACGGAACGCCTAGTTTGAATGTAAGGTTTCTAATGAAAACCGAAACAAATACATAACATATTGTCACGAAAATTTTGACGTAGCTCGTAGCTATAGATGCTTTCTGCTTCTTGGTCGACGTGGTCACGCCAGCCTGATAAGGCGATTATCACACGGATGCGAGACAACACTTTACGAGTATAATAGCGACATCCCGCTCGCACATGGGAGCAACGTGCGAATCTCATCCAGTGTGATAAGATAACCACCTATAATGTCCGCGCTGGTGATTTTCATATGATCCATAGTCGCTTTAATTAATCAATTCTTAATGAAACGTAAAACAAACTTACCCTATGGACAGTAAGAGACGCATATCTCGGTATCACAAAATTTTAGAAGATTTCATTTTGTTGATATCAATAATTTTTACTTTTGTTTTTTAATAACAGACTTTCGGCAACAAGTTCAGTAAAAAAATTAAATCTTAATCTAATTCTTAAGTCTAATTTGTTTATCCACTTAATTGTAGCGGAAATTTCAAATTATAAAAACACTAAAATAGCGTTATTTGTAAGAACGGAAGTCGTAATTGTTTTCGCATAATTTCAGGAATTTAAATGAATAAATTGCATGAGCCTATTTCGGAGGTGATGGGATATCTTTTGTAAGTTGTAAAAACTGCCAAAGTAATTTTAATTTAGATAGTTGTAGTGTATTAATTTTTTATTCTATTTTATTGTTTGACATATTAACATGGTTATTAATAATGTGTAAAATATATTCAACAAGCTAAAGAAGAAGTTTATCTCCAGTTAAACCCTATTCTTAAGTGATGTATTAAAAAATAATGTAGAGACAATTAGGTAATGAAGACTGTTCACCATACAAAGTATTTTTTAATGTAACTGACACCGAAAATACAGATAAATTCTTTAGAATTAGTGGACGGGTCTCAGCTGTGTGAACAGAACTGCAACACCAGCAGTTGGCCACTCTGATGCGGGCTGTACACACTCGTCGAGACACCCCGAGACAGGCCGAGACCGAGTGTGTACATGCTGCTCCTTTCTGGTCTCGCTCTTCCTCGTCTCGTCTCGGGAGTAGCGCGGCACTCGGGACTCGGCAAGAGGCTCTCGACGAGAGAGTACATCCGTCATAAGAATGTTAAATAAATGCTATTGCTTGTATTTCTATCCCTGATGGTGAGAAACTATCTGTATGGAAAAACAAACTTTGCTTATTTCTTTGTCTTTATGTATGATTACATAATTTGAAAGCCTAAGAGTATCGACATATAATTAAGTATTTTACGTATTTTACTGTAAATGTATTGTCAAGTTTAGTAATGTAATGCCCCATTTAGACGGATCAAGAACGTGGACGCGATTTTCGTTGTAACTGCGACATGTGAATGCATTGCGGTATTTTGGTCGATCTGACTTCATAGTACGGTCGTAGGTTTTGATTATGTCCAATGTAAAGTAAACCCTACATGGCTCAACAATTAAAGTCCGTGACTGTACTCTGTAGTTAACAATGTACCGAATATTGCATGCAAGTTCTTGAACCGTCTTAAAGCAGTGCCTATAGTTGGCTGCAATATCTAGCGTGCTTCCTCTTATAATCCTTATATTATAACATATTTATATATGCTATCAATTTCCTATATAACTTAATAACATGCCTTACAAATAGCGTAGAGTAGACTAGGGAATGAAAAAGTGTACAATATAGCGCGTAGTTTTGATTAGGCGGGTCCACACAGCGATTGTACGCGCGAGGCAATTTCCTCACGCACAAAACGGCCAGTGTAGACGTGCTCGCTCAATGTGGACCCACCTATTGCTGAACGCGTTTTGGCGTCGTATGTTGTCGTAAAAAACCGGCGTCAGGTTTGATACTTATCTCAAAAATTTGGTCGCCAAATAGTTCATCTGTCAAATGAAAATCCCTTCTAATTTTACTATCCTTTTGTTTTGATAATAAATAATTACTGTCCATTCTTTTAATAGGTACTAGGGCTCATAAATAAATAAAATATTATCTTTTGTTTTGTTATGTACCTAGCGGTATTTTTAGTATTTATAGGTATATTTTGTAATTTATTGTCATAAGTGCCAAGGATAAATGCTATGTTACTTTGTATTCTGTAACTTTATACGCATATAGGAAAAAAATATACAATTTTAGTTTTCCTGTTTGAATTCTAACATAATTTCTATGTTATTACTATATATAATATTTAAATGTTATTATGTTTTGTATTTTTTAATCATAATGTAATTTGTAATAATTGGCACCAACAGAAATTCATTCTTGCGAGACGCGAAGAAGAATACCTTAGAAGACTAGTTAAAAGGCAACTCGAAATACGTCTGAACATGCTTCAAATCATGGCCTAATGAGTGTGGGTCAGGCACGTGCAGGAAAACAAGTTGCCTCTTCAGTCCTGAAAGTTGAGGTTATCGTGCGTCTCGCTCGCACCAATACAGGTACGGAGAAGTACGAGCGAAATGCACGATAGGTAATGGAGCGTAATTTGTGGTTGTTACTTAGCCCTCAGCACACGGCGCGTAAGCGTAATTAACAGACGCGTAAGAGTATCGTAAAAACGTTACGAGTACGAGGCGCGTAGAGTTCTGGGCACCAAGCGTCGCGTAAGTTTAATCGTGTTATAAGTGAAATCCTATTAGTTGAAATCATGACGTCACTTGCGTCAGATGTCTTCGGCGGATGTATCGGTCTTACTTTCTCGTCAGATAAAGGTTTTTTATTGTATGATTATGTCAGAAGTCTAGTTTTTTACATCTGTACTACGCCTACGCCTGACGAGATAAATCTCATAAGCTACGCTACGACGACGCTTCGTGTGCGGACTTATCTAAACTTGTACGTGCTCGTAGAGCTCTCGTTCTACTCGCGTATTACGATACGCTTACGCGCCGTGTGCTGAGCACCATATATTGCCCGTTATGTTACCCGTCCCGACTTTTTTGCCAATATTGTGGTCATTTTTTGACCGATTCTCTTAATTTTTGAGGGTTGAAAAAATAAGTTAAAACCTAAGTAAATCTGTGTATGGCTCACAAATTTATGATTTGTACCGTTTTACGGAATGGCATTTTTACACCTGAATGTAATATTTTCGAGAAATGTACTATTAGCTTGTCCATTTGTTAAACCCTTTCACCGTCATATATCTTTAAAAAAAACTTCGCAAATCTTCTTGTTCCTAGAGATACAGATCAAATAGAGACTACGTAAGTAAGGACGGTTTCAGAGCGTTTTATACGAGCGTACGCGTATGCGCGTGTAAGCTCGTATAGACCAAATGTAGGAAAAAGTTACGCGCGCGTAAGCTCGTAAAAACTAAATGTGGGGAAATGTAACGCGCATGTTAGTTCCTACCGCTGAAACGACCGTATACGCGCAGAAAAATACGCTAGTAGTAATTGACGGTGAAAGGGATTATCGTTATTGAATGTCACATAAGAGATTTAACATAATGCAATATCTACCGTAAATCGTTGGTTTAAGTATACCTATCAGTTTCTTTTATATCGATTCTGTGCTTATGTCGCAGCCATCTGGTTTAGTTAGCCAGCTAATTAGTCGCCTAGGCCGATAGAAAATCACTCAACTGTTAACAACTTGTCGTATTGAAAGTCGGCTCTTTGAAAGCGACTGGACCATTCAGCCGAGTTATTTAAATGTAACTAAAAAAATTTAAAGAAATGAAATAACATGAGATAAAATAGAAAATAAATTTACAATAAAATACTTACCTAACCTAACCGAACATCAAATTCATCAAAGTCTTGGCTGTTCTTCATCCAACTAATTAGCCGGCTAATTTAACCAGTTGGCTGCGACACTTACATTTTCATAATAGCTATAGCCTAAAGCTAAAGTAAATCGGTACTAATCTGCCAGTTAAATTCATCAAAGTTGGCTTTAAATTGATTTCAGTACAAAGTTTAAACACTGCCAATTTCACACCAGTTATATGTACCTAATATGTGTGTAAATACGTAACTCAGTAGTAAAAAGTAAAACATACCTAGTCAATAAGTAATGCAAATGTTTGATTTTTCGTTAATATTCAGTTGACCAATAAGCACTAATGTTATTGACGTTTAAAGGCTTTCAATATCTTTCATTGACGCGCTTTGTTTTAAATTAAAAATCTATATTTTGACTGACCGACGCGAAATATATAGACCTCTACAAACGTCATCTATAATCACATGCGATTAGCAATACATTGCGGCATTTGATCGATGGATGGAATTCGTTGCTCCTATCTAGCCAGCAATTAAGTGGGTCCACACAAAACAAGCCGCCTCGGGAGGAAATTGCCGCGCGAAGCGGCTCGGTCGGTGTAGACGTGCTTCGCCCGAGCCAATGCGGCCGAGGCACGTCTACACAGACCGAGCTGCTCCACGCGGCGATTTCCTGGCGAGGCGGTTTGTTCCGTGTGGACCCGTCTATTATCTAAAATCGCATGCCATTTGTTGCAACATGTATATAGATACACATAGATCGTGTCAATCATGAGGCGCGAAGTCATTCAACAAATATAACCTTTAATAGCATAACAATACAAGCCAAGGTACGAGTCCTCGTGACTGACAGGATCTATAGAAACCTTATGTTCAATTGGATGTGCCGATTTGTTACAGGCAGTTTGTTCTATTTTGGTAAATAAACGGTAATCAACAGTTTACGACTAATCAATGATATAATACCACAGATACAAAAATATAGTTTTTCATCTATGGATCATCTTTAGAGTTAGACCAAGAGAACTTTGCAGCGATTTTGATAGTACAGACTGTGTGTTATTTATGCGTCATAATTAAAACTTGCACAGTACGCTGCAGAGTTATCTTGGTCCAACTCTAGCTCGAAGGTCGAACTATCTAGTTTTGTTTGCATTATTTTAAATAAATGCCCGATAGAACAGAATTCTGATATTCTTTTTTATTATATGAACAAAACAAACCCAAGTTGTAATTTAGCCGGAATACCTCAATGCGAAGTGTAGGTTAGCTGTAAGTACCTATTGTATGAATCGTGTAGTGTAAATATTTTGATAATTTAATAAAAAATAATGAAATATCATGACTGTCTTTTCATTATGCCATTACAATAATTTCATCTACGAATTTTCGTAACGTATTTCCGTAGCAATAACGCCAAGAAATGTATGAATGCAATATCGTACGCCTTTTAACCATTTTCCAGGCCGCCTCAATATACACGGTTTACCCAAAAAATCTTAATACCTATATTCCAATTCATTTACAGACAAGTCACATTTCCCGAAAGTCCAATCAAATTTGCACCTTAAATCGGATTATTACGGTTGAAATTCTACTGGTCCGTATGTGGTCGATAAATAGTACTATGCCTGGAAAAGGGTTGAGTGCTGCCAGCATTAGAAGTAGAAAATCAGACTGTGTCAAAAGTAGATTTCTCTAACACTTACTGTTGTGGCGCAGCGAGCCGAAGTGGATCTTGGCCTCCGACACCGAAGACCGCCATGCTTCTCTGTACAAAACCGTTTCTGTCAAGTCGACGGCGCCGAGTTCGTTAAGACCTTTTTGCACTTCGTCTCTCCAGCGGTACCTAGGGCGTCCAGACGGTCGGCCATTTGGAATTCCAAAGTACGCCCACCAGACTGCACTATCTTCACCCATCCGGACTACGTGCCCGAGCCATCGGAGTCTTCGGCTTTCGTTTCTCCAATGATGTTCGGCTCGGACACCAGGTTCTTAAATTTCAATTTTTTTTTAAATAACTTAACAAAAACAGATTATTGGATTCGTGTAAAACAGACTGTCGTTGTTGTTGTTGTGACTGTCGTTTCATTCACGAAGACGCGTTCCTTGACTCGTTCCTTAACTATACAGATAGGTACTTTTGATCGCAAACAATTGGAAATTTATCTCTATAACAATGAACATAGTCGTTTCGTTGCATGTTCCCGAAACCGTTTCGTCTATTTATGGAATATATCGATTCAGTAATGTGTGTAATCACTGGAATATGCAAGTGATAGAGAGGCAAATAAACTAACGACAAAATTAAACAGTTCCTAATGGCTCCTCTACACGATGGCCCAGCGTAGGCCAGTCCAAGGGACGCATTTATGCGTTAGAGGGAGCAAGTGATATTGCTATCTCATTTCACCGCATGGCTGCGTCCCTTAGACTGGCCTACGCTGGGCCATCGTGTAGAGGAGCCCTTAGAAATTGGAACCTGTCGAAATAATACAAATTCTTTAGTTAGTAGATTTTTATTGGTCAATATTTACCATAAGTCACAACATCGATATTAAAATTAATTTGAATATTTTCAATCGTTCTATAAATTGTAACAGTGTCCAGTTGATAGGATAGGTAGGTATTTCTTTGTATCATATATTTCGATTTAAGTATACATTTACAACCTTGATTTGAAAAAAAAACTGGATTTATGAGTTATATCTTCCCAAATCCAAGGTTTCATTTCTACTCGTAATGTATCTGGCCGCGTAGCCAACATTCCAATCGCTTACGCTCCATAGTGATCGAAACGCAACTGTCATTGACGCACTAATATGGTATATGGTATGGTACAAAGGGTTTCGTTGTCGTAGCGATAGGGATTGTCACCTTGGCTAGGCCGGCTGTATAGCAGCAACTGGCTTTATTGTGAGTCTTATGACAGCTATAGTGAGCGTGCATAGGTACATAAACTGTAGAGAGCAGCACAGGAGACGTAAGATTTTTGATACGAGGTGTAAATGTGAAGTTGATACTTCCAATGTGGCTTACAAGATGGCAGAACCTACTTTGCACAAGAAAACGTACGAGAACGGTAGATGGCAGCACTTGCTTTGGCGTGAAGTGTCAATGTGCATGTTTATGTTTCCGATTCAGGCCACAAGATGGCAAACCCTCCAACGCGCACGGTCCCTATGACAGGTAGGGGTGGAATCCGCGTATGTGTGGCATACGGGTGAGTGTGGCTGCCTTTCACATTGGGGCCAGTTAACACATTGATTCACTCACGATTCCCTACTTGCGTGTACTGGCAAATGTATGAACTCGTAAAACACTAACCATTATGTAAACAGACCCCAAATTGAAGTCCAACCACACTTAACGTGTAGCGTCGTCGAACAGAACTGGACGACAAGAGGGATGAGCTGAAAGCCCGACCACCAGGTGATCAACTATAATTATGTTGATTGTGTTCCTTGTGCCCGTTGTGCGCACGGGTCTTTGCCAACAAAATCGGCTACGTCAACCACACTCGAGGGCACATGAACGCCAAAAAAGGAGTTTAAGCAGTCGCCGTGGCCGAAGACGGCAGGAGCATATAATAATAACACGTAGCGTAGCCACAGCAACCCGTATTATGTGTCTATCATATCTGTGTCGATTTATTTTGATACTAAGTTGTAATCAAAAGTTTGGGTCGTGGACATCATTATATTATAGGTAAAAACCTTAAGCAAGTCATCTGTTGTAGGTATATAATTGTGACGTGTTCGAATAGACAATACATGTTTAAAAGACACACACAAACAAAACAAATGTCTATTCGAACACGTCACAACTACATACAACAGGTGACGTATTTAAGTTTTTTACCTATAGTCAGATTAGATTTCTAAGTTGGCAACGATTTTGATAGCCGAGCCTGTGCAAGTGTTAAGTCAACGTTATAATTCCCTCAAGACCATACAAAGAAAAAAAAAAAACGTTATAATTTCGTTAAGTTTGACGTTTAAAATTTATTTTGATCTGACTCTAGCCCACTGTTGTATGGCGCATTGATCATAATTTAGTTAGCTACCTTCCTAATCATTTTTTTATTATTCTTCATAACTGCCATTAGCGTTAAAAAAAAATATACCACGACGGTGGCAAACAAGCATACGCCCCGCCTGATATTGATTTTTTAGCTCGAGCCCTGAGCTGTCAAGATATAATTCATAAATCCAGGTACCTACAATCCTAAAATAGGTACGAGTTATTTTGAAAGTAGCTTAATCCCTGTTAAGATATGTATTAGTATTAGGAAATCAGAATTATTCAATGAATTTCGAGGACAAGCAAAGTACAAATTTATACATGTGTAGCTGCAAGGAAAACCGGTCACTTGACAACGACTTTTTGTCGGATGATCGAGTTCGAGTTGTAGCCGGCCCCGAACGGCTAATCCTTTGTCTATTGTAAGTAAAACCGCGCGTGCTACTTACCTGCATAAAAAAGTTTCGTTCGCTTTAACCGGTTATTGAATTACCACTATGAGAATTGCAATTAGATTCAAAAGGTATTAAAGAAAAAATATGTTGAGAGGCTGTATGTGGCATATCTACGGTTACTGAGTGCCGGCGAGTCGAACGCTACAGAACCACTCTAAAATGTGTCATCGAGATGCGTAACAAAAGCGCGTTACCGAAGAGCGCACTTACAATGTTTTTTTGAACGCTGGACTAGCCCGCACTCGGGTGCCAATTAAAATTATTTATCGCAGTAGCACGTGCGGTTTTACATACAATATACAAAGGATTACACACGTTACAATGATTGCAACTGAATCTTGGCACCAAACAAGTCTGTCTATAGGTAGTGTTTTTTTTTTTATACTACGTCGGTGGCAAACAAGCATACGGCCTGCCTGATGGTAAGCAGTCTCCGTAGCCTATGTACACCTGCAACTCCAGAGGAGTTACATGCGCGTTGCCGACCCTAACCCCACCCCCCTCGTTGAGTGTGTCTAAAGACATGCCATGTTTTTTACGGTTCAACGCCATCTGTACCCCTAGTGTAAATTTATTCGATAGCGAAACGTGACGTACGCGTTTGCGTTAAGTCTCATTTTGTATGGGATTTTGAGTTTCCAAAACGTCCTGCTTGGCGCGCCAAGCAATGTTTCTAAATCCCATACAAAATGACTAATGAGGCTTAACGCAAACGCGTACGTTACATCACGCTATCGAATAAATTTACACTAGGGGTTCTGTATTAAGCTTTGCTCGTTTACCCCCTTTAGTAAAATAATAGGTATCTATACGTGTGTCGCTGTTAGTACTTTCCTTCGCAGCTAACTATAGATATGTACCTAAGCACATACAATTATCTTATTTCTCAAATAACTTGTCCTCGAAAATACATTCATACGATTATATAAGATATGTTATTAATACAATGTTCATATCCATGCTTGTTACAAGCTATCTCACTCTGATGACATTATTAAATGCAGGATGGAGCGTTTAATAGAGTCAGGCCAAGCTAAGTTGCAGCGATTTTAATAGTCCAGACAGTTGAAGTGTTATTTTAAACGTCAAACTACTATTAAATTATGACGTTTAAAATAACATTTGCACTGTCTTGGCTATCAAAATGGCTGCCAACTTATCTTGGTCTGACCCTATAAACCACAAGCTATTTACACGCGCAATATTTTAAACCGTAAATTGATGTATTTATAATTATAAATAGGCATAGATTATAATTGTATTATTAAGTAATAATTAAGGATATTTTCAATTTTCCACTAGCAAATCTGAGCGTTAAGGGCAAAAGCACGAATTCGGAACGAGCCGCGTGGTAGCGCGCGGGTACCTATTATTGGTAGATGTCGTAATACCTTTTTTAACGGTTATTTTTTGTTTTTATACCACGACTTTGGCAAACAAGCATGCGGCCCACCTGATAGTAAGCAGTCACCGTAGCCTACGGACGCCTGCAACTCCATGTCCGAGGTGTTACATGTGCGTTGCCGGCCCTTTAAAAATCTGTAGGTACACCCCTTTTTTTAAAGAACCCTATACTGTAGACCCTCGGGAAAACCCCGGCAGGTATTTCACAAAAGTCCAGTTAAAACTCTTTAGTTTACATAAATTAAAGAGCTCATCTCATTTATGTGAACTAAAAAAAATATAATACCTATGTACTTACACCGAGCTGCAAAACTGCAAGGCCACTCTATGAACGGATTTCATTAATATTATGTCCATGCACTTTTGCAGCTCGCTGTACCTAGTAACATTCGTACCTACACTCGAAAAACATTAATGTGAAAGAGCTCTTATTCAAATGTTTTATTGAAATATGTAAATTATACGTGAAGCTTCCGAATGTTAAGGTACTTAGGCGATCAACTTTCCATCCAATTATTTCTTGCCTGTTCCCGCGAACGTTGTACTTAGTTTCTGCCCTGCCTGAATAGGGTCTAGTCATCTCGAGTCCAAAACTTATACGACTGTGTAGTGATTTGAACTCTTCTTTAAAGCCAAGTTTTGTCCAGTTGCCATTATCTGAAGATGCATTTTAACATCTCTTTTATTAAGGCCTTTGTTCAGATAATTGTGAACACCTTGAGCGCTCCGATATATCTAATGGCGACTGTCCAGTAGGAGCCACTTGCACCATCCCACTAACCCGGGGTTAACCGGTTAAACCTGGAGTTACCATGGTTACCAGTACAATTTGACACTGGGCTTAACCGGTTAACCACGGGTTAGTGGGATGGTGCAAGTGGCGCTAAGTTGGTTAACTTGGGAGATTTAATTGGCGGCCACGGGCCTCGGCAGCGCGATCTCGGTGTCGATGACGTCATCTTCGTCCTCGTCATCACAGGCGTCCTCCGGCTCGCCAAGCGCTCGGACGAATTCTGAAACACAATGTCGGCAAATTTTAAAGGATAGATACAACTACAGTAAAATTTTAGCTACATTAGTTGTAGAAATTTCAGAGAAAGATCTGAGTTTTGATAGTTGTTTATGTGAAATGAAAGCCATAATGGTGTTTGATCTTCAGGTTGGGTTCATTTTGCGCGGGCTAGGAATAGGCGCGACACTAGAGCGTCCGGGCAATCTCGGCTCCGTTCGGCTCGGCAAGTCAACATTGCTCCGAGCAATTATTAGGGTTGGCACAACTTGACATTCCTTTGCGTGCACCCACAGATAAGATAATACTTGAATTTTGACAACCACCAACATTAGAAAAAGACAGCATGATTTGTCCCTGAACCGCTGTCATACTTTGGTTTTGTAGGCAAGTAAAGTGTCATTTCTGTACGGTAGTACAATTTTTTTTGTCGTAAGTGTGCTGCATTGTTCACAACGTAAAATTAGAAAACTCATTCAATAATTTGCACTCTACTATATTTTAAAATTACCTTACCTAAGAAATCAATGCGACCATCTCCATCTGAATCCACTTCTTTTATCATATCTTCAACTGAAATTAAGTGAAACATGTATTATTCAAAAGCATTCGGTTTATTATAAACAGTTTCAGAAGGAAATGAATAGTTTAGGAGCTACTTAATCGAAACTAATAAATTTTTAAAATGCGTATTGGTGGCACACCCCGGTTCTCGAGCAAGGAGTAGACATTATTCTCTCGGATAAGTCACAATTATGCTTATGAAACAGTATAATGGGTAGGTAGGAGTGGTAGGAGAATACATACTTTCCTCCTCGGAAAGGTCTTCCCCAAGACACTGAAGCACAGCTCGCAGATCCGAAGCGCAGATGTACCCTCGATTATGCTTATCGAACACACGGAAAGCGTCGCGAAGCTCGCGCTCCTCCTGCTCGGCGGAGCTGGTGCCGCCGCCCACGGACATGGACTTGGAGAGGATGCTGACGAACTCCTCGAAGCTGACGTTGCCGTCACCTGGAAATGCAGTGCTTGTTATTTCTGGGACTGTTTCACTTATCTTCCATTTAAGATATGTCTGTCATAGTATGCCAGTCAGTCATAAATAGACAGATTTAAGGGCTAAAATCATAGCAAGACGATTAAAATATCGTGGCAACCGGGTGGTAGTTACAGGTAGGTAGACAAACCTTATCAAAACCACAATGAAAATTTCCGCTAGTGAATTTTGAACACATTCTTTTGTCCTTATATTACGCAACATAATCCATCGCTGATTAGTCACATGGTCACTGTGTTTTATAAAATGGCAAAAGTTAATACGAGTATAGTGATGTTCCTCGAAGCGCGCGAACATTTTGAAGTAACACATAACCCTGTAACTTCCCCTACCTACCCTCAAATCTACCCCATCTATTCAACCCCGGACCTAATAAAATACTGAACCTAATCGTTAACAAACCCACCTTTAAAATTACCCCTAAAATTTACCCCAACAATAATTTTACCTTAACAATAATTTGGCCAAGTGATCGTCTAGTTAAAGGTTAGGACCCCTCGAAGCGAACCGCGGTACCCTAGATTCTTTAATGAGTAACAACTAAATCTTGGACTCTGATTCTACCTGATTAAGTTTTACCTAGATGTTAAGACTCTGGAATTTACTATACTAAATAATTTATTATGATGATAGGAAACAATCGATAGGATATTATGTTAAGATTCAACCTTCAGCAAAATACCGTAAGACTAAGTTATTCCAAACCCTTTTCCATATTAAATATGACACCTTATAAGTAGAATGAAAATATATAACAATTGACAAGGTATGAGCAGTGTCGTGGTAAAGGATATAGGCTCCGCCCACACGCGCAAGGTCGTAGACGACGGGAGTAGCCTTAAGTTACAGAAATTATCAATGATTTTTGATGTAATGTAAAATATATTTTTATTAATTTATTAGAAAGATATTTAGGTATTGCAGCATATATGATTATATAAATATAAAAATATATTTGGTAAAATCCTGCTACTCCTATTAAGTCTTCGGGGTAACATTGAAGCAGCACTCCTGGGATAAGCCCATTTACACATTATTATTTTAAACTAAATGTTATTACCTATTATCTTCTAAACGAGGAGTGAATGGATCACTCGTGCTGCCTCTAATGCTAGATGCAGGTCTGAAGACTCTTACTCCGATTAGCAATATCAATCGGGCCACCTACTATCTTATTAGCCAGACGGGCTATGACCAACGCTTCGCAACCCAATGCAAACCTAAGGACTGACGAAAAGAAGCGATAAGTATTCGTCAGACACCATTTACTTATCTCTTTTTTTTATATCCAAAAGCTAAGGCTACTAAGCCAATATCCCAGTCCCCATAGCTAAAAGTAGGCTGAATTCCTAGGCCTTTTAAATGTATAAACGAAGTACAAGTTTAACTCATTACTGTACTTTATGAGATCGAACTATCAAGGTGAGTATTATTCCACTCAAAGATTCCAATGGACTGCGCTCGCCTGCCAAAGGGTCTCTAAAACAAACCATTCTTTAATCCCAGAATAGTCTGTGTTCCTAAACCCAACTTGATGTTTAAGGATTGAATATATAAATACCTTAGGACCTGATCGTAATACTCAGTACTTCGTCTCTACACCAAAAACCCAGAAATGAAAATAAATACATATAAGATGTTACAGATAACCCTCGACTTTCCACTCAGAGTAACAGTCTGGAAGATTTAGGTAATTATAACCCATTACCAGTATTTCCCTAATATTATCATTAGTACACGTTATAAAACCATAGCTTCACGTCATTAGAACCTTTTGAAAGATATATATATACACCAACCAATCAAATTTCTAGATCAAACCTAAGAAAGACCCTATAACAATGTGTGTGACTCTACCCTATTCCTACCCTTAGACCCTAATCTAGTATGTCCAGAACACAGATCGTACTTACCATTGATCTAGTGATTTGGAACATACACAAGTGTATCCCTAAGTCTAAGCTGTAAGCATTCGGCCGACAAAACCGAGGTATAGCAAACCCTAGTGTCTGTGTGATTGGCCCCCTCCTCATCGCCACGTGGGCACGGTGGATGAGAATAGACCGCCCTAGCATGTCTATAAGTAATCAGCACACTAGCACACACACCCGTACCAGTCACATGGGATACCCTGCCATGACTAAAACTTTATCTGTGATTGTTACCAATCATGACAGAAGCTCTCCCGTGACCAGCACTAGCATGAGCCAGAGCACCGAAATATATATAAATATATTTAATACGAGACCTAGCCTCAATTACTGCAGACTTCAGTGAGCTGAGATTACTCTCAATGGCACGCACGTGATGCCCTCACATTCATCTAACAGCTGGACCTTGAGACTAAGGAGAGTATGCTCGCCTCTTATGTTGGTAAAGAAGAGACGCCAAGTCCTCTCAACTTGGAGCAAAAGACTTCTAAACAGCTGCAATTTGACACCGTTAGGGAGCAGCTGATTAGATGGACAAACTGTTAGTCCAAACAGTGATCTGGCTTTATAAAATAACAAACTAACCTCATAGAAAGGTAATAAAATAACAAAATTAGATTTTACTAACAAAAACTCACAATATAGTAACACAGATAAGGAAGTAAAGAATCTCCACCATAGCCTAAGCTTAGCATTACGACAACATTGTCTCCGCAATGCCAAACATAGACACAATTTACAAGTTTAAATTTACCAGGATAATTCCCAGCAAACACAAACAAATAGAAGGAATAGTAGAGAAACTTTACTTACCCAAAGCCAGAGATACCGCCAGTCCGATGGTCAAAGAATGAATGCCCCTCCTCCGTACTTTACGGCCCTTTTATATACCTTAGTAGCGACATAACAGCGACATAACGGCGACATAACGGCGACTAGCGACATAATAGCGACATAACAGCGACATATTGGCGACTAGCGACATAATAGCGACATATCGGCGACATAATAGCGACATAACGGCGACATAATAGCGACATAACAGCGACATAACGGCGACATAGTAGCGACATAACGGCGACATAGTAGCGACATAACGGCGACATAGTAGCGACATAACGGCGACATAATAGCGACATAACGGCGACATAGTAGCGACATAACGGCGACATAACGGCGACATAGTAGCGACATAACGGCGACATAGTAGCTACATAACGGCGACATAATGGCGACATAACGGCGACATAATAGCGACATAACGGCGACATAATGGCGACATAATAGCGACATAACGGCGACATAATAGCGACATGATAGCGACATAGTAGCGACATAACGGCGACATAGTAGCGACATAACGGCGACATAGTAGCGACACAACGGCGACATAGTAGCGACACAACGGCGACATAGTAGCGACACAACGGCGACATAATGGCGACATAGTAGCGACACAACGGCGACATAATGGCGACATAATAGCGACATAATGGCGACATAGTAGCGACACAACGGCGACATAATAGCGACATAACGGCGACATAGTAGCGACATAACGGCGACATAGTAGCGACATAACGGCGACATAGTAGCGACATAACGGCGACATAGTAGCGACATAACGGCGACATAGTAGCGACATAGTAGCGACATAACGGCGACATAGTAGCGACATAACGGCAGGATTCGCTTGGTAGTCAGTTTAAGTAGACCAAAAAAATGATAAAATGAAACGTTTCAAAACCTATCAAGCATGAATATGCTAACATTATTATTTAACTTCAGGTATTATAGTTTTGTTTTCTGAAAATAACGTCTGTATTGTAATATTTTACGTTTATTATTAAGTTAGTAACTCAATGTTTTTTATTACACCAATAATTATACATTTATTCTAGGTTAACTTCAATTGATTATTATCATTCTTCGCAGCATTTTAAAATAATAAAAAAAATGAAAATTTACTGA
The DNA here is from genome assembly GCF_033807575.1 of Cydia pomonella. NCBI lineage: Eukaryota > Metazoa > Arthropoda > Insecta > Lepidoptera > Tortricidae > Cydia > Cydia pomonella. The sequence continues at coordinate 4,770,333 of NC_084722.1, forward strand.
GTGTTATGTATTTAATCGAAATCACAAATGGTAAAATACGGAAACGTGTCCTTCAAGTTGTAATTGTTAGAATACGGAGTGAAATCATGAATGAAAGATGCAAACAAAGAGTACTGTAGTTTTTAATTATTTTCTATGTGATTTAATATAAAACCAAGGCCAATATTACGAAATAGGCATATGGCTAGTCACATCCGCCCCCAAATTTAAGGTTTTTATGAATTACCACAGGAATTTATAAAAAAACTTCAATTTCCTCTAGATTTAGTCGGAAAATTTCCCCCCCTTTTTTAAACGTGTAGTGTATATTCCAATACTAAGTGACTGTTACCGACTCAGCGTTGAAATCAGTTCATCAGAACTCCGTCAATGATCCAAGACAACTTTTTCCCCAGAAACCTCGCTCCGCCAGAGATACCAGATTGTGAGTCCGATAGGTCCTATTAACCCGTTCTTGCCAGCTCACCCCGGTCTCGGCGAGATCTTTTTCTCTGTGGACCGTACACTTCCGTAGAAGAGCATCTAATGAGACAGCAAAAACTCCCCATGCAAAACGAAGAAACCTTTAATTTTTATAAGTACGAAGCTTTCAAGTTCCATTGCCAAAATTCGAACCAAATTTCACTGCCTTATCACTGTCAGTCACGTGTTCTTGGCGCGTGTCTCATACTTAAATAAGATACACCGACCTTTAAGTTTGTTTGGGTGTTTTTTTTTTTTTTTTTTGTTTTTAAACAAACTTAAAATTTACATTAGTTGACACTAGAAAGTACCTCAACATGGTACAGTAAAAATATTTTTGTCTAAACTAAAGAATCATTTAGCCAAGTAAATTTTTTTGCTAATTATTACACTTTATACCAATAAAACAACCTTATAATTATGTTTAATTAATTCTTGAGAAGAGCCTCGTCGGTTCTAGACGCTCACGGCCCATAAAATATGTCGAATGTCGGATATATCCCATCCAAGATGAGTGTGTGGATTTCGTAAGTGTCTTCATACCTTGTAGAGTACTAACTAGAAAAATCTACCCTTTTAAATGGGTCTAATCCAAAGGATTTTAACCTACTGATAAGACTTTTCCAGTTAGTTGTGTTTCCCCTTCCCCCCCTTTTTCTTCCCCTGCAAACACCGACAAATCTAGTTTGATTACACTCCAGCCTTTGTCTATCTGTATCAATCCATTTTTTCCAATAAAGGTACATCCGTCTACTATACGTCCATCATCTGATATTCATACATCTCATTCATAAAACCTCACATATTCATAACTATAAGCATTCATCGCACATATCCATTCCTCCTCAGTTACGCATTCGTACGATTTTTACAGACAGCCAAGACTCTTGAGATGCAATCAAAAATAAAAAAAATCAAACAAAATTTATTATTGTACTTTCAATTGAAAGAGATAAAAAATCTCATTCTGTCCTAGCCCCATACCAGCCCAATACCCCTTTTATTTATTTATTAATTACTATTTGAATATAGTTTAAATTCAATTGACACATGAAGAGAAAACCAAAAAAAATTATGTTATTTTTTTATGATAACGCTCCGCGACTAATCTCCATGCCCTTTACTCACTAATACCGTTCAAGAATGCAGTGTTGTCTACCCATTATACAGTAGACCATCGCACCGTGGATATGTATAATCAGCTACCAAAAAAAAAAAGTATCCTACCCTGTATAGAAGTTTGCATGTTAGAATCCTAAGCAAATATGGCAGAATTGAGAATAGAAATCAACATAGTTGCCTACTTCTATGAGAGCATTTGAAAAGTATAGAAAGCTTGAGTCTGCAAAATAACAACCTCATGTGACCACAACCCTCAGCCGCGAAGAGTCAAGAAAGAAAACAAGTGAATAGTACTGCTTACAATTAATGAAAAGTAATCCCGAAATGCGCCTAATGGTAATGTCTAACTATTGCCCTACCAAGAGCTCAAAACCACACTCTATTATGCAACACTCATCAGCTAAATGTCATACAATTTTGTTCTCATTACCCTTATACTGGGAAAATTGTCACATTGGGCAAAAATCACTCATCTACCAGACTTGGCCTACATTGGAATGCTATTGCAATAAACCTTAAATTGACTCTAGATGTACTCTGCCTCTATATGGCTAGTTCATTTTTCCAGGCAGAACATTTCAAAATATGTCCAAGAGAAAATTTACAAAAAAAAAATTAAACCCAACATCGAAATTGGTCTACAACCCGTGTGATAAAATATACTAAACATTAGGTATTTTATCCCAGTATAATTCCGAATATTTCTCAGATGACATTCGCGATGATGATGATAATAAATATTAATTAATCATATATGCTACAACAAATAATTAAATAATGATTTCAACTATAAATGTTTTACCATATAATGCATTTTACAAAAGTCAATGACATGTCAAATCTTCATCACACCAAATATACCTATACATATGTAATTATTACATCCAAATTTATAACCAAATTACAGCAATTACATTAAACAAGATTTGAAACAACAATGTACTTTACACAAAAATATCCGCTTAATTCTTCCTTTTACTTTAGGTATTTCTTGGTAAAATTCAAAATAAATAAATAATGGCAAGAATAAAAGTCCCATGTATAAATTGTTTAATAGCAAAGGAAAAGAATTTTATCCTCTGGACTAACGCAAGTTGCTTACGATTTCATGCATAAATTTTCTTCATCTACCACGATGCTCAGTAGACCTCAGGATAGTTGCAACAGGAAGGCCTGTATTCGTTGCTACTTGATCATACTAGCAGCTTGTAAACTGATGATGGTGTCTTATCTCCTCTTCTGACTTGTCCAGCATAAATAACTTGTAGAGTTTCTCCGGTATTACGATTTCACAAAGCACTTGAAAACACTTTAACAGTATTAAATATTACACATTTTGACACAAACACACGTTAACTCACTCAATTAGAATTCAGTTTTTACTTAATTTGAAATGATTTTACACTTTTACTCGCACTAAAACACACACTCCGTTTGACTCAATAAAACAAAATCTAATTCATTATATTAAATACATAGGGTTCCTAATCTACTAAGCATAATTTTATTCATGGCTCCAGTTTGTTATTCACTTATTCACTCATCGGGATTCAATCTTTGATCTAAAACGTTTATGCTCTATACTTTAGTCTATCTTCGAGACCGCTATGCTATGAGAGTGTTAAGAATCCGGACAAATTTAACAATGAGTTTGTGGGAACATATTTACATAGAGATGTGTACAACAAATGGCATGTTTTGTCGAGAAACAATGACGTTGTTCTGATAAGAACAGTTTATTGATTGATCAACGGATACTGCGATTAAGTAGGGAAACAGTGACATTTGCAGATTTGTGTTTGCTACTGGAAGGAGCAGTTTATGCATTACCCTGAGAAATGCAGTTACACATAATGGCTAATTATAAGAAAAAACAATGTTAATACCTACGCAAAATAAATCATGCAGATTTTTTTTGGAAACGCACTATAAATCGAAATCCATGTAGATAGAGAATTAAAAATCCGGAATGTTCAATGGATTTGAGTTTGTAAAGTAGGAGATTTTAGAAATTACATCATATACAAAACTATAAATATTCCGGCTTGTCAAACTTTGTACTCACGTTCAATGCACATTTCTTGTAAATTAAGCTATTTTTCATCACTATCACACTTCACTAATGTACACAATAATAATAGTTTCAATATAAATTTTACTGCATGAACTAATTTTCTTTTCGCGAACGAAACCTACAGCAAGCATATTTGTACTTTGTTTATTCATCCGCCTTACGTTTCTTGTAATTGCAAAATGAAAATGATGATTATTAGTGTTCATAAACTTATTTTCCATATAATTTTGACCAAATATCACTTTACTTTCTTTCAAAAACGATAATTAATCCGTAAGATCGCTCTTTATTTATTTTGAAAACGTCAAACTAAATTGTCAAAACAAAGCTAAAAGTGAAGAATATTGATCTATGATCTATTTCAAAACTATTTAGGACATTCGTAGTCTGTTAACCCTTTCTGTCAGTAGAAAAGGTGGTAAATTCAAAAAATGTACGTGAAAGGGAACTTCGCGCGTTCTTCCCTTGACATAGCGAACCGCCAGCGTATGTTTTATAAACTAGAAACTTCATCTTAACTCCATCTAGTGCCGAGCAGCGACACCATGTCTGTCAGTGCTACTATTTACCGTTAGATGGCGTCGTAATGATATTTTAGAAAACTTTCATTTTACGACCCGAAAAACTACGACTATATGTTTATAATTATATATTACATAATAAGAAGAGTGAAATTTATTAAAGAGAGAAATCTATTGCCTATAATCCTAAAATTACTTTTGCTTTTCGGAAATTTATAGATCGTCTAAGTACCCCTACTCGTCCCTAGATGATTCCACTAGCGCTAGTTTGGCATATTATTTTATTTTCTGTCCAATATTTTATCCGCATTTATTTATGTTTAAAGATATATAATTTGTAATATATTTATGAATAATTTTTAATAATAAATGAGATCGATCGTGTAAACATGCCTTTTTGTCATAGACAATATCTTTTCTAAGGTTGATCTATGTGCGTGCGCTCGTATAATGCAACAAAATTGAAAATACGTTCTACGAACCCTAACAACATGCATAACGCAGCCTACGCAATTTAGTCGGCTTGTGGCTGACTTTGTTAAGGTTCCCCATAGATGGCGTAAGTAACTAGAATCAAAATAATTTAATAGAATGCAAAAATTTTAGTATTGAAGGTCTTAAATATATATATTTTATATTAATTTGAATAATAAAGACACATTTAATCAATTAGTAAATTAAAATAATTGATTCAATCACGTCACGTCACACCATATCATTCTAGACTGTGTCAAATCTTACAAAGGAATTTTGCCCCTGGCAGCTCTAGGCTCTGTCACTTTATTTACTTCCGTTCTTTTAGATTCATATTAGTAGTTTTTTTTATACAGCATTCATTTTCCTTGCCTAAAATTTGTTATTAAATCCCAAAATTATTAATTAAAGTCAAAATTACCAAAGATACCTCAACTACCAGTGTCACAGTGATTTAACACTTTAATAAGCAGATAAGTGACAAACATCCAACCACCATATTGTAATTCATCAAGTTGCATAGAGAAAGTTGACAAATAATAATTACCATAACCATGACAGAAGTTTAAACTGAACTGGAAAAGATCGTCCTCGAGTCGAGTGCGCTTTTTATGATTCTCTTAATATCCTACCCATTGCATATCGCAAGAACTGTACAAGACAAACGACATAGAATTTCGGATTCAAACACGATCATGTTCTACACTTTCGTCAAAAATTTATAAATCTTCAATGAATCTAGTGCCGTAAGGTGTCCTATGACCTAATGTTTAAACCATCTAGAACTACGGATGTTTAATTAATGTGCCTAGCTACTGACAGTGCGAGTGAAATAAACTTAAAATATGGAAACTGTTCCTACAAGCAAGGTAAGATTATGTTCGTTTTCCTGCTTTAGAAAAGTCAAGGCTATTGAGATCTTGTTAAATATACTTAAACGTTAGCAATCAGAAAATAATTAGCCACAAATTGACCTATCTAGCATTAAATCTACTTTTCTAATTGATCCTGTCCATCATAACCTAACAAAGATTTCCCAAATTTTTTATTATCCTACTTAAAAAGCTTACGTCTAATGCAGTGTCAGGCCTAGTGTATTGTCTCCTTATTTTTATGGTTCAGTTCATTTATTTTCAAATAAAATTGAATGGGATCAAAGCGCTGACAAGATGACATTTCTAACTTTGTTTTATACTGCCTATTTAATGTTATTTTGAACCTTCACTACTCATTTCTTATTGCAATAAGACTTACAAGCGATGTGTATCTTTTCAGCGGCTGACAACTATTGAATGTGGTGTGGACAAGTCATTACTGAAGAAAAATAAGTTGAAATTACACTGTGAGATTCCGTTTACTGATTTTGACGAATCTTTCCTGAGCTTTAAGAGTAAGTATAACACCTCTGTTACTGGGCAGTTATTTTTATGCTTGTCCATACTATACTTGAAATTTGAAAACTGTTATCGTTCTATATGATGACATGAGTGATATTTTTTTTTTATATGAGCTTTTCGAACTTGGTAATGGAATATGTTATGAAAATGAAAATTATGTGATCACGCCAGCTAAATATAAACAGGATTTCTTGCGCTACTGAAGATCTGTTAGTGAATTGGTATTTTCCTTTCTAAAAAGAACCTGGCAGTTGTCCGATCATTCATAAAAGTGAACCTAAACTTGAACCTGTCATAAATATTCCTCTTCTTGCAATTAACCTTACAATATATGTTTAATCTTTCAGCAAACAGAGTCAACTCTGATGGCTGCCTATATATATACCTATACCTAGCAATCGGTGATATTTATGCTGAGCGGAGCAAACTTCCATTTGCTGTTTTCATGGGCTTTTCCGAGTCTCTCGATAATCTCCAAGTAAGTATAACAACTATGTCACTAGAAAGCATAAGTTTTAGTCTTAATCCTACTTAGAACCATAAATCTTAGGAAAACCTTTCTTGCTTTCAATATTTTTTTGAATTCTTTTATTTATTTATTTATTAAATGTTAGGACCTTTCTAGTTTAAAATAAACTCTTATAACAATTTCAAGCTAATTTTAACTAAATAATTCCTATTATAGTGCTATTTGGGACATTGTCCGAGCCACACAGCGAGTCTATCATCCACCTGACCTCAATCTTTCTCCTGCTGACTGCTTCTATTTATGAAAGGTACTTTATTTTATTGTAGTTAACTGTATTAAATATGAACTCATATCATAAATGACACCTTTATTTGAAAAACTTAAAAATGAGTCAAATCATTCCCGGAGGAATGAACAAAAGATGAAAAATGTTCTTAGCCTATCTTATTCTAATCCTGTTGGCTCATTTAATTTACTTTGGCATATTTATGACCTAACTGATGGAAATATGTCCTGCAAGGCAAAGGTTCTCAAACTTTTCTGTATTATTATTTTCAAAAAAAATTTCATACCACTATTTTTACATTATGAATACTAATATTTCCATATAATGTGTTTATGTATTCTTTCATTATGAATTGAAAACAATAACGCGCCCCCGCGAATGGATGTCTTAAGAAAATTGTTGATATATTGCCCAATTAAAACTGACCTTTAAGAAATCAAAAGTTACCTATTTAACTGAATTCTTGTAATGCTTGCCTATTTCATTTCAGATTATGAAGAAGCAGACCACTCCAGACTCCTGTTCAATGACTTTATTTCACGACTTTTGCTGCAACAATGGCTGCTGTCTTCTGACACTTGAAAGCTCCCGTTCAACGGCTCTAGTACAAGAAAACTGCTCCTACATCAGCAGTGGTCTACATTGAATACTACTTATAGGGAAAATTTCACTCAAGATCTTCCTTTATATTAGGTGCTTAGTATGCTACCTTAACCAATTTTGTACTATAATTCAACCGTAATCGAAATACGATAAAAAGTACCGTCAGTAGATCAGTACTGTAATCCTAAGTCAACCTACGTCTAGTACTACAAATAAGTATGCTTTTGTATGTGTGTCGTTAGTCAGGGCAACAACACGTTACAAATCTCAGTCGATTTTTGAAAGATAAAGCACTCATAGAGACTAGTAAATAATAGCAATGACTGTAGATGGTAACTATGCACATATTTCAGTGCTATTTTTAATAAATACAGCGGGAGTTCTGAAGAATACCTATGTAGCTAAATTCTCTTACATATGTGTATGTTCTACTAATCCACTAATAATGCCTTTATGACGTACTATGACTGTTTACTTTCCTAGACTAAATATCCTAACATGTGTGTTAAATATCTCTGTTTGTCAGATGAACTCAAGCAGATCCTAGTTCATACATACATACATGATTATCCTACAATAACAAATGTATGATTTTTATATACAACAATCAAACCAAACATAGTCCAAACATATGTAGTTGTCATTTAGATCTACGCTTAGGCGATTAATTGTACCTAACAGAATTAACTGTTTGTTGCTACTACTCTATGAATGACAAAACTTTTCTTAAGCGGCAGAAAATGTATGAACTTTACTATCCATTCCATAGCCTAGTGAGAGATGTTTTATCTGTAACATAGATCGAACTCTTATACTATCACACGCGAGTAGCTATTTATATGATATAGAAAGCAAAATGGCAAACGAATCGCCCGATGGTGAGGGGTTGTAAATGCGTTCCGGCATTTAAGATAGAAAAGTAAGAAAGATGCGGAATACGCCCCCTGTTCCTTAGTATTACAAGAAAATCTACGTGAAACTATTTCACGCCCCCATGATTTTTTTACAACCGGTGTATGATTTTCCATTTTAATTATATGTTTATAACAATTTGCTCTACCTAATCTAGCTTCAAATAATTTATGATATTTTTCTAGGAGATCCTGTAAAGCCTCTCGTTCATTGCTTGATAAAACTATTCCCGTGGTGTAAGTACCGTGTCTGTAGGGTTCTTCTATATACGCTTGATTTCCCCAATCACATTTATCTTCCTGAGTATGAAATCTAACCCATACGCTCTTATCATTATGGCGAATGTTTACCCCGCAATCATCTTTACAGAGCTGTATTGTTGCCTCTTTTTCTTTTAACCAGTCAAATCCGAGTATCAAAGGGAAATTTAAGTCGGGAATTACTACAAAGTTAACGTCCATTTCGAGAATTTCTAGTTGCACAGGTAATAAAACCATGTATTTAATTTCCTTACTTTTATGTCCGGAAGCTGATTTTATGTAAAAGGATTTGATGGGCATGATTGGAATATCGGGATGTCTGTGTCTTATTTCATCCCATAGTTCCTGTGATATACATGTGACATCACTACCCGTGTCAAGTAAAGCAGCTATATCGCAATCCCTAACATGAATTATTATTTCAGATCTAAAATGTTCACGTTCGTTTTTTTCATTTTCTAACTCCTCAAAAACTGAAGTGATTACCTTTTCGCTCCCTATCAATTCTAGTTGTTCCCCTTTTAATTTTAAAACGTTTACTATGCAATTTAATTCTACAGCTTCTGTTTGATCGTTTTGAATGTAACCTAAACCTTCATTTTGTTCCCTACTAGGTGATTTGACCTCTATGGGTGCACGCAATCCCCTTCCATTAATGCCTATTAACTGCCCGGGTTTCCAATTCATTTTAGTCATAATTTCTAAAATAGTGACCCTATCTACAGCTGATCCGGGGACTTTTTCACCAGCCTTTTCTAGTTTTCCGAATCTTCAATATTGATGCTCTGTACTGCCGCTGCGTTTCTTCGTTCAAGGTTCTCGGGTCGGCGCCAATTTGGATAGCTGTTCTGTGGCTGCGTCTTCTTTTTGTCAGTAGCCTTTGTTGTTGTAGTGTTAGTAGTGTTGAAACGAGGCTCCTGTTTATTAACGTCATCCATTGACCGTAGAAACTCGGCTGCCTCCAGGATGCTAATGGCTTTTGAAGTGATAAAAGCTTGCTGTATGTATCGTGGGAAATGCCGCATGATGTCTGTTACTAGCTGCTCTTCTGGTACGATGTAGTTGAGTGTTTTGGCTTGGCCTACAATTTTAATAAAATAATTATGCATCGATGACTCTTCCGTCTTGTCCCATAGTCCATGTACAATTTTCCTTCGTAGTTCATTCTGCTCGAACTCCCCCCAGTGAGATTTTAGAAAATCCTTTTTGAAGTCTTCGACAGTAATCCATCGGTCTTTGTAAACTCGAGCCCAGTCTCGTGCAGGTCCTTCTAGGCATTCCAGAATGGTTTCTATTTCATGGCCTTCTACAGAAATTTTGCGTAGATATGCGTCCAGATCTTCTAGAAACGTGACAGGATGCGAAGGTATTTTTCCGAATTTTGGTCGTTCAACATTGATATTTTTTATGTTGTAGATAATGTTTTTCTTCTCTTGACATGTTAGTTCTGGTTCTTGTTCTTGGTAATTTCGTTCGCGCTCATCTTCAATGATTTCTTCAGATGTCTCCTGTTCTTGTGTTGGATAAATCGCGGCTTGTAATTCGTTTCTTAATTGACTTAAGCCAGCGACCATCTTCTGTTCTGTTCTTCTTAGCATATTAAAGAATAGACCTCTTCCTGTTGCTGCTGAAGTAGATGGCTTTTTTTTAATGGTTTTTACAACTTCCTGTCTTCGTGTTGGCTCTATGGAAGGCGTGATATTCTTTGTTCTCTTCGTTGATTCGTTGTCTCGAACCCTGGCTGGTGCCTGTTCATTGTCCCGAACCTTGGCTGATGCCGTCCTTTTCCTTGTCGGTCTATTCATTTTCTATTTTTCGTACCTTAAATTTGATTGATAAGTCTGGATCAGCTATAGCTATGGTTCTTATATTTGAGTATTATTTTAAATATAATATTTTAAATACTAACATTATATATGTTCTTTCCATTTGTTTAAAAAAATATATACCCGATTAAAATATTATTTTAAGTGTTAAAATTATACTACATGATCTTTTAATTTTGCTACTTATTATTTTCCAGGTATCAAGGCGCAAGAAAATGAATTTGTAATTGATTCTTTTGCAATGACACCTCTTGGTTGAAGAATAAGAAAGTAATCCCCTAACAACGGCGAAAAGAGAAGGAGTAAAGAAGATTGATAAACTTATTTAGTAGGCAATAACTCTAAGGCTTTTCATTTATTAAGTAGACAATAACTAAGGATTTTGTACATAGTAACAGTTTCAGAAATAAACGTTAGGTTTCTTGACTTTTATTCAAAACACAATAAAAAAAAAACAGAGTCCAAAACTCAGCGCACCCACTCCGTCTCACGCCAACAAAATGTAGCCTGAATGGCTACTTTTACTTTCTATCCTTGGTGTCGGTTCCACCAAAATGTGACCATTAAGGTTACGTTCTATACTGGTCACGGCCTACCAAAATGTAACTTCCCCTACCTACCCTCAAATCTACCCCATCTATTCAACCCCGGACCTAATAAAATACTGAACCTAATCGTTAACAAACCCACCTTTAAAATTACCCCTAAAATTTACCCCAACAATAATTTTACCTTAACAATAATTTGGCCAAGTGATCGTCTAGTTAAAGGTTAGGACCCCTCGAAGCGAACCGCGGTACCCTAGATTCTTTAATGAGTAACAACTAAATCTTGGACTCTGATTCTACCTGATTAAGTTTTACCTAGATGTTAAGACTCTGGAATTTACTATACTAAATAATTTATTATGATGATAGGAAACAATCGATAGGATATTATGTTAAGATTCAACCTTCAGCAAAATACCGTAAGACTAAGTTATTCCAAACCCTTTTCCATATTAAATATGACACCTTATAAGTAGAATGAAAATATATAACAATTGACAAGGTATGAGCAGTGTCGTGGTAAAGGATATAGGCTCCGCCCACACGCGCAAGGTCGTAGACGACGGGAGTAGCCTTAAGTTACAGAAATTATCAATGATTTTTGATGTAATGTAAAATATATTTTTATTAATTTATTAGAAAGATATTTAGGTATTGCAGCATATATGATTATATAAATATAAAAATATATTTGGTAAAATCCTGCTACTCCTATTAAGTCTTCGGGGTAACATTGAAGCAGCACTCCTGGGATAAGCCCATTTACACATTATTATTTTAAACTAAATGTTATTACCTATTATCTTCTAAACGAGGAGTGAATGGATCACTCGTGCTGCCTCTAATGCTAGATGCAGGTCTGAAGACTCTTACTCCGATTAGCAATATCAATCGGGCCACCTACTATCTTATTAGCCAGACGGGCTATGACCAACGCTTCGCAACCCAATGCAAACCTAAGGACTGACGAAAAGAAGCGATAAGTATTCGTCAGACACCATTTACTTATCTCTTTTTTTTATATCCAAAAGCTAAGGCTACTAAGCCAATATCCCAGTCCCCATAGCTAAAAGTAGGCTGAATTCCTAGGCCTTTTAAATGTATAAACGAAGTACAAGTTTAACTCATTACTGTACTTTATGAGATCGAACTATCAAGGTGAGTATTATTCCACTCAAAGATTCCAATGGACTGCGCTCGCCTGCCAAAGGGTCTCTAAAACAAACCATTCTTTAATCCCAGAATAGTCTGTGTTCCTAAACCCAACTTGATGTTTAAGGATTGAATATATAAATACCTTAGGACCTGATCGTAATACTCAGTACTTCGTCTCTACACCAAAAACCCAGAAATGAAAATAAATACATATAAGATGTTACAGATAACCCTCGACTTTCCACTCAGAGTAACAGTCTGGAAGATTTAGGTAATTATAACCCATTACCAGTATTTCCCTAATATTATCATTAGTACACGTTATAAAACCATAGCTTCACGTCATTAGAACCTTTTGAAAGATATATATATACACCAACCAATCAAATTTCTAGATCAAACCTAAGAAAGACCCTATAACAATGTGTGTGACTCTACCCTATTCCTACCCTTAGACCCTAATCTAGTATGTCCAGAACACAGATCGTACTTACCATTGATCTAGTGATTTGGAACATACACAAGTGTATCCCTAAGTCTAAGCTGTAAGCATTCGGCCGACAAAACCGAGGTATAGCAAACCCTAGTGTCTGTGTGATTGGCCCCCTCCTCATCGCCACGTGGGCACGGTGGATGAGAATAGACCGCCCTAGCATGTCTATAAGTAATCAGCACACTAGCACACACACCCGTACCAGTCACATGGGATACCCTGCCATGACTAAAACTTTATCTGTGATTGTTACCAATCATGACAGAAGCTCTCCCGTGACCAGCACTAGCATGAGCCAGAGCACCGAAATATATATAAATATATTTAATACGAGACCTAGCCTCAATTACTGCAGACTTCAGTGAGCTGAGATTACTCTCAATGGCACGCACGTGATGCCCTCACATTCATCTAACAGCTGGACCTTGAGACTAAGGAGAGTATGCTCGCCTCTTATGTTGGTAAAGAAGAGACGCCAAGTCCTCTCAACTTGGAGCAAAAGACTTCTAAACAGCTGCAATTTGACACCGTTAGGGAGCAGCTGATTAGATGGACAAACTGTTAGTCCAAACAGTGATCTGGCTTTATAAAATAACAAACTAACCTCATAGAAAGGTAATAAAATAACAAAATTAGATTTTACTAACAAAAACTCACAATATAGTAACACAGATAAGGAAGTAAAGAATCTCCACCATAGCCTAAGCTTAGCATTACGACAACATTGTCTCCGCAATGCCAAACATAGACACAATTTACAAGTTTAAATTTACCAGGATAATTCCCAGCAAACACAAACAAATAGAAGGAATAGTAGAGAAACTTTACTTACCCAAAGCCAGAGATACCGCCAGTCCGATGGTCAAAGAATGAATGCCCCTCCTCCGTACTTTACGGCCCTTTTATATACCTTAGTAGCGACATAACAGCGACATAACGGCGACATAACGGCGACTAGCGACATAATAGCGACATAACAGCGACATATTGGCGACTAGCGACATAATAGCGACATATCGGCGACATAATAGCGACATAACGGCGACATAATAGCGACATAGTAGCGACATAACGGCGACATAGTAGCGACATAACGGCGACATAGTAGCGACATAACGGCGACATAGTAGCGACATAACGGCGACATAATAGCGACATAACGGCGACATAGTAGCGACATAACGGCGACATAACGGCGACATAGTAGCGACATAACGGCGACATAGTAGCTACATAACGGCGACATAATGGCGACATAACGGCGACATAATGGCGACATAATAGCGACATAACGGCGACATAATAGCGACATAATGGCGACATAATAGCGACATGATAGCGACATAGTAGCGACATAACGGCGACATAGTAGCGACATAACGGCGACATAGTAGCGACATAACGGCGACATAGTAGCGACATAACGGCAGGATTCGCTTGGTAGTCAGTTTAAGTAGACCAAAAAAATGATAAAATGAAACGTTTCAAAACCTATCAAGCATGAATATGCTAACATTATTATTTAACTTCAGGTATTATAGTTTTGTTTTCTGAAAATAACGTCTGTATTGTAATATTTTACGTTTATTATTAAGTTAGTAACTCAATGTTTTTTATTACACCAATAATTATACATTTATTCTAGGTTAACTTCAATTGATTATTATCATTCTTCGCAGCATTTTAAAATAATAAAAAAAATGAAAATTTACTGAGTGTTATGTATTTAATCGAAATCACAAATGGTAAAATACGGAAACGTGTCCTTCAAGTTGTAATTGTTAGAATACGGAGTGAAATCATGAATGAAAGATGCAAACAAAGAGTACTGTAGTTTTTAATTATTTTCTATGTGATTTAATATAAAACCAAGGCCAATATTACGAAATAGGCATATGGCTAGTCACAACCCGGCCGAACTTCCTTAGTAATTTGGTGCCGCCACAGCCCTTCGGCTATTTTGCAATGTGAAATGGACTAGCTCACCATCGCTGTCCACCTCCTGCAGCATATCCTGGAGCTCCTCGACTCGCGCGAACTGTCCCAGGCTTCGCATGACCCGGCCCAGCTCCTCCTTGGTGATGGTGCCGTCGCCATCTTTGTCGAAGAGGCGGAACGCCTCGCGGAATTCTGGGTGCCAACAATTTCATTATCAGATGGCGGAATTTATTAACTGAATCATTCAAAAACATAGTTGTTCTAAAGTCAAAGTTCAAAGTCTAAATTAAATACGAAACAATAGGAGACAGCATAAATGGTTGTTTGAAAAACGATATTTCATCAAACCGGAGTTAGTAGGTTCAGGGCTATAACCACGAAAATCGAAGTTCGACAATAGCCTGTTTTTCTCTGTCACTAATTACGTCTTAGTGAAAGTAAAAGAGGAAGATCTCCGCAATTTGCGAATTTCGGTTTTCGCGGTAGGCCCCCAGAAAACGGAGTTTTTGGATCACAATACGGCTGCGATCAATTTGATTAGCAATCTTCTCGAGGGACTGCATCGATTCGAATCCTGAGTTTTTGAATTTCGCTCAATAGAAATATATAAAAAAAAACGAACATAGGTCTAAAATGCACTTAAAAAATTTGTAACAAAATATGCACAAAAGCTAATAGGAAAATTGCATCTAAAAATCGGGAATATCATGTTTGAGGGAACGTACCGTTTCCTTTTTTCCACATCGTACGCACATCGAACTCGCTCACGCACCCACGAGTCACGCTTGAACATTGTAAGGGCGTCCGCTAGCTGGCGCGAAAATAGTACGAGTAACTCTAATTGGCGCGGACGCTTGCGACGAATTTACCTACAATGGCACCCGAGTGCGTGCGCCCGCTCCGTGCACCCGCGCCAGCTACCAGACGCTCCCACTAATCTTAATAGGTTTTCGTGCAGTCACTTCCCAGTTTAACAGATGTCAGTGTTACCTTTCATTTGGGTCCTTGTAATGCCACTGGTCTCATCCACGATGGACGCTTTCCTGTCGAGGTTGGTATCGGCGGCCGGTTTGAGGAACGCCACCTGTCGTTGGACACGTACGGGCGACATTGATCGCTGAGACAGCTGGCTGCAACAATAATAGAGGGTACTTATAAACGAGCGGATGACAGAAATGATGAAAGAGAACGCTCAAATAAGAGACAGATGGGTTACAAGAGCTGAAGGGAGTCATTTTCATCTCCTAACGAGCCTGGGTTTGGGGAATTCTAGAAATGTTGAGCTTATCTGAAAGTGATCCCTATGATAGTAAGTTTTTAGGGTTTCGTAGCCAAATGGCAAAAAACGGAACCCTTATAGATTCGTCATGTCCGTCTGTCCGATTCTGTCACAGCCACTTTTTTCCGAAACTATAAGAGCTATACTGTTCAAACTTAGTAAGTGGATGTATTCTATGAACCGCATTAAGATGTTCACACAAAAATAGAAAAAAAAAACAATAAATTTTGGGGGTTCCCCTTACTTAGAACTGAAACTCAAAAAATCTTTTTTCATCAAACCCATACGTGTGGGGTATCTATGGATAGGTCTTCAGAAATGATATTGAGGTTTCTAATATCATTTTTTTCTAAAATGAATAGTTTGCGCGAGAGACATTTCCAAAGTGGTAAAATGTGTCCCCCCCCCCCCCCCGTAACTTCTAAAATAACAGAATGAAAAAACTAAAAAAAATATATGATATACATTGTCATGCAAACTTCCACCGAAAATTAGTTTGAACGAGATCTAGTGAGTAGTTTTTTTTTTTAATACGTCATAGAATTTAAAAAAAAATTTTTTTTCATCAAACCCATACGTGTGGGGTATCTATGGATAGGTGTTCAAAAATGATATTTAGGTTCCTAATATCATTTTTTTCTAAACTGAATAGTTTGCGCGAGAGATACTTCCAAAGTGGTAAAATGTGTGTCCAAGTCCAAAGTGGTAAAATGTGTGGCCAAAGTGGTAAAATGTTGAACAAGATCTAGCAAGTAGATTTTTTTTTTATACGTCTCAAATGGTACGGAACCCTTCATGCGCGAGTCCGACTCGTTTTACGTAGTAGAAGTCAAGTATAATTTTATAGGCCTTTTTTAGAAGTTTTGGACATCAATCTATCTAGAAATGTAATATTTAAGTAAATACAGTAATATCACATTTCTGCAATTATTTATTAAATTAACTCCAGACAAAAAAGACTTGAAGGAACTGCCAAAGGGATCATCATTCGACGCGATATGTATGTGGTGTGGATAAACATGAGTTTTCAGCTTAACACCTTTGCTGCGACCATTAGAGTAACTCGTAATTAACCATACTTTGCATGGGGTCTTTCGACCCTCTACCGCAGTGAACGTGTATAGGTTTTAGGGAATTCGCGCGTAGTTAAAACCGAAACTATTCGGACCAAAGTTGGACGCTGGAAATGCTTTGACGGGGAAGAATTTTGGTGAGAAGTCAAACATCTACAAACTACCTACTTAAGCTTTACCGTAAAAATGCTAAACATCGCCTACCAGGCTACCTACAATTGACATTGTAGGTAATGTTGAGACAGTTTGCGGTACTTACGTCGATTTAATTTTTTTGTCTAATTTTGAAGAGCTCCTTATTCTGGTCGGAATAAACACGAAATCCCAATTTGGGACAAAAATGTATAACGTAAATTCCATAAGTTTTCGTAACGAACTGGAAGATTTTATAGGGCATACCTACAGCGAAATTGCGCTTATATTTTACAGAATAGGGAACTCTATAACTATATTTATCCACCAAAATTCATCAAAATCTGAGAAATATAAAAAAAGACACTAAAATAAAACACAATAGGTAACCCACTTCTTCACTTCAAAAATGTATTTGGTTCCCTGCCTGGTGGTTGCTGGCGATTATTAGTAAACTGTAGTAGTAGATATTCAGACTATAGTCCCAGTTATATATTTTGGAAATGATTTGTTGGCCTAACTTTTGGTAAATTGTCTTTTAAATGGGCATTATCCTTTTCACTAAAGAAAAATTAGGTAGCCACCGCGGTGTACAAAATAACAATGCCTATTGTTGAACAGCTTAGGGTATGATGCTAAAAATTTATCTCAGATAATTAATACTGTATTTGTATTACTCATTTAATAACAATAAGATGATGACCACCCTACAAAGTCATATTTTTGTATTCATTTTATAACAATAAGAAGATGACCACCCTACAAAGTCATATTTTTGTATTTTTTCATCAAGTATTGTACGTGACCATCCATACAAAAAGAGAAAATGTTTTTCCACTTCTAAATATTTTCCATTCTCCATGTTTTTTTTAGCATGTTATTGAGACAATGAAAAACGAGATTTATAGGTTTTCCTATTTCTCAAAATTTGCAAAACCAAAGTTTTTTCTTTTTTAAAGGCGAAACTTATAAATCTAATAGAATATACAGCGTATATTTTTGATACGAACACATAATCAAAGGGAGGTTAGTTTAGGCTTTAATTAACACACTCTCATATGTCATTTATAAAAAATGGACGACTTTTATTTTTTCATACAAAATAATTCAGCAAGCAATGTTTCACTACTTTGTTTTAACTCTTAACGTCTCATTAACGACGCGACGTCACAACTGTCACAAGTAGCGTTTTCGGAACCGGTATTCTTTTTGAGAACCGGGAATTTCGGTACTTTTGTATTACGGAACCGGGATTTCCCGGTATTTTCGGTTCTTGCTAGTTTTTGTCATAGAAAACAAGGGTTATGCTTCAAAAGTAAACTAAAATTCTGTATTCAAGTAACTTTAATTCGAAAATTTTTCTTCTATTTTCTGTTCTCATACCTAGTAGTAGGTAATTATATATAAATCAGACTATAATTAATCATAGTGTTATGTTATTGTTAGGTACTAAAGTAAGTATTTACTGTCAATTAAAGGGTAAAAATAAGGCAGTCATCTTAGATTCCTTAACATTTAGAATTATCTTAAACATTTTTAAAGAAAACAAAATTAAACTATTTTCTATTGTCATACCTAGTAGTAAGTAATTATATATAAATCAGACTATTGTCAATCACAGTGTTATTCTTAGGATCTTAAGTATTTACTGTCAATAAAATTAAACTTTTTTACCAAAAAATATTTAAAAATAATATCTCTTTCCGAGTACCTACCTATTCATAAAATATGGCGTAACCAAAGTTTAGCTTTTTAAGAGCTTTTAGCTCTCTCTTCTCTATAATAGGACCTTAAAAACAACAGTGCATCTAGACTTTTGTCACTCAAACGAGATCTTATTTTGTTGCATAACAAACCTGCCGAAGAGAAAACTCTTTCTGGCTCAACACTGGTTGGCGGAATCGTTAATAGATGGTCATATGCCTGAGACTAGTAACGCCCACGATCTCCTCCATTCTCAAAGAGAGCCATTTCAATCCTAACATTCGTAAAGAGATCTTCATGAGCAGAAGATCTAACGCGTTTTTCACTAACAGCCTTTGCAAGCTCAGCATTTAACTCATCGCCTTTTGTCAAAGCAATGTTTTGAACTTCAAGCACATCAGAGTCAAATTCACGTTCATTCGCCTGTTCACCTTGTGAGGTTTGTAGGGGTTCAGCTTGAGATACCGGAGTTGTTGAGGATTTGGTGCGACTTAGCAATGACACTATTGCGTTGCACATTTCATCGCTGCTTGGCCGCGAAAAAACTAATGAATCTTCATCATTTTGTTGGAGGAAATAACTTTCTGGATTTTGCAAGTAATTCAGAGTCGCAGCTGCAACATTGAGACGCCGTAGCAACAACGAGCGAGTGTAGGTAGTTATTGGTAATATCGAGCGCACCATTAATTTCGCGCGTTATTTATTTTAACGCTGAATTATTCACGTTAGTTTTGAATGTTTGAATAGTAGAAAGTGTGGAAAATTAAAGTAAGAGTAAATAAGTAAATAGTAGTGTGAATTGCTTAATAAAAATAAAATTCCCGAAAGTACCGAAAGAACCGGGAATCAAATTTGGTTTCCCGGTTCCATTTTACTGACAAAAGAACCGGGAATTCCCGGTACTTTCGAGACCGGGATTTCCCGGTTCTGAACCCTAGTCACAAGTGATCATGATGTACGAAATAGGTACATTGCCGCTCGAAAAAAATTCAAAAATTAATTATGCTCTGGTAGTGAAGACTAAACTAAAAAAATCTTTCAGAATTGTTTCATAGCTCTAAAACCTTCGTCTAGTTTAAGTTTGAGGTTTTATCAAATACACACTGTATTATTATATGCTGAATCGATCGACATCGAAATCAAAGTGATTTGTTAAGATTAAGTTAGAAGAAACCGTTCTATCCAAAAATGGAATTTTATATCAAAAATACCGTTATTTCGTTAGGATCGCAAAGCTATTCTTCACTCTTAAGCCGAATTTCTTAGACTGGTGTTAATGAGGCTTGAAATTGAGGATTTCTTTTAATTAGGTCCATTAAAAGGTTTATACTCTCTTAAGTACGATTTTATTTACAAGTAGCTTAATAAAATCTCTTTCAATATTTTCCCGTCAACATAATCCGAAACTAAGGGTTCCCGAGGGAGGACCCGACTCTTGACAGAAATGAAATCCTTCGCATGCGTGTGTAAATGTTTTCGTTGCGTAACACAATAAGGAAGGGTGACCTTTTGACCGTGTTATTCCCAGACCTTGCCCAGGGTCCCAGGATCAGTGTAAATGGACATAAAAAAGTGTAGGTAGCTTCTTTTGAAACACTTGGGTTATTTCTAACCTATGTTGGGTTATTTAACCAAAGAAAAAAGACACTTATGAAATATTTTGTCAGATTAGTCGAGTATTTTCACATACGTTTGGTATGAACTAAATTGACTCAAAAATATTACATTGTATGGAAAATTGGGGCCAATTTTTTATTAGGTAGTGTATGCTACCTGCTACTATATGAGCAAGGTTTCCCCGCTGCACCTATTTAATTAGCTTTAATGAAATGAAATGAAATGAAATGAAAATCATTTATTTCGAGCTAAAAACTCATATAGTGTTAGTACATACAACAATTATTATTTATCTACCTATATATCTAAGTTAGTACAATATAAACAAAACAATAAATACCTAAAACTACTTAACATAATCTATGTCGATGATGCGTTGGTCCGTTGGGTTCATGCAGTTGGTTCCAACGCCTCATCAGTGGGCAGTCCACTCTGACGACAAATACGTTTAGGAGACTGTTGGTGCTACCCTGCAACCTATGCAATAGGGATGCCGCTCTTTTACGCATAATAGCGTAAAAGTCATCCGTACGGGCATCGGCGAACATCCCTGATGCACTGCAGTACCGAGGCAGACCCATCAGTATCCTAAACGCATTATTATATTGCACACGCAGCGCATTGTACGATCGCTGCGAGAAGCTGGTCCACAGGCTGCAAGCATAAAAAGACTGACAATAAGCTTTAAAAAGTGTAACCTTTACGTCATTGCTACACTTTGCAAACCTGCGCACCAGCATATTGCATCTGACCGTCAACGCCCTGCGCTCTCGTTCCAAATCAGGATCGTCATTAAGGCTTTCGGTGAGCCATTGACCCAGGTACTTAAACCGCTCTACTCTCCTCAGGGCGGTACCATTTAACTCAACCCTAGGAACTTCCTCTAGTTTCTTGTTGCCGGCCCTGAAGATGAGTAGTTCACTTTTTGTAGTGTTATACCTGAGCCCATGTCTCTCCGCATAATGCTCACATATTTTTAGGAGCTTCCTGAGCGCTCTGATTGAGGGAGCCAGCAGCACCATATCATCAGCGTAACTTATGTTGTTGAGGCAGGTACCGCCAATGTTACAACCAACCTTGGCGCCACTGAGTTCCTCAATCAGCCCGTCCATATATATATTAAATAGGGTCGGAGAGGTTACCCCCCCCTGCCGCACTCCACAGTTCAGCACGTATTCGTCTGAGTGCACGCCTGCCCACCGCACAGAGTTGATTTGGTTGCTGTACCAGTATTCAAAGACCGCTAATAACTCTGCAGGGAGACTGGTCTCGGACGACACCTTGCTCCACAAGATGTCGTACGAGACCAGATCGAACGCTTTGGAAAGATCCAGAAAACAGGCGTACACTGGACTATCTTGCTTTCCATAGTACTGGACTGTACTTTTTAAACAAAATATGGCAGATTCCGTCGACACTCCTGGCTGGAAACCGAACTGAGCATCTTTAGCCTTATAGTGTTAATTGTTAATGTTAATTTTAGTCTCGAGAAATTTAATTTAATTGTATATTTGCGTTATTGTAATTTAATGGGTGGGTGATACCTGAATAATAGTACATTATGATACAAGTGTCCTAAGTTGGTCATTACACACGAGGCGATATTGTGCGCGCGAGCTATAAGCGAGCGCGCAATAAGAAAGCCGATGTGGGAAATGACCAATGTACACGCGTTTCATACGACGTTTTTCAACACACTTGCGAGGAAAAAACTTAATAATTCGATTTTTTTGTCAAAACAGTAAAAGTTTTCAAAATGGTGGCTTACAGTTTTAACATCGAATAATTTCACCAAAGCGTGCTGGGCTTGTAGGCACGTATTCGTCAGTTCATTGAAATAAGCTACCAACACGTTTTCCGAGAAACACTGGACGTTTTTGCTGATTTTCCATCGATTTTGATGGTAAAATGCTATCGTTCTCGGCTCTCTCTCTGGCAGCGTCAATTTTATGTGTTCTTCATTTCCAATGCTTGAAATGAAAATGACATTTTCGACAATATATAAACTAAAAACATGCAAAACTATTCCAATTTTATCACAAATATGGAAAATGGCTGGAGCGTTATTTTTTTTACGCACGATTTTAATGCGCGCGCAAGGCAAAGGCGCGAACGAAATCGACAAACAGCCAATTAAAAAAATGTAAAAAAGCTAATATTTTCGTATTTCTATTCGACGGATGGAGATCAAATCGATAAAATGTTATGTTTATTCATTAATGTGATTTACGAGATAATTTAATCCATAAATTATGTTTGGTGTGATAAAACCTCTTTGAACTAACATTTGAAACCTAATAGTTTATTTAAAAATATATATATTACTCGACCAAATTAAGAAGGTTCCGTTACCATGCATATTATTAGCAATCAGTTACCTTCTTAACTCAGTCGGATAATATAATGAAGAAGCGCAAGTGTTATAATATACTGAAAAAGCACGCGTGTTAAATATCTAGGATTATGAGCCAAAAATCGGTGGAATAAAAACGTCGTTTTGAGCAAGTGTGTTGAAAATAACATTTATTAATTTCTAGTCCCCGTGATTCTGTTTCGAAATAACCGAAAATTGATAGTTTTTTTTTAAGTTAATGATTTTTTTTCTGTAAACTCCGTAATCACAAATATGAGACATTTTTATTTCAGCTTTCAGTTTTCAATTTCATGAAAATTTATAATAACTAAAAATGTGCTATAAAAGCAGGAGAGGAGGGGTAAACAATAACTTCTCGGCATGTTTCTACTTCTATTTATTTTCATAAACCTAATATAACGCTATGTATATGCATGCCTCGTGCTTTCTGCCGGATGGGATCATACCTCCATCCTAAATCGAGCTAAGGAGCGGCACAAACGCTTGATAAGCGTTCGGAATAGCACCTCTTTTATCCAGAGCCCCTTTTCAGCGTCAACGAATGAGACCCAACTCGCGAATTAGAATTAAATACAACTGTTTTATATTTGTTGTTTTTGCGCTGAGTAAAGGCATTTATAGATAGAGACTTACAAAGAGTCTACGACCAACATCGAAACGTCGAATAACATTATATCTGCCAAACGTAGTCCTCATTCTCCTGTATGGATATTAACATTTTTTTTAATACTTACGTCGGTGGCAAACAAGCATACGGCCCGCCTGATTGTAAGCAGTCTCCGTAGCCTATGTACGCCTGCAACTCCAGAGGAGTTGCCGACCCTAAACCCGTCCCCCCCTCGTTGACCTCTGGCAACTTTCGCTCGATAGAGAAAATCACGAACATAGGTCTAAAATGCACTATAAAAATAATTTATAAGAAAAAAAACCGACTTCAATGAGGGAGACCGGTGAAAGAACGATTATTGTTGATTGTAGATTTCATACAATGTAATTCAAAAGACAGCGTCCTACGCCTAATTATGTAGAAAAGGAGGTAACATGTTTTTTTTTGCCACTGCACCCACCTTGACACATTTCAGATTTGCCCTATGGTTGACGGGTAAGATACCTGCAATAGGGTATTCGACTGTATTTAAGATAAATTATTGCACATCATGCATGAAATAAAGCACCAGATAATTATTAAAAAAACTAAATAAGTAGGATAGAAATATAAAAATGTGCCTTAAAAACCTAACTGCTTGGCAAAGAGAACAAAATTGCCAAACGTGAATTATGCATCATTGAAGAGTTCCGTTCTGTTCATCATCAGCAGTTCCAATTCATCAAATGTCACTTCTACAAATGTAAATAGTGGATTTGATAATGAAAAAAAAAATATATATATATATATATATATATATATGCCCTTAACATTTGAGGAGTTCCCTCGATTCCTCATGGACCCCATCGTCAGAACTAGAACTTGACAAAAATTTGTCATGAAAATCGAATTTGCTTAACAAACACAGCGAAGAGGAGAAATCGCCAAACGTGTACTATGCGTCGTTGAAGAGTTCCATTCTGATCATCATCAGCAGTTCCACTTCATCAAATGTCACTTTTTTAAATGTAATTGCTTGATTTGTCAAAGAAACTACAAAAATCACTATATGTATGCCTTTCATATTTGAAGAGTTCCCTCGATTCCTCATGGACCCCATCGTCAGAACTCGAACTTTTTCATTTACTTAACAAACACAATGAAGAGGAGAAATCGCCAAACGAGTACTATGCGTCGTTGAAGAGTTCCATTCTGATCATCATCAGCAGTTCCACTTCATCAAATGTCACTTTTTTAAATGTAAATGCTTGACTTGTTACAGAAAATACCAAAATCACTATATGTATGCCTTTCACATTTGAGGAGTTCCCTCGATTCCTCATAGATCCCATCATCAGAACTGAGTTTTGACAAAAACGGGACCAATCTGTATATTATATAAATTAAAACAAAAAAATAATTTTCAAAATCGGTTCAGAAATGACGGAGTTATGGAGTAACAAACATTAAACTTGAACGACTAAATGATTTTTTTGCAAAAACTTAAATTGATATTAAAACGTGTGTTCGAATGTACAGTGAGCTGCGAAATTGCATGGAGAAATTATGAATGAATTCATTGATAAAGTCGCCATGCACTTTTACCTACGGCTGATAGTACCTTCCGGTAATGATGCGAATTGCCAAAAGGCTTCGTAGCGTAACTAACACGGTAAACATACGTAATTAATTATAAAAGTCGAGATGTCGATCGCTACGCCTACGTACTGTAAAGATGCTGTAAAATGAGCTTTATATGCTCTGACAAAAAGGCGTAACTACATTGAATTTCACGTCATTTAAGTCATTTCAGGCTGTATGTACTCCAGAGGGATTTGTATCGATTTGCGCCCGCCGGGGCATCGAGAATTTATAGGGAATTTTATTACAAATCTCTCTGCTAAGGACGCTGTGAATGTTTACTCGTCTATTTATAGAGCTCGTGCATTTTATTGGGGAAGTCATTTGTGATGGATTTTTACGCTGAAACGTTACTTAGTTCACCGCATAATAAGCTATCAATTTAAACACATTCATGAGCCAAAATCAAAAAATATTCTTAAGTTCAACCAGAAATCAGTGGAATGACATGATATGTATTGTGTAATGTACAATATGTCTCCCACTATGGGGCTTTAAGTGCAGGGTTCGATTCTACTCGCTAATTCGAGCTGCTTTTACAATTTGGAACCAACCCCGAACACGCGAATTATTTTTTGGATTATCCATAGAAAACATGGACATCTGCTCAGCTAAAATGTATGAAAAAGCATATATTTTTTTCGTGATTTCGAGTTAGGTCCCATAATAAAAGTAACCCATTGTAGCGAGTAGAATCCAGCCCTGCATTTAAAGCGCCAGGGAGACACCATAAATTATGTAGTTTGTATTTGATTTTTATATTTATTGTCTATAATTGAACAAATGAATATAATTTATAGACCAAATTAGAAATGGTTGTTGTTTAATTACAAACATGGCCCGTACATGTCATTCCGTTGACGGAAAAATTACATCACGCTACATCAATTAGAGTTAGAACAATCTATGTTGCCAACGATTTTGATTCCTCGGACGGGGAAAGTGTTATTTTAAACTTCAAACTTCTATAAGATTGTGTCGTTTAAATAACACTGCCTCTTTGTCCTACGCCTATCAAAATCACTGCCAACTTAGTTTGGTCGCAACTCGCAATTGTTAATTATCTGTCAACCTCTTTCATTAACTGATAGCAATGAGAATTTGAAATAGAGGTGGATTTTCAAAGAAAACTTTATAGCCACAGTAACTGCCATCTTTCGACACATGATTAAAACTTTTAGAACGCCATTTGACTTTGATCTTTATTCTTTCATCGATGTGTTAAATTTGTTAATATCAAAAAGTGGCGCCATACGGGCTTGAACCAAAAATGCTTTTTTTTTACCAAAAACATATTTTCGATTCTAATATTACATGGCGCAGTCGGTATGATTCGAACTTAAGTTTTTATAGGGAAATTGAACTCCAATTGGCATAAATCATAAAATGGTTTTTTTTTAAATACTACGTCGGTGGCAAACAAGCATACGGCCCGCCTGATGGTAAGCAGTCTCCGTAGCCTATGAACGCCTGCAACTCCAGAGGAGTTACATGCGCGTTGCCGACCCTAAACCCGCCCCCCCCCCCCTCGTTGAGCTCTGGCAACCTTACTCACCGACAGGAACACAACACTATGAGTAGGGTCTAGTGTTATTTGGCTGCTGTTTTCTGTAAGGTGGAGGTACTTCCCCAGTTGGGCTCTGCTCTAGAACTGGAATGACATCCACTGGCTGTGCCCTACCACACAAAGCGAGATGACATTCACATTGCCCATACCTCTCTTTTGGACGTAGTTTAAGGACGTACCCGGGTTAATTAAAATGGATTAGACGTGGTAAGGGGGGAAATGACGGAACAGGATGGTCTTATGGGACTTTCAATAGGGGTAGCAGAAAAAGCGCTATTATTGTTTGTCCTTGTCATAGTCTCACGTTTCCTTTCTGCCTACTTCTAAAAAGTTCTAAGTAACGTCGACGTTTTTTGTTGCCCACCTTTGGTAAGTCTTCAGGAATGATACAACGTGTTTTTAATCTCGTCGCATTGCTTGTGTTCTGTCCCTCACGGGCACACGCGTATGGCCCGTCTATGGATAATACTAAATCTATGGCATAAAATAAATATTAGAAGGCAATCAACGGGTAAATATCGTAGGAATAAAGTTATTTTTAAATTTTCCACACCCGCCAGCTCCTCGGCGCGGTGTGCTGACGCCGTCTCTTGCGCCGAAGGGCACAGCTCCGGCCTGCGGGCTGTGCGTCGTGTGACGCCTTCCAGCGCCGCCGGCGACCACAAGGCCTTTCACGCAGGCCCACCCACGAACCAACGCCTGCCAGTTTGTTCTCGGCCCGGCTTAGCTAATCTGGGGCCTGATGAACGCCTGCCTCCTCTGATCTACCATCCGCCCGCTGCTGCTGGCACCGGCGTCCCCGGATAACAACATCAGCCATGGTTGTGTGAGTGCACTGAACTTTAGTATCCGATTCTGGCCAGAATCCCGCGTACCGTCTCGTCTCGTGACCGCGTGATTAAACTATAAGCTTAACTGTGGTCCCCGCCCTTTAGCGGTATCACATATTTTGTTATTTCCCATGCCCGCTTTCAGCGGAATGCCCTGTAACTAGGGACTTTTGTGCCAATTAAATTGCATGTAACCTATTCTGGCCTTATTAATTATATTATCCCTGCCAGATTCCCAGAACCATGTTAAGCCAAAACAAGAGGCCTTTAACTCCAATGGTCCATTGCTTTGCTGCGAGCCACATCCAGGTACTCATTATTCACTACAGTATATAAAATACAAACCCACATTTTTATTCACTACAGCTGCTAAAAACTTTACCCTTTCGTAGTCGAATATGGAACTGATTTATGAACAAATTGACCTTTAAAATTGGTTTAGCTTCGAAACAAGTGAAAATAATTAACTAATTGATTCTTCCCTAAATAGTTTAATCACACGATAAACTGCGTACAATAAATCATTCTCGTATTTCAGTAGCTCTCGCTTCGCCACTTCAGGCTCTTGATTAACACGATCCCTTTTGGGATTGCGTTGAAAATTGAAACACAAACTGGTATTTTAATTAAATTCTCGAAATTAGTAAATAAAAACTTATAATTTTCTGTAAGTATTTAATAATTTAACAGTATGTTTAAGTATACACAAGTACCTATAACTACATTTTTTTTTTCAAAAATAATAAAAACCGGCTAAAAGCATGTTGGGCTATGTTCAATGTAGGGTAGTTAACCGCTTGTCACTATTAGGCTGCCTTGAACGGGGGCTTTTAGGTGGCATCCTGTGTAGCACCTAAGCAGCACTTTTACTAAGAAGAGAAGAATTTTCATAAAAACCAAAATAAATAAGGTTGCGAGGGCTCAACGAGGGGGAGGGAATAACAATTTTGGAGGGAAAAGGGTGCCGAGAAATGAGATACGGCCGTTTATCGTATAGCTATATTCCGACTGACAGGACTGTTGCCGGCTGCAACCGGCTGACGTGAAAATCTCATCTACCCGATATCTTAAACCTAACATCCCTCCACCAATAGTTTTAAACAACCAAAAGAAGTTAAATTAGAAAAATTGTTTATAATCCACCAGGTTCCGAGCGCGTTTAGTCTTTCTCGGGGCCGCGTTTGGTCCCGCAGGTTCATCAGGCACCGACTTCGATGCCGGTAGTGTCGGCGTGTGGACATTGACAGAATCACTTATACCAGGTTCCTGTGCTTCTGGACATTCGGTCCATTCCTCTAACACTGTCTTGGTCGATGACGTTGGTGTCGTAGCCGGAGCGGGCAGGTTACAGAGCGCCGTTGGGGCTGCCATAGCTGATGGTACCGCTGACACTTGTGGAGTATTTGATGGAGCAGCCTCTATAACTATAGCTGGCATGTTATCGGGGGCCAAGGGTTTTTGCCCCGGTCGGGCAACATCTTTGTTTTCCGGTTCAGTTTGCCCCATGGCATCATCCTCCCCCCTATATTTGATTTTTATGTCGTTTTATTAAGTGGTCTGATTGTTCACATTGAACTAAATACGTCGATCTCCCTAATTGTTTCTTCACCAACGCTTTAGACCAGAACGCTCTTTGCTCTTTTTCACTATAACTACGTCATTCGGCTTAAAAATAATGTTCCTACTGCCACGGTACTGTTGCATCTGCGAACACTGATTTTTACGAACGGTTTCACACAATGAAACCCGTGGGAATGGATTCATTAAGTCAAATCTACATCGTAGGTTCCTACCAAATAAAACCTCCGCTGGTGATCGGTTCGTGGATGAATGTTTAGAATTTCGGTACTGAAATAAAAATTCGTGTATTTTCATTTTTAGGTCCTTTTTTTGAACACCACTCAGCAGAATGGCTTTCAAAGCTTTTTTAAAGATCTTCACATAACTTTCTGCCTGACGTTGCTTGCCGGTTGAATGGAGGAATCGTGACATGAGAAATACCATTCGTATTACAAAACACTGCGAATTCTGTTGACGTGAACGATGTGCCGTTATCTATGCAAATTGTGTTTATTAACCCAAACCTAGACATCAACTCACCTAAGCAATTTATGACAACTCTCGAACCGAAACCGTTGCTAACGTCAAAAACCTCAACCCATTTTGAATAAGCATCGACAGCTATCAAAAACATGTTATTATTAATCGGGCCTGCAAAGTCAAGATGTACTCTATAAAAAAAATCTGGTGGGTACTCCCAGGGCGTAAGGGGGGCGCGGCGGGGCGTTGCTGCGTGCATACTGCGCACGCGGCGGCTGCGTGTTCTATGCACGCGCTCTGCCCGGGCCACCAGAACCGATCACGCGCTGCTGCCTTCATTTTAGCGACACCTAAAAACCTATGGGTGACAGATCGGACCCATCGAATTACAGGCCTATCGCTATTACCTCTCTTCTCTCCAAGGTCATGGAGCGTATAATTAACACAAAGCTCCTGAGATACCTAGAAGAACACGATCTGATCAGCGACCGCCAGTATGGTTTTCGTCACGGTCGCTCGACTGGTGATCTTCTAGTGTATCTCACACACCGCTGGTCTTCGGCCATTAAGAGTCAAGGTGAGGCATTGGCAGTTAGCCTAGATATAGCGAAGGCGTTCGATCGGGTGTGGCATCGGGGTCTCATGTCGAAGTTACCATCTTATGGATTGCCGGAGGGACTATGCAAATGGATCGCTAGCTTTTTGTCCGGCAGACGCATACGAGCCGTAGTAGACGGAAGCTGCTCCGATAGCATGGACATTAACGCTGGCGTTCCGCAAGGTTCTGTGCTATCCCCAACACTGTTTTTGCTGCACATCAATGACATGTTGTCTATCGACGACATTCATTGCTATGCAGACGACAGTACTGGGGATGCCTATTACATAGGCCGTGCAAACATCCCTCGTTCCGTGGTGCTGGAGAGTCGTGAAAAGCTTGTGTCGGACATTGAGAGCACTCTATCCAGAGTTTCGGTGTGGGGTCGGGACAATCTAGTCCGATCCAACCCCACAAAGACACAAGTTTGCGCGTTCACCGCTAAGAAAACCCCATTTACTGTGGTCCCGCATTTCCAAGGCACAGCCCTTACCATGTCAGGGAGTATTGGGATCCTCGGTGTCGACATCTCCAGTGATGTCCAATTCCGTAGCCAACTGGAGGAGAAGGCTGCGCTGGCATCCAAAAAACTCGGTGTGCTCAATAAAGCGAGGCGATACTTTACTCCGGGGCAAAGACTGCTGCTATATAAATCGCAAGTCAGACCCCTTAAGGAGTATTGCTGTCACCTTTGGGCAGGAGCACCTGCATGCCAGCTTGGACCCTTTGACTCAGTCTAAAGGCGCGCTGTGCGAATCGTTGATGATCCCAAACTCACAAGCGGTATTGAACCTTTAAGTCTAAGGAGAGACTTTGCCTCCTTGTGTGTGTTCTACCGCTTGTACAACGGGCTCTGCTCTGAGGAATTGTTTGACATGATGCCAACGGCCACTTTCTATCACCGCACCTTAGAACCTAAATGGTCGCGTACTGTGCGGTTCAAGAGCTTTAAATACGATTAAAATTCTACGGTTAGTACAAGACAGTGTACGGTGATTTTATTAACTCTTGTAAAGTGAATTAATTGTGAATTAATCACGAGGCGTGTCTATCAAGATGGCGCTCGAACGCGAAGTCCCAGTTGTGAAATAATCTATCAGTGTTTAAAGTGACATTTCTGCAACCAGAAACGTTTGACGCTGACAGATCATACCCATAACTAATCCAGGGGCACATTTCTCGAACGGTATTAGACTAATATTATTAGTCCACGAACTGTTAAGTCGTATGGGCTACCATGGAAACACTTTTTTTTTATACTACGTCGGTGGCAAACAAGCATACGGCCTGCCTGATGGTAAGCAGTATCCGTAGCCTATGTACGCCTGCAACTCCAGACGAGTTACATGCGCGTTGCCGACCCTAACCCCCTCCCACCCTCGTTGAGCTCTAATAATATTACACGAAAAATGGGCCCCAGATCTGATTCGTAACCTGTGATTAAAATCATAATAAGCCTCTATGTTTAGCATGCAAAATGAGAATAAAGCCTGCTACGCCGCAGACAGCTACGGTTCGCACGTAGCCTTCACGTGTCTACGCTTTGGGATTATTTTCGACATTTTGTGTTCGCATACTTGCTACGTGTAATGGGTTCCTTCCATTATTCATGCAGTGTTTGTGAGTGGTAGGTAAGGTAAAGTAAGTTTGACCTTGGTAGTCCCTCGACTCAGAACGATGGAATCAGTGATATGTAATGGTATGGCTGATGGGATGAAAGGCTAATAAGGGCCTGTTTCACGTCCAAGTAAAGTATAGCTAATTGATAAATAAATTAACTTCCAGATGAAACTTCCTGCAAAAATTTGCACTTTATCTACCAGTTAAGCTCATTTTAAGATTGTCAAACGCGATGACTTTATTCGTCAGATAAGTGGCAAGTATATATATGGCTTATTCTGGATTTTACTTGAACATTGTGAAACAGGCCCTTAATATACTCGTTTATTTTCTCACCAAAGCCTTTCCTGCTTAACTTACACCTTACCTCTCAGAGTGGCTCAGAGCTACGGAAGGAGGACCCCGGCTGGCGGGGCGAGAAGGCTCGTCCGGTGGGCCCGGCTCACCCCCGCCACTGCTCGTCTGTCTAGTCTGAAAGAACGTGGCTTTTAAATGTTTCCTCTTATTTGGATCCTTCTTATTACCATAAAATGTGACTACTTTGCTCCAGAAATTGCTTCAAAATACGAAATTAGAAATATATTTTTTAAATTGCACACTTAATCAATATATACAGAGGTATTTCTATAACTAGCTTAAATCTAAAATAGGCCCTTGAGGCATTGTACCAAGGATGCCGGCGGAATTTTCTAGTTGTAATGCTGATATGTTGTGCCAGCTCTTCGGTCTCCAGCTAGGTACGTCAACCAGACTTTTGCAAACAACAGCTTAGCGATTTTTGCAAAAAACTTGTGCGCGCTGGGACTCCATGGACCTAGAGTTTTAACGCCAAATGGTACAGTCAACGTCAAATACTTTGTAGAAGTAGGTTGTCACGTCAACCATCCATATTCGTTATGTAGGAAACAAACCGTACTACATATCTATCTTACGCACACAAAGGGGCAACTGGACTAGACTACCCGGTCAGTAAGCAATGTGGAGTGGTAAGACCACACAGAAATGTAGGTCATTCGCTATCCCGATCTTGTTTTCTTAACAAAGTACATTTAAAAAGAGTAGTCCATCTTCAAACAAACCAAAAGTGAGGTCAAGTGTTTTAACTGCCTAACATACGGGAACGTGAGCGCATTCTTAAAGAATGAGCTGTAGATAGAATGTTATATTATTTATAAGAGTACTTACATTTAATTTTACTACATAACCCGAAGCGTACAATAAACTCAGTCGATCGACCAAATACCGCAATGTACAGAAAGCTGCAGAGTTAAGTGACGTCTCTGTATAGAAATTTGTTTGCACGGAAGTCACTTAACTCTGCAGTTTACTGTACCTAACGAAAATCGCATGCAAGTTCTTGAACCATCTAAATGAGGCTTGAACTTCGAACATAAATTCCTATTTTTTAAAGATAGCTTACTGTCATTGTGATTACACTATGTTGTTACCGATCCAATTGACCCAGCCATGGACTGCGAACGAAGCTAATTATTTGCTCGATGGAATTCGATATTCGATCAAATCGTGTGTCATGTTTTCCTGTTATTAGTTCACATGTCAAGGGTAGTTTTGACGGTGATTCATCAGTTACATCTAGTCGAGAATGGCAAATTGTTTGGAAATTGTTTCAAATTTATTTTTAAATACACATGGAAATAGGTAACTCGCCAACACATGCATTTTGTACCGAGATTCTGATCGGCACTGTCTATTACACTCAACATAGTCCAATTTTACAATGGTGCGGTCAGCAGCTAATTTGGTTGATAATACTAACGGTATGAAATGTCCAATGTAAAGTAAACACTAAATGGCTCAACAATTAACGTCCAACATAAGTTCAACACGTTATTAACAGTACGCACGCATATCAATGTTATTTCTAAGTTTTTCCAGTGGGGCGACACTCCTCCTTTCGGCTTTTCCCGGCTCCGTTCGGCTCAGCATTGCTCCGAGCAATTATTAGCGTTGGCACAACTTGACGTCCCTATACGTGCACGACCACGGATAAGATAAAGACTTGAATTTTGACAACCCTAAATGGCCGAAAGCGATAGCACTATACATTAGAAAAAGACAGCATAATTCGTCCCTGAATCGCTGTCAAACTTCGGTTTTGTAGGAAGTGTCATTTCTACACGGTCATACTATTATTTTTTCTGTGGTTTGTTGTCTGTTAGAATTGGTCCACTCTCATTTGGTAATCTCACACTAAACTGAGATATTCAAGTTACTTTTGGAATATATACCTAGTTATAAGGATCATTCTCAAAAAATATGTCTGCGGTCTGATTGCCGCCACCCATACAAAATGTATAAAAAGAGTCGTGGTAAATATAGACAACCGTAGACGTATTCTCAGAAAATGACCCTTACCGGTATTCAAAATTTGCTTTCAAATACTTAGGATTCCTACAGGTACCTACCTACCTACCACATAGATAGTAGATACTAGGATAAACTGGGGTAGGTTAAGAGTAGGATTCATCAGTGATGAATTAGCGAAGAAGTTGTTGACCGCGGAGAGGTTTGCTTGGAGCAGGAGCCACGCTCGCACTTTGTGCGCAACTACAGGGGACTCACCATGGAACTACAGGGACTCACCATGATGCCCTTGATCTGATTCACCAGCGGCGAATTCACGAAGAAGTTGTTGATCGTGAAGAATATGTTTGTTTGGAGCAGGAGCCACGTTCGCACTCTGTGCACTACTACAGGGACTCACCATGATGCCCTTGAGCTGATTCACCAGCGGCGAATCAGCGAAGAAGTTGTTGACCGCGGAGAATATGTTTGCTCGGCTCGTCTCGCCGGAGCAGGCGTGCTACGCCCGCTCGCACTCTGTACAAAAATAAAAACTTATGTCGCCGACTGTACTTCACGCCCTAAATTGGACTTGACAAAGGGAATTACAAATTCTATAAAGTATTTACACTATTTACTTATTTAAACTTTATTGCACGATATAAAATTGTAGAAATGGCGCACGAAAGTGGAGGACCTGCGTGAAATCACCTTTTCATACAAACGTAGTCCTCATTTTCCTCTCTGGATATTAATATTATTGAAAATATTTTGACATAATTTGTTGTATAACAACCACAGCTATGCCCCTACGTTTTTTTTTTTGAGGAGTTAGGTTCTTTTTGCATGGAATCTGATTTTCACTCCTATTTTTAGGGTTCCGTAGCCAAATGGCAAAAAACGGAACCCTTATGGATTTGTCATGTCCGTCTGTCCGTTTATGTCACAGCCACTTTTTTCCGAAACTATAAGAACTATACTGTACAAACTTGGTAAGTAGATGTATTCTATGAACCGCATTAAGATTTTCACACAAAAAAAAACACTAAATTTTGGGGGTTCCACATACTTTAAAACTGAAACTCAAAAATTTTTTTTTCATAAAACCCATACGTGTGACAATGATATTGAGGTTTTATAATATCATTTTTTTCTAAACTGAATAGTTTGCCCGAGAGACACTTCCAAAGTGGTAAAATGTGTCCCCCCCCCCTTCATGGGTGAGTCCGACTCGCACTTGGCCGGTTTTTATAATAATACAAAAAACTAAAAAAGTCAAACGTATATAGTATATAGGTATGGTTAATATACATCAAAATATGTAAAATTATTTTCCAAAATTGTAATATCCAGAGTGGAAAATGGGGACTACGTGTGTGAGGGTAGTCGGCCGTCCTCTTCCCTCTTAATGCCTTAACGCAATCAATGCCAGCGTGAGCTACGCGCTACGAGCGTAGCCGATAACACGGGAAAAACCGTATGTAGCGAAAAGCGCCTACGAACAGAGAACCTGCCTACCATTGAGTCAAACAGGAACTATTCTAGTAATAACTAATAAGTGTATTGTAATTTGTATTGGTGTTTTTAAGCATTTCAAGTACCTACAGAAGCCACTATCTACCTCCGGGTATTCTTTTAATTATGCCATATCTTATACGCTTTTCCTCTGCTTTAAGACTCGTCTCAGTTTTTTAGACTCTCATAATTATAAATATGGAACTCTAGTTTTTTTCAACTTAATAGAGACTCGAGTCTTTTGTAGAGACTTGAGTCCTTTTCGTAGGACTTGTATGTTTTTACAATGAACTTCGAAATGCGTTGTCTTTATGTGAAATTCATGGATGTACATAACATAAATCATACAATAACGCCTATTTACTGTTGTTTAGGTTGACTAATAAAATTGTTGACTGAGTCTTTATCCAGGGCTCGAGTCCTTTTGAGTAGCGCTCAAAAAATACTCAATAAAGGACTCAACACGGGCCTTAAAAGACTCAGAAGTTTTTTGAGCTCTGAGTCTCGGAAAAACAAGTCGAGTTCTTCAATTTAGACTCACTCAAGTTGCCAACAACACAATATGTAGGTATATGTAAAGAATAAACGTATTGCGAGTGTATGCTGCCTTGATGTTGGAAGCATTTTTATGTTAGGGTATGCCATATCGATATTATCTATAGTCATTAACTACCTGCTTATAGTTTTACACGGTTACACACTAGACTATTTGACAAAGTTTTTTATTCCAAAAAGTTTTATGTAGACTCAGTTCATTCTGGAAATTAACAAACTTTCAAGCAACGACAATGTCCCTGACTGAGATAAAAATCTACATGTTTATTTGATCGTTAGCCAAGTTTTAAGCGTTGTATAAAAACGAGATTTTCAAATGATATGCTTGTGGCATGCAGTTAAAACCATTATAAAATATAATACTTTAGTTTTATTTATTGACTACAATTATTTTTCCCAGTTTGTTTTGAAGATTGCAATCTGATTTCATATAGGTACATATATTCCCAGGGATTGCAGTGTTCCAATCTAAACCGCCAACGCGACAGTAGGTAAATACATTTAAATCGACAAAACCCATTCGGCGGTTCAAATAGTAGGCATTTTGAGCGTTGCGGTTGCGAGTGTTTCAAGAAACAAGACAAGAAACAAAAGACTTAATTTTCACCATAAACAGCGATAAAATTATAATAGTACATTACGATACAAGTGCGAAAAAAAGGAAATTCGAAACGAGTGGCGATATATTAAAACACGACCGAAGGGAGTGTTTTAAATCGACACGAGTTGCGAATTACCTATTCGCACATGTATCGTACAACGTTTTACAGTACATATGGCCCTTTAAATGTTCGACATAGTAACGTAATATGCTAATTTTCGCACTAGTGCTATAAAGTAGCACCGTATGTACTGTAAATATTTATTATTCAAAATCAACGCTTATCAACAGCTAACGCGAATAAACACGTCATTTGCATATCTAAGCATTACCTTGCAATCTAGATAATAAAGTCTAACTTTGCTCACTGTTATCACTTATCAAAGAATAAAGAGGGCATTTTCTGAGCGGGTATGGAGTAAAATAATTTTTCATACAACCAAAACCAAAATAAATGAAAAAAATGGAAATTGTACAACAGGTGAGTATATAATAGACGTTGTCTTTAGATTAATCAGATTTGCTCTTATTTAAAATTGCACTTGCTAAATCCTTGTTCCTGTAATTTCTAAAACAGCCGGCTTGGTACACTTCATTAAAGACATAATGACTGAATAGCCCCGCACTTATGCAGAAAATAGCTTAAGCAATTAATTCAAGTTACATCGCATCCTTTCCCATTCAACCTTAAATAATATACACGTACGGTGTTTTTTCAAATTATAAGATAAAATACATACCTCGGATGTGAAATGAAGATGAAGTTTTGTTATTTGTACGGAAAGCCACGGCACAGGCTTGCGGGGAGGTTTCCGGCGGACTGACAAAAGATGCTGGGGTGCTGTGTTCCGATTCGTGGAGAGCGCGCGCGTATCAGATCTTTGATAACCAGCGTAGCGTGACCTTCAGATCCTTAACTCGCAGTTTGATAGATAAAACTTTAGTCAGTGTTTAATCTCTTCTGTTATATAAGAAATTCAATAGACAGATGTCTAAAAGATACCGTGGAATAGAGTTCCTTTGATTCCTTGTGTTACTTTGATACGAAACTTAACTTCATGGTTAAACTTAAATTGTACACATTGTTAAAGCATCTTTAGGCTTATTTTTACTGATTGGATGTATTGAACGTTTTTGTCATTGTGTGGATCGCAATCGTGGGTGGGGCTGAAGTCAACAGTGCAAATTGACCTTTATGACAAATGAATCTAAAAGCAAAAGTGGCGAATATTATTGATTGCCGAGTATGATACTCGTACCCTTTTGGACCCGGGTACATCCTTAAACTTCGTCCGAAAGATTGGGCATTGTGAATGTTATCTCGCTTTGTATGGTAGGGCACAGCCCAGAGGATGTCATTCCAGATCTAGAGCAGAGCCCAACTGGGAAAGTACCACCACCTTACAAAAAACCGCAGCCAAATAACACTAGACCCTACTCAGTGCTGTGTTCCTGTCGGGAGTAAGGTTGCCAGAGCTCAACGAGGGTGCGGAGCGTTAGGGTCGGCAACTGCGTGCGTGTGGTGCGTGGTGTCCATGGGCGGCAGTAATCGCTTACCATTAGGTGATCCGTCTGCTCGTTCGAGTTGCAGGTGTACATAGTGAGATCCTGATAATCCGTTCAGCAGGCCGCCAGCGTTATGACGTTTTATACTTTCAACCTGGCGCATAGGTTCCGCCCTTGCTACTCCACTCTGGTCGGCCATTCAAGGCAAGCACAGAGACGAGAGCCAGAAGGGCCATCTGGAATAGAGGTCAGTGGTGTCGCCACTTGCCGTCAGCTCGCCACAAGTTAACCCCGCGGGCTTTTTTTGAGCTACTTTAGTTTTCTCATTCAGTATAAACTCTACATTCAACATTAATTGTGTGTACACTTATATTGGTTACCCCGCCTCAGGATTTGCTCGTGTTCTGTATGTCTGTAAAATTACACCGCTGGTGTCAAAGTCTTCACGCATGCGCCCTCAGCAAGCCTGCCAGCCAGCGCTGATATTATAGTCATATTCACCTCTCTCTGACTTCAAACTGACCAG
Organism: Cydia pomonella; assembly: GCF_033807575.1. Classification (NCBI taxonomy): domain Eukaryota; kingdom Metazoa; phylum Arthropoda; class Insecta; order Lepidoptera; family Tortricidae; genus Cydia; species Cydia pomonella. Next base: position 4,808,941 of record NC_084722.1, read on the forward strand.
TATAACAGATTTTTAGCTCCGGCTACACCGATGTTGTAACCCGAGGTTATGTAACATTGGACAGACTCAGGCGAGAACGTGGTAAGATGTGGGAATAACCTTACAGAAAAGGTCTATAATCGATAGAAAAACTAATTTACTTACGCCCTTTGAAATTAAGCTTTCTGAGAGGTAAAAGCTAAGGCGAGTTAGAAATAGCTTTGGGTTGTAACGTATCTTTCGAGAGCTCTTAATTTATTCATTCATAAGGTTGTCTTTCTTCTTTGTAGTGCGGCTCCTTAACTCGATTTAGTATGGATGTATGGTCCCATCCGGCAGAACACACGAAACTTGGCATGCATAAAGCTTTTACGTTTATAAAAATAAATAGAAGTAGAAACACGTCGAGAAGTTAATGTTGTAAACACGCTGCACTTACTCATCCCACTAGTCGTCTGACGTAAATAAATAAAGCATAATTTTAAAACTATAAGTCCTAACTTAACAATTTACTTCCAAAGAGAGAATTTTATGGCGAATATACTTCCCGTAGACATTATTTTTCAGTTTTCATGAAATTAAAAAACTAATAATAGGTATAGGGAGGGAACTTCTCAGCGTGTTTCTACTTCTATATATTCTTATAAACATAAAAGCTATATTATTATATGCCAAGTTTCGTGCTTTCTGCCAGATGGGGCCATAGCTGAGGCTAAGAAGCCGCACTGTAGAGAGAGATAACTACGCTACGGAGTGTTTACCCTGCCTAGTAAGACAGCACGCCTCAGAAAACGCTAGAACAGTGTTCGTGGCCCTTGGAATAGACCCGCCAGACTTCCCAGTCCCTAAAGTCAGTACTTATTTATTGCAATGCCTGGCAAGATTCTATTTGGCCCTGAATCACTGTCGCTACAAACAGCCATAGATTAGTACCTATATATTATTGCAAACAGCTTACATATTTATGACTATAATGTACGTACGTCATACCTATATAATCAAATAAGTAACATGTCAGTAGCGGTTATGTCAACGACTAATTTCAAAACATTGCGGCTTACGTGAGCCAATAAGTCGCGAACGCGAAGAGGCGCCGCGCGGCGCGGGTGTATCAATCCTTTAATACCTATGGAAGTGTCCTATGTGGGCGATCTCGTTGCGAACGCGAATGCCGTAGGCCGCCACGCCGCGCCGTGTCGCGCCGCTTCGCGTTCGCGAGTTGTTCGCTCACGTAAGCCGCTGCGGTAGAATGCTACTCAATTCTCCGTCCTTTTATGATGTTAATATTTTATTGTGCTAAAAATAACTTTTCGTGCATGTTTGGGAATCGTTTTTTTGTCTTTCAAAAATAGAAATGAAAATGGTACCATTCGATTCCTTACATTTTATTAAAAAATAAATTGTATGACAACTATACACATAAACGCAATAATTCAGGGTCAAAATGGCAATTCCCTTGATCTTCCATAGGTACATTTAGGACAGACTTAAGTAATGTGAAGTCACATCACATTATCATTTTGTTAGAGGCGTTTCAATCGTCGACTGCGAGCGTCAGACTTTAGCTCTCATTTCTGACCTTTGTGTTGCTTAAATGCCATGAGTTCTATACAGACATTTGACCCTCAGGAAAATCAAGATCGTTTCACATTATTTACACAAAACTTTCAAGTAGAAAATTGATCCCATTTCATTTATTTCTACCAAAACTTAACTTGTTCGTTTTGTTATTAACTCTTGTATATGAAAAATCTATATTATCAGGCAACTAACTATTGGCCCACTGATATAAATACCTTACAACTAGCATACATATCAAGCTACTCAAAAATTAAAAACACACATTATGGCTGAGATGCATTTCGCAAACTCGCTGTGTCAGAGAGCCGGCCGCGGAACCGTCGGAATTTGACAGTTGAAACCCTTCGATCAAAACTCCTTGGTGAAACAGCTCACCACAATAGAATTAAATTTTTTATTCGCATATTACATTATAGGTATTTAAACCTACATTCGCAGGGGAAGTACCGGCTGGGCAACTACCTCTTGGACGTAGAAGACCTGTCGAAGACAGGCGTGTACGGCGAATACCATGGAATAGGCTACGTAGTGAAGGACGGGCAGAACATTGCGTGCATACGAATGTCCGTTAAGTTCGAACCGATTGACAACTTTGGCTCTTTGCCGGCGCTGTATGGTTAATGGGGTATATATTTAGTTACAAATTTTATCTCATTTCGCTGTCCCCCCTAATATTCATTAAACGAAAGATACAGCGTACAAAATTAAAAGTATGTTTTTTTTTTCAATCATGGACAGCAAAGTGCCATTTCTTTTAATAGCAGCAAAATCGAGAGATTGACAAAATGAAATATCGTCATAACTGTTATCGATAAGCAAAGCAAGTCAAAGAAAAATATATAAAATTAAATATAATAAGTTATTTATTACTCACCGAAATGTTACGAGAATATAAATCGAATGCAAATTCACATACATTTAACCTATTTATAGTACTACCTGACCCGCCCCTACTTAAAGCCCGACTAGAAATATATGATCATTGTCAAGAGGGCGCTGTTGTTCTCATGTATAGGGTGACAGTTCAGTTTAGTACAAAAAATTTAGTTCCAATGAAATTCCGCAATATGGGCGGGATCATGTATAAAAATCTTTAAAGATCGATATTCGTATTGGCAAAGCAGCGACCATGTTCGGGAGGCTACGTTCAAGGGTGTAGTGTAACAAACATCTCACTGTTCGAACCAAGATGATAGTATACCAGACTTGTTACCAGACGTCCTAAGTATATTCTTGTATAGAGCAGAAACCTGGACGACGTATGCAAAACAGGAGCGACAGCTCAACACAAAGTGACTAATCAAAGGGTTCTTGAAAAAGCGCAGCTGCCCAGTCTTGCCGCTCTTCTCAAACAGGTGAGAGACGCTTGCGGTCGCTGGGGCATGTACACCGGATGGAACCCTCTAGAATACCTCGACGTGTTTTGCTTGGTGCAGTTGCGTATGCTAAAAGGAACGTTGGAAGACCGTTT